>NC_142364.1:23488833-24141333 GCF_059441175.1 Urocampus carinirostris | reverse complement strand
TTTATGCTCGTACAGAGACCAAATTGAGATAGTCTTACATTTGAGCATGCGGCTTTGAATCCGATGCACTCTGTAGTCTTTTTTGTGACTAAGTGGTTAGCACGTCTGCGGCACAGTTCTGAGGTCATAAGTTCAAACCCAACTACCAGCCTTCCTGTGTGGAGTTTGCATGTACTCCACGTGCTTGCGTGGGTTTCCTCCAGGCACTCCGGTTTCCTCCCACATTCCAAAAACATCCATGTCAGGTTAATTGTCCAATCCAAATTGTCCCTAGGTGTTGTTAAGTTTTCTGTCTCCGTATGCCCTGCAACTGACTGGCAACCAGTTCAGGGTGTCCCCTGCCCACTGCCCAAGGACAGCTGGCTCCAGCACCCCCGCGGCCCTCCTGAGGATAAGAGGTGCGGATAATGAATGGATGGATTGACTATAACATATTCAAATGAGAAAATTATACTATATAATAGAATTTGGTATGGCCACTAGGGGGCAGTATAATATTGCTAACAGACAGCAAAATAGACGAGTTTCAGACCAATCCCTAGCTTTTTTTTGGAAGAAACCAAAAAAATATAAATTCTTATTTACTCTCCAACTCTTGCACATTACTGTGTTTACATAAAACCCAATTTCTCAACCTCACCTGCCTGTCTATGAATATTGAACGGCAGAGCGTACTGGCGGGTGGTGGGGGGGTGATCGCACCAGTCACGGCCAAATAGGACTTAATCTTTTCAATTTCGGGGTGCAAATATCCTCAGTGGTCCCTGTTTGTTGGCCAGATTAATGAGGCTCTCGGCCCATAATCCTCCGCTGCTAATTCAAGTGGCCGCCGTCGCTGGGACGCTGACAACACATACACGCCTCAGATTATGTTTCCGCTTTTGCCCTCAAACCCGACTTTACCCCCCTCCCTGCAATCCAGATGTCAGGGAGAAAGATGGCTGAGACGTTTGGAGGAGCATTTTTATAATTGGGACTGTCATTTCATAAGGAGGGGGCTTTAAATGTATGCCCTATATAGAGCAGCTAGGGATTTGGACATTTAACCCAGTATCGATTACTGTATTTATTCCTGTATGAAGCGCATCCCTAATTTTTTAATTAAAAATCGGTATAAAATTAGTTTTTCTGTTTTTTTTTTCAGCTAAAACTAAGTATTAGAAGTGACAAATGTTGAGTATGTGTAGCCATGATTAAACTTTGAAACATAATACCAACATAGAATTTACAATGTATATATTTAATGTCTTTTAAAGTCAGATTCATCATCGGATACATCAACAAGCTGTTTCCCTTATTGTACTTTTTTGTATTTATTTATATCTTTCAGGACGACTTTCTGTTTTCTCCATTCTTTGACATTTGTCTCTGGTACCGTGAATCAAAATAATGTGATAATGAGATCAAATCTAACGCTTTTTCATATTCTATCTGTATCACGGGCGGTCTAGTGCTGATGTTCTCAACTGGTCAGACTTGAGGACCCACCATTCCACCTTAATGACAAGCTCCGACCCAAACAAGAAAAAAATTAAATTAATCACATTTTCAACTAGGGCGTCAGGGTGGGTGGGCGCTCAAAGTACTTCCAGGGTTCAAGTCCAGCCACTGCCTAATGCTATGTAAAATAAAGAACTCCAAGAAGAGAGGGTACTCTGAACTGCTGTTTGGTGCATAAACACCAACAACAGTCACATACCTGCCAACCTGTACGTTTTTGCTGTACGAAGTACGTTTATTATGCATTTTAAGACGTGTACGACATACAAAAAAATCTGTACGGAAAAACGCTAATTTGTCAATTATGGGTACCATCCGGTATACACCGACTATCACGAAACGGCAAATCAATCAAGTCAAACAAGTTCGAGTTGTGTAGTGAAAGGAAGTACGTCTCTTTTTAGAGAACCGGCTTTTTCGGTTCAACTCATTAAAGAGAGCCGGCTCTCAAACGGCTCACTTGCTTTGATGCATTATATTACGAATTATTGTGTTTATTATGTATTATATTAAGAAAAAAAAAGAAAGTATAAAAGGATAAAACGAAAAAAGACAGGTTTGTGGTTATCCCTTTAATTAGTATATTACCAACAATAATTTAATTCAGAAAACAAATTAATAATTTGAATAAGAAAAGGCGAAGGGAAGCTACCCCCTCGTCTACCGGGGTGAACCCCAACGTGCAGGCGCTGAGCCATCACGGAGGAAAAAAACTCAAATGTCGCCATATGTAAAAAAAAAAAAGAAAATTCCACTAAGAAGAACTTGATGATACACAATGTCCCTTCAATGAATATTTGATAACCCTAAGTAAATACTTGGGATCAGTATCAATGATACTGGCACCAAAAAGCGATAATTGTCACGGTTGCCATGATGCCCAATGGGCCCCGCCCATGTGGCGCCAGCTGCGGCTTGTTGTCAGATTGGCTTTCCGTCTATTTAAGCTCAGTGCTCTCTCTCTTCCTTTGTCAGTCCGTTAACGAACCTCTGCCCCGCAAGACGTGGGTTTTGACTCGGTCCTGTTTCCTGATGGTATTTCCTGTCCGGTATTGTTCCTGTTTATTTTGTCCTGTTTAATTTTGATATCCTGTTTTTATATCAATCAGGTCGGCCCCGTTGTTTAATATCAGTTTCCAGTTTCGTTCCCGTCTAGTTTGTCCTGTTTATTTTCGACATCCTGTTTTGATATCAATCCCGTCTGTTCCGTCCTGTCCGGTATCGACCCCATTTGTCCGATATCTGCTCGGGCAATTGGTATTGACTTCGTCGGCCTCTGGCTTCCTATCATTCCATGCTAGACCGCTGCCTAAAGTGCATGACTTCCCATTTCCCGTAAAATAAAAGGCTTGTGTGAGAAACGTCACGCACTTGTGTCCTGATCCTGTTCCTGTTTATGACAATAATAATAATCAATTTATACCAAAACCTCAAATGTCACAATAAACACACCTTATTAATTTATATTTTCAGTCATAAAGATTTGTCATCTATTTTTTGTTAGATATTCCTTTTGTACTTAAAAATAAATAATAAAATAAGCAAAACTACGGTGCTAGGAAGAATAAACAAACCAACTGAAATTGAGAAAAAGTCACTTTTTGGATTTCACCTTCTGAGCCACATAAGCGCATACCTTTCCTCAATTATTTTCAATGCATCCCTTTTTTGAATAAGACGAGCATATACTTACATCCCAGTGGCTCGTGTACGTCGGCAGATGTGTTTGCTTTCCTTTTATTGTTATTTGTTTCCGCAAATTAATTAGAAGCAAAAGAGAGTCATCATCGCGTTTGTTACACCCTGTAAAAACTTTTCCAGTCACGGCTCATTAAGAACCAGCTTATCTTCCCTTTTCTTATCTTATCTCCTCCCCTGCTGCTTTCTCCATCCTGTCGAATTCCTTCCTCCTCCTTTCCCGCATCCTCCTTTTTTCCCTCGCTTCGTCCTCCTCCTTTCCTTCACTCCCTTTTTCACCAGTAATGTGCAGTCAGGAGAGGCGAGTGAGGCTGTGCCTCACCTGTCATCATGGAAATATAAAATAAAATATATAACAAATGGTTGTATTTTGTTAAGTTCTTTCTTGTCTAATGTCACCAATTTTCATATTATATTATGATTACTATTAGTACAATTAGTATGTAAAGTATTACTGTGATGAGCGCAATTCTCTGGCCTCATGGCTGAGGGCGACGGTGAGACCAAAGATTCTGATTTGGTGAACACATAATTTTTACTGTTTCCTAGTTTTCAAGCAATTTTGTTGGCATTGTTATGGTAACAACAGTAAAGACAATTTCTATGGCTGATAGAAGATCTTAAATCTTGACTAAACCACTAACAGTAAGGGTGGGCAGACCAATCCAAATATTGATATTATAGATACCGAGCGAGTACTTGGGTTGGGTCGATACAATTGTTCTGGGATCAACACTATCTTCCTAATTTAACTATCACTATGATAATGTTATAAGTGGGTTGTAAGCAGCACTGAATTTTATTTTCAAAATATTGTGCAAGGAAGGTATTTTAGATATCTTGTTTACATTGTTATACAGTATTTGTAATTTTGATACGTGGACTAGCTCCTTTTTTGGTTTGACTAGCTTCACTTGTGTTCAGAAACAGTTGTTTAATAAAAGTATAGTGTTAGAGTTTTTTTACACTATTGTTTACACATTATTTTTTCTTTTTTACTTTATTTTCCAAGTTTGTGCAATGGGAAGTATTATAGTTGTCATGTTGACATTCCTTTGAGTAAATACATTGTGTACAGCTCCTTTAATGTTTGCATTTTAGTTATTTAATGAAAAAAATCAAACGTTTACCGTATTTTCCTCGCTTTAAGGTGCACCGAATTATAGGGCCCATTCCCAAAAATAGTATTTTCTCGTCGATTTTGTATATAGAAGGCGCACTAGACTATAAGGCCCTTGGAATTACCAAACAGTAAGAGTTACCGTATGTATTTGTGTGTAACTGTTATACATTTTAGTGTTTACAGTACAGACGCTGCCCTACTTACGACCGACATCGTTTGTAAGTTGAATTTGTTCGTAAGTTGCTTCAATGCTATATTTTGTATGTTTAAGGGTTATTTAAGTATGTCTAAAGTTTGTATAAGTAACCTGTATTGTTTTGTAATAAAAAAATAAACATTTCATTTTAAAGTTGAGTTTAATTTACTTTTAGAAGATGTGCTTTAGGAGTTCCTCCTAGGTGGTAAAAAGTAGCCGAAAAAAAGCTTTCCGACCATTTTCTCAACCGCATCCAGCTTCCTTATTCCACTTTCTATTCAAAAGAAGCGGCTCGCCTCGTATTTACACTTTACACCAACCATACTGAATGGATGGACGAGATTTTAAACAATAAAAATGTCAAAGTTCACAGCGCGCTGGAGATACAGTATAGAGTGTTTACACACAAACTAGGAAGAGGAAACAGATTTCTCTTTGGGGTGGACGCTGGGTGAGCTCTCAGAGCGCTACACGCCGGTAGCGGCAGAAAGAAGTACTACAGCACTGTCCTCTACTCAGAAAAAGGTGTACACAATACAAAATCCAACTAACAGGAATGTATTTTTCGACATCCCGAAAAAAATCTTCGTATCAACCGTTATACGTAAGTCGAATGGACATAAGTGAGGGAGCGTCTGTATTTATAATGCAATGATTGGTCAGTCTACAGTAATGTTGCTGACCACAATAGCAAAAAATTTCATGCCACGAGAATAAAACCTGGAACACTGTTGTAAGTATGTTGAAATGAAATGAAATGATCTGAAATGATCTGCATTTCTATAGCGCTTTTTTAAGTCAATGACTTCCCAAAGCGCTTTACATTGTGCTTCACATTTCCCAATAGCGGCCGTGATCTGTGCAGCCATGTAAGGCGCTAACCTGCTTATTGGGGGTATTGGGGGTTCAGTGTCTTACCCAAGGACACTTCGGCATGTAACACGGACAAGCCGGAATTCGAACTGGGATCCCTTAATCCTAAAACGATGGCTCTACCTCCTGAGTTACTGCAGCCCCCAAACCTAACACTTGTTTGGACCGGAGATACAGATGACATTCGAAAATGCATTCAATTTTATTTCATTATCACAATTTTTACAATGCCAGAATTCAATGTTAGAGAGTAGAAAAATGAAAACGTTTGTCCTGAAAGATTTGAATAAACACAAATAGCACGATGAGCAAACTCATTGGTGTATCTGATGATGATTTGGACTTTGGGTTTATTTATATCTTTCAGGGCAAAATTTCTTGTTTTCTCTATTCTCCAACATCCGTTTCTGGCACTGTAAAGAGTGTCTGAATCCGTGGTGGTCTAGTGGTTATGTGTTATTGCTCTCACCGCCTCGACCAGGATTCAACTCCTGTTGCATACAATGCTTTGCGATTATGGTTGGCACGTTTTTTCCATTGATCAATCATTGCACAAATATGGTAGTAATACTGTAAAACCTCAGTCATTTCCACTTTTTTTTGTCAAAAAATATGGTACACAATTTGCAGTTTTTAGGTGCACCTTATAGTCTGGAAAATACGGTACATTGCCTAAAATATTAGGGAGAAAGGTTTCAATTATTTGATCACTACATTACCAAGTAGAAAGTATTGGTATTGTATCGATATCGGCCAATTCTATCCAGTGTTTACCTGGTACCAAAATGGGACCAAAAATTCCACCTCTTTGTTTTATATTTCAAGGTACATACTCACATTTTCATCGCAATCCCTCCATACTTATCTAACCTCCTGTTCCATTTTCTCTTCCTCCCTCCCTCAGCACCGCCTATTCTCCATTAGCGCTGGCAGACGGCTGGAGAAGGGGTGTTGCCTGGCGTGTGACCCCCGCTCTGATCAATGGAGTAGGTAAGGCCAAAAGGCGTCCGAAAAGCACTCCTCCCCACCTTACCCCTCCTCCATTACCTTGTTAGAAGGCCGGCGTAGTGCAAGGTGAGCGTCCTCATTATATGTGAGCGCCATTCAATCAGAAGAGTGCCTCAACGAACTGGCTCGTCATGTGAAGTCACCAAATGTGTGAGTGAGCGTGTCGCAGCTGAGCTCGGGGGCTAATGTTGCCACTTCTAAAAAAAAAATCTGCGGGGGCCTGCAACGCTCCCTCACCTGCCGCTAAACAAATCTCCAATTAACCGTTCACACGGCAGCGTGGAGGAAATTTAATTTTAAGGTATTCCTGATTTTTATTTTTTTCTCTCTATAGCGAATTTCTTTAAAACAGGGGCAAAATGTGTAAGGATAGAATAGAATAGAATATACCTTTATTGTCATTGTTACAAAATGGGTTAACATATTGTGACAACGTAATTGGGCATGACACTCCAGTTTTACACATTCACAGTGAGGTATGAGCCAAGAAGATAAAGGAACAGAGAAGATAAGGTTATAAAACAAGGGGGATAAGGCTATAGTTATAATTTACATGGTATTTACACAAGAAATGTCGGCATGTGGGATGTTACTTACAGTGTTGTCGTGATACTGTTGGCTACGTAAGGGTTGTGCAATATTGCATTTGGTGCAAAGTCATCATAGTGCAAAAAATAGTCAGCATATGCATTGGTGCAAACATAGACAACATAGTGCAGAAAAAAAGAAATGGTCAGACATTGTGCAAGGTGAGCAGTAAACGTAGTGCAGTCGACATGTGCAAGAACATAGACATTAGTACCATTATATTCGTATGAGGTAGTGTTGGCACAAGTTTTCAGTTTTTTTTGTGCGGTGTCTGTTTTGAGCAGTGAACAAACATAGTGCAGACAGCATGTATGTGAGTACCATTTTACATTCGTGTGAGGTAGTTTTTTGCAACAGTTTTCAGTTTTTTTTTTAGGAACTCATTCACTTCCGGCTGTATGTATTCATGTGTAATACCATTTTTTCCCATTACAAGAACTCTATGGCTATGTTCACACTGTAGACCTTAATGCTGAATTCCGATTTCCGAATGAAACCTGATGTTTTGAGATTGTTCACGTTACTAACTAAATACTAAATGTATGCGTCTTGGTTTTCCGGTGTGAACATGCACAACTGTAATGCATGCGCACAAGAGGAAACGTGATGTCACACACAATGCACTTATGTTAGCAGAAGTGCTCACGGATGTTAACAACGAGCATTGTCCCCCCAAATATAAATTACATCCCAAACCTTGCTAGCCCCCACTGAATGCTGTCTGTGTGGTGGGATTCGATTGTAATAGTTGTTAAATACCACTAGAGGATACAGTTGTACCTGTACTTCAAATTTAATTTGTTCTGGGAGTAGTTTTGTGACCTGAAAACTTCTTCATTAAAGACGCATTTTGTATGTAAATGCGCTAATCCGTTCCAAGCCTCGCAAAAGTACAGTATAATATTTTTTTAAATAAATCAAAAAAGAGCATCAGAACATGAAAAAAATGCATGTTAAAATGAGATTACTGCATAATAAATATAAAAGTAGAGGCACATGATGAAGAACGAAGAACACAATAAAAACATTAATTTACCTATTTGCCTCGTGTTTATTGAAAAACTGAACTATTAATGTCTGCCTTTGCCGGCTTTTGACTATCTGTCAGAAATGTGCGAGAAAGTCGTAGCGACAATCCGGGTGACTCCTTTCCAGAAATTCCAAAACTATTGAATTTTGCTAAAATGTATTTGATTTGGGATGATTGAATATGGCTCTGTCCTCCTGCCCGCTATCTTGCCAGAAACCCTCCTCCTCCTTGTCCCTGAACTGTGACACTGACCCAAAGAGCATGCTGGGAGCACACATGCGCACTTGTTTGCCAGGTACAATTGAAGCAATAGTCGGTTTGTTTAAGGTTCGGGAAACTCTGGGAGTGGCGAATAGAACGGTTTACTGTACTGTATTTTTGACTTCGTAACTATAGGCAATATTTTCCTCTTCAGGTATTTCGTATCCTGAAACTTTTGAATAGAGAGAAATTCGTAGGTAGAGGTAGTACTGTACTATTCCTTTAAGAATTAACTTAACAAAATGTTGGGAATTTGCGTTGCGATGTTGACTGTTCCTTAGGGGCCGGTCACACAGCCGTTTGCGGCTGAATCACGGCTAAGATTTTGCGGGGTTTTTTTGCCCGTGGTTGCCCGCGATGGAAAATGCGCAAAATTGGCCAACCGGCTGTTCATCGGTGGTATGCCCGCAAATCAGACGCCGGCGACTGTTCCGCTTCCTCATCGCGTCATTTCCGCGTCATTTTCTCGTGTGGACCACGGGTATAAAAGCTCCCGAGCCGGTGTTGTGCCCAAATCCGACTCCTACGCAACCCCCCCCCAAACCCCCACCCCTCGCGTGAACGCGCATTCTGCTGCGATCGCTTTTGTTGGAAGCGTGCATTGACGTTGGTGACTTTTTCATCCGCGTTAACAAACGCATTTTGTAGAATACGATCGCACTTTATTGTTTAATTAAACGCGTTATATAGACTAGGATCTCCCAATTGTTATAATTAGCTCGCTTTATTGTTTTAATAAGCGTTTTATATAGAATACGATCGCTTTTGTTGGAAGCGCAGCAGAATGCGCGTTCACGCGAGGGGGGGAGGATTTTATATACGGTGTGCATTACCGTTCGATTACGTTCACAACAAAAACAAAGACGGAATGGTTTAAGTTGTATTACATTCCCAACAAATGCAAGACGAAGTGGTTTTGGTTATATGTTCGCCATTACATTCCCTAAAAGTGATATAAAAGTGAGATAAAACGAGGTAAAAGTGGTTGTAGTAGCGAGGGGATGCAAATCTCGGCAGGGATGTATTTCTCGGCATAACACCGGGCTGTAGAAATAATAACCGCTCAAGACACAGTCCCGTAAAGATCAAGATTTCAAGCTATGGCACCGAAGAAGCCAATATGTTATTATTGTAATAGTTTTTCATTTTTATTTTATTATCTTGTTATGAAATGGAAAGAAATGTCAAGAAATAAGAATGGATTAAGACGAGGTCACTACGCTGACGGGGATCCATGTTCACCCCCTTGACGTCTCGAGCACAACTGACGTGTGCTCGGCAAATCGCGCTGTATATACGCGGAGAAAGGCGTTTGACCGTCACACGCGTAACACGCTAATTTCACGTAATAACACTGCGATACAGGCGCAGAACATGCTATTACCATGCTCCACCCACGATTACCCACTGAAATTTCCCGTCCTACCCATGTGTAACCATGCCCTGGCCGCGGCCAGAGCACGTCGTTCCGCGTCATTTCCGCGTCATTACCTCGTGTGCCGCCCGCGGTTAACACGTGCTCAAAGTTTTGAGCAGCTCAAAACTTTTTCGCGCAGCCAACCGCGTGTGAATTTCCGACCGCGAGTAAAGCACTGCTGTATCTCGTCTATATGGCGGTCTCAAAGCGTCCAACAGCACCCAGCAGCGTCTGCTTCACAGCTAGAAATTTCTGGCCGTGGTTCAGCCCCGATACGCCCGTGAAAGGCTGTGTACCCGCGCTCTAAAGAATTGAGCAGCGCAAAACTTTTTCGCGCTGCCACCCGCGCGCAAATATCCGACCGCGTGTTAAGCACTGCTGTATCTCGTCTGTATGGCGATCTCAAAGCGTCCAATAGCGTCCGCCTCACAGGCAGAAATTTCTGTCCGTGATTCAGCCGCAAACTGCTGTGTGACCGGCCCCTAAGTTACAAAATGAACAAGTGTTCATCTTTAATGGATGTGCGATTTAAAGACATTACGTGTTTTTTGTCCGCCGTGGTTGTTGATTTCTCCGCTTCCTACCGCCTGATAGAAGGCAGAATAGTGACTTTACCTCCTGACGTGAAGGACGCATAAATACGTCTTGACCTTTCACACAGCAGTGGCATTCCAAAATACCAGATATGTATCACATTTAGGACCACATACTAAAGGGGCCTGGGTCTGGTGTGAGAAAAGATGTGTGCCGTTCAAAGGGACTTTAACAGATCGGATACAGGTCGTGTCCGCGCAAAAAAAGTCTGATTTCTCTGCAATGTCCTATCCTATGTTTGGGTGCACAAATACACAAGGTTTTACGGTAGTATATAATATTGTTTGTTTTTCGGGTACCATGATCAGCAAGATGGCAGACAAGTATGAGTTTCCTATATAAAACATACGCAAATTTCCCGACCCACAACTTTTTTAAAGAAAATGAAGTGTATATGATATTTCATGTATTTTTGCTTCTTTTCTAAATCAATAATGTTGGTTTTTAATAAATGTATGTTTTTTTACCACGAGAAGACAGTTAATAATATACACTTTCTGTTTAAAATAAAACTGGTAGTGTCACTGATGAGATAACAAGTATAAACTAATCATTCTGTCATAAGTGTTTTTCATTATTTATTCTTTCCTAAAAAAAAAAGACAAAAACAGGGGATTTTTTTTGTAATTATTGTGAAAGAAAAAAAATTATTTCCGTAGTTCTAGAGATTTTTTTCACATAACAAACAAAGGTTTCACCTCGAGGGAGATGACATTGTGATCCATAATCTGCTGCTTCGGGTAGCCAACAACCTCAAAAAGAGAAGTAAAATGGTACATTTGGTTGCTTTGAGTCCCTGTAGTTTGTATTCTACCTCGTGCTTTTTAGCCCTCGCTTTATTTGCATCACACAATACAGCTACATCTAGTGGTCAACTATTATATAAGTCTAAAAACAAGTCTTGCAGAATAAAAAAAAAAAAAAATTTAAGATATTGTTTTTTTCTTTTACTGCACGCCTCTTAAAGCACTTGGCCAGCGAGAGTTTAGAGAACTGTGGTTTAGAATTCTTAAAGGGATACGACACAGTTTCTGTGCTACTAAAATCGTTGGTGCACCTCCTCGGTCCAAACACATTTTTAGACAACGTCTCAAGGCTTCGCAGGTTGACTCATCTTTTTCAAATGAGCGACTGAAACCTGAGTGATCTCTTGAAAGCCAACTCACGGGCCACGATTGTGACAAATGCTACGATAAAAAGGTGCGCACGTGCGCCGAGTCGCTCGTTTAAAAACACACGTTGCCGTCCCCCGCCACTAACCAAACCCACCAATTCCATAAATGTGTTGCAAAATAGTTAACGCGCTTGGGGATTCGAGAAATTCTGTTTGAAAGTGTACCTGGCTTATTTTTTTTAGAGCAGTGATGTGTTTAAATGAAAGCAACATGTTTAAAATAGCGAATCCCATTATCACAACATGTGAGGCAGCTCAGAAATATACAGACACTGCCCGACCTACGAACGAGATAGGTTGCAGATGATCGTTCGTAAGTTGAATTTGTTCGTAAGTTGCTTAAGTGCTATATTTTGTATGTTTAAGGTTTATATGAGTATGTTTTAGGCTTGTATAAGTAACCTGTATTGTTTTGTACTAAAAAATAAACATTTTATAAAATTATATGCTCTGTAATCATTAATAAAGTTAAGTGGAACTTACCCCTGGAATATGTGCTTCGAGAGGTCCTGCTCCGTGGTAAAAGGTGGCCGAAAAAAAGCGTTCTGACCATTTTCTCAACGGCATCAAGCTTTCTTATTCTTATTACTTTCAATTCAAAAGAAACGGCTAGCCTTTCCTTTACATTTTACACCAACTATATTGAATGGATGCACGAGATATTCAACATTCTGAGTGCGCTGGAGATTCAGTACACTTAGCACTGTATGTTTACATACGAACTAGAAAGAGGAGGCAAGTTTTTTTTACTTACGGGTGCATTCTCCCAGCGCCGGCAGCGGCGGACAGAAGCACTACAGTTATGTCCTGTACTTGGAAAAAGGTGCAGAGAATACAAAATACAACTTACAGCAATGACCAGATATTTTTTCCACATCCCGAAAAAAAATGTTTGTATCTACCCTTTTATGTAAGTCAAATGGTCATAAGTAGGGGTGCATATGTACACCCATTGTAGTGAACCGTGATTGTATACTACTTACCCTGACTCTGGAGGCCATGTGTCAGTTTTGTCTTGCTTCAACCCCCAAAAGCAGTGTGGGGTAAGTTTACCAGCCACCATTACAGCGTGCATTCCTTGTTCTCTTTTGTCTCCTTTTAGGTATGCGATTGTGGCTTTACATTTGTGTTTTTCAACCCAGGGTTATGGTTGGTAACTTTATCCGGCCAGCTCCGCGTTAGAGTCGGGGCTGCCAAGAACTTTCCTGGTTTGTTTGCTCCCAGTTGGCATTCGTTGGCCGCCCACGGTGTGTTATTTGGCCAGCTTGCCTGGCGTTAACTCTGGCTTTGTTTCCCTACCCGTTGGCGCTTTCCTTTGTGGATTTCAGGTTAGTCTGGCTACTCACTATGTGTTTTTTGGTCGGCCAGTCCCACATTTTTTCGCCAAGGCTGTGGACGCCTTTCGTTGATCGGTCCAGGTTATCCCCCCTATTGGTGGCTCTCTGTGTGTTTTTACCCGTTAGCTCCTTTTGGTCTGCTCGCCTTTTGTTGTACCAATACTGCATTTACCTGTGACACAACGCCTGGTCCAGGGGTCATCAACAAACGCCTCTATCTATCTATATGCATGTTGTTGAATAAGGTTCTCAGACACATTTGCATTCACTCGCTGTACAACAGACCAACTCCTGTTGCAGAAACATGCCCCAAACCATGACACATCGTTCTCCACCTTTCACTGACTTTTCACACACTTTAGGTTTAGTCCAGTGTGTCAAAGAATATAATGCATCCCATTCATCCATTAATTACCTGCACCGCTTACATTCAGTAGGGTGGCAGGGGTGCTGGAGCCCATCCCCAGCTATCTTCGGCCAGTGGGCAGGGGGACACTCAGCCAGTCGTAGGGCACACATAGAGACAGACAACTCACTCGCTCATTCACACCTAGTAAGAATTTAAACGGGCAATAAACCTGAAAGGCATGTGGAATGTGGGAGGAAAACTGGAATGCCCAGAGGAAAGAGGTTATCCCGGGAAGAACATGCAAACTTCAGACAGGTAGTCTGGTAGCTGGATTTGAACCCATGACCTCAGAACTGTACCGCGAACACGCTAACCACTCATGCGCCGTGCCACCATAATGCTTCTCATCAGACCCAAATAAAATAAATCTGCTTTCATAACTGAAGTGAACTTCAGACAAGTTCTGCCCTGTTCGCACAACATGCACCTCAGCAAAGCTCAGTCAAGCTTTTTAATTTTTCTTGCTAATGAAAGGTTTGGTCACTGCAGTGTGGGACTTCAGTCAAAATGCTCTTGAACGGCAAGACACACTAGGCTGAGACAGATCCTGACCATGTTCAGCACTGAACTGGCTAGCAATTCCTGCTGCAGAGTGACATTCTCCGCAGTGACCTGTCCTCTCTTACTTTTGTCTTGTGTCGATGACTTACTTTCTTGGGTGACTTAATAAGTTTGTAGTTAATAAATAAATCCCATTACAAGAACTCTATGGCTATGTTCACACTGTAGAACTAAACATTCAATATTTATATCTGGAACGGTCAATTTGTCCTGCTGTGGCTGATGCGATCATTCATTTTGTTTTCATCTGGAAAACCTGTTGCCGGAGGCTTTCAGTCACTTTAGAACGGCTCACCATCTTGCAAAGTCAGTGTAACCCGCAATTAGAATGCCAGTTGAATAGTGGTTGACAAATAATCAAGGAAATTAGCCATCTGAAAGTTTTCTCAAATCTTTATCTGTACATTTTGGCAAAATACAAGGTTGTTGTTGTTGTTTTTTAAATGCCTTATCCATTTTGTGAAAATGTGTAGTAGCATGTTATAGACACAAGAACATGTTGAGCAGTGAAGATGGTATTATCTCAAAATATTTATTTTTTAACAAGTTTTTAAAAATGTGATCTCCAGTGCATATGAAACTTTGATTTTTTTGTGGCTCCAGGTATGTGTTTTTTCACTGTCCGATATTGTTCTTTCGGCATTTTGAGCCACCAAACACTGGCCTAGACATTCTCCCCAAAATGCCCAAAACTTTGCTTAACACAGTTGTAACCTCTTACACTAATTAATATCTAGAACAAAATGACGTCTGGCTTACTTGGGTGGCGATGTTCTTCCAATGACGTCAAAGCTCAGGATTGAAAAGACAAGACGTGCTGTATTCAAAATGCATTATCTAAGGAATTAATTGTAACATCACAAGGTTCACAGATCACTTAACCACTTGTTGTTCTCAATAACTGCTCTGAATGTCGACAAATATAATATCACCCAGAGTGATTCAGTCAAAAATTTGGCAAAAATTTGGTGTCACATTTGACCCCAATCTGTCCTTCCAAACACATTTTCCAAACACAGAATTTTACCAGAAAAGGATTTTTCCATCTTCGCAACATTGCTAAAATTCGCCCTATGCTGTCCCAGTCCGATGCAGAGATGATAATTCATGCGTTTACCTCCCATCTTGATTAGTGTAATGTACTACTCTCCAGTCTCCCGAAGTCCAAAATCAAGAGCCTGCAGCTGTTACAAAATGCTGCAGCAAGCCTTTTAACTAAGACTAGAAAGTTTGATCACATTACCCCGATTGCCTCAGCTCTTTGCTAAATGCTGGTCTACTAGTGATCCCATGAGCCAAGAAGAGAACCACATGTTCGAGAGTGTTCCCTATTTGGGCCCCGGTGTTGTGGAATGCTCTTCCCCCTGAGACGTGATCTGCAACCTCAGTGGAACTGTTTAAATCTAGGCCCAAAACACACTTCAATTCTATAGCTTATTAATGACCTATATTTCATTTTGACAATATCTGTGTATTATTTGTTATTGCAACATCCATTGCAGCCTGGTCATCCAGGAAGGGGGGCTTACCTCATGTGCGGTCCCTTTTAAAGATTTCTTCATTTTCTTCAGGTTGAGGTTTTTGAGTTTTTCCTTGCCCTTATGTAGGTTTTAGATCAGGGAATAGTGTAATAATAGTCTGTAGTTTGCAATAATCTGGGATCTGTGCAGCCCTTTGAGTCTCTTTGTGATTAAGGGCTATACAAATAAACATGACTTGACTTGACTTGGGTTGTAGAAGTACCAATTCCCGAGGTGGGTCTTAGGCAAGTACGGCCTGGTGATGCCCATTCCTCTCCAAGTAATTTTTTTTGGGTAGGGGTTTGTTCTCCGACATTAAACAGATAGTCCTGGTTTCTGTGGTTGCCAGTACCCGGAGAAACCTCCTGGTCCGACTCAGATACAGCCCCTTCATCATCTGCTTGGGTTTTTTTTTTTCGGTGTAAAGCGTCATTCCGCTTTCAGAGATGAGCTGGACTTTCGCATTGACGGGCATTGGCCTTTGAGTGGCGTGTGACAATACTGATTGATGCTAGATCCTAAATCACCGAGGGGAAATATCGATTAAATGTATATAGATTTTAGGCAAAAACCATGTACTACTTCCTCACATTTTGCAAGTTTAAGAATTTAGGCATCCCCTTAACGAGAGAAGAAGGTGGCGCTACCGTAGAGCGCCCGTTGGACGGGCAGCCCTTGAATATTTATGTGTTTTCCAGCGAGGTCGGCCACCCCCGGCAGGGATGGAGGTGAGCGAAAGGGGGGCGGGAAAGAGAGAGTTCCTCAGGCGTGTCCGGGTTCTGATGGCTCCCCTGACAAGCTCCCGTGTAATGGCCTCCCCCCACCATACAACCCCATCCCCTTCTCCCTCCCCTTCTCTGAGTGCTGTGAAATTGCCGGCCGGCGCTCTACAGCTGAGGACTCGCAGGAGACAAACGGCCTTTTAATTCAGAGCGCGGAGAGGTGACGGCGAGGGAGGCCCCGGGGGAGGGCTACCAATCAGACATCCATCACGCTAACCTCTCCCTTGGGAACGGCCCTGCCAAAAGAGGTGCCCTGAAGGTGGTCGGCGGCGTGCACGCTTGGAGCTCGTGCACGACTTTACGTGGCGGTGGCGGGTGAAGTGCGCCACGAATCCAGACAAAAGACGCAACATAAGATAGGCACTGACCTCGGTGAAATTTTTATCTGGTGTAAGAAAATTATCTGGCAAACCAGGGGAACACCGGGCTTACCTAACCTACCACCTCGGCTTGATGCCCCAATTCTTTTGCGTTTTGTTTTACAGAATACTAAGTTGATGAGAATGGAGTCAGGTTATACATGGCTTTGTATACTAATCACCGCTGCGGCTTTTCTGACTACTTGAGTCAGCTAGGAGTCGAAAATACACAAGAATAAGGTCTAATGAAGACTTATACAGAGTCCAGAAACGCATGCACAAAAATATTACAAAAAACATGCATCCACATTTATAACCACAAAAAAATAACTTGGGTAGCATCCTCAACTACACTAGATGAGTGGTCTAGAATTTAGACCATATACATATAAGTTTACCAGATTTGTCAATTTATCAACAACATAATAGGCAGTTTAAAGCGAATATTATAATTGATATTTGCAATTATTTGCCAGCGAATTATGGAAGCTCTGATGATATATGAGGTGTTATGGCTAAAACTCATTCTTACAATGACTGTCTCATCTGTGCAGTGTGGTTTAAAAATACTGGCAATCAGAAAAACAAATTGTATTTGAAGTAGTTCAAACAAATATGGCTGACTTCCTGTCTTTCGGGGCATGGCTCTTAGAGGATTTTTCGAGGGTCTGCTGACGATCGACGTGACCATCAAATTTAATTCTGCTCAAGCTCGAGTTATTAAGATGTTTCATGGCGAGTCATCAAACTTAGCTTCTATGCTCTGGCTACGCGGAATGTAAAAAATTCAATTATTTTGCCGTTGACCGTTATCCGTCTGTCTTGTGTCCGTGCTTCCAATTAAGCTGCAATCTATCTGTAGGACTAGTTAAGGACTCAGAGAAATGGTCATAATTGACTTTCAAGTGCTCCCTTCAACTTCTCGTCACAGTCCTGCAGTCAGGTTTGATTTTCTGTCTCTCCTCCTCTCGCTTTACCTTACCTTTTTTGGTTACTTTCTCCGTGGCTTTATTTCCACTCAAACCTGGTGTCATATGGCCTGATTGCTCCCCAATTACCTCTCCTTCTCACTACTTAAGCACTCCTGTTTTTGGGCTCGGTGCTAGTTTGTTGCCTCTTTTGTCACATTTCAAGCCATCTTGTCACAGGCTTGGTTGGTTCCAGTGGGTTTTCAATGGGACAACGAGAACCGCCGGGCGACCATTTGGACTGTCGCCTTCGCTGAAGGTTGTTAACCGGATCACGAATACTTCCTCTGGTGATTTTGATACTGTTGCCACGATTTCTGACTCTCTGTCGAAATTATAGATTGCTGCACTAATCTGTGAGCTGCACTGTGCTTCTACGCCACCCTGAGCGGTAATTGACACTTCTTGTGTCTAATGTGGGTGGGTTAATTGTTTTTTATTGTGGGTCTACTTGCCAACAGACTTGCTCAAAAAAAAACATGTTTATTATTTACCGCCTCCTTGCAGTAAAATTATTGTTAAAAAAAAGATTTAAATAAGAAGCATCAATAAATGAACTATCATGGAAATGTGCGTCGTTTTAAATACCTGCCAGTCAAAAGGTTTGCATTTACTTTAGATAACATAAGCCTCATCTCAAGGGAGTCGATATATTGTCCGCCATCTTGCTCTACAGATACCCCAAATACAAAACCCTTTTGAAAGACTGAGCATTTTTTGTCAAGGCAACAACATAATTTTTATGCTGCCGATAATCTGTACTGTGGTCCTTTTTTTCAATGTGTGGCTGTTCGGTAGCGAATAATTCATGAATTTGTCATTCAACTATCCTTTTCATTTTTTTTCATTTCCTTTGCGCTAAAATGCTGTTATGCAACCAAAAACAAGTGCACGAGTCAGAATTAAAACTAAGGAGACCCAAAGTGACCAAACAGCTAAATTGTTCCTATTTTGTTGTCCAGCCTTTCACAAGGTTTTTGGTTTTTGGGGGTACCCATAGAGCAAGATGGCAGACAAACATGTCAGCTCCTTCTAAGTGAGCTTCGAGTTACGTAAAATAAATACACATTTCTCGCTTTTAAGTATATAAAAGGCAATGCATGTTTTTATGATAGTTCATGTATTTTTTTTCTTATTTTCATTACTATTCAAATCAGTATTTATTTTTAAATGCATTATAGTTTTTACCATGCTTAATATTACACACTCTCCGCATATATTTACAGTGAAGAGTAATAAAAAAGGTGGGGTAACATTTACTCATAGATGCCCATGAATTACTTCATCAAGTCAATGCAATTTTCGTTTGGGTAAGTACATTATAGTTAACGTCTGATAACATTCATTTTCTGTGCTGCATATCCTCACTAGGATCGCTGGAGGCCATTCCAGCTATCTTCGGACAGTGGGCGGGGGATACAATTTGAATTGGCCAATTAACCTGACATGTATGTCTTTGGAATATGGGAGGAAACTGATGCCGGGGAGATCCTGCAAACTCCACACAGGGAGACTACGGCAGCTGAAATTGAACCCTGGATGTGCGCGCTAGCCGCCGTGCCGCCCCCTTTGATAATATAGCCTACTTAATTATGCTTTATCGACAGTCTGGCAACTTGTGTAACAAAATATTTATTATTAATGAACGAAGAGGGCGATTTTCGCAAGTCCCGGACTTTGTGCATCTCAGTCATCGACCCCGCTGTGCTCTTTTATTTCCAAGCGCCCCTGGTCATGCTCTCCTCTTTTTTTAAGTGCTGCAACTTTCCGAGGTTTGGCTCCAAATCGTTTGCCTCCCATCGATCGTCATAAAAGTGTATTCTGCCCACCAAACGACATTCGGCGCCCCCTGAGAATCCCCCTCAGGTAGGAGTGCAGTCCAGGGGTCGTTCAAAGAGAAATTGAACCCCCCAAAAATGTTTTTTTGTCCGGCAAGGTCTTGATGTGAACTTTTCTTGCTGAGCTGTCAGTCAGAAACTGAAACAAGCCTCCGTTCATAGCGTTAAAATGCGAGTTTCCTTGCTTCCAACGCCGACAGATCTCACAGCAAAACAACTGAACAATATGGACAAGCGTTTTGCCTGTAAAATAAAAATTTTCACAACCATAGGGCGCACCGTGTTAAAAGGCTTCGTAGCTGGTTCTATTTCTGTTTTTAACACTACACAGGGTGCACCGCGTGATAGGGCGCGGGTGGCTTTTACTGCGGCCATGTTACAACACAGGCAAGAATACAAGTGTACATATTTAAAAATACAACGGTTGCAAAACTGAGTTTCGTTGTGTATTATTTAGGTATTGATTACAAAGTAAAACACACAGGTAAAACTGAATAAAATAAAGAGCTTATGCAAGACAATTTGGTGCTCGCATTTTTTAACAGGCATACACATGAAACCAAACCGTCAAAATCTTTGTCCTCTGTTTCAGACCAGAGCAGATCTCTATATCTACATTAAAATGTTCACTTTCTTCACTTTCATAGTCACTTTCCAAAAGCTCGGACAACAGTCCTGGCAGACGTGTTAGCCCAAGCGTCGACAACCCTTTTTATATATATATAGAATCTGTCTGAAGTTTCTACACCACCATAGTCCTGGTCCGGGTGGAAAAATGACAGTTATATGATACGAAAGCACCAAGACGATAACAATGATTTTCAAATTGCTGGATACTCTACAGGGTTAGCATCCATGAGTACTTCGGCCAACAATGCATTGCGTGTGGTGTCACATCTCTTCTTTCACGCGAGCAGGACGTGGTGGCATTGACATAAAAGATGCATAAAAGTCACAAAAAATCACATCTAGTTGGAAATGTAAACGATTACATAAAAACATCAGATTTCACCAAAAAATGTAAGTTTTGACTCGGCCAAGACTTGCACCTGTGACTTCCCATTCTCAGCCACTCATTCCCATTCTCATTCTCACCGTTATTTCATTCTCAGCCATGAAAAAAGGGTTCATTGCACAATAGGGCGTGCTGCACAATTTGAAGAGAATCTGAGACTTAACAGTAGACAGGCAACCCCATTTTATACAGCTATAAATTGTGCAGATTTAATTGTTCAGAATCCCTGTTTTAAGTTGCCTGACAGTAACCACTGCTTGTTGAATACCATGCAAAACACATTCAGGGTTTATTAAACCAATTGGTTAGCAAGAATGGATTTATTTTACAATGTATATGCATCTAGAACCTGTAAACCCACGTATACTTCGAAACCTTTGGAAACACATGCCATCTTGGCGAGACTACTGTGCTCTTTATTTTTATTTGAGCAGTAGGTAAACAGTTTTTATTACTACTGTACTACGTATATTACATCCATGCCTTATTGTTTACACTGTAGGTAGGTGGGCATATGGATAGATAGATAGAAGGATGGGTAGAGATACTACTGTATATCCATCCATCCATTATCCGCACCGCTTATGCTTAGTAGGGTCGCGGGGGTGCTGGAGCCCATTCCAGCCATCGTTGGGCAGGGGGCAGAGGACACCCTGAACCAGTCACAGCTACTGTATGTCAATATATGATATGACCATTTATACGGTAAAATTCATTATTCAGTTAAGAATCCATATGCTAACCCACATTAATTCCCCTTTTAAATTATTTAAAAGTATTCAGCAATATTCAAAATCATTCTGCGTGCATTCTCATTTCTCTGTTCATTCATGCACAATTTTTCCCCAAGTTGCAAAAGTTTTCCAATACACTTCAATGTTTTTGTCTACCGTGTTAACATTCAGTACGCTAAGTTACAGTCTGTCATTTTAAACTGTCTTTTAATGTTTGAGCTGCTTCAGAGCTGTAAAAAAATGTGACCGCCACGACCTTCAGGAAGAAATGTGATGTGTTTCTGAATCCATTTCAGCACATTTGTTAAACACAAAAGCAAACCTAAACATCAATTTTTATACTTTTAATTCACATGTGGGCGTCTTTATTTGGGATGCCGTATTGCACTCTTAACCCTGCTAGTAAATGCGCGACAACGGTCTCGGCTGTTTTCATTGAGGTTGTCACTCAAATGACAATTTAAGCAGCGTCGTCTTTATAATGCGCTCCTTTTCAAAAGAGGGTCACCGTTGGTTTATGTTTTCTGGTCACAGAGAAGCATTCAAAAAATGTCATGTTAGGAATTTGACTAACAAGAAAAGATCAGCACAGAGACAAAAAGGACATTTCGTGACTGGATTTGCAATTGTTAGATAATTTGACAGTAAAACCTCGTTAATTGCAGGGGCTACTTTCCAAAAAGAACCAAAATCCAGAAGTAGAAACCTATCTACAGACACTGCCCTACTCATGAACGAGATAGGTTCCGGACGATTGTTCCTAAGTTAAAATCTTTCATAAGTTGCTTCAGTGCAAAATTTTGTATGTTTAAGGTTTATATAATTATAATTAAGGCTTGTATAAGTAACCTATATTGTTTTGTTCTAAAAAAATTTATCTTTTAATAAAGTAATATGCTCTATAAAGATGAGTAAAGTTGAGTTTAACTTACTTCAACAGTTGAGCGACTTCCTCCTCCGTGGTAGAAAGTGGCCGAAAAAAAGCCATCCAACCATTTTCTCAACCGCATAAAGTTTTCTTATTCCACTGTCATTTCAAAAGAAACGGCTCGCCTTTTCTTTACACTTTACACCAACCATATTGAATGGATGCACGAGATATTAACACTATCGCTGAAGATACAGTATCCTATGTTTACACACGAACTAGGAAGAGGAAGACTGATTTCTTCTTCGGACTGGATGCCAGATGAGCTCTCACAGCGCCACACGCCGGTAGCGACGGAAAGAAGCACTACTGTACTGTCCTGTACTGTGAAAAAGGTGCACAATACAAAACCTAACAATGCCCAGATATTTTTCAACATCCCGAAAAAAAATGTTAGTACCTACCGTTTTTCATTACTCAAATGTTCGTAGGTAGGCGAGAGTCTGTATATATTTTTACAATTACACACTCGATTATACACTAAAACCAACAAACAAAGCTTTTTACAGGGTCAAGCATTTGTTTAACAAAAAAAATACGATATATAAACGTTTTTTTTTTTCGACAAATTACTACTGTACTGTCAAATAACAATTTTAACCATCAATGTGAGCTGAAAGCGGAGAGGCGGTAGCCAATCAGAATGCAGCAGACATTCCACAATGCAAATCAGTGACGTTGTGAAACTTTCTAAACCTTGGGTCAAAAATGGGACCAAGCCAATAGTTGGGTCAATTCAACCCAATTTCTCTCTTTAAAAAAACATCAACAAGCCAATTGTTTCGGTTGTTCTTATCAACATGGCCTTGACTGTTTAGTATAGAAAGTGTTATTTAAAGCAAAATACTGATTGCAGAAACTTGCTTGACATCTATTTCTGAGGGTTGCTTAGAAATCAGTACATTGGGTCAAATCAACCCATTTCTTGGGTTGGTCCTTTTTTGACCTACATCTTTGACCTAAAACTGTTTTTAGAGTGTGAAAAGTAAACTGCATTATTGTGAGGGTTTACTGAACAATATTGATTTTGTTACATACAGTTGGCATGTGTTCAGCTTTAAAATCCACTCTAGAAACAATTGGGTCAAAAATAAGCCAATTTTAGTCAAGCGTTAGGCTGGATTTGAACCAACTTTTACACTCATTTTGTATAAACAACCCACTAAAATGGATTGAAATATACGCCCCAAAACACAGAAAATAAATAGTTTTTATTCCCTCAAATGCAATTTTAATGTACATAAAACAATATAAGGGTTCAATAAGCTTGAATCTCTACCCAACACAAAATCATGGTTTGTTGTCAACTGTGTGCTTTGTTAATGACCTCCTAAAAATGGTTGTATTGTACAATACTGCCCTTTGCCCAGAAAAGACTTGTTAGTTTTGTTTTAAAATACACAAAAATAAAACAAAAAGAGAAAAATACTTTTTTTCAAACGAGGTGTTTTTTAATTATATTTTCTTGTTTTTTTCTTCTTTAACTTTCTCTTTACAATTTTTTAATTGTATTATTTTACTTTACCAAGCTTTTTATGTCATTTTTCCTGCCATTTTTGCTCTTTTTTTCTTTTTTCTTCATTAAGTTCTTTTTTCCTACCTTTTTAATTTTTTCTGTTGCCTTTATCTTCTTTTTATCACTTATTATTCTCCTTTCCCTTTTTTCCTTGTTTTTATGTTGCATGCTATTAACTGTGCAGGAAATGCAGCAACGGTAATAAAATTGATTGAGATCCTGGTCTGGACGGTTCACTATGTCCAAGAAGGAAGCATGATATTCAGAATATAATGGTTTTTAATTGTTTTTGGCAAGTTCATCCTCCCGGTGGTTAGTGCTTTCCTTTTGTTACTGTGTTGTATCATCCATGTAATTTTCAGGTAAGCAGGTAAACAATATGTGAGCTTTTCAGTTTTTCCTTGCCTTCATTACTGTCATTAAGAGCTCTACAAATAAGCATAGGTTAACTTCATTTTGTCCGAAAAGGGTTTGATGGTTCTTGTTAATACAAAATAACCCACATTAAAATGCATACGTCTTTTTCAAATATCGACAGACAATTGGGTCAGAATTAAATGAACCAAAAATGTGGCTGTCATTTTTAATTACAACCTAACAAAAAGGATCAATATGCTTTGACGCCCCATGCCCCACTTTGCAAATGTCCGTTGCTGATGACATCCGGAAAAAAACAGTTGCATTGTATAACAAAACAAAAATAACACCAAAACAAGAAATAAACATGTTGGGTTTTTTTAAACCAAGGTGGGGCAGTGTACTTTTTATTTGAATTTGTTTTCTACAAGACAACCATCACAATTGCCAAACGGAACCAAGATTTTAGCCCCCATGGATGGTATTATACAAACAACCCCCCCCAAAAAAAATTCAGTTTAAAAAAAACAAAAACAACAATCTTTGTTGTTTTTATATTAATCATCTTGTTTTCTACCGCAAAGTGCAGAAATTTGGGTAAAATTGATCCAAGCAGTGGACCATTCCTTTTTGACCCAATTTGAGTTATTCAGATCGGTGTTTTTGTGGAGAGTAGCATGTTTAGCGTTTTTTTGTCCTTTGCATTTAGCTTCATGTGTCGAGAAATATTCGTTGATTTTACGTATGATGAGCCTCAGCAATGGGGAGATAACATAAATGTCCGTCATCTTGCTGCTCTCGGAACCCCGGAAAAAAAAACAAGTTTGAGAAAATGTGGGCTGAACATTTAAAGTAAAATTGTGCGGTTTGGTCACTTTAAGTCGCCATAGTTTGTATTCTTCCTTGTTCTCTTTAGTAGTTTAGTTGTTTTGCACTTCACAGCAAGGTCTAATGGTCAAATACTACTCGAAGCCTCTTCAACTACATGTTTTTTACAAACAAATCTAAATTAATCAACAAAACAATAATTGAATGACAAATTAGTTAATTAAGCAGATACACATTTGAAATTTGACTCGTATACATAATAACAGTCATTTTCTGTGACTCTACGCAATATAGCGACATCAAGCGTCCAAATAACACACACTGTCCCCTTAAGTAAATAGAGTGCTGCAAGATTTTCCCCCTTATAAAACGGGAGCCTTGACCTGGCACATTCTGGAATCAGCATTTATTTCAAAGGGGATGTCGAGCATTTGTCCGAACGCCATGCGGGTTTCGGTTAAAAATGAGTCGAACCCGAATGCCCGCGGGGTGAAAAAAAAAAAAGTGCAAACTGACCCCACGCGTCTGCTCTGTAAATATTGAGATTGGCCTCTTCGACTGGCCCCCGGCCTCTTGCCTTTTATTGATGAAGCTGCTGACTAATCCTTGGCATTTCCCTGTAAATAGCGTTGTGCATGTGAAAAGAAACCCCTACCGCCCCCCTCCGGACCAGCCACTGTGTAATGTCATGCGCTGGATGTTGCATTAGTCCTTGTTTGGCACCGCCCTGCCTGGCATTCACTTGCATGTGTGGTCAAGTTACTTACCTTGTTTCCTCGATCTTTTTCTCCATTCCTCTGCTATACTCGCAGAGCTCTGATGTGTCAATGCTGTCGTGTCAATGCTGTCATTGAGAAGCTGTCAGTCAAAGTACTGCATCTGTTACCACAAAATGGATAACTGACCAAGAAGGCCGTGTAAATAAAGCCCTCCCGGGGCTTAATTATGTCAACTGTCGTGACTGATGCACAGCCGGGACATCTTTCTGGCATACGGCATTTTGGTGTGGTTTCCTGGGTGCATGGCAGCAGACAGAAAACCCTTACAGACAGTCACCAACACAGCCCAGAAAATCATTGGCTGCCTTTTGCCCAATATGAAGGACATCACCAGCTTGCAATACCGCAGCAGCGCCAACAACATTATATAGGGCATAACCGCCACTACCTATTTAACCTGCTGGCCTTATGTATATCCTACAAATCTATTAAAACTACTAACAGGCTCGAAGGAAGTTTCTTCCCCAGGGCCATCACCTTCCTAAACAAGCCCACAAGACTGTGAAAAAGCTGAGGAAGGTGTGCTCAAAATAAGTGTGGCATTTAATGACAAAATCATGAACAAAGTAACAAATGGACACAAAACAATTAATTGTCCAAACAAAATCTAACCTAAAAATGTCTAAACCCCAAAAAAGACCAAAATCAGAACTACAATGAACAAAAATAACAAACAAGTGGGCACCAAGGTACTAACAAAAAGGTCTAACAAGAAACCAGAAACAAAAACCACCAACACTGCCTTGAATATTTTAACCTGTTTTTTTCTGACAGTTCTTTAATATGATTTTTCTTTTTCTCTTTTAAGTATTTTAATGGCAATGCCCTACTCATGAACGAGACGATCGTTCGTAAGTTGAATTTGTTCGTAAGTTGCTTCAGTGCTATTTTTTATTTTGTTTATCGTAAGTTGAATGGTCGTAAATAGGGGAGCATCCGTATTACATGTTTATTCTGGAGTGTCTTGCCTGATGTCAAATATTCAAACAAGAAACAAAGACTGAAATTGGAAATGAAGTGAACAAAGTAACAAACAGTTGGGCACTAAACTACAAACAAAATGTCCGAACAAGAAACCAGAAACAAAAACAAGCCTGGTGTGGCAGTGGGAATGCAATGAACAAAGTACCAAACAAAAACCAAGTGGGAGTTACATAACTAACGAAATGTCTGAACCAGAGAAAGGAAACATAAACCAAATCTAATGTAGCAATGGCAGTGGAAATGAAATAATAAAGACGTCATTAGGGAGAGGTGTGTTATGATTGGAGAAACCTGTGCCCAGTTCCAAACCTGGTCGGCACCCTCTTTTGCAAGGAGGCGTACCAGACCGTAACACAAAAATATGTGTTCATATATTATTTCCTAATAATTTTTTAGGAATTATTGTGCTGCTTAATGTCATTGCAATGTTTTTCATTACCCTATTGCTGATGCATTTACAACTCGGGCCAGTTCAAAGCACTGCCTTTATTTTATCTTTTTGCCTATTTATCCGACACATTAATTTAAATCTTGTATTTTCTCTTTTAAGTATTTATTACATCTTTATCTTGGAGTGCCACATATAATCTCACCATAAAAAAATCTTCACTACGTTGTTATCAATTACAAAAACAACATTTCTAACTTTTGGTTCTGCATTTATAACACATAACCAGTAGGAGTTGTACATCAGTAACCAACTCTGGATCCAAGTACAGTACCCATACGATGGAAATATGACTTTCAAAGGGTATCAAACACTAATACAATGTCAGTGTTAAATGTCTTAAGTGTTTAATCAGCTTGCAAAGGCATACTGTAGGAATTTATGCAAAATGTTGATTATCAGTAGTTACAGTAGATCAAATACATTTATCCAATGACCTAGAACGTTTACATTAAAATACTCACAGTGTATTGGAAGACACACTTATGAAAATGAAAATACATTTTGAGAGATATTCACATGAGTCACTGCAATCAATGTCAGTTAATTTATCATTTAATTCTTAATTGCCATCCCACAAATTTCCATATTTAATTTAAAACATGCTCTACCTTAAGATCAGAATTTAACATTTTAAAGATAGGCTAGTTCCAATACCAGCTATTGGTGCCGATACCAGACCTAAGGTATCATAATAGCAATGGCAATACCAGTAGTCTGTGGCCTTGGCCATTACCTATCAGGAACCTGACGTCAAAAAAATATAATCTTAAAGGGACACTGTGTATTACTTGGCAGTTCCTAATGGTAAAAAAAAACAATATTGACTTGAATAGTAACCAAAAATATGTGAACTCTTACATAAACATGCATTAAAAGTTGATTACTTAGCATTTATTTTACCTCACATGAGGCTCACCTAAAGGGAGCTGTCTGCCATCTTGCTGCTACGCGTACCAGAAAGCTCAAAAAGCACTGAATAATACACGCCGCCCCCTTAAGTGCAGACTTAGCTGACTATGTATTGCTTTATTTCTAAGATTGATTTCACGAAAAATGAAATTTTACAACAGTACAATGTTTTTATCCAAACGTTTTAGTGTAAAATCCTATTTGGCCGCCCCCAGGAAAATTGAGTTTGAGACACCAGCTTAATTAAGGGAATATATTTTGTATGGGTTATCAAGCTATTTCTTAAAAATCTTGCTAATTTTTGCAGAATACATTTTGTTTTTGTTGAAGAAATGTTCTTTTTTGTACGAAATATATCTGTATTTGCTATTATCGGTGACTACTTGAGATCTTGGTATGGTATCGAATACCCCTACTCAAATCAGTAAAATATGGGCTCTTTTTTTGTATTTGGGAAGACACTGTAGTGACTTCATGTGCTACCTCCATACCAAAATATTTTTAGGAACAAAACCAACACATTTTACAATTGTGTAATAGTTGAAGTATTTGTTGTTGCTACTCAATTACAGTGTCGGAGCAGTAGGTGGCAGTGTGTATGACAGGGGTGGCAGACTATAGCTAAAGCGTTTTTTTTTTTGTGCCAACTTTGTCCCCATTGTCCCTTTGTGTGTTTACAACAAAAATACTCCAAAATCACACACACACAAAATACTACAAAACAAAAATATCAAATTGAATGCTTATAAACAAGGACTTTACAAATTATTTTTCTTTCATAAGGAAAATAAAATACTACAGAAATACTACAAAACTACTACTACATTAACACTATAATACAAAAATACAACTACAAAAATTTACTCCTGAAAAGTATAACTACAGTAATATTACAAGAATAATAAAGAAATACCATTCAAAACAATCCTATGGAAATACTTCTATAATGCTTTTACAGAAGTACTACTAAAGAACCACTACAGTAATAGTATGATGGAAAAATATAACTGAAGATATAAATATTATGACAGAAATACAAAGAAAAATACTATAACAGAAATATTGTGAAAAAAATCCAACTACATTTATACTAAACAAATACTACAAATATGGTAAAAATGAACTATAGAATAATACAAAAATACTACAGACATACAAAATACCACTTCCGCAATACTACAAATGTACTGAAAATAAAACTACAGTAATATTACTAAAATACTACAGAAACCCTACAGAAATCTGACTGCAGAAATAATTTTGCTACAGAAATACAAAGAAATACTACAAAAATACGAACACAAAATACAAACTATTGTAACAACACAAAACTAAATATCAAACGTGCTTAAAACAGGAAGGAAATATATTAGTTTTACTTTATTTTGAGGGTATTACAGCCATTTTGATGAAAGTAATATGTTTTAAAACAAATATAGGGACATGTGAAATGTAGATCTCTGCATCTAATCATGATTGAGAAAAAAGGGATAAGTGTCCCAGATCAGTCCTTTGGCTTGATATTTTTAACCCGATGCGGCCAACGACTGCAAATAGTTGCGCACCCGTGGTTGAGGATGACTGATTTCTGTCCTCTTTGTTTTTAGTTGCACAAAAAAGAACAATCCAAACGCTGACTAGAATTTACAATTTACCCACAGTCAAACTGAATACGTAGAATATAATGTGAAAAAAAATGTCCCCACTGCCAATTTTTGAGGCCGTCTCGGTCCTGCCCATCTTGACACCCAGGTCCACCGGAGAAAACCACCGAGTTCGGTATCCATGACAACCAAAGCCGCTCAGTGATTGGCTCTCCGCGCGAGGGAATTAAAGCGCGCTTCAGCCAATGTGCGCGCGCGGGGATGGTTCGTGGGTGATGGCGGCGGCGACGATGTGGAGGTGGTAGGGGTCCCTTGCTCGTACACACCGCGTGACAAGCCGCCACGGTGACGCCAAGGAGCCCGCAGGACACGCGTGGAACTCTTCAAGAAAAGAAAAAACACAAAAAAATCCACGAGCACGCGCGCTTTTTGCGGGATCATCCTCTTGTCATGATTTGGAACAAGTCAGATGCACGCGCCTGATCAGGGCACAAACTCAAACAAGCAAGTGTGGAATTGTGGATACAGCACCCAGAACCGAACCAGAACCAAGGCTTTTTTCTGCATATCTTGAGTTTTTGACCTGCCGACGTAGGAGTAAAAGCATCGAGGTAGGCGCGGGGCAACGGTGTGGAAGGATCCAAAAGGCGGTTCTGTGTGGAGAGGCCTTCCGAGAAGGGGGAGGTCGTGCGTGGGCACTCCGCAGGCCGCAGAGATGATGGTCCATTGCGCCGGGTGTGAGCGGCCCATTTTGGACCGTTTTTTGCTCAACGTTCTGGACCGGGCCTGGCACGCAAAGTGCGTGCAATGCTGCGAATGCAGCTGCAAGCTGACAGACAAATGCTTCTCGCGGGACGGGAAGCTCTACTGCAAGGTGGATTTCTTCCGGTAGGAACAACGGCAACGAAAAGACGAAAATATACATAACTATAACAAACATTTATATATATATATATATATATATATATATATATATATATATATATATATATATATATATATATATATATATATATATATATATATATATATATATATATATATATATTATATATCATAGCTTGCCTCCCTTTTTAACTTTGATTTCGTATCTATAAACCTCAGTTGCCCCCCTTATTAATAGTTGTAATAAACCTTACAAACACATCTATTTACTTACGGCAAGACAGAAGATGTAGAACAATTGAAAAATATATGCTAACAATTTTTTTTCAAGCATATTTCTTAGTTCTTTCTCCACTTGCAGTAAATTTAGTTTGACTTATAGCAGTATTTTTCCCAGTACAAAAAAACGTACACGACATACATCATTTGAAATGATCAAAACCTGTATAAAATACGCAGCAAACGTATAAAGGTTGAGAGGTATGTAATCTGACTCTCGTGTGTTCCTCATTTTTAGGGACCATGTTTGCACTTTTTTATACAGCCTACATTTAAAGTCATCAAAAATGTTTTACTGTTACGATCAATCTAGAAAAAGTCATAACATTTAAAGGTAAATAAACTATTATTTATTTTTTTCCTATTGGGTTTATAACAACACAGTGGTTGGTCATTTTGAACCTAGGAAAACAGGACGGTTAAATCACCGTTAGACAATAATTTCAATAACATTTAAATCGATCAAAAACAAAAGTTATATGTGTTATTAATCTCGTAAGATTGTCTGAAAGATTTTCACTTTCTAATTAATGAGAAGTTTTCACTTTTACAGTTGTGCAAAATTATATATCCAAATTTCAAATAAACAAAATAATAAAATAAAATGACAAAAGTTAAATTGCATTATTTTTCAAAGAAATAAAGCATTATTTTCATATTTGACTCTCTTATCAAAAATATCTTAAATTTGACATTTTCACAGATGACTCCTGAACCAACTATCTTTTTAAACAGGTTTTCCTTATAAATATTTTGCCTATTTATTCTAACATTTTTCATTTCGTGTTTTCTATTTTAGGTCTTCTATTATGTTTATCCTCGTCTAACAGTTTTTTTTTATAGTTTAATAGTAATATAACCCCGGTCCCGTTTTTAACGAAACACGCCAATTTTTTTTAACAAAATCGTTGTGACAAATAAAACCAATTCTTTAGCCGTCTGTTTTAATTCACGTGGGTAATCATCTATTTTTAAACTGTCTATGTCAAGCGAGAAATTCAAAATAATTTAAACATGAATATTAATCGAAGCAAAATTCTTGCCACGTTGGATTAAAAAACACATTTACTTGCACGCCCTCGCTTTTGTCACCAAAACAAGCCCATAAGCTGCTTTAACAAATAATCCTAATTAAACCAATTTGTAATTCTCATCATGACGTTTTGAAATTATACTTAAAATACTTCTTGACGCTATGTGGATTGAAATAATAATTAAGATACTCTTTGCAGCCATGCATGTTGATCTGAGATTGATTTATTTAAAGAAACAATCACAGATGTGATTGTTGAGTGGTGCACATTCACCTAAAATGCTATTTTAAAACTGTCAGGATGGAAGAGGGAGTTTGGAGTCCGTATACCTGCACGTATGTAAATGAGTGTCCCATTAGCGTCCACAAGACTAATCAGGCTAATGTGCGCAATTGTTGTGCAGAGTGGACGAGCAGGCAGGGGCGTGCATGTGAAAGGCAAAAACGTGGAGTGATACCAGGCCACACATTAGTATTAAAACAATAGGAAGAGGGGGTGCGGAGGATTTCCCCATGTCATACCCCCGTTAGCACACTAGCGCACACACTCAGGTGGCCCTGAAACCAGAAAAAGCCGCTTTGTTTATTTATTTTCTCGCTGCCAGGTGATCTTTTTATATGTATTGGGGGGCATAGTGGAAAGGGGGACTTGAAAGTCCTCCCTTGCATGTCTTATATGGATTAAGAGAAGATTTCCACGCCTAAAATACATCCCACTCTGCCTAATCCCGCTCATATCCTTGCCTACAATGTCCTGATTGCCACTAATGTGTTTCGCGTGGATTGATTAGCATGCACAGTCTGGATTTTACCGAAATGTATTATGATTGTTATTATTACATGCCCACCTAGATGTAGGATATATTTTTAATGCGTGTGTGAAAGCCTATTAACACGATGTTATATAAATCGAATCATTATCAGTGTGCTTTTTTTCTTACATTTTTTGGTTTGAGTATTAATAAATAAGCGTTCAAGGACAATATTGAAATTAAAGGAAACAGTTTTCTATTGATAATAAGGAGACAAAGCACAAAAAGAATATCAACGTGAAGAGTGGTCTTTGTTTTATTCTCAATACCACACAAACCAGGATACTCAACATGCCTGTAAATGTACAGGTTTTTATCGTATTTGATACCTTTCGGATCATTTCAAATTGTGTATAAGAATTTTTGTACCGCGGATAAAAAGACCGAACTCGTTTTGCCCATTTCGACTCTTATCCGGGTCGTTTCGGTCACTGGTAGCAGAAAACGCCGTTATCAATGATTGCTAATGAAGACGAAGTCTGCAAAAATCCTGCACCGCTCTGACGATAAGCAACATTAAATATACTGTAAATTGTGCGGAAAAAAAGCTAAAATAAAATACCAACAGAATTTTGTTTGTGTTGTTTATTTGTTAAATAAAATCAACGTGTTTACACAAGTCATTTTTGTTATTCTGCCTAGTCTTTCTGTGAGTAAATAGGTGCCGCGTTGTGTGTGTTTATGTGTTAGGTTTATTATCGCCTGATACGGGCAATTGCAATTCATTATCAATTGAAAATTTGGCTAAGGTTGACAGGTATGAACCTGTAAATACAAAACTAAATCATTCATGACATCATTATATCGTATAATTTTCTGTATTATAAGTGACTATAAGTCGCTCGAAAGTCGCCTCAGAATTGTGCTATCCCTTGCGTGGCCTTTGCCTACAACCACCCGCCAAATTCTCTGGCATACTGCCCTGGTCCGTTTGCATAATCCTGCTCAACTGACAAACAAACGGCGACGCAAACAAAGACTACAGCAAATCCTCTTTTGTGTTAGCTCTTTTGCAAATGTTTTTCTTCTTCTCTTTGCCCACACGCAGGCGCTTCGGTACCAAGTGCGCTGGCTGCCTGCAGGGCATCTCACCCAGCGACTTGGTGCGCAAAGCGCGCAGCAAAGTGTTCCACCTCAACTGTTTCACCTGCATGGTTTGCCATAAGCAATTGTCCACCGGAGAGGAGCTCTACGTTATCGACGAGAACAAGTTTGTGTGCAAGGATGATTACATGAGCTCGACCACCATCAAGGAGGTCAGCCTCAACTCAGGTAAGAAAAACGCAGAAAAAAATGGAGCATTACAATTAGAATTGTCATTATTGCTATATAGGGTGAAGTTTAGGCATGGACAGAGGGGATGTATCCCCGCCATTATCGAGCAATCATTGCCCCATACCAATATTATGTGATCACTCAAAATGCGCTATGTACTCACCAATATCGAGCTATCATTGTCGTGTCCCCACCAATATCATATGGAATTACTTAAAAAATGCTTCACATCCTTACGAATGCCAAGACCAGACCAACACCCTTACTTTATTTAAATTGATAACGTGTTGTTTACAAGATTAGACGAGGATGAGCATGTCACAAAAGACAAAAATCAGAAAAAAAGAAGAAAAATGATGTTCGGATGAATAGACAAAATATGTATGAGGTTATAGACTGGCCTATGTTGTAATAATTGTGCAACACAGAACAATAGAGCATTGCAATTTGAATTGTTTTACATAGTTGATAATAACACATTGAATATTGTTTAAAACAATATCAGACGAAGAAAAACTTGTATAAAATACTCGAGGGAGTAAAATAAGACAATAAGAATTTTAGGATGAATGGGCAACATATTTACAAGGTATTGTGTTTAGACTTGCCTATGTTGTGAGTGCATCGGAACAATATGCGGAAAAAGAGAACATGACAATTAGAATTGTCTTTATTGTAATTGATAACAACCTGTACTAAACATTGTTTATAACAACATTAGACGAGGATAAACCTGTAAGAAAAATATCTAAAGGTGAACAATAAGATAAAAATAATGTTAGGATAAATAGGCAAAATAATTACAAGATACTGCTTCTGCTAACACTTTTCCGAATATGTATACTGTTTTCTCTTTCTTTGTTTTCAGGTTTATGTGGCTTCCCAATTATTTTCTATCTTATACATCTTTTTGTTTCGGGAAATTATTGGACAGTAATCACGAATCCTTGAACTACTTTAATGCATATTCAGAATAAATGACAACAACAACACTGGCCTATCTTGTAAGTGCATCAGAACAATAGAAACGCAAAACGTTTTTTATAAGTAAATGGTTTTATATCTTACCTGTTTTTCCGTCAACAAGCTTTAGTTCTTTATTTGGTCACGAATCCCTATTTCATAATTATAGATTTGATTACAATCACTTTATTGTCCCGGGGGTGATAGCTGTCATTGATGTAGACAACAAAAACAAAACAAATAACAACAACAAAAAACACAGAAAAATCGAAAGAAAAACAAATATAGAAAACACACACATACATTTTCAGATAAGTCAACTTTTTAAAAGTGATTTAATGAACAAAAGACATATACACCTCTATACAAACATTCCACTGCAATGTTGTTCTAACATAACCAAACTGGACAAACGATTCTAATTACGAGAAAATAGAAATACGTATACAGCATGCCAGGGGAAACATGAATTACCGGAAAATACCAAAATGTTTGCAAACCTGATTCGTTTTAATCAACTCCTGGTTGTTGGAAAGCTATATGGACAATATGTATTGTTTTACTTCACATTTACAGGCAATGAATGATATTTTTACCCGTGATTTTGCACTCGTGAATGGAGAATTTAGATTTACTGTACTGTAATGATAATAAAATTGACTATAAAGGTTTTTTGTTGGCTTTGATTTATATGTCATTCTGATAGTTTATCGACATATGCCTCAGCGACAATATTCTGTTGTTTACTGCATTATTTTTTTTACATCTTAGTTATGTTTTAAATAACAACAACTACGGTTGAAAAACTTTATTAACAAGTGTCTCTTAAGTATGACGTCATCTGACAGCGCCTATAAACAGTTGCCGCCATTACTCGTTGAGAGACAGAAGCGCAGTCTTAGTCAGGTCATACCTGTGTTATTTTTTTAACCTGCGACGCAATTTATTATGTTTTTTTCTGCAGTTAAAGTGTAATTACGCCGACCTCGTCTTGTGGTTTGCACGCTTTTTTTTTAGTTAAAATAGAAAAGAAAAAAAACGAATATATTTTTTATCCCCGCATTAGCTCGAAAGTGTATTGATGGCCACACGGTCTTTTCTCTTTAACCCACTTATCCCTAATTTTACAATACATGTTTGCAGACATTTTTGAATGGGCAATTGATTTATTCAGGTGTGACTTGTGCTACCATAAATTGTAATAAGATGCTATCATTTCTAAACACTCATTTTAAAATACGGATATTCCCTTATCATGCGCAGTTTCGTCCTGCACGGATCGGAGTCTGTCGCCGGACCTGCAGGATGGAGGTCTGCAAGATGAGCTCAAGGAGGCGGACAACTGCACGTCATCGGACAAGGAGACCAACAATATCGAGAACGAGGAGCAGAACTCGGGCGCCAAGCGGCGTGGACCGCGCACCACCATTAAGGCCAAGCAGCTGGAGACCCTCAAGGCCGCCTTCGTCGCCACGCCGAAGCCCACGCGACACATCCGGGAGCAACTCGCGCAGGAGACCGGACTTAACATGCGCGTAATACAGGTGAGGGGAATCTGCAAATATGAAAAGTTTTTTTCCCGCTTCCGTTACTGTTTCTTTAGCTTGGGAATGCAATCATACTGGGGCGATTTTAACAGCAGCCCCTTAAAGGAATTCATACCTGTTAACCTCAGCAAATTACTCCTCATATATGATTGCAATTGCCTTTATTAAGCAATAATATACCTTACTAACTCAACGCAGCATCTATTTACTCCAAGAAAGACAGACTACGTAGAATAGAAACAATTTGTGTAAACAAGTTTATTTTATTTACCAAATAAATGCTTGATTAAAGATAACACTTGCTAGTTTACTGCAACAATTTTAGCAACTTACACCAAGATGATCCAAATTAAAGAGGAAATGGGCAAGACAAGATCGATCCAACGAACATTTTAAAATTTATTTTGAAAAAATAATTTTTCAGTACAAAAAATAGTCGACAGCGTACATAATTTGAGATGAGCGGAAAATGTATTAGTAAAATGAAACCGTATACATTGACATGTATGATAATTTACCTTAATAAACATATTTTGTCTATCTCCATCAAATAAATAATGACTTAAGTAAAGCGGTAGAATTTGGATTTGACATGTTCTGCAAGCTTTAAATATTAAATCATAATCACCGAGTAATCCCAACTATTGTATATGTGATAAGATATTTTGAAATTGGTAAAATGACCACACTTTGATGGCCTCTTTGTTTACTTTTCTTCCTCTTAAGGGCATAAGGAAGAAAATTTGAACTCAAATCTCCCTTTTCTGGTCGAACGACTTTTTTGTGACATAATCTCACCTATTTGACAATTTGCTGCATGCTTTGATTACAACAGATTAAGAAACCAATGTAAAGGTCACGCTCTGTTAAAAAGATAAAGAATGTATTTGAGCAATTTCACCGATATTACTCATTTAAACTCAGTTTTGCCCTTTTACATAGGAAAACTTAGCGTTCAAATACAGCATTTAAAACTAATCCATGAATCCCAAAGATTCATTTTTTGCATCAAGATAATAACATACCTAAAAGTGTCGATATTTCAAACAGCCAAACGTCTTCAAATTAATAACTGTTTTGAAATGAGCATGGCAAAATGACCCTTGGGCACTTTGTCATTAACTTGCACAAAACCAATTATTAAATTTCTTTTTTAGCGTTTTTTTATAGGGCAGTCTTTTCCTTTGCCTTACTTTGCTACTGGATGGCGCAGGTGTCCTAATACATTTGCAAGGAAACAAAAGCAATTTTGGAGGGAATTGTTATTTTGATGAAAACTCATTTTTTGACCTTTGCAAAAGCACTTTTGTTCCAATCGTTCCATCCTCCATCTCCATGTCTGCAGGCATTCCATTTCTTATTATTTCCTGCCTGCAATTAACATCTACGCATCAGGCTACACACAAACACACGATTACGACACAACGTGTGTTTTTTTTTCATTGTGTCCCCCCCTCTCGTGTTTGTTTCAGTCACACAGCCGTGAAATTAGTCATAGGTGGTGGTCTTGTTTTAGCTGAGGGGCCACCGTACGCGTGCGGGAACCCCCCCTGTGTGCGTCTGTGCACGTTTTTGCGCGCTCTCTCACACGTACACGGGGAGTGTGTCTGGGCGTGCACAATGTCAGGATGATTAGCGCCGTCTCTGCCAAGTGTGATGTGGCTTTTTGTGCGCTGGCTGTGATTATCGCTGATTTCACAGATTTACATATGCCCCCCACCCTCCCTTTTTTCCCACCTCTGTGCTGTACACACACGTACACACACTGGTTTTGTGTGAATCTCCAGCTAGCCAGCCAGCCATCCATCCATGCTTGCATCCATGAGTGTGTTCTTGCTGCCATCCTCAATATCCCCCTACAACTTTGTGTGTGCGTGCATGTTTGGGCATGGTGATCCGAGCCAAAATGGAGGCTGTGTTAGGACCTCGCTGCTTGTGTTAAATAGCAATGCTCCTGCACTTTGTATGCATACGTGTGTGTGTGTGTGTGTGTGTGTGTGTGTGAGTGTGCAATCTCTCTCTCGAGGGGAGCAAAAGCATTTCCATAAAAATGTACCCAACACGTCAACGATTGTTCTCAATAAGCAGGTGTCGCCTCAATGTGCAATCCTGTGTGTGCGTGTGTGTTTTTGTTAAAGTGCATCACATTAGGACTGACTGGCTGCTGTGAACATACATGATTTTGCAGCACAGGCCAAGACAAGACACTGTTTGCTGCTCATATTTTTCACAAAGAGGCCCTAGGAAAACAAAAGGGGGGTGCGTTTGTCAACCTTGCCACTGGTGTATGAGCGGTTTGTATATTGGGGAAAAAAGTTTTTTGATTAAAATGTACATTGAAGGTTATTCTTGGGAATTTAAAGACAATCTGGGATGTGAACTAGGAGACATACATTCGGAATGGATATACTGTGTACTGTAACAATCTGAGAGAAAATTTACAAATCGGGGTCATTAGTTGAAACACAATGCATATTTTCTTAGAAAAACCTCAAAGACATGTGTGTATTTTTTGGATGGACCTCGCATTGTTTTGATAGACCCAAAATTAGAAATTCGAAAGGACAATTTAGAAAATGAATATTTCTCTGAAGGGGTTTTAATTATTGATAAGACAATTTTGGGCAAACATCTAAGACAAATATCATCTTATATAAGTGTTTTAAATATACTTTTCTCAAATTTGAAAAAGTCGGGTGTGTATTACACTATATTAACATAAAATGAAATTGTGCTGAATTCCTAATAAATCTCATCTCATCTCATCTCATCAGCCGTACCGCTTATCCTCATTAGGGTCGCGGGGGGGCTGGAGCCCATCCTAGCCATCTCCGGGCAGTGGGCAGGGGACACCCTGAACTGGTTGCCAGCCAATCGCAGGGCACACAGGGACAGACAACTCATTCGCTCATTCACACCTAGGGACAATTTTGACCGGCCAATTCACCTGAAATGCATGTTTTTGGAACATGGGAGGAGGTAAACATCAAAGACAGTTCGACACTAAAGACAGTTAAGTCCTTAACTTGGTGCAAGTACAAATCAAGGTTTTCATCAATGGTTAAAGGAATGAGTCTTTTTTACAAATTGGCCTTTAACATCCCTAAAGTTTGATTTGTAGTTGAATAAATTGATTTGTGAAATCTACATACATGCGGTTTTAAGAGTGCATGAATATCTTTTTAAATAACACTTTGTTTTTGTTGACATCAAAGAGATAAAAACTCATCCGTCTTAATTGGACCTACTTTCACTTGTTTTTGTCGAATTCAACGTTTAAACAATTCCTCCGCCGGCAGGTTTGGTTCCAGAACAGAAGATCCAAAGAGCGAAGGATGAAGCAGTTGAGCGCTTTGGGGGCCCGCAGACATGCCTTTTTCCGGGGCCCGAGGAGGATGAGGACCCTGGGCGGTCGATTGGAGGACCCGGACATCTTGGGACCGGCTGCCTATGGCTACTATGGGGGTGAGTTCTAAATCCTATTTAAAGAAAAGTAGATGCATTTTCTGCTGGTGGTCTCTCCAGTCTTGAGGTTTGGTGTCAAGTCAAAACTTCATTATTTGTATGTTGCTGACTATGCGGCCACTTTACCCCAATCATTAGATCCAAATCCGGCAGTTTATGTCCTAGGTAACAACAATCAATGAAAGTGTTTTTTGAGACATAGGACAGCAACCTACAGATTCAATAACATGATTGTTTTAGTTTAGTGTACCCATATTTATCGCTGGGTTACGATCCAAAGATAACCTGTGATAGACGAAATCCAGTCAATTGAAACCTTTTTTTAATATACAATTCTTCTACAACTACTTTATCAAAACACAAAACAACATTTTTTAAAGGTCCAAGTATTTTTTCAATGAATAAAAGTACCGTAAAATTTTGACTATAGAGCGTGCCCCATTTTAAGCCGCACCCAGTACATCTTTAAAGGGGGGGGGGAAAAAAATATGTACATGCATAAGCCGCACCTGACTATAAGACGGATGTGCCCACATTGAAGTATGGGATATTTACAAAGAAAGACGGTCCACATAAATAGTTTTGTTAATATACTGTACATTAACCCCTTAACGTTCTGACGGCTTGCCGGACTTTTGATGAACAAATGCGTGTCTGCACGATGTTACCAGTCACTGAAAAACGTCATGCCACATATCAGTAAAATGCTTAAATTCTTGGGATTCAAGATATTTCAAAATATACTCATCAGACAAACATGATCAATCTGAAACAAGATACCCGAAAATGATAAAGCTGGTTTGACTCACCATTACGTCCACTGGCCGTCTTTCACTTCTTTGAATGTCTGCGAAAATGGCTTTGTTACATCAAGGACAATCCATAGAATCCAACCGTGTAAAACAGTTATTCCAAAACACACGAAAATGCAGACAGATGAATAGAAATCCACCTAAAACATTTCCGCTTTGTTGGAGGTTGCTTCTTGAAATCCGTTCGTTTCGCCTCATTATTTCCGTTTACAAATATATGGACTTGTAACAATTTTCTCTTTTCGATTGACACCTTTTCCATGATGTGGGTCGGTTCATGCTAGTTTTATTCATCAACAAAGCACAAAGTTACATTAAACTTGCGTCTTCCTCGACACATATATTCCACCTGTCTCACTCTTACCTTTACTGCTCTGGTGCCCCTGGCGACCGTTAAAAAAATACTTGAATCGGCCGTATCGTTGCATAAGCCGCAGGGTTTAAGTTTGGGAAAGAAAGTTGCGGCCAATTGTCCAAATTTTACAGTACTTATATGAACATTATCTTTACTCTAACCACAGTCCCGTTAAATAACATTTCTAATCTTCAATGTGAACTTAAGCGGTGAGACTACCTAGCCAATCAAGATGCAGAACACAATGCCCGATACAGTTGAGTGAAGTAGTAAGACTGTGAAAAGTGAACCCCATTACAGCGAGGGTTCATTCTGTTAGAATTAACTTTAACATTCCAAGTCTTTGTGGACATCAAAGACAGTTTACTCTTTGATAAACCTAAAATGGGTTTAGCGCCAAAACCGTTCGCCATAGGTAAATCATTAAATTGCTTTAGTTATCATTAAAGTCAGATTGTTGGTAAACCATCACAGATGATCTAAAGCTGACATTTTTTCTAAACGTGAACAACAATCAAGAATTGATTTGAACATGGATGACCAATATGAGAATCAATTAGGCAATCTTTTTTTCTTACCACCTAAAATAATATTGTCATTATCGGTTAAAAATTGGACCGAAAATTAGATTTTAATCTTCAGTAAACCTGACGCAGGCGTTGTTTGTGGCAATAAACAAGGGGACAATTCAAAGTCTTGAATGCACCGTGAGGACAAAACCTTCATCTCCTGCGCTCTTCTCTTCGGCTTTCTTCCCTTGCCGCTTTTCAGGCCCCTTTGTGGCGCGCTTAGGCCCGCTCACCACCCTTTACAACGTGCGTGTGTGTGTTTTTGTCCATACGCCCCCCCACCCCTCTGCCGTTGCACACCGCCTTCAACACACACGAACAGCCTATTCCCAAGGTCGCCTCATCCGACAGGCTCAGGGATGCATTATTTCCATTCATCTACCTTTTCAATCAGCTGTTGCAGCGTGAAAATTAAGAAATATGACGGAATAACAATGGAGGGAACAAAGTTCTTCAGCAGTAGAGCCTGAGGTTCCGAGTTTTTCCCCTGTGTGTGATTCAATGGAATCATGCTGAGACATCTGCGTTATGAATATTTGGCATCAAACGTTTATGTCAGCACAAATCGAGGAGGGCGGACAGATGGGTTGCCGGGTAATAGAGGGATGGTGGCTAGTTAGCGAATGGATGGATGGGCTCATTGTTGGACGGATGGATGGATGGTAATGGGGGAGTAGAAAGATGATTCAGGCGCTCGTGGTTCCGCGCTGAAGGTCGGATGGGAAATGGATAACTGGACAATGGCTGGATGAGTGGAAGGACAGAACAGATGATAGACTGAGGGAGGACAGTAAGAATGTAGTTAAGATCTGCATCTTCTGGTTTGCCTGTTGACAAAAAATGTCTTTGCAATGAAGAAAATGTGGACAATCACTTGATGTCATTGCTTTTGTTCTCTTTGAGAACATTGTTAAGATCAATGCCATTGCCTAAATAATTTGTGCTGTCTTTGATGTTACTGACAAACATATTTGATAGCAATGTCAAAATCAACAGACATGACCTTAACCAGCTTTGCTGGTGTTGATGATGCCTCTGATGCTAGCTGGTACAACAGGGCTATTGTTGCAAAATCGTTGACGTATTTGTCACATGACTGGCAAATGATGCTCATCTGTACTATTATCTTTGCCACCTACTGTGTCTTTGATGCCACTTTGATTAAAAAAAATCGCTTCATTTATAAAGCACAACTCATTGAAAACTAAAAGAATATATGGTGTGGGCACAGAGAATGCACGTGAGGAAAGCATTTTTTTTATCTATGTTGTTGTGGAAAAGACTCATTTATCAATGAGCAATTGAAACGATTACCGTATATTACGGACTATAGAGCGCACCTGATTATAAGCCGCACCCACCACATTTTAAGAGGAAAACTGATTTTGTACTTACACAAGCCGCACCTGTATATAAGCCGAATGCGCCCACATTAAAAAATGTAACACAAAATTAACCCAAACCCGACTTTAAGTCCCGCGATTGAAACTGAATGTCCTTCATTAAAGTACACAGTCCAAAATTCAAAGCCGGCAAAATGAACGGAAATTATACCGGTACTTAAGGTTTGATGCAGACCTGCAGAGTCCGGGTCCCGTTGAAAGTAATCCAAGGAAAAAAGTGTATATTTCCAAAGGTAAGGGTGGGAAAAATATATATCCACTATTGTCCGCCGCCTCCACAAACACGTCTCACCTTTACTCCACTTCCCGTCAGCCCCCGTTGTTTTCGCCCCTTCTTTTTGATTCGCCCGTGCAAAACATATCAGAATAAGTCTCTAAAATAAATACATTACAAAAATATACAGTTGCAAATACATATTATACATGGTTACACATATTTACAAAGAAAGACGGTACACAGAGATTTTTCAAAGCTTTAATAATAATAATAATAATAATATAACTTTCATCCCAAACGGTGCCTGTGACAGGTAGCAACAAGCTAGCAACACGCTCGCAACACAGTAAACAGGTCTGTTAAAAAAACATACCGTACTTGTAAAAATCACGGTAAACCGTCCTCATCTTCCTCCTTAGAACCGAAGCCATCAAAGTCGTCTTCCTCAGTGTCGGAAATAAACTTTGTCATATAGACGTCGTCCCACGCTCCCGCAGCCGGACTCGCGCTGTCACTGTTGCTTGAACTCTAATCCACTCCTGATTCTGTGCCCTCCTCTCCGTCACGCAGCAGACCGGCTTTTCGGAACCCGTTTGTGATGGTGGATTTTTTGATGTGCCTTTCTTTTTGCATTTTGAGGGTATGTTTATGCTAATTTAATCCGTGCAGAAGCCAAGAAGTTGCAGTCTTCTTCGGCGCATATATTCCACCGGTCTAAATCTTACCTTTTGTACTCTAGCGCTGCTGTCGGCCGTTAGAAAAATTACATAAATTGTCCGCGTCACTGAATAAGCCGCAGCGTTGAACGTTTGGGGGTAAAAAGTAGCGGCTTATAGTCCGGAATTTATGGTAGTCAAATAATTGGATCATTATGAATTTGAAGGTGATAGTTATTAGATTTTTAACGATATTTTAACAATAAAACCTTATGCACCGAATTATTTAGTAATAAGCAATTTCATATGTTTTGCAGGGATCTCTGAAAATCACATGAAATATAGGTTAAAGTATTCACAGATGTACAAAAAAAAAATTGCCAAATACAAACAATTTTAGCTTTTTACACAGTAATGACGCCACCATTTCTGTCTGTTTATGTTATCGTTCGAGACAGAGATGCTATTGTGCATGAGCGACTCTCGGCAGAGATTATATTCACGTAGAGATGCCTCACTCTTTTGGAAAACGTGTCTGGGGACAATAGTGAACAATGGAATTCATCGTCAACTATTTCCATTATCGATTTTTGTTGACGTCGACTGATCGTTGCAGCTCTAATTATGTCAGGATTTACATTACATCTATCAATGTATGTCTTTTGATCCCCCAGAGTACCAAGGAGACTACTACGGACCAACGAGCAACTACGACTTCTTCCCGCACGGCCCACCGTCCTCGCAGGCCCAGTCCCCAGCAGAGTCCCCCTACATCCTGGCATCAGGACCTGGGGCCATGGAGGGTTCGGGCCACCTTCCCTCGGACGACCAAAGGTTCACGGACATGATCTCTCACGCCGAGACGCCCAGTCCCGAGCCAGGCTCGCTGCAGCCGGTGCCAGGAGAAGCTTACGGGGGCGGGCCCAGTCCTCCTTTCTCCCTCACCAGTAACTCCAGCTACAGCGCTCCCATGTCCCACCAAGGGCCTGAGATGGGTGAAGCCGCCGCTTGGTGAACCCCCTTGGGGAACGGAGCTACTTTTTACCAAGAACGGATCACTTTGGACAGCTGGACTCTTGCTTAGAAGTGTAGAGACGTTCCCCACAAACTTTCTTGGAATACCGGACTTGAACTATTTACCACAAAAGACTATGATTGATTCCATCTGGCATCCCAGCTAGCGTGGGAGCACAGTAGACACTACAGCAAAGATGACTTTTTCTTTTCTTCATCTTAATTTTCTTCCTCTTTGAAAGGCGCAGCGTAGTCGCTAAATCGGTGCACTGTAGTCTGAGCAGCAACTTCAGTGCCGCGAACTGAGATAATTAGATACAAACGTCGCTTTTTGACACATAGTGAGTGTCCGTTGTTTTAACGTCACGTCCTTCCCCCGAGACCACCCCAAATGTCTATTTACTCCGGTTTTCTCCAAGGCACGTGTCTTACGTTTGAAAGAAATTCACAACCTATACAAAAAGACCCCCCGTCGTATAATGCTTCCTCCTCCCAATAAATTACATTTTGTCATCCTCTCAACTTTCTAATTAGCTTAAACAAGAGGTGTCAAACTCCCTTTCAGTGTACTAGTGGTTTCCTTAAAAGGGTCAACTTGACTGTGAAAATTGTATGAACGTATTATCAACTCGGCATACTGTTAGCATGACAGCATGCTAGGTTAGCGTGCATCAAGTTGTTGCTCGATATATACATATTATTTTAGAGGATTTCAATACCCTTTACCTTTGTGAATCATTATGACCTGAATTCGATAATAAACACTGTTTTATTTTTAAATAGCAAAGCTATATATCTCCCCATTATAATGCAAACAAAATGTTTGTTTTGGACTAATAATATGACACAACTTAAAATGTACTACTACTTCTTCCTAAATTATTTCAGAAATTGTTCAATGTATATTGACTGACAACTGAGTATTCAACTGTAATAATGTTAACAGAAATTATTTGTTTTTGGGTTGGTATGTGAAAAAAAGAAAGCTGAAAGCCTTTTAGGAAAAAAAGGAAAGAAAGTGCACTTTATTTGCTTTTGAGGACCATGAAAAATATGTAGCAGGGAAGTTTGCCCTCCCCAGGCCTTGAGTTTGACACCTTAGGTTTAACCAAACGTATACAACAAACTGAGATACCAAGATCCATGAATGTTGAAAGTCATATTCTCGCACTTGTCGAAACACTTTCCAAACTAACAGCCCAGGCTAAAACTCAATTCACCCCTAGCAAAAAAGGCCTCAAATCTCTCATTTAGACAACGTAGTGTCCCTTATTTGATGAATGAAGAACCACTAGTTCGGGCATTTCAAACATCACCAGATCTGGCCAGTTGGATGATAAATGTCTGATTATGTCAACAAAAGAAGCGAGTCTTTTGGCAGTTTATATCAAATGTTTAGATTTTTTTTTTTAAAGAAATGCAAACAAATGGCTCTCTCCGGCCACCAAAGGGCAATATTGAGTTTGTATAGCGTGGCAAGTTGGTTCAGGTGTAAAACTGCATTCACTCAACTGTTAAAATAAACCAGTTAACACATTACATGAAAAAAAAGAAAATATTTTTTCCCCATTGATCATGAATAAATGTGTTGTGTTTAGAGAAAACCCCTCGTCATCATTACACTATGGAAGGTAGGTTATTATTATAGGCCGAATAATGAAGCAAAATGCTGAAAAACAAAGGTACAAATTTCGGAGTTGAGTTACTTTACTGATCTGGCCCAAGTCAGAAGAGAAAGTCTGCATCCAGCCCCAGAGCCAAACTGAGTTTGACGTCCCTGAACTAGTTAATTTCGACAGGTAGTATTGTAGCCTGTAAAGATACCCTGCAAAAATCCCAAAACATCAGTGGCTAATACACATACATTTTAAAATGCTGGCTTGCTTTGCTAACACCCATAAAGACTACTTTATTCAGGGTTCGTACGGGTGTTTGAAATCTTTGATAATGCTTCAGTTGTAAAGTTGTTTTCAGGGATTGAAAAGTGCTTGAATTTTGGATGAAGTGCTTGAAATTGTTGCCATGTTTCACAACGAGTCTGCTTAAAATTGACACCGACACAACTCTCATGCCTTTGCATTTCTTCCCTCGTGATTACCGGCAGCTGATATTAGTTTGTAGGGCATTGTCCAGTGAACCATCATCGCCCCCTACGGCTCACACCCAAGATCACAGGTGCATGCCACACCTAAACAGGGCACTATCAATGTAAATAGTGCAACGATAATTGATCAATTGTGGACATTTATTACAGACCATGCAAAAAATGAAGGTAGAGTTCCCCAGGGGTAAATTGTAATGGGAAGAATTTCCCGCAACTGAAAATGTAAGCTACATATTACCATCATTTCTACCCGACATACATGGGGACCGATTTGTCTTGAAAATATTTACACCTTTACTATTTAGATCCACAAATATATTAGCAATTCACTCAAGAACCAAAAAAACATTTTCAATGAATGCACTTGCAATATTAGAAATTATATATGTAAATTGCAGATATATTTGTGGCTCTGCCAAATACACGAATCACACCGGATTTTTCTTAAAATGGTATTGGAGAAGCTGGAAAATTGGCTTGAAGCTCTTATGAAAGTGCTTGAATTTGGCCATAAAAGGTAAACAAACCCTGTTTTATGCAAGTTGGAGCTCTATATTTTGAGCTAGTTGAAGATGGGACACAGGGATCTGGGTTTTAATGTGAATGACACCCAAAGCTCCCTTTAATGTATAGAGTAAATGTGCAGGGGATGTTGCATTATTTTTAGTGTCATATTTCCTTCTTTTGTTTACTGCAGCTAAAATAATGACCCAGTAGCCCATCTCTCTCAGTAGCTTGAACCTGGCATCGACTGTGTCCCCTTTGGATCCGGGTTCGATTCCTTCCCCAATTCGCGTTCTACCCAACCCAACGGGTTGAAAAGTGAGACTTTTTCAGAGAAAATATGAGAAATTGTAACCTAATACAGATATGTTGGTAGATCATTTGGATGAAAAGGACCAACGCGCACTCTACAACACACCGATCATATGTTAAAACAAGAGCGTCTGCACCTTTATTCCCACGTACGCGCGCAAGCAGGCGGCCCTGATTGTTGTGGCCCCTGCACGCCTGACCTTCCTTTTGTCGGGGTCCCTTTTTCACAAGACATGTTTTAATGGAAATGATTTTCAAAAGCACACTGAAGCCATAATAGAGAATCTCCTTCAACAGCTGAGGTCTCCTGCCTCTTGAAGGGAGCAAACAAAAGAGGGGCCACGCAACATCTGTGGCGGGCCACACACCCCGCCCCCTCCTCACCCTGGACAGCCCCCCGCCCCTTTTTTTTATACTCCCCTCCACTTTCTCCCCACCTCGGCTTTCGGGTCTCTATCACCACCTAGCGAGTGGCTGACGGTTTTTCTTTTCTCACCCCGCGTCTCGGCTAAAAAGGACCTTATTTTGTTTCCGGGTTCGTCTTGTTTCTTTTGATTCCAAATTTTGGATGTAAAACGTGAGTAGAGGGATGGATGTGTGTGTGCGTATGTGTGCATGTTGTCTTATTTCCATGTAAATAGCACTGGTAATAAAAAATGTCTCTTACAACTTGATGCATTTTTTTTAAAAAAAAGAAGCTTTTCTATGTGTCGGGAAACGCCACCAAAAGTGAATTCAATGTGTTTTTGCTACAAAATACAGTAGTACCTTGGGCTGCAACAACGAATCGATGAAAATCGATTATTTAAGGCGTTGGAAACGATTTCAATGGAGTCGTTGCATTTGCGATTTATGCGGCACTCAGCACGTTAATTCAATGTAAATCAGAGAGTGCATTGAATTTCCCTTTGATCCAGGCGAATAACTTGCAATGGCGCCACCAGGGGTCGGTCACCTTTATAAATCTGTTGGTCACCCCGCTTGCCAGTATATCGTTAAATTGTTTTAGCATCAGTTATGGCTTTTAGTTTTGGTGTGCTACCCTAAGATTTTGAGTGGCCCAATCCGGCCACCTCTATGAAAAAATTACAAAGACATCACTGCAAACTTGTAGTAGCACTTTCGTCCAGCAGAGCGTGCCCTGAGACCAAATTTTATAATAATAATAATAATAATAATAATAATAATAATAATAATTTCCTTGTATTGTCATTCTGTGTAACAATGTACACAGAACGAAATGTCGATTGCACCTGACCCGTTGTAGCGAGCCGATGCAGCCGCAGCCAACAGAGGGCGCCGCCGACCACTTTTTAAGTCTTAGGAATGACTCGGCCGGGGCGCGAACCACCGACCTCCCAGTCTCAAAGCGGGCGCCTTACCATTTTGATGCATGAAGTAATCTTGATCCAAATCCAACTGTATTTATACAGAACTTTTCAGACACTAAAATCCAACTCAAAGTGCTGTATGAAAATATTCAATGTACAATAAGATGACGTCCAACGTTGTGCTTTCTCCTTTTTGCAATCCATAAAAAAAGCATCTCACATATTTGCAGGTGTATAGCATAAATTTGTATGTATTTTTGTTAATTGTTAGGATATTTGACAACAACTTGGACTTTTAAAAACATTTTATATAATAGAATATTCTGTTGTTTTGTGATCTATTTTTGTATCTGTCGGATAGAAGAGGAAATTAAAAATGTGGTTTTAAAAAATGTAAAAGATTCATCGAGTAATTGAAAAAAGAATCGTCCGGCTCCTTGATGATTAAATAATAATACATATTTAGTAAGTTTTTAAGTAGTACTCAATACTAAATTGTGTGTTTGGTAAACTTAAAAACTGATTTCACTGACCTTGAAATTGTTTTTAGGTACTTGAAAACATCAACGATAAATTTTGAAGTGTCAGTTTGTGTAATTGAGCGCCTCCTAGTGAAAAAACATTCATGACCAAGTACTACATTGATTAAAAAAATAGAAAATAATACACGGGTTAGATCCCTACATTTTTCTACTATACTCGTAAGTTGAACTATTTGATTTAATTTAACTAACATGAGCCTCACCTAAAAGGAGCTGACGTAATTGTCCACCATCTGATTGGCTCTTGAAATTATCTATCAGTTACATAAGCCATTCCTCTACAGTACTCAGACGTCAGCACTGTTGATTCTGAAGTCCTTGGGCAGATTTCTCACATACTGACGACGCAGACTAGCTAAAATCCGATTGGATGAAAACTATGACCTAAAACCATCGGAAAAAGTGTGACAAAATGGATAAAACATACGGAGAATAAGTTATAAACATGTAAACACTTTGAAAAAAAATACATTTAAAATGAAATTGATATGTGTTACAATTATCTGTTTAATGTTAGGCCAGCAGAGAAGGCCTTGCTGGCCCAGACGGTCCACTGGGGCCCACATGTATTTTTCATTGGGGTGAGGTGCAAGGGGAAAGCATATTCAAACATCAAATATTCATACTAATGCGATTTTAATAATTAATTTCCCATTTATTTCATCATGGGTATTTTAAAAGAGAAACGTCCACCTCATTGGGTGCTTAGGAGGCACATTAAAGGAGACAGTGTGTGTTATTTAGCGCGTCCTAGTGGTAAAAAAAACAACAACTTAATTAAAGAAAAACATATTTTGATTTAAATAATAAGCAAAAATACATCATATATATATGCATATTTTTTAAAATACTTGTTGATTGAGAAATATGTATTTATTTTACATTATATAAGGCTTACCGACAGGTAGCTTTCTTCTTCTCTCCCCCTTTCTTCATATCTTCATTTTTCTTTTTTATTCCTGATTTATTCTTCAGGTTTTTTTTATTTTATTATATTATCTTTTTCTGTCTTTCTTTTTTCCACCTTTCCCTCCCTTTTCCCTTTTCCTCCATTCTTTTTTCTCCCTTTATTCTTTTTATTACTTATTTGTACTTTTCTTTTTCTCTGATTGTCCTCTTTTGGTCTTTTTTTTCCTTTGTCTTTTCTTTTTCTCTTTTCTCTTGCTTTCTTCTTTTTTGTCCTTTTCCTTTTTTGTCTCATTTTTCTTTTGCCAAAATGAGAAGAAAAACACTCACTATGAGTCTACGTAGTTTGTATTGTTCCTTGTTCCATTTAGCACTTGTTTATCAATTCGAAATATACAACACAGCGATATCTAGAAGTCAAATTTTATACACTGTCCCTTTAACAAGTTTTCTTCCTTGGAATTTCCCCCAAATAAAGGGAAAAAATCGAATTCACTTCCTTCACCCACTCCCCCCAACCCCATCATCGTACTATTGCCCTCCTCCCCCTCGCCTCGCTGTTGGCCAGGTGGGTGGACGGAGTGGCCCGGGTCCGTACTCATTTTCCACCTGACTGCCTTTAATGTAAAAGCTAATGTGAGAGGAGACAGCCGGATTCTCACACAACACACACACATAAAGGCTCTCTCACACACACAAGCGGAAAGCCAAAGTAATCTTCAGCATCCAGCCGGCCCTTCTCGAGATGCTCCTTTAGAAAGGTCTTGCCTCCTCGCCCCCACAAAATTGGACTGTCGGAATGAGCGAGAAATGCGTGGTAAGTCGCATTGTATCGACGTATCTTAAAAGACACAGAAGCCTTGCCTTTTTTTCACCCTCTCTCAGAAAATTCAATACTTATAGCCTTATTCGTGGACCATGTTTTATGATGAGAAAACCCTCTCTAAAAAAAGAAGACGACCCAAACTCATTCACTACCATTAACGCCGAAAAGTATAAACGATGCACTTTATTGTAAATTCTGGACAACATGCACCTGATTAAAAGGCGCATGTGCAAACTCAAGAAAAAAAAAACATTTTTTTTTTGTACAGGCCACAGCAGATATTAAGCCTCAAGCTTAAACAGCCATAAAAATAAAATCGTTTATGTCCATTTGTCATTTAAAAGAAAAATCAGCGGGGAAATGTCTAGTACAGAAAAGTAACACATTGAATCACAATTAAGACCTTAGCAGACTATGTCTTCCACTGTCAATATTAATCAATTTGGCATTAACATATATACAGGAGCAGCACAGTGAAAGAGTGGTTAGCGCATCCACGACACAGCTCTGAGGTCATAGGATCGAATCCTCCTGTGCGGAGTTTGCATGTTCTCACCGTGCCTGCATGGGTTTCCTCCCATATTCCAAAAACATGCATGTCAGGTTAATTTGACGGTCCAAATTGTCCCTAGGTGTGAATGAGCGAGTGAGTTGTCTGTCCCTTTGTGCACTGCGATTGGCTGGCAAGCAGTTCAGGGTGTCCCCTGCCCACTGCCCGAAAATAGCTGGGATGGGCCCCAGCACCTCCATGACCCTACTGAGGATAAGCAGTGCGGATAATGGATGGATAATGGATATATACAGGATTGTGAATGAAAACCTTTTTAAAACAACGTACTTTACTTATTCAAATTCAGCAGCCCATACAATCACAATGTATGCAGTCATACAGTATGTTGAGTCAGGAAAATTATCTTAAGCTCTCCCATCCCTTGCACACACGACAAAGTGATAGATAGATGAGTAAAAAAATTGCTTCTATTTAATAAAAAAATCATAAACATTAATGCTTGGAATCATTCTTACAAGAAGGGTTGGCTGATTGAATATTTTAATGTGACTGGAGTCGAGTAATTATATTATATACAAGACACATTTTTTGTAACTGCCTGAAAAGTGATGGCATATTAGGCTGACGTCGGTACGATATCTGATAATTATCTTGTTAGTAAATAAGGTCGGCATGTTGCATGATCTGGATGTCGATGTATCAACTTTAAACTTTGCAATAATTCTCTTACCTTTTTAAGTTAAAAACAAACCAGATTTTGATATGCTTGGTTTAAACAGAGGATGGAACTTGGTCCCTCAGATAAATATAGTTGGAAACCACTAGGGATATATTTGGTCCATATGTCTGTAATGATTCGACCACACAAAAGTAAGGCTTGCGTAGATAGTTTTGAAATGGCCACTTTTGCTAACTTTCATCATTTCTTCTGGTAATGCTTTGGCCTCAGTGTGCAAAATTTTTCCATAGTGCAGTGGTTAGCAGATTCACCTAACACCCGGTGCGAGACAAGGAAACATGAGTTGGCCTGGAGAGGGATGGGCGCCTCCAGGCTGTACTTGCCCAAGACACACCACGGGAAATGATGCCCCTTTGACCCAAGTTGTTAAGGGATACAACTATCCATCCATTATCTGCACAGGCCAATTTACCTGACATGCATGTTTTTGGAATGGAGGAGGAAACCCACACAAGCACAGGGAGAACATGCAAACTCTGCACAGGAATGCTGGTAGCTGGATTTGAACCAATCACCTCAGAACTGTGCTGTGCCGCCCAGGATACAACCAACCATGACAAGTTGACACAGGACCAGTGACATGGGGAGGCACTTGAGACTGTACCTCATCTGTCATCATAGAACCATAAAATGAAGAATATATGAAATTCATCTCATCTCATCTCATCAGCTACACCGCTTATCCTCAGTAGGGTCGCGGGGGTGCTGGAGCCCATCCCAGCAATCATCGGGCAGTGGGCAGGGGACACCCTGAATTGGTTGCCAGCCAATCGCAGGGCACACAGGGACAGACAACTCACTCGCTCATTCACACCTAGGGACAATTTGGACCGGCCAATTCACCTGAAATGCATGTTTTTGGAATGTGGGAGGAAACCGGAGTGCCCGGAGGAAACCCACGCAAGCACGGGGAGAACATACAAACTCCGCACAGGAAGTCCGGAGCTTAGTGTTAAATTTCTTTCTTATTTAATTTTAGTTTTTGTATTTTCATATTCCCAAATTGCCTCATTTTTACATTATATCATGAATATTAGTAACACATTACTGGCCTTTAACAGTATCCTATATCGTACACATGTTTAAATGTTTATTTCATTACTGTCAGAACCAGAACAGGAGGAGGACCCAGATGCGTAAAGTTTCTTACACAAGCCTTATTTTACGGGAAAAGGGGCAGTCATGCACGTTAACACATATGCCAGTGATTCGGCGATCGCTGGGCGGAAGAAGTAAGGCAGAAGTCTGGCGTGGAACAACAGGAAGCCAGAGACCGACGAGATCGATACCAGTTACACGAGCAGATACCGGACAGATGGGGTCGATACCGGAAAGGACGGGACAGACAGGGTGGATATCAGATTCAGGAGACTTGAGTACAATATCACACAGGACGAAATAGATGGGGACGATATTCGTTGCTGGAGATTGTAGCAAGGTAACAGACAGGGCGAGACAGACGGGATCGATGCCAGACACTGGAGACTGGAGTCCGATAACAAGCAGGACGAGATAGACGGGAACGATACCAGACACTGGAGATTGATATCAAACAGGACGAGATAGACGGGAACGATACCGAACAGGATACACAAGCAGGAAACCGGACAGAGTTAAAACACACGTCTTGCGGGTGCAGAGGTCCGTTGACAGACTGACAAAGGGTGAGTGAGAGCACTGAGCTTGAATAGGAGGGAAGCCGATCAGTCAACGAGCCGCAGTTCAAGGTTCATGAACAATGTAACATTGAAAAAGAAATCAGGATGGTGTAGTTGTTTGTAGTCCAACAAAGAAGTGCTCACATTTAAACCATGTTGTAAAGTATTGATAGATTGGTTGGTTGGATCCCTTAACCAATAGGGTCGCAGGGGTACCATTTCCTGTGGTACAGCCTGGTGGCGCCTATTCCTCTCCAGGCCATTATAGAGTTCCACCCGGTCTCGAGCCGGGGACCTTTCACGTGTAAGCAAAATTAAAATGTTCTCTTTAACATGGCAGACAAGTTATGCTATGCTTTGAATCCCATTAAGAGCACATGAATAACACAACATTGTTTTAAACACACAAAGTGTTCATTTTCTATATTTCACCCCAAAACTGGCATGGCTCTCTCGTGTCAGTGATTAAAATTATGATCGAGACTATTAGTCTTCTAGAGCATTATGTATATATAAAGGTGATACAGCTTTGAATTGCATTAATCATCTGATTTCATGTTATTTCATGTCCATGTAAATACTTATTTGTTTATGTTGGGATGTTATGATCTTTATTTGAAGCGGACATAGAATATATATTTTTTTTGAAGGCTGTTCTTTTATTTTAAAGGTGTCTCGCCGAAATCGTGCATTTCCGCGTCAAGTAACCAAACAAAGTTTAGTGAACTTAACGAAGGAAAAGTGAGTCCCCTAAAAAAGGACAAGTGTGCCATGAACAAGGTATGTTTACTGTTACTCATTTAATGTGCAGTGTTGGGTTAAAAGATTCATTTATTCAATGGGTGTTGTAATGTGTTGAAATTATCACTAGCACGAGTGCTAATTGGCACTGAGTTAAAAAATTCCCGTGCCCGCTTTAAAAGGTGGCATGTAAAATGTTTATTTGTGTTAAATATTATAGTCAAAATATTTAATTATATATTTTTTATATTTTTGTAAGAGCAGTCGTGTTTGTAGTAGCAGTTAAATATACTTGAATATATCGTATCATTTAACTGTGTAAAACTTGTAACATTGTAAATAAGAATAACGATGTTTTTTAGATCTCTTTCTATAGCGTTTATGTAGTACACTTGATAAAAACGGTTCTTAAAGGGACGGTGTGTATTATTTAGTGCATATTAGGTGTTCAGTAATAATAACAAAACATTTATTTGAATATTGGGCCAAAATGAATGACCTATCATACCAATGTAATTTCTTAAATTTGGATTTATTTTACGCAGTTGAAGCCATATGTAAGGTGCCGCCATGTTTGTCTTCCGTCTTGTTGCTTGCTGAGGCACTAGTTTTCGTTCGCATTAGACAACAGTGCCAGTTAGTAGTCGAATGTGACACCCTGGAGCTTTAAAATAAAACACTGAAGCATCAATTTGAAAGCATGATCATCATCATCCAGCGGAATGCTACACAATTTGGTAATTTTGTTTATATTTTCTGTATTCATTGGCATATTTGGTATTGGAGTAATCCAAAAGTAATTGAAAGTAATCCAGTTACATTACTTTTATAACATTCTGCTTATGTTAGTTACATTTTTCAACAGGTAAGCAGTAACCAGGGATCAGAATTTTCCGCGGATCCGCGGATTTCCGCTGTTTTTGAACCCCAAAGGCATTCCGACTTTTTCACTTTTTCTCTTGCGTAGCAAACAAATTCAAATTGGGTTGGCTGTGGGGGTTTCTCCGCCCTGGTTTATTCCTGGACGCTGGATATTTCAGCTGAAAATGAAAATCTCCATTCTGATCCCTGAGTAACTGTATCGGATTGCATTTTTAAAGTAACGCTCACAACCATCCATCCAGCCATTATCTGCACCACTTATCCTCAGTAGGGTCCTAGCTATCTTTGGGCAGTGGGCAGGGGACACTCTGAACTGGTTGCCAGCCAGTAGCAGGGCACACAATGACAGACATTTCACTTGATCATTCACATCTAGGGACAATTTGGACCGGCCAATTAACCTGAAATGCATGTTTTTGGAATGTGGGAGGAAACCAGAGTGCCTGGAGGAAACACACTCAAGCACGGTGAGACCATGCAAACTCCACACAGGAAGGTTCGATCTTATGTCCTCAGAACTGTGTCGCAAACGCGATAACCACTCAGACGCCATGCTGCCCTGTTCAGAACCATATATATATATATATATATATATATATATATATATATATATATATATATATATATATATATATATATATATATATTACAGTTTCCCTGCATCTGGCTGGCAACCAGTTCAGGGTGTCCCCTGTCCACTGCCCAAGGATAGCTGGGATAGGCTCCAGCAGCCCTGCGACCCTACTGAGGATAAACGGTGCAGATAATGGATGGGTGGATATATTACAGTAGAGAGTGATGGCTCCGTCAACATTTTGGGTTGCCAACCCCTGCCTTAGCACTAGCACTAGTTAGGTCAAGTCATTTTTATTTGTATAGCCCTTAATCACTAAGAGTCTCAAAGGGCTTCACAGGTTATTACACATGAGCAGTTTAGGTTATTCATAGTCTATAGAGTAGAAGTGAGTTAAACCCTAGAACCAATCAAAACCTTTTCCCTATCTCCAGCCAAAACTAAAAAAAAAACCTAGAATTATACTGGCTTAACTAGAGAATAACCCACAATCACTTGTGTGTATGGCAAGCATCCTACTGGTTGATTTACCTGTGAATCCACGTTCAACCTCTAGTTTAGGACTGAAACCCTAGTCCTCATATGATGAATGAGATATGTAGGTTTATTTACTTGTAAATCTGACTGTGCCTCACCAGACACCAACCTGCCCGCACAAGATGGCAGACTTTTTAAAATTCAAACTCATTTTTTCAGTCAATTTTGGCTAGTTTGAGCTCAAAATTTTGCCCTAACGCTACAAAATACTTCCCGAATGTTGGTAGAAGACGGTCGCAAAGTTTGATGACTCGCATCGAGACGCTCCAAGCGGAGTCGCTCACTCTTGCTCCGTGTAAACAAGCACTAATGACTGATAAATGAGGCGGGGGTGATTGGAGCCTCAGTTTGCTCTCTTGAGTCGACTGCACACTTGCACACCTCTATGGGAAAGACCCTCCAGTAACCTTCACCTCCCATTCAATGAGCAGCTGTTTATTACCTATGAGAGGCCAATTGAGAAGTACTGTAAATCATTCTCGCTCTCACATTTAACATCATACGCTCGCAAAGCTATTATCCACCAGAAACATAGTCATACCTATGCACAAACACTACTATACTCTCTTATACACACTACTGTACTCTTTCTCTTACTTATACTGCTATACTCTCATGCACACAATACTCTACTTTCATGCACATGCCACTATACTCCCACACCTCATCTCATCTCATTAGCTGCACCGCTTATCCTCAGTAAGGTCGCGGGGGTGCTGGAGCCCATCCCAGCAATCATCGGGCAGTGGGCAGGGGACACCCTGAACTGGTTGCCAGCCAATCGCAGGGCACACAGGGACAGACAACTCACTCGTCCATTCACACCTAGGGACAATGTGGACCAGCCAATTCACCTGAAATGCATGTTTTTGGAATGTGGGAGGAAACCGGACTGCCCGGAGGAAACCCACGCAAGCACGGGGAGATCATACAAACTCCGCACAGGAAGTCTGGAGCTGCATTTGAACCCACGCAGGAGGTTCCCATGACATGAACTGTGCCGCACATGCGCTAACCACTGCGCCGCTGTGCTGCCCATACTCCCACACATACTACTATAAACAGTCACACACAATATTATACTCTCACTCATACTATTTTACTTGCAAACACACTACAGACTATAGACTCACACACAACCACTTATACTCTCTCACACACCCTTAAAATTGGTTTTAGTATAGGGGACTTTATCTAGTGTAATGGTCACCTTATTTTCTATGTGGTGCTACTTGGGGTACTTTTGGGAACCATGTTGCTACACACATCAAATGGAGTAGCTCCCCATATGTGTGAGAGAGTTTAGTAGTGTGTATGAGAGTATGGTGGTATGTGTGAAAGAATATAGTACTGTGTGTATGAGAGTATAGTAATGTATGAGATAATATAGTAGTGTGTGTATGAGAGTAACGTTTTATGTGTGGAAGTGTAATGGTTTGTTTATGAAAGTAACGTTTTATGTGTTGAAGTGTAATGGTTTGTGTATGGGAGTATAGAATGTGAGAGAGTAGGGTAGTTTGTCTATTTATGAGATTATAATATATGTGAGAAGGTACAGTAGTGTATGTACAAGAGTATAGTAGTGTGTGTTTGAAAGTATAGTGTTATTTGAGCAAGTGTAGTAGTGGGTGTAGGAGAGAAAAGTAGTATGCATGAAAGTATGTATGATTGTGTAGTAATATGCATGGAGAGTGTATTTGTGTATGTATGATGGTGTAGTAATATGCATGGAGAGTGTATTTGTGTATGTATGATGTATAGTAATATGTGTTAGAGAGTACATTACTGCGTCCGTGACAGGATTGGATTATGTGCAAGAGAGTATAGTGCTGGGGTTGGGAACCTATGGCTTGCGACCTATATGTGGCTCTTTTCATGAGTACATATGGCTCGGGGATAAAAGTTGACCATTGTAAATTTAATCTGTGTTGTTCCAATTCGGATTTGCTTAAAATTGAGTTAGGCATGTGCAATGCCAATGTAACACTGACAATTAAATAGTTCGGTCCAATATATAAAGGGCACAGTTTAGATAACAAAATACAGCCAAGGTGTCAAGCCAACAGACCCCTGTTGTACGTTGCTAAGGAATCCTTTATATGAAGGCTCTTAAAATATGTATGTTCACTGTTGAGACACTTTATGATGAAAACCCTCAGAAAAACCTGTAAACTCCCCAAAACGCCAACCAAGTACACAGATCACTTTGATTGGGTGAGTGGTAGGAGTGGACGGGTGTGATTGGGTGAGGCGGATCTCTGCACACAGCACGCTTCCTTCTCTCTCGCATGCGCCCGATGCGCTGAAGGAAAATACTACGCAGCAGGAAACTTTTCGTTTGAAGTATTTTGTCACATTTTTACCCTCCAAAAATTCTTGCACCATGTTCTAAAACCATTATTGACGGGGAAAAAACAAAGGTCAGAATGGGCCTCAACTATCTTAAATAACTGTGGTAGGGAGACACATTTAAAGTGGTATGTTTGTTGATGTGGGACACAGGTTCTGCATTACGTATTAGTATTTCATAAATTTTACCGATTCATGAAACGTAACACAATGAAATATAATTTGATGACTTAGCTTTTGATTGGAGACCTTGTGCTCCAGCACCCCTACGACCCTACTGAGGATAAGCAGTGCAGATAATATATATTTGGATGGATGGAGAGCTTATTTGGCAGTTTCTTCAATTTTCGCCTAAAATATATGGTGTGGCTTTCTCGACAAAATAAATCTAAATAGTGTAACTCATGTTTCCTTGTCTCGCACCGGGTGTTAGCGTGTGAGAGAGCGCAAATATGATTTACTGTACTGCTCAAACGGCTTTACTTAATTACGACGGCGGCGCGCACCTTCAGACAAAAGCGTGCACCCGCTCGAGTGCACGGACACGCGCACAATTGCCATTAACATCAGTACTTTTGTAATGGATGTGTTTTCGGCGCTGCTACGGGAGCGAGAGTTGGTGTTATAAATCACAGACACCCCACCCCCTCCCCCAACTATCGTGGACGCGCACTCACGTGCGCCCCCTCCCTCGGTGTCTGTTTACCGCCGCCCGGGGAGGCAAAGAGCAATGAAGGGGAATCCTATTAGCCAATAAGCGCCGCGTCATTCATTAACACTATTATGCTCATGCACACAAATATGCGCCGGAAAATACACACTAAGACTGTTGATTGGCTAAGACACTTTATAAGGTACAGAGGAACCAAAACATTTTCATATTAGGGTAATACTGTAATTAATGAAAAAGTGATCCGCTTGTGAAAGTGTTATTAATCATTTACTGCATTAAAAGTGACAGTTTGGTATAATTTCAAACACGCACGTTGTTATTACCTTCCAGTAAGGCTGGGCGAAGCTTATTATTTTGAGCTAAGTAAGTCGACCATAATCCGTTGCAGAACCCTGTTCGAGAACCGATTTGTTCAATCACCGAAATCATATTTCCCATTAAAAATAATGTAAATCGTTTTAAACTGTTCCAACACCCTGAATGTTTACCATGCATGTTTAACATAAACATGAAGCTAACCCAGGCTAATCGTACGTTAAAGTTATCGTAATCTTCCGTACGAAAGATTACGCTAACATGAACGTGTAAAAATAAAAAAGAAAGATTATGCTAACATGAACGTGTAAAAATAAAAAAATCAGGTCGTTTACAAGTCATTTAGCACCACAAGTGGCTAATGCTTCGTTGGAAAGGGGGCTCCGTTCCAACACCCTGAATTTTGGGCTCAGTTCCAACACCCTGAATGTTTACCTCGAATCATAAAGCTAACCCAGGCTAATCGTACAATTGCGTTATCGTAATCTTCCGTACGAAAGATTACGCTAACACGAACGTGTAAAAAAAAAAAAAAAAAAAGATAAGGAAAATAATTATGAATAGGATTTCTTACCTTTGTGGTAGTCAGCAGAAGGCGCATGTTGTATTCCCTAGCAAGATCAGAAACTCGCACACCTCTTTCATATTTAGCTATTATGTCTTTCTTAAAGGCAATAGTTGTACGAACAACTTTTCTTTTTTCACTTGTCCTGCTTGCACCGACCTTCTTCGGAGGCATAGTTAGGGGCTAAAACACTCCGTTCACCGATATTAAAAGCGAAAGCAAAAAGAGGCAAATGCGCACGTGATAACAGTTGGTCACGAGGGGTGGGGGCGATCTACACGATCTACACCCGTACGCCTCTCAGCATCGCACTCTAGCGTACGCACTTAAGCATTACCGGCGTTCGAACTCCGAATTTTTGACCGAACAGCGAAGCAAGAATTTCTCGAAATTTTTGGTCGAACACCGATTTGTTCGAACTGAGAGGCGTTCAAAAACCGAGGTTCCACTGTAGTATCGATCCACATTGGTCCGATACCGACTCTTTGCCTGGGAAGGCCATGATTATTAAAAAAATTGAACACTTCCTCTCTTAACTTAGTGTATACTTAGGATGAACACGGCTCAAAGATTTTAGGCGCTTGAAATGTTTTTTTTTTTTTTTAATTAGACTTTCCTACCAGAATTTGGAAATGTTCTACCAGCCGACATCATTTTCTGGGTTAAATCATCATTGCAGCCTCTGTCAAGCTTCTTTAGTGGCACGTGGAAGTGCATACATTTTTGACGCGCTAAAATAAACTCTTCTTATTTTTAAAATCTATTCTGGGTTTTTGTTTGTACATGAATTAGGCCTTTTCTTACTTTCACCATTTTATTGCTACAGTAACGAAAAACCCACGGGGGCGAGCATGGAATAACTCGGCACTCTCCCTTTCCCCCTCGTCCGGCCACTCCTGCTACCTAATGTGTTGCTCGTCCCGAACAACATTATTAAAAGTAAGATAAAAGCTAATAGGAGCGGGGAAAACATAGTTCTAAAGGATCTTAAAATTCATGTGGGCATTGTTAACACATACTTAGAAGAGAAAATATTATACTTTAAGCTTTTTAAGGACACCTCAAACGACGCACCCCACCTTTATATGAATGCAATGCCAACTGTAACAGTATACAGATGTCAGAAGTAATGTTAAATCAAGAATTGATCTGAGTTAATCATTATACGGGATGTTCGATATTATATTTTCAGAACAATACGATCAATTGAGTCTGTCGTTTCTGTTCTTTCTTGTGCTAGTTAGCACTCGTTTTCGGTTTCACTACACTATACATCAACATCGAATGGTCAAGTATTACACAATGTCCCTTTAAGTCTTCATCAATTTAAAATAGAATTAATCCCATCAAAAATTCAAAATGGTGTATATCTAACCAGAAAAAACACAAAAACTAAGAACTCCATTGGCTTAATGCTTATCTGAAAATGGTAATCCAAATCAGCACCTACACTGCTGGTTTCCTGAGTACTTGAGTTAGCTAGGAGTCAAAACAAAAACATGGGAATGGACAAAGTTTGAAGATTTATACTCAACGGCAAAAATACACATACACACATGCACACGTACAAAAATAACAGCATTAATGCTGAGAAAAATAATCATTGATTGGATGCAGAGCTCCTAGAAGGAAAGAAAAAGTTAAAGGAACAATGTGTATAATCTAGTGGTTCCCAATGGTAGAAAAACCTTTTATTTATTTCAAAGAAAACAATATTTATTTAAATGATAAGCTAATATACATGAGCTATCATATAATAGTGCATTTTAAGATACTTGTATGTTGAAAAATGTGTATATATTTTGCACAAGATGAAACTCACTTAATGGTATATTTGTCTGCAATCTTGCTGTTAAAGGGTACCCCTCAATAAAACTGGTCTTTTTTTTTACTTTTTCTCCCTCTTTACTTCATTCTTTGTTCTTTTTGATCCCTTTGTATTTTTTCTTACCTTTCTCTATATCTGATTTTTTTTCTTTCCTTTTCTTGCTCTTTTTTTCTTATTTCCCCTCCCTTTTTGTTTTTCTCTTCTTTTTTCTCTTTTTGTATTTTTCCTTTGTTCTTTATTTGGGCCTTAGTTCTTTTTTTCCGTTTGTCCCCTTTTCCTCTTTTTTCCTTGCTTTTCTATTTATTTTAAAGTCTCTTTTCCTGTTTATCTTGTTTTTTTTTATCCTTCTTTCATTTTATTCCCTCCCCATTTTTCTTTTCCTTCTGCCCTCTCAATAATGCTCAGTTTTCTACCCCCGGTTTGGTCACTTTGAGTGTGCGTAGTTTCAATTCTTACTTGTGCTTTTTCTATTTTCGGTTGCATGACAGCGACGTCTAGAGGTCAAAAATGACACATTGTCCCTTTAAGGAAACGCTAAACCCTCAATCGCTAAATTAACCCATAAGAGTAAAAATCGTCAAAGCAGGAATATATTCCCCCGCTCATTGTATTTTTTTATGTATTTTACTGTGCACGGTATCAGTGAAGGTGACATGAGTGAAGGTTTATCCGAGGTGCAGAAAACGGCCGACACAGATCTCAGCGCTGACCGTATCGCTTATTTTGAGTGCGTGTGCGTGCGGGGGGGGCAGGCGGACGAGGCGCTCTTCTTTTATCGGCCTCCTCTTCAAGGTTGACGGGAAAAGATGGAGTCCGCGAGTGGTTGCCGTGAGGGATGAGAATGCGCGTGCGTCACATAAGAAGACTTTGACTTTTCAACAAAACTTCATTTAAGAATCCCTGACACACTAGGCCAAAATCATGTCTCTAGGGTTTGTATTTCATGTATTTTAAAGTGATGGGAATTCCAGCTCTTTTAGAAAATCTGCTTGGTTCACCAAAAAAAGTTGTCTCTTTCTGCTCCAAATCAGCTCTTTATATTTTTTTGTTGCTTTATTCAAGAGGTCGGGAACATATTGCTCTTTCGTGAGTACATATGGCCTGGAGATAAGACACTGATCGCACAAATTTCCTTTGTAGCGTTTCAATTCGGAGTCGAATGTGGTGCAGTGCTGATGATACAACAGTGTTCGGTCCAGTATATAAAGGGCACAGTGTCACACCAACAGACCCTGTTTTGGCTGTACATCGCTGAGAAATCATTCATATGGAAGTTCATACAATAATGTATGTAAACCCTTAAGACACTGATAAAAACCCACAGAACAAAGTTTAACACCCTAAAACGGCAGCACACAGAGCACTTTGATTGGGTGAGTGGTACGGGTGAGCGGATCTCTGCTAACGTAGCACGCTCCTCTCGCTAACACGCGCCCACTGCATTGGAGGGAAATACATTTGAAAACTTTTCCTTTGCATCTTTGGGTGACCTTTTCACCAAAGAACTCCGCTTGCACCTTGTTTTGAATCCATTTAAATGAAAAAAAATTTAAAAAAAATAATGAGCCTCAAGTTTAAATGCTGAGGTCTGGCTCATCTTTGAAGAGCAGGATGACACTTTACACTAAAAAACAACAGAGACCAGAACACGAAGGGACTGTATCTGAGTCAGATCAGGAGGCTTCTGTTGTTACTGGTATCTATGGAAACCCGTACCATCTGTTTCTTGTGGGGGAGCAAACCCCTACCCCCCAAAAAGGCCTACAGAGGTATGGGAACTGCCAGGCTTTAGACGCCCGGGACACACCACAGGAAGTAGTGTCCTGACGACCCTAGCGGTTAATGTATCCATGAAGCGGGATTTTTTTGATATGGGACCCAGGCTCGGGCATTATTATTTCATAAGTTATATAAAATAATCGAACAGCACACAGGGAAATCAAATGCGCTGAAAAGGGGTGTGGTGGTTCTGGTAAATTGTGTCTTAAAATATATGGTAAGAGTCAAAAACATCTCTGACCCTTTTATAGTCTGTATATTAACAATAAGAAAGTAACAGTATGCAGAAAATGAATTGTTCATTTAAAAAACTGATTTACAAAACTATATTATAATAGCCTTTCTTATTTATACTCAACGGTGAACTTTTTAAAACTAATTGGTTTTAATTTAAAATACAGGAACTGTCATATAAATGTGTAATTATTTTTACAATACTCATAGGCAAAGGAATATGTACCTTTTCCTTTCATAGTTTCATTTTCTCTTTTTTTTCATTTTGTCTTTTTTCGTTCATTCGGTATCGATACCTGCGTGCCCACATACTTGTTAGCCTGCCAACGGTGTTTAAAATGACATGCTAGCATTATGCTAATTACCATTGTAAATTTGTAGTTTGGATGCTGGATAGAACTGTAAAAGGTTTTCTTTGTTGTTATCCCGTTAAAGAAGCTGTCAGGCATTTGGAACTTTTCTTACTCACTGCTGCCATCTCCTGGCTTGTGTCATCATTGCAGCGTCAGTCTGCTCATTCATAATGCGTGTGAAAGTATGCACATTTTGTGTTCGGATTAACTTTTGTGTTTTTATCTTTGGGTTTGAGTTGGCCTTTGGACTGGAATTTCGGCAAGCCTCTACTTACTGTAATAATTTTTATGCTACACTAACAAATAGAAAAAAAAGACCTATTGGGCAAGCATACTTTTGAACCCATCCTGCCCCCCCCCCCATTCTTCCTACCTTATGTTATCTGCCCCAAACCGCTTTGCTAAAAGATAAAAGCAGATATGCGCAGTAGAAAATAAAGCATAAGGGCTCTTTGAACTCAAGTGGGCATTGTTAACACATACTTAAATAGTTGAAAGTAAAATATGTTCTCTTTAAGGACACCTTGTACAACACACCCCAACTACAAATTCTAAGATTTTAGTTTCCCTAAACCAGACGCAAAATACACTTCTAACCTCATTTTCTGTTTTTGTGTGACTTTTTTCATTTTTATTATATTTTTGACCGAACAGCGAAGCAAGAATTTCTCGAAATTTTTGTTTTTTTTTCATCGGCAAGTTCAGAGTTTCATTCATATTTTGTTTTAGGATTGCAGCGATTGACGTCCCACTTTGAATTCTTTATTTGTTTATATTTTAATTCAGTGTTTTTTGTTTAGTGCTTACGTGCGCTTTATGTCAAATAAGGATTAGAGAAGCTCGCATTAACCTACTGCACGCTTCAAAGTGGTAGCCATAATTGGAACCACAGTGACATCTAAAGGACTAGGCCTGAAATGCTAGTCTCCATAAATGATAAAATAATGTTGTTTTTTTTCAAACCTTCCAAAACGTCATGTCATTTGATTTCGATATTTTTCAACTATAAGCTACTTTTGTGTGAGGGTAAAGGATAACACTGGACACTGTAAAGCTGTATAATTTAATATTCTACCGTTCTCAAAATACACATCAATTTAAAACTTTGTTTCTCCCAGTCTGCGTCTCCTTGTTGCAAGATCAAAAAGAAAGAGTCTATAAAGGAAAGACAAGGCCGCCCTTGCTCAAGTCTCTAAGCGCTCGGACGAGTTTGTCTTCCACAGGAAAGCGGCGTCCACAAGTGTCACAAGGCGTCCCCTGGAGGCGAAGACGACATGGCAGCTAAATTGGATTTGGACCTGAATTGAAGAAAGCAATAATTTGGCATCAGCATTTGGCACGAACATTGGTGCCAATTTACATTTTTTCTGCCTTGAGGGAACATCTCATTTTTCTTTCTGCAAAAAACATGAAAATCTCCCTATTTTTATAGGTATGCTCTTAACCGATTTTTTTTTAGTAATTCTACAATGTCGTGAAAAAGTATTTGCCCCATTCTATCTGCGTCCTTTGCAAATTTATCACTCATAAAGCTTTCAGATCAAACCGTTTTAAACATCACACAACGACCAGCCAAGGAAATACAAAATGCTGTCTTGAAATGTTATATGCCAGATTTGGAACCATTTTGCAAAGAACAGATGGTCAAAATTCCGTCATAGCATTGTGAAAGATGACCAATTATGATAAATGTTTGATTTCTGTTATCACTGCCAAAAGTGGCCCAATTCGCTAAGAGGTTCAAGGAACTATTACTTTATCACATAGGGCCAGGTAAATTTAACTTTTTTTTTGTGCATTAATAAATTGACTCAACGTTTGAAAAACGCTTTCTGTATTTCTTTGTCATATTAAAATCGGTTTGATGATCTTATAAATATGCACCCAAAAAAAAAAAACACTATATTTTTTAGAAAGATGTTAAGTTTCTTTCTTCCTTAGAAAATTTAAGTCTATTTGTTACAGAAAAGTTTTTGTTTTGGAAAAAATGCACAAAAAAATGTCCCCTCCCCACATACTAGAGGTAAGATCGGACTTTAAAAGATCCAGCCTGACCCGACCTGCGAGTATAAAAGCCCGAGCCTGACCGATGAACGTGATTTGAGGGACCCGTGGCTAACTGCACACTTCGGTTGAAGTATGCGTGATGCCGAGGTGCAGCTTCGGGTTTACTTCGGACTAGTTTCCTCGAATCAAGTGCGCATTTCGGCGCTTCAAGTAGAAGTAAAAAGTAGTCATTCAAATAATTACTTGAGTAAAAGCAAGTGCACCAAACAGCAGCCCCGAAACTCAGCCTTAAGATCTTTCCTCTACCACACACTCACAAAAATACCTCGACAGAAAAGGTATACTTATAAAATACCTTTAAAACATGTCAATTAAGGAAACAATATTTTTCCCCCCTCAAATTGTTAATTAAGCGTTCTAAAAATAACAATATAATAAAAACAAAAACTTTCAAAATATTAGCCTGGAAAATCATGTAGCAAATAAAAAATGTTAAAGAAAAAAAAAAACACAATTTTAGAAAAGTTACAGTCCTGATGGAAAAAAATATTATATTAAAAGAGAACCTAATTTTGCCTTTATAGTTGGACATTCATGCATAGGGTGGGTAATTACACTTTCCTCGTGTGTTTTTCTTAAACAGGGATCACTCATGTGGTAGCCCCCCAAAAAACATGAGTAGCCCACAGATTGGTTATAACAAAAAAGAGGTCATTACTATTTTCTAAGAAATTTGATTTAAAGTGGAATGAAAAATCACTGACAGGATCAATGTCTTTAAATACATCAGTCGAAACTCTTGGTTAATATCAAACTATATTTTATACTTGTAATTGGTTGGGTGCTCCTTTACAAGGCAGATGTTTTTGTGGTTGACTCAACGTATTTCTACCCTTCTCATTAGTACAACCTGGTCATAACATAATGGTTGTAACCACATAGTAAAAGCATAGGTTATTTTGGAAATGCATATCAAATTGGTAACACTTTGCACTCAAGGCTTTAAAAGATGTTGGTGACCCCATTCCAAAACAGGGTTCCCGCTGATCCTTGAAAAGTCTTAAAAAGCACTGAATTCATTCTTCAAAAAATAAGGCCTTAATTGGCATTAAAATGTCCTAAAACCCATTTATAAAAATCTTAAAAAGTGTGAACACATTAATAAAAACAAAAACTCCTATTTCTTGCAAACAATACATTGTGCCTCTTTACACATTACCTGGCACAACTTTTAGCCATGGTAAAACTCTCTCTGACAGCCACTTCTCATTAAATTGACAATTTCCGGGCATGGTCCAAGGTTAAAAATTTTGTCTAAGGTTGCTGTGTATTGTGGGTAGACCTAAGACATGCGCTTGCTCCGAAAGGCCTGACTGAAACCACATCACCGTTTTGATTGTTTCATTATTGTGGTCACGCCATGTTGCCACCAAAGTAAATCGGTGAATTAAAAAAGAAAAAAAAAATAGATCTTTTTAATTCAAACAAATATAGCTCTTATTAATATGTTCACTTTTAAGACTTTCAAAAATTGGACATCTTAATGCCAAGCAAGGCCTTGCTTTTAGACTAATGAATTACATGCTTTTGAAGACTTTTCAAGGATCTCCCGGAACCCTGTAGATCTACCCACAATACACGAAGCAACTTTGGACCATGCCCGGAAAGAGTGAATCAAATGAGAAGTGGCTGTCCGACAAAAGTTTTTCGCCTCATGTGTACGAGGCACGTTGTATTTTTTGTTCGCGAGAATTTTTTTGTTTTGTTTTGTTTCAGTCGATCTCAAAGAAAAATAAAACAAGTCTTAAATTTAACTTGCATTAAGCTGTAGGAACCCTATAAAAGTTCAAATTTCTCTCTCCTTGAACAAATACATGAATTCTTGTCTTCAGACGAACCTGTTGTGTGTCATGTGACTTTTGACAAGGTGTCCCGCTTGCAAGGCGGCCATGAGGGAGAGCTCCCCCGCTAGGACGGTAGCGCAGACCACGCGGGCCAACTGACGGGCGTTCTGGCCCGGCTTCTCCGGTCTGGTTCCTTGGACTCCGAGCATCTAATACGGATGACGTTTTTACAGTAAGTTTCACACATTCACTGGCAGCCCATGTCAACATGCTGATCTCCTTACAGTAATCCCAAACTGTGATGCGGTTTACTTTTTAGAGTTTCTGTACTTTGCGAAGTTTCATCATGCATTGTGTTCTAAATTCTTATTGGTCCCTTTTTTGCCTGCGTCTGCTCGTGCTTTCATAACGTTGTTGTCTAAGTTGTACAAGCACGTTAAACCGCTTGTTAAACCCACGTCACAACAAGCTGCTGTGGACCGATCGAAGCACCAATAGGCAGTGGAAGATTCTGTCGCCGGCAAAGTTGAACTTCTCGACATGCTAAAGGGATGTCAAATATTATCTACACCAAGTTTTTGTTTCCCAATAACTCCCACATGATCCATTCATCCATCCATTATCTGCACCGCTTATCCTCAGTAGGGTCGTGGGGGGGCTGGAGCCCATCCCAGCCATCCTCGGGCAGTGGGCAGGGACATCCTGAACTGGTTGCAGAAGATGCAAACTCCACACAGGAGGTTCGATCTTATGATCTGTGCCGCACATGCGCTAACCACTGCATCACCATGCTGCCCAACTCTCGCATGATGGCAACAAAATAGTTATGAAACCTTTATAATTTACATTTTTAATACTACATGCCAAACAAAAATGGCAAAAAGATGATAATATGCACTTATTTTATTAGGTTGACTAAATGAATTACTGCAGCACGGCGGATGAGTAGTTAGCGCGTCTGCGGCACAGTTGTGAGGTCATGGGAACTAAACTTCCTGTGAGTTTGCATGTTCTCCCCGTGCCTGTGTGGGTTTCCTCCAGGCACCCACATTCCCAAAACATGCATGTCAGGTTGATTTGGGCAGTCCAGAATTGTTCCTAAGTGTGAGTGAGTGAGTTGTCTGTCTCTGTGTGCCGTGCGACTGGCTGGCAGCTAGGTGAGGGTGTCCCCTGCCCGAAGACAGCTGGGATGGGGTCCAGCATCCCTACTGAGGATAAGCGGCACAGATAATGGATGGATAGATGAATCACTTTTTGGGCCAAATTGAGATTTTAAGCAAAATCTGGATCCTAAAGAAAGGTGTTTTAATTGGACAAGGGCCTAAGTCTGTCAACCATATTTCAGTCATAAGCGCTATATAGCAGCAAGATTATTTTTGAAAGTACAATTTGACATTACAGAAATTAGGAGTGAAAAAGCATTTATAAAGTACAGTACTTTTATTTGTCGTTTGGAATGTTCTTTACACGCCAATGTCTAATTGATGGTGAGAAAATATCATTTGAAGTCAAGTGTATCGTGTCCTGAATCAATGGCGCAAAAAAGACTTAATAATTTTAAAATTATAATTTAACAGTACAGAAGTTATTTGTATAAAAACAACTGCTTAAAGTACTATACTAAATATTTGTAAATGCTTGAGCCTGTAGATTGAAAGAAAAGAAAAAAATCCAATGTATAATAGAGCATTTATTCAATTAATAAATATTTCTACTTCTTGGGTTTTGACTATCGCCGGGACCTTTTTAGAACAAACCCCCACAAAAAAACAAGGGATTACTGTAGTTTTCTTTGGTGGTGAATGAGATATAATAACCACAACTCTTTAAATTTTTCCTCAATTTCTACTTTGTTACCTGCAGGCAGGCCTGTTGCGGGAGCAGGTTGGTGCCACCTCCAACGGTGCCCAGCTCGATGGAGGGCATGGTGCAGCTGATGTAGAGGTCCTGCCCATCAGGACCGGCGGCTTCCATTTGTGTGATGCAGTTGGCACTGCTTACAGTCTGTGCGGGGTCCTGCAACCAAAATCACACTGTTTTGATCAGTTCGTTTTAGAGCAGAAGTCGGAAACGTAAGGCTCGCGGACCAGGTGTGGCTCTTTTCATGAGAACACCTGGCTTGGAGATAAAATTGACTATTTTAATGCATTTAGGCCCAGGAGTGCAATACCATGTTTCTACCTCCTGTGGCAGGTTCACTGTAGCCTTTTTACCTTTGAACTTTTTTATTGCTGGTGAGAAGAAATTTCAATAGGATTTTTTCCATGTTTTAGCCAATGACATGCATCAGAATATGCATGAGTGTGACATCTGCTCTCTACCATTTCCGGTATATTTTTTCAATCAAAATGTGCCTAAGTTGTAAAAAAAAAAAAAAAAAGCAAAAATGATCAATGACGAGAATAATGAATGTTTGTAAATTTCAAAGACGTCAAAGATTCGCACCTATTAAACAGAATGGAGGACAAATATGGACCACTTGAAATCCAAGGTTACAACTGTGACCAAATCCCATTGCTGAAGGTAAATACTTCAGTCCGGAATTTGAAAATATTTTACTTGCTGACGCATTTTCTGTCCTAAATCATTATTGCAGCCTCTGTCGAGCCGCTTGAGTGGCATTTACAAGTAAGTGCATTTCTTAAATGCGCTCATATTACATCGTTTTTCATCTTTTTTGGAGTTTGGACTGTATTTAAAACAGTTCCAATCTGACTTTCACCAGTTTCATGCTACACTAACAGAAAAGCACAAGCATGAAATTTCTCCTTCCCTCCCACCGATCCGATTTCCTAATGTGTTGTAACTCAAGAATTGCCTCTGATAAAAGCAGATAGGCGCAGTGGAAAAGTTATTGAAGCTCTTTGAACTCAATTGAGCACTGTTGAGACATACTTAATGACAAAAATATTCTACTTTTAAGTTTTTAAGGATATTTCAAATGATGCACCCCGCCTTTGATGACATTTCTAGCCAAGAACTCCTTACCTGGTTTTGAAACTATTATTCCCAACAAAAGTGATGCACAAAATCAACCCCTGAGTGATGCTGACTTTTAAGAGTGCAGATTTCTTTTTAAATTGGTCCAAAACATCAAATCTCCAACCAACAGCTTTTCTCATCTAGATAACAAGTGTCTTGGTGGGTTAAATGGGAACTGACCTGCCCGCAAGCGATGAAGATGGCCGCCACAATGTTGGCGGCGTGCGCGTTGAAGCCACCGACACTGCCCGCCATAGCTGAGCCCACCAAGTTTTTGTTGATGTTGAGATCCACCAGTGCTTCTGTGCTGCTCTTTAGCACCTACATTTGATAAATATAACATGGACTAAGTAATGCCAGGTTTCTCTCAAAAGTTTGCAACAAGTAAATTAAAGAAAAATAAAAGATAGTCGTTTTTACCCGGTAGGTTGAACTCAAAACGCAATAATTTCTTGATAATTTGATTTAAAAAAAAATTCTTAGTTAAATTCATAATATATTCTATAAATAGAGAGGGTAATAATGAGCTGTAGGGTTTTATAGAATATATTCTGTATCAATTTAAAACTGTTATTGAACCCCCCCCCAAAAAAAACACAAAAAACAAAACAAAACACAAAATGAAAACAAACAATGCACAATAAGGGTTGAAACATCTATTTTTCTTTTAGAAGCAGTTAAGCTTAATAACTTAATATGTAAAGCATTTTAAGTTTAATCCAAAAGAACTGAAAAACGTTTTCTGTAAAAACATCTCAAAAACAATGTTCAAAATATCTCTGAAATAATTATTTGTGAGAAAAAAAATAGGAATCTAACAACTTAAGTGACTAGGGAAACCAACCTAAAATTAAAATTTGACTGCACCTCAAAAACGGATGTATATATAAAAACAATACCCGTAATATTAAACATATACAGGACTGTCTCAGAAAATTAGAATATTGTGATAAAGTTCTTTATTTTCTGTAATGCAATTAAAAAAACAAAAATGTCATACATTCTGGATTCATTACACATCAACTGAACTATTTCAAGCCTTTTATTATTTTAATATTGCTGAATTTGGCTTACAGCTTAAGAAAACTCAAAAATCCTATCTCAAAATATTAGAATATCATGAAAAAGTATACAAGTAGGCTATTCAACTAATCACCTGAATCATCTAATTAACTCGAAACACCTTGCGAGGGTTTCCTGAGACTTAAAAACACTCAGCTTGGTTCAGTAAACTAAATCACAAGTATGGGGAAGACTGCTGATCTGACTGTTTTCCAGAGGACCATCATTGATACCCTCCATCAGGAGGGTAAGACACAAAAAGAAATTTCTCAAAGAGCAGGCTGTTCACAGAGTGCAGTTTCAAAGCATATCCACAAAAAGTCTGTTGGAAGGGAAAAATGTGGCCGGAAACGCTGCACAACCAAGAGAGATGACCGCAGCCTTAACAAAATTGTGAAGAAGAGCCGCTTACAGAATTTGGGGGAGCTTCAAAGACAGTGGGCTGAAGCTGGAGTCCAGGTATCAAAAGCCACAGTTCACAGACGTGTCCGGGAAATGGGCTACAATAGCCGTATTCCCATGTCCAAGCCACTTCTGAACTCAAGACAACGGAAGAAGCGTCTGACTTGGGCTATGGAGAAGAAGCACTGGACAGTTGCAGAGTGGTCCAAAGTCCTCTTTTCAGACGAAAGCAAGTTTTGTATTTCATTTGGAAATCAAGGCGCCAGAGTCTGGAGAAAGGCTGGAGAGGAGCAAAATCCAAGTTGCTTGAAATCCAGTGTGAAGTTCCCACAGTCAGCAATGGTTTGGGGAGCCATGTCAGCTGCTGGTGTTGGTCCACTGTGTTTCATCAAGTCCAGAGTAAATGCAACTGTGTACCAAGAGATTTTAGAGCACTACATGCTTCCATCTGCTGAAAAGCTCTATGGAGATGAGGATTTCATTTTCCAGCATGATCTGGCACCTGCCCACAGTGCCAAAACCACCAGTAACTGGTGCACTGACCATGGCATCACTGTCCTTGATTGGCCTGCTAATTCCCCTGACCTGAACCCCATTGAGAATTTGAGGGGTATAGTTAAGAAGAAGATGAAAGACACCAGACCTACAAATGCAAATGAGCTGAAGGCCGCTATCGAAGCATCCTGGGCATCAATAACACCTCAGCAATGCCACAGGCTGATTGCCTCCATGCCACGCCGGATTGATGCAGTAATCCGTGCAAAAGGATTCCCAACCAAGTACTGAGTGCATCAATGGACATTTTCAAATGTTTGATTTAGTTTTGCTGTTATAAAATTATTTTTTTACTTGGTCTGAGGAAGTATTCTAATATTTTGAGATAGGATTTTTGAGTTTTTTTCAGCTGTAAGCCAAAATCAGCAATATTCAAATAATAAAAGGCTTGAAATAGTTCAGTTGATGTGTAATGAATCCAGAATGTATGACATTTTTGTTTTTTTAATTGCATTACAGAAAATAAAGAACTTTATCACAATATTCTAATTTTCTGAGACAGTCCTGTATTCCTGTATTTTTCTTTTGTTTTGAAGTTTCATTCAGATAGGATTTAGACAGAAAAATAGCACTTTAATAATACTGCAATTTTTAATCAACATATAGGACAGGGGTGTTGAAGGTGGGTGCCTGTGGACTGGTTCTGAAAATATCTCACCAGTGCATGGTCATTGTGATTTCCTAGTGAAAAGATTAAAGGTTGACTCAATTTAACTACTTCAAATACTCAACATAGTAAAAACAAAATAAGTTAATTTAGACTGGGTGCCCTTTGCACTAATTAGAAATTTGCTCTTGGCTTTAAAAAAAAAGGAGACCCCTGGTATCAGGATAGTATTATATGTGAATTTTAAATGTAACAAATACCCATGACATTGACTGTACTTTTTCTTCCCTTCATGAAAAGAATAACATTATTGATGAAATATGTACCCACGGCCCAACGCTTACCTCACGGACCACTTTGGCGGGCAAGGTGGCCTCACATACGGCGCACTTGCCGCGTCCCAGGATCCAGTTAATGGCCGCAGACTTCTTATCAGTGCAAAAATTGCCGCTGACGGAGAGTACCTCCACGTCAGTGTGTTGCTGTTGTAATCTTTGTAGGGCCTTCTCACAGCCCTGCAAACACACAATTATATTAACCTGGCTGGTTCCACTCAAATTATCTGATTAACATCGAGCAAGGACAATCCCGCTCTGTGAATGAAAGTGAGCGTGTACCTTGGACAGCATATTCATGCCCATAGCATCTCCCGTGTGAGCTTCAAAGCGGATGTAGAGGTTCCTCCCTGCTAAGCCCACCAGGATTTTCTCCAGTTTGGCAAACCTGCTCGAGGTTAAAACACGTTGTCAGCTCGATGAAGGCTTGGACAGCGTACAAGCAGTCATCGCACCTGCTGGTTTGGTCAAAGGTGTCTTTGACGACAGCCAAGCCCTCAACGCTATCCAGCCAGGCTTTGACCTCAGCTGCGCGGCAGGCCGAGGGCAGGCGCACCACGGGGCCCCGTGTCATACTGTCGGCAAGGATCTGGCTGTGGCAACCCCCGCTCAGCTGTGAAATCAAAGCAAAATTGGGATATAGGTAGGTCAGTCCTCTGGTATGGAAGGAAAATTTAATTTAATAATTTTTTTTTATCCTCAAATTAAATTTTATCTGTTGAAACGTCAACTAATCGCCACTAGAGAGCACATGAGAACTTGGAACTCAGCGAAATTAAAAGTGCTGAATTTAGGTTTGTAGTAACAAGTTTACACTTGGTGGCGACTGACCACCAGTAGACATTTACACATGTACAAATTACATAGCTGTCAACTTGTATTTTTTCCCTGTGTTTTATACTTTTTTTTTCATCATTTTAAACTGAGTACGCCATACCCCAGATAGAGAAGTGTGAGTCATTACAAAATTCTCGCAGATACTTGAAAAACCTGCCCACTGAGATTCGATCTGCAACATCAATGGAACTGTTTAAATCTAGGTTTAAAACACACTTATATTCTATAGCTTATGAATGACCCGTTTCACGTTGACAATAGCTGTGTATTATTTGTTATTGCAACATCCATTGCAGCCTGGTCATCCTGGAAGGGGGATTACCTCATGTGCAGTCCTTTTCCAAGGTTTCTTCATTCACCTTATATTGAGGTTTTGAGTTTTCCCTTGCCCTCATGTAGGTTTTAGATCAGGGGGATGGTGTAATAGTCTGTAATCTGCAATAATCTGTGGTCTGAGAAGTCCTTTGAGACTCTTTGTGATAAAGGGCTATACAAATAAACATGACTTGACTTTAGCATTTTTGTGTGCCAAAAAAAATAAAACAACTCGTTATTTGTTCTAAAAAGTTGAGACCGATCTAGTCTTGCCCATTTCGTCTCTAATCCGGATCCTCTTGGTCATTGGTAGCGGACAACAATGTCATTGTAGATTGCTAATGAAGTGTGAGAGATTCTGCACGTATAATAAACAACATTAAATTAACTGCAAGTGGATAAATAACTAAGACAGATGCTGCAAGAATTGTTTGTGTTGTTTATCTGGTAAATAAAATAAATGTGTTTACACATTATATTGGCTTTTAATTTTACATAGTCTGTCTACCTGTCATGTCTTTTTTATTGTACGGTTTATTATGGCTCAATAGGGGAAATTGCAATCAAAAATATGGGGAGCAATTGGAAGACCTTGACAGTTATTAAATTATTACTAAACACATTATTGTTATAAAAATATACATATTTAACTGAACTTTTTTTTTTTTACTTTTACAGATAGATTCGTTTTCTTTATGCGACGAGTTCAAACATTTTAGCTAGACTATACAGGTTCAAGTTACTTTACCATCATAATATGGACTTTTTTGTAAAGTAATAGCCAGCCCAGTTATTCTATAACTTTTTGAGGTAAATAAATGTCAAAGGAAGTAAAGGATTAAAATACTGTATTTTCCAGACTATAAGGCACACCTAAAAACCATAAATTGACCAGAAATTTGAAAGTGCTACTTAAAATCTGGTGTGCGTTAAATACTGGAAAATACAGTGAATAAAATTGGAAATGCATAGTTAAAATTAAATGATAAAGCATACAGTAACTGTTCAGCCCTTGAGAAACATATTGAGTGGTCTTTGAGTGTCTTTAATTTTTTGTTGTTGCTAAAAAAAAAAAAAAAAAAAAAAAAAAAAAAACTTTTACAGCAGCTCTGACGCCAAATTTTATTTGCTCATTGCAAATCCTCATCTGTTGTTGCTTCGGACAATAACTATCCGGAAGTATGAAACCTATTGTGATTTTTATTAAAAGTGACCTTTTGTACGAAATTACATTCTCTTGTTTTAACTGTGTACGATAAGTGTTCTGCATTTGAGAAACATATAGAGTGGTCTTTGAGTGCACTCTTGTCATCAACATGGTAATTCATTTTAATATTGAAAGCAGATGTCAAAATGGATTCATTCATTTTTATACATACATACCGAGAGAGCCCGGCAGCCCCTGTTGGTGCTGGCCACTAGACAGCCCTCAGTGGTCGCCATGGGAACGTAAAACTGCGTGCCGTCCAAAAGCAGTGGTCCGGCCACACCGACCGGCACCGGCATGTAACCGATGACGTTCTCGCAGCACGTTCCCATCACCTGCCCAATAACACACCGCATGAAGACCCTCCTCCATCATTGTCATTTTGTTTGAAATTCATCCATCCTTTAACCTTGGCGTAGTCGTAGTTCTCGTAAGGGAGCGACGACAAAGCATCTGGGACGGGAAGTTTGGAGGACAACATCTTCCTCCGGATGGCCACGCCCCTTTCGGGGGTCTCCAGCACAGCCTCAAGTTGGTAGTTGATGATGTGACGGGATGCCACCAAATTGATCACCTCACTGTCGCTAAGGCAACGGGACCCTCTCTGAAAAGACGCCAGGTTGACATGATTGAATACGGAGTGTGTAGATTAGGGCTGCAACGATCAGTTGATGTTGTCAACAAAAATCTACAATTAATTCCAATGTTTACTATTGACCCCTGACACATTTATAAAACAAACTGAAGATTTTTACATGGATATGATCTTTGCTATGGTAACATACAGAAAAGACTGCATCAACATCAACGATGTGTACAAAAAAAAAGTTTGGTAGCATTTTAGCCGGGATATGGTGAATAAACAGTTGACCTGCTAGGTTTGCAAAGAAGACCTTGTATATTTTGGCAGTAGCTTGCTGATGTATGAAAACCTAGGAGAGAACAGTTTAATCAAACTGTCTGATTCAACTCTGGTAAATGTAAGCAACATTCAAGCCAATATGGTTTTGATGAGGTCGACTGTACATTTTATGTTTACATTTCACTATGAAAGTAAGCTTGAGCGTTATGCCAGACGGATTTGAAATTAAATGCAAGCAGTACAAAGAACAGGCGTCCGTTGTTAAAACGTTAAAAACAACAATTGTCATTAGTTAAAACCATCAAATTTCCAATTTTTGGACATGTTGAGTAATTTTGTTACAGACTTTGCAGTGTGTAAAAATGAAGAGACAAATATAGCTTGCGAACAATAGGTGAGAGGGAAGTGGGCAGAGTAGTGCGTGTGTGCATGGCTACGCCAATCCCCACCACTTACCCAATCAAATTGCTCGGAGCACAAGACTCAACTTAGAGCTCATAAAAAAATAGGAACGCTATAGATGACAATTGCATGAGTATAATGTTATCTCCCAGCCATCTGTACTCATGAAAATAGCCGTATATAGCCCGTGAGCCATGCATGCCCATGAAAAGAGCCGTACATGGCTCGTGAGCCATGTATACTCATGAAAAGAGCCGTATATTGCATGCGAGCCATATGTACTCATGAAAAGAGCTGTATGTGTCTCGCGAGCCGTGCATACCCATGAAAAGAGCCGTATATGGCTCGCGAGCCATGCGTACTCTTGAAAAGAGCCGTGTATAGCCCTATATGGCTTGCGAGCCATGCGTACTCTTGGAAAGAGCCGTGTATAGCCCTATATGGCTCGCGGGCCATGCATACTCAGGAAAAGAGCCTTATATGGCCCGCAGGCCATGCGTACCCATGAAAAGAGCCGTATATGGCTCCCGAGCCATGCGTACCCATGAAAAGGGCCGTATATGGCTCGCGAGCCATGCGTACTCATGAAAAGAGCAATATTTGGCTCGCAAGCCATGCGTACTCATGAGAAAAGCCCTATATGGCTCGCGAGCCATGCGTACTCTTGAAAAGAGCCGTGTATAGCCCTATATGGTTCGCGAGCCATGCGTACTCAGGAAAAGAGCCTTATATGGCTCGCGAGCCATGCGTACTCTTGAAAAGAGCCTTATATGGCTCGCGAGCCATGCGTACTCTTGAAAAGAGCCGTGCATGGCTTGCGAGCCATGCGTACTCTTGAAAAGAGCCGTGCATGGCTCGCGAGCCATGCGCACTCTTGAAAAGAGCCGTGTATAGCCCTATAAGGCCCGCGAGCCATGCGTACTCTTGAACAGAGCCGTGTATAGCCCTATTTGGCCCGCGAGCCATGCGTACTCATGAAAAGAGCCCTATATGGCTCGCGAGCCATGCGTACTTAGGAAAAGAGCCTCATATGGCCCGCGAGCCATGCGTACTCATGAAAAGAGCCGCGCATTGCTTGCGAGCCATGCGTACTCTTTAAAAGAGCCGTGTATAACCCTATATGGCTGGCGAGCCATGCGTACTCATGAAAAGAGCGGTATATGGCTCACGAGCCATGCGTACTCATGAAAAGAGCCGTATATGGCTCGCGAGCCATGCGTACCCATGAAAAGGGCCGTATATGGCTCGCGAGCCATGCGTACCCATGAAAAGGGCCGTATATGGCTCGCGAGCCATGCGTACTCATGAAAAGAGCCGTATATGGCTCGCGAGCCATGCGTACCCATGAAAAGGGCCGTATATGGCTCGCGAGCCATGCGTACCCATGAAAAGGGCCGTATATGGCTCGCGAGCCATGCGTACTCATGAAAAGAGCCGTATATGGCCTGCGAGCCAGGCGTACTCATGAAGAGCCGTATATGGCTCGCGAGCCATGCGTGCTCATGTAAAGAGCAATATTTGGCTCGCGAGCCATGCGTACTCATGAGAAAAGCCCTATATGGCTCGCGAGCCATGCGTTCTTAGGAAAAGAGCCTTATATGGCCCGCGAGCCATGCGTACTTAGGAAAAGAGCCGTATATGGTTCGCGAGCCATGCGTACTCATGAAAAGAGCCGTGCATGGCTCGCTAGCCATGCGTACTCTTGAAAAGAGCCGTGCATGGCTCGTGAGCCATGCGTACTCTTGAAAAGAGCCGTGCATGGCTCGCGAGCCATGCGTACTCTTGAAAAGAGCCGTGCATGGCTCGCGAGCCATGCGTACTCTTGAAAAGAGCCGTGCATGGCTCGCGAGCCATGCGTACTCTTGAAAAGAGCCGTGCATGGCTCGCGAGCCATGCGTACTCTTGAAAAGAGCCGTGTATAGCCCTATATGGCTCGCGAGCCATGCGTACTCAGGAAAAGAGCGTTATATGGCCCGCAAGCCTTGCGTACTCATGAAAAGAGCCGTATATGGCTCGTGAGCCATGCGTACCCATGAAAAGAGCCGTATATGGCTCGCGAGCCATGTATACTCATGAAAAGAGCCCTATATGGCTCGCGAGCCATGCGTACTCAGGAAAAGAGCGTTATATGGCCCGCAAGCAATGCGTACCCATGAAAAGAGCGTTATATGGCCCGCAATCCACGCGTACCCATGAAAAGAGCCGTATATGGCTTGCGAGCCATGCGAGCTCATGAAAAGAGCCGTATATGGCCCGCGAGCCATGCGCGCTCATGAAAAGAGCCGTATATGGCCCGCGAGCCATGCGCACTCATGAAAAGAGCCGTATATGGCCCGCGAGCCATGCGCACTCATGAAAAGAGCCGTATATGGCCCGCGAGCCATGCGCACTCATGAAAAGAGCCGTGTATGGCTTGCGAGCCATGCGTACTATTGATAAGAGCCGTGCATGGCTCGCGAGCCATGTGTACTTACGAAAAGAGCAATATATGGCTTGCAAGCCATATGTTCCCGACCCCAGGTTTACACGGATAAAAACGGTTATTTGATTGTAATTGTTTTACCTGTCCCTAAAAAATGGACGGAGGTTTATTTATTGATAGGGCATTTTTATTTAATGGTTATGCGAATCTACATTATGATCAATAAACTATGCATTTTTCATTGCACCAATTTTCCTTGCGTTTATCATCATTTATACCAGATTTAATATACTTCAAGCATAATTTACAAAAAAAGAATAATAATCTGGTGATTGGACTAATTGTTTCAATAGGTGGTGACTAATCGACTATTAAAGTAGTCGTTAGTTACTGCCCTAGTGCCGACTTGACTTTAGCTGACTGGTTGGGGAACTAACCTTTGGATCAGCGAGCACTTCCAGACATTCTTCAAACGGACGTGGACAAGCTTCAGTTTTGGAGTCGTCGAGAGTCACTGTTGATGCCCTGGCTACAGTGGACAAAACGTTTTGAGAAAAACATTCTGAAAAAGATGAAAAATGAACTCCAAAAAGTTTTTATCTGTGTGTTTTACTTTGGTTGTAGGTTATTTAACTACTGATTACAAAATTAGTTTTGCTCTTGCTACATTTTTAAATATGCACACTTGTATGCATGTCTGTGTTGCTGTAAGGCAGCCGCAGCAGAGGGCACCCATGCCCTATCGTGCGAATCACCTTTGTATGTGTTAAATACAGAAATAGAACCAGTTACGGAGTCTGCTTCTTTTAACATGGTGCTCCATATGGTCATGAAAATACGGCAATGTGTTTTTTCACCACAAGGGGGCGCTTAATAATACACCATGTCCCTTTAAAACAATTGTGAAAAACAAAGAAAAAAAAATCTCAAAGGTGACATATAACATTTCGTACACATAATTTTACTCTGTAGTCTTACAGGGGACATGCTAAAAGTCTGACCTTCATCTGGGAGTGCAACTTTCAATTCGGTTGCAACACTGTTGGCGCACTTGGTGACAGCACACTTGGTGACAGCGTTGGCAAGAGAGTCCAGCTTGCAGCAGACATTGGAGGAGGGACTCTTGATCGCCAGAGAAGACTCAGTCTCACTCTGCTCAAAGAAGACGTACTTGACGGCCAGGAGCAAAGCCAGGCCGAGTGTGATCACCTGCTCCAGGTCCACCCTGATGGAAAAAAAGTATAACTACCAAATACATTGGTGACACCATGTTCCCCTTAGAATTTTTTGAGACCTTGGTGGATGGACAGTCTAGGGGGACTTGGAGGGCATGCTACTCAGAAGAAAATGTGTACATTTTCAACTCAAACACGTGAATCTGGTGCATTTTAGAGCAAAATCAGGTAGATGGATCTATAATGAATGCGAGCCCAAGTATATTATTGAACCATAAATACACTTGTTATGAAAGGCAATGAAACAGCCAACAAGTCACACCCACAAAGCATGGTAAATGAGACAGAAGTTGAATGCAAAAAATATCTGGTCATCATCTAATTAGACAAAAAAATAAAGAGTGTTATTCCGATGCCGTACTATTTTAGGTATAATATTGAAAAGTAAACAGATCAAATCACCGATATGAGTTATAAATGTAATTACATGTAATACTCATGTCTTTGATTTAGGAAATTACAGTAGTAAGTACCAGTACCGCCTGTATTGTGATTTCTGCCAAGACAGGATGTCAGTTCTTCAACGGTTTACAGGAAGTTATTGTAAAGCGCAATTAATGAGCACCAGTTAGGGCCAGTGTCCACCGAAGCGTTTACCTGCTCTGCTCTTTTTTCTTATTGTTAGTGTGGAACGTTCAGTGTTAAATCTTTTTCTGGATGCCGTGATTTAAAAAAGAACCCACTATGGGAAAACCTGACGCTTGTCAATCTCACATTTAACCAGCCATCTAATCACAGTTCAGATGGGGAGGGAAAAACACCACAACAACCAAATGCCATCTTTGCACAGGGGAAGGGGCTGACTGACCAAGAATCCTCCGAACTGACACGGAGCACAAACATACAAAATGACAATTGCGATCACTTATGTAATGAGAAAGTTATTTAGATAAACTCCGCAATTATATTTTTTAAAACATATATTATATTAATAATACAAGTTTATGAGACTCTGGTGGTACCAATTAAAAAGAAAAGACTGTGTGATGTGATTATTTAAAACTGTTTTATATTCTTACCCATTCAGCTGCAGCGGCCACATAGAGGCGCCGTCCTCCAGCCTCTTGTTTATGGACCCTGGCGTTGTCCGATTGTGTCCTATATGTTCGGCCGCCAGTCGGGCGTGAGCGTGAACGAGAGCTAGTCCCAACGACTTTGAAGATGCACAACCTTGTTACAATTCAATACACTTGGATAAATGCCACTCATGCTGTTGCTACCTACCATTATGAGCTTTACCCTCTGTGTTACGGGATTGGGCTTGTTGTGCTCTTCTTCAGCCAGCACATGGGCAAAGTGGCTCAGCTGCCAAATGGGACGACCCTCGCGGCTTTCAATTGACAACTGCAAATACCAGAAGGAAAACGTTAATAGAAACGTAGAACACCCAACTCAGAGAAAATAAAAGCTTAAAAAATAGTCATGAATGATATTTTTTTCCATTCAAATATTGGGCTGCTTCTCTACACTAATATTAAAAATTATAATGGTTACAATGTAACATTGTGTAAATATGTATTTATATATTCTAAGACTGCAATGAATTCTTACTCTATTCATAATATAAACAGAATAACATGCAAACACATTGTTTAACCTGAAAGAGAACTCAAAGTTTGGTTGCACATCAACATGAGGTTTTACAGTAATATATTACCAAATTTGTGCAATGATTGATCACTCAAAATATAACGCTGACCAAAATCACAACACATTGGAAGAATCGGGAATGTAACCCGTGAAAACGCATAGTGCTAACCCTTGATACACCAGTGATGTAAATGACAAAACAAGAAAAATTAGATTTCCTCATCACCACACTATTTTCAGCCATGGTACCAGGGACAAATGTTAGGTGATAAAGCAGAAAGCCGTCCTGAAATATATAGACGCAAAAGGCTCGATGAGGGGAACAACTCTTTGGTTTATTTGATGAAGATTCGGACTTTGAAGGACATTGAGTAAATACATTGTAAATTATTTTAATTATTGCCGGACCTATTTAACGTTCATCACTCACAATGCTTAGTGTGAGCTGAGAAAAAGAAAAACACATTTTTAATCAGAATATAGGTGTGCGCTTTATTCATAAATATATATGGTACATCATTTTCATGGTATTGGCAGAAATGTTTTTTAAGTATTATGTTCCCTTTTAGTGTATCTTAAACCGTCATCTTTCATAAAAAGATAATAAAATATTCCCTTTAAGGAGAAAGAAAAAAAATGATATGGTAATTGTCCATTTCCTCCTAAGATCATGAAACTAATATTTAAAATCATAAAAAAATGTAATTAGAAATAACCCAAAACTCTACCAATGTGGTTAAAAAATATTTACAGTGTAAGATATACCTTTAAAACACACACACAAAAAAATAGAATACTTTTTATTGTTGTGATGTATTTTTCTTTTACATTGAAACAGCATAATAAAATTCCAGCACAAACGTATTTGAAAAGTATCAGTTCTGAATTGAATTGTGACAAAGTATTGGTGCTTTTGTATTATAACTGACATTTTTTTCCTAGTAATTATCTTGTATCCCTAAAATACAAAAATGCAACAGCCAACAATCTGCTCTCCTCAGGGAAAAGAAAATCTCTCAGCAAATCATGTATTCCTATTTCAGCCATTTTACCTCAAGAACCAACGAAACGCAAGCTGGGAAGAAGGTCATGAACACAAAGTAGTTGGCCAGTACCGACATACAGCCAAAACAGCACATGGTCTCTAGCTGTGGAACGCCTAAAGAACACAGATGATTTGACCATGTCAGCAACAACAAATCATTATCGTCTTCACTGGTGATTGTAACAGGAAAATAAGTGTAGTACCTGACATGGTGCCGATCCCGATGACAAGACACTCCACCAGAGCATCCAAAGTGAAGGTGGGACCTAAGATTGCCATCCCCCGAGAGATATTCTCCCGCACCTCCTCCTAAGAAAATACATATAAAAAAAGAAGGTCACTTTCAAGATCCCTGCTTGAAGATAAACTTGTCTTAGTGGGTGCACTGACCTGAGAATTAGAGCTGAGTGCAAACTTGGACAGTGTACAGGCTTTTGAGAGGTCGATGAGGAGGAGAAAGAACGGGAGTGCTTCACTAACGGAGGAGAATGACAGCATTTAGTAAAGTTTTGTGTCTGAAATTGTGATAAACAGGTTATAAGACTTGTTTAAAAATGGGATAATCACAGATTTGTTCTTTAAAACTAAATAAAGGCTGCAACAAATGTGCTAATCTGTCCTCTAATAAATTTTAATATTAGAGAGAAATAAAACAAAAAACAAAAAAACTGTAAGGACAACTTACTTGAGGCCTGTCAGCTCTCGGCCAAAGAAATGGATGACAACCGAGCTGAAAACAAAACTAGAAAATAAAGTAAACAAGCCGGCAATACCTGTGGGACACATTTTTTTTCTTTGTCAGTGAGCATGAAGGCAGAAAAAAAACAATAGAAACATACTACAATACCAACCGAGAATGTACTTAGAACCAAGCTGTCGGAGGTTCTTAAACTGGAAGTAGATGTAAATGATAGCGACACAGCGCGTCACCGTCAAGATGACAGCATCGCTGCTGTGTGATGGCTGAAAAGAGAACATGAACAATCAGGTTTGGGGGAGTATAAAAACGGTCCAAGGGGTCATACTAACGAAAAGGCTTCACCTCAGGGTCCACTTTGGGACATTTGTCCCAGCTACACATTTGGCTGCTGGCTGTCAGGCCGTTCATTGACATGAGACAAACGGTGAGCGCAAGAGTACCTATGATCACCTCCCATGGATGAGTGGCCACCAGCAGGCCATGGTGACGAAAGATCCATGCCAACATAATCTCTGAAGAAACAAATCCAGACAAACATATTATTATGTTAAAAACATTTGAGGAAAGAAAATAGGACGAAAACAGCATTGTCGTGTGTAATTAAAACAAAAATTCAAGGAACAATTTGAAACATAATCTGCTTCATTTATTTGTGCGGGGCCAGTAAAGAGTATTGTTTTGTTCCGATCTGATGTTTTAGAGAAACTATGATGACGTCGTGAATATAAGAATAAGAGCTGATCATTTGTGAAACAAATCAATATATAAACTGCTTAGTAAGTTGAGGATCTTGACAAAATAAGGTTCTTCCATGCAGGACAGAATCCAAAGGTGAGGGGTAGTATAGATTGTATTTTGGAGACCTGCCAGACAGCAAAGCACAGCAAATATATTCTCGATCGACACAGAAACAACATCTTTATACATAGCTAGTGTTTGAATTATAGTGCGTTTGTCACATCAAACATTTTAATGAGCTGTGTTAACTTAAAAGATCGGGGTGGCACGCCGACATTAGCGTTAGCATTAGCCGTCAGTCACGCCTACACTGATAACATTTGGTTCTAAATTAAGTTATTTGGGTGGTACACAGTTGTAAAATTCACGAGTTATGTGTCATTTGAAAACATAAATACCTATAAAGCTGGTTTCCACTGGTCAGGATGGTATTTCCATGATAGTGAAACTCGTTCACGGACGTGCTAGCTTGCTAGCTTAGCTACAATACTGTAATCCGGAAGTGATGACTCACGGGAAGTGCGTCACGTGGAAGGTGTCGGACGTCATAGCTTTCGAACAAAGACTTTCTCCAAACTTATTTTAGATTTTTTTTTAGACGTTCAAAATTTGCTAATACACTAAAACAAACTGCATACTTTTGGATCATTTTCAAGTCTAACATTCACACAAAGTGGACCTGATTTTTTTCCTGTTGCATTTAAAAACAAACGCCTCCTGGTAGTGTTCTTGTGTAAATGGCGAGTAAACATGTTCCGTAGTGTAGTGATGAGCAGATCGCCTGACAAGCAAAAGGTCCCGAGAAACATATGTCGGTCTGGGGAGGGATGGTCACCACCAGGCTGTACTTGCCCAAGACACACTAAGGGAAATGGTGCCCCTACCACCTTAGTGGTTGAGGGATCCAACAACCTTTATCTGCACAACATATGTATGTAGCCAACTCATTTTAATAAGTAAAGTCATGTTTATTTGTATAGCCCTTAATCACAAAGAGTCTCAAAGGGGTGCACAGACCACAGATTACTGCAAACCACAGACTATTATTACACTATCTTGTGATCTAAAACCTACATGAGGGCAAGGAAAAACTCAAAAACCTCAACCTGAGGAAAATGAAGAAACCTTGAGAAGGGACCACACATGAGGTAATCCCCCTTCCAGGATGACCAGGCTGCAATGGATGTTGCAATAACAAATAATACACAGATATTGTCAACATGAAATAGGTCATTCATAAGCTATAGAATTTAAGTGTGTTTTAGGCCTATATTTAAACAGTTCCACTGAGGTTGCAGATCAAATCTCAGGGGTAAGAGCATTCCACAACACCGGGGCCCGAATAGGGGACGCTCTCGAACCTGCGGTTCTCTTCTTGGCTCTTGGGATCACTAGTAGACCAGCATTTACAGAGCGAACCTAATCGGAGCATCGGAGAAAATTAAATCTGAAAAGATATGAGGAAGCAAGTCCATGCATGATTTTGTATAATACCAACAGATCTTAAAATCACATCTTAAGCTAAGAGGGAGCCAATGCAGGTTCGCTAAAATCGGGTTAATGTGATTAAACTTTTTTGTCTTAGTTAAAAGCCTCGCTGCAGCGTTTTGTACCAGCTGAAGGCCCTTGATTTTGGACTTCGGGAGACCAGAGAGTAGTGCATTACAGTAATCGAAACGGGAGGTAACAAATGCATAAATTATAATCTCCGCATCCGACTGAGACAGTATAGAGCGAATTTTAGCAATGTTGCGAAGATGGAAGAAAGCTGTTCTAGTAATATTCTTAACGTGTGTTTGAAAGGACGGATTGGGGTCAAATATGACACCTAAATGTTTGACTGAGTCACTCTGGGTGATATTACATTTGTCAATGTTCAGATATCAATATTACCACAGTGGTTTAAAGGATTAGGTACTTGGGGGCCAGATTAGTTGATTTAAAATATATGTGTCGAGGCAATTGGCGACGGCTTTTCAAACGCCCAAAATGGCCACAGACAATGTCTCAGACTTCCCATTCATTATTTGAGCATGCAAACACCCTTTAAATTATTAAAGACATTAAAAGGAAATCGTTTTAAAAAGTGCAAAGTAGCAAGAACTGTAAACAAGAAAAATCATGTGCAACTGGAGGACTTTGTTTACAATATTTTTTATTGTGGTGCCCGTGGTCACCAGGGTGCCCACTGAGGACAGCTGAGGTGCCGTGGACCTGTTTTTTTGTTGTTGCTTTAACATTTTTTAAACCTACTTCCAATAATTAACCTGGTAAAAACTTAGTAACATGATGTGATTTTAAAAAGATTTATCTAACTGGGTATTTTTTGCTTCAAATTAGTAACCAAATGTAGTTTTGAATTGAAAAAGGTTGGAGAGCCCTGCAATAAACAATCAAAATAGTTCAAAACCAACACATTTTAGCATTGCATACTACTTTTTTCAGTCTGTAAAACGAGCATAGTGCAATACCCTACAGCAGGCATGTAAACCTCAGTTCAGCTATGGCTGAATCCAGACTTTATGTTTTCAAGCAGGCCGGCTCAGTAAAAATGTTAACGCCAAATATTTACCTTCATTTTTCAGTGCTATGCTTTATCCTTCAACCACCATTTGTAGCCTACCCTACACATTATAATCACGGATGATAAGAGATTTTTTTAATAAGAAAAAGAGATTTATTCACAAAAGATGGAAACAAATGGTTTTCTTTTTTGGACAGTGAAAGTTTTAACAATTTGTTTATTTTCAAATTTGAGTAAAAACAGCTTTACATTGTCAGTTAGTTCTTTGTTCCTTTATCTCTTTGTTTCCTTATCCTCACTGTAAATGTGGAACTGGAGTCGTCCAATTTCGTTGTCACAGCATATCCCATGTTGTAACAATGACAATAAAGGCATATTCTATTCTATTCTATTCTATTCTATTCTATTCTATTCTATTCTATTCTATTCTATTCTATTCTATTCTATTCTATTCTATTCTAAATCTGAACAAACTTACTTTAAACATCACAGACATAAACAAACTTAAGTGGGAGCTATGAACAACAATATGCTCGCATCAACTGTAATACTGCTTGGATATAAATAAGAATAATCACAAATATTCATGTGCAATTATCTCATCTCATTAGCTGCACCGCTTATCCTCAGTAGGGTCGCGGGGGTGCTGGAGCCCATATAATCTTAAATTATTAGGCTCAGCCTACTGAAACTCAAAAAATATTGCACCTTTACTGAACTCTTGTGGCGGGAAGGAGCTTTTGGTTTTTATTTATTACAAAAATCATACTTTTGACAGAAAGTAGTTAGACTTCCCTTTTTGACATTCTCAAAACATTCTGCTAGGTAATCCAACGAGCTGGATCCAGGGGCTACGTTTCTGACCCGCCTGGCCTAAAGTTCTTGCTTGTAAACAAATACAGTGGAACCTCGGTTCTCGACCATAATCCGTTCCAGAACCCTGTTCGAAAACCGATTTGGTCGATCACCGAAAATCGTTTTTGCCATTAAAAGTAATGTAAAATCCTTTTAATCCGTTCCAACACCCTGAACGCTTACAATGTGTCAGGTTTTCAATGTAAATCTCTGGATTTTCTGTCTCAAGGTAATTAGCTTGTTTTTATATTACTAAATATAAAAACAATGTTTCTCATACAAACACACACATAAAGTAACGTTTCAACAATGGGTGTAATTATATCTCTTGTACTTTTATCAATCTTGTATTCTTTTATTTTGAAATCGTGTTCTTGTCTGTACTGATTCCTCTGACGTTAATAAACAATCCCTCTCTCTGTTCGGGACCTCAGCCAAGAAGGGCGTGAGTTTTTTGCTCCCACCATCATGTCGAATTAAACTACATACATGTATTTTATCTGTGCAAATATAGCCACTAAATAGTTTTAATAATGTCTATCCCTGACACAATGAATGTAAACATGAAGCTAACCCAGGCTAATCGTACGTTCGCGTTAGCGTAATCTTCCGTACGAAAGATTACGCTAACATGAACGTGTACAACTAAAAAAATCAGGTCGTTTACATGTCATTTAGCACCCGGGTCTCCACAAAAAGTGGTGAGCGGTTAGAGGATAAAGAAAAGAATTATGAATAGGATTTCTTTCCTTTGTGGTGCTCAGCAGAAGCCATGCTGTATGTATAGCAAGATCGGAAACTCGCACACCTTCTTCATATTTTGCTATTATTTCTTTCTTAAATGCAATAGTTGTACGCAGTACTTTTCTTTTTTCACCTGTAGCAACTTTGCTGCTTGCACCGACTCTTCGGAGGTATAATTAGGGGCTAAAACACTCCGTTCACCGATATCTAAAGCGAAAGCAAAAAGAAGTGCGCGCGCACGTCATAAGAGTTCTTCACGAGGGGTGGGGGCAATCTACACCCGTACGCCGCTCAGCATCGCACCCTAGCGTACCGGCGTTCGAACTCCGATTTTTTTGAATGAAAAGCAAAGCAAGAATTTCTCGAAATTTTTGGTCGAGAACCGATTTGTTCGAACTGAGAGGCGTTTGAAAACCGAGGTTCCACTGTAAAGAGTTTTATGAAAAAGGACTGAGGTAAAATATAACCTCATTGAGCAGAGATTGGTCTAAAAATGCCAGCACCTCCTGATATTCAAAATAAACCAAAGTTTGGAAAGTTTATGGTATTGTTTTTATTTGGGACCTGATTCACTCTCCCTGTATTTTTTGTGTGATTCTTATAAACAAACAATCAAACAAAATAAAACAATATGCAAATATTGTTATGTGTTGAAGACAGAATTGGAAAAAAATAACCAGTTTATTTGATTCAATCATCTGTGTGTCAAGTTGTACAATAGACCAATATATTTTATTTACATTGTGCTTGTCACGCTCATATTATTTTGCTTCCATTAAAATATGTCGGTTCATTCGTATTTAATTTAATCGTGTCAAGTTGATGAACTCAAATCATGTTCACACACAAAAAATAGGACATAAGTGGAAATATATCGAGCTAATAATACAAGCCAACCAGAACGTAGTGCTGGCACAGTAACACTGTATAACGATTAGATCAAATTTAGAGCACGAGACTTCACGGGCCTCTAAGCAGTGACTCACAGTCAACCAATCAAATCCGTGCGCTAGCACGGTTAACCAATGGAAGGTCAGTACAGTATATGTTTTCAGTCTTAGAAATGTGTGTGGTTCCTTTGTTTTCCACTCTTTTCTAAATGATTTTATCACTAAAGCAAAGCTATTATTGGAATTAAGGTCCATTCAACCTATCAGTACAAACCACAAATTATTAGTGAATTAGAATCGTGTTTATTGTCATTGATAAAAACGTATTAAACATTGTTTACAACACGGTCTTAAAGTATAAACTGGTTTAGACTGCAATTGTAATAATAATGTATTGAACCTTAGCAACAAATGTCCCAAATTTGTCGATAATTTAGATCTGAATACCCAATTTTCTATAGAACAGTATATTTTAAGATCCAGTGTTGTAAAGTTATAATAGTTCTATTTTAAAATGAAAAGAAAAAAGGCAGTAAACATGTTTTTTTTTGTTGTTAACAAGTATTTTCTGACAATGCATTTTGACTTCCTGAGCTATGATATCATCAGAGAAATACAAGCCTGTCACCATATTAGTTCACATGTTAAATAATAAGCGCTTTGGGAAGCCTTGACTTGGAAAGCGTTATATACTGTAAATGCAGATCATTTCATTTCAATTAGTCAAAGAGGTTCCAATTGTTTAAACCCATGTTTTGGTAATTTTCCTGGATAATGCTAAGGCGTGTCGCAGGTGGATGCAGTAATGGTTTGGGTCACGGTGTTAATCTTTTCCGCAGGCGGAAAGAAAAAAAATATACGAAAACATGGACACAATTCGTGAAGTACAAGAAAGTGTGAAAATGCTCTTCGAAGAGGTCGTTGTTATGCTTGGCGCATTTTAAGCTTAATTGCTTCGAGGAAACCTGTAGTGTTGCAAAATAATTTGATAAATTAGATTACAAAGGAGACTCAAGCTTTGCCATCACCATCCCAGGTTTCTCGACTGCGCTTTACACAGACTCAGCAAGGCAAATAGCCGTCAATGCTGTGCTTGCGCTTGCTGAGTTGTCTCTCCAGTACAACCACAAGTTCACAGAAGCTGATGATTTCCTTCGGATGGAACAACAGACTGTGGCAGGAAGTAACCACACCTGCTTGGCAGCACCGCTGGCATCAACACCGAAGTCCGAACCAATTTGTTTTTTAAGTATATTTTAAATAAAATTCATCTGCATAACAACTACTCAGTATTCTTTCAGACAACGTTTCCATACAGATGACTGTATCGTTCTCAATGACTTAAATGAAAGATTATTTCAAATATGACATACAGTGGTGTTCAAAATAATAGCAGTGTACTGTAGTGTTTTTTTCCATGCTGTAGAGGTCACCCAGCATCCACCCCGAAGAAGAAATCTGGCTTCTACTTGGTTCGTTTGTAATCATCACAATGTGTACTGTATAGCTAGTGCGCTAAGAACATTGCAGTTTTTACTGTTTAACGTCTCGCGCATCCTTTCAATATGCTTGGTGTAAAGTGTAAGGAAGAGGCGAGACGTTTCTTTTGAATCGAAAGTGGAATAAGAAAGTTTGATGCGGTTGAGCAAATGGTCGTAAGACTTTTTTCGGCCACTTTTTACCACGGAGGAGGATCTTTTGAAGCGCATCTCCCAAAAGTAAGTTAAACCTCACTATTTATCTTTGTAGAGCATTTTCATAGTACAAAACAATACAGGTTACTAAGGCCCTAAAGGTACTTATATAAACTTTAAACCAGCATTCCATATACAATATAGCACTTAGGCAACTTAGAAACAAATTCAACTTACGAACGTTCGCCCGGAACCTAACTCGTTCGTAGGTCGGCAGTGTCTGTAGTTCGGAGGAGTGTGTTCAAGTATATAACAGTTTCTGCTGTGGTATTTGTTTTTTGAAACTCAAGACTATTCTATATTTTTTTTAAAAAGGTAGGATTCAGCAATCCCAGCATTTTTATATCACCCCACAAGGTTTCCGATTGGATTGAGATCTGGGGATTGGGCTGGCCACTCTTAACAATAATTGTATTGGTTTGGAACCAAGACTTTGCTTGTTTACTGGTTTGTTTGTTTTTGTTATATAGCAAAAGCACATCACTTTCTAGTTATTGTACTTGTAATGGTATTTATCTTCTTCAGTTCAGTTTCTCATTCTGTTTGTATACGTATGCCTATTGTGTTGCTTCAATTCATAGTCTAATCCTTTATTCCTGTGGGAGTGTCCGTCACATTGTTGCAAAACAGGTGGCAACCTTTGGGAATGTATAGCCATTGCAGACAGTATCATACTAAAGGAAAAGCAACATGACTTCCTATTGGGATCACGGTCTCAAACATTTGAAGACTCTAAATTAATAATCAAGTAGGTTGGGCAGACAGTGTTGTGTGACTTGTTCAATGTGTAAACAAGTTACTTTGACCTACCACCCATAAACTAACGTTATTTTCACTTTTGTTGGTTTCAGAATGTCTTCAGCAAGGAGAAAGTAAACTTTGATGAAAGTGATGAAGAGTCAAATGGTGAAACCCTAAAGAAGTGAAAAATGAAAACCAACATCTCATTGTCTGCCCAGCAGTTTAGGACATTTAGCCCCAACCAGTCAAATCAAACATGCCAGCACAAATGAGTTTGCATCAGCCCTACACCAGATTTCTCTGGTCCACCCAACACAAAACATGTGCATTCCCTCCTCGCACCACAGAATACTTCTGACGATTTGTCTCATATTTACAACTCTAAAATAATATACTGAAATGAAGGGGTCAATTTTTATTGGCCCGCGGCAAATTCTGAAAATATAGTTGAATATGGCCTGCACATGGCGCTTGAGCTCAACTCTGTTGCACTTCTAAGTTTTAACACTAGATAGAGCCAGTAACGGAAACAGTGATTCTCCACCCATACATTTGGGATTCCCTGAACTGGAAAACATTGGAATTGTGTTTTCTTTGCTTATTTAATGAACCTTCTTGTCATGCATTTGAACTGTCATTGAAATTCAAAGTGTATCACTGTGTAACTTATTCTGACACAATATAGATTGATTGTTAATTCTAAACCCTATCAGTGGAGATAAACGTAAATCTTGCTACTAAAAATTGGTTAACAACAAAATTAGAGTAGATGACCGTCTATCAAACTGAAAAATAAATAAAATATCCATCCATTATCTGCACCGCTTATCTTCAGTTAGATCGCAGGGGTGCTGGAGCCCATCCCAGCCATCTTCAGGCAGTAGGCAGGGGACACCCTCAACTGCTTGCAAGCTAGTCACAGAGACAACTCGCTCGCTCATTCACACCCAGGGACAATTTGGACCGGCCAATTAACCTGACATGCATGGTTTTGGAATGTGGGAGGAAGCCAAAGTGCCCGGAGGAAACCCACGCGACCCACGGGGAGAACATGCAAACTCTACACAGGAAGGTTCGATCTCATGACCTCAGAACTGTGCCGCACACGCGCTAACCACTGCCTCGCCATGCTGCATGAAATTAAACATATTTAACAAAATAAATATTACCAAACCTAGAACAAGTCCAGTAGCTTTTCTTTCCTCTGTCTAACAGCATAGGAGCTACACTCAGGTATTGTTGAGGTTTGTATTCGAGATTGTATCGCTATATACAAAAAATGTAATCAAACTTTTTTTCTCCTCCTGGCCCTTTCAAAAAAATGTTTAAGCCAATGCGGCCCGCGACTCAAAACGTTTGCACACCCCTGATTTATGCAATAGACCATGCCTGGAGAAGAAAATCTTGGACAGTACCCATAAATGGAGAAGGAAATCTTCAAGTGGTTTGAAGCCTAGAGACAAAATGGATATGGGATGGAAGAAGAAAGTATCTTTAGAAAGTGACAGAGCAAGTTCTTTGAAGCTCTATAATGTATTTAATATAACAAAGTCATAGAAAACCCTCAGTTTTCTTTTCAATATTTGATACAATAAGAAACAAAACAGAGAGGTTAGCTCCAGTAGCTTTTTGGTTTGGTTTGAACAAATTTATTGACACTAAGAACAGAAAACAATCATGACAATCTCAACAGCAATTAAGCACATTCACAATATTATATTCCAATATTACGTTTTTAACAGCAAACACAAAGTGAGGTTTGAACAAACCTTCTCGAAAATCAAACATATTCACAATTTCATTATATAACATCTTTGTTAGTGTCAATAGATCCGTCCACCGAAGAGTTATAACCCCGCTAGCCTCTTATAACACCTTTTAAGGTAGTTACCATCAATCCATCATCTGTACCGCTTAAACTCGGTAGGGTCACGGGGGTGAGGTAGTTACATTTTCTTTTTCTAAATCAGGTGTGTCTTACATTTGGCCCGAGGGAATTACAATCTTCAATAAGAGGCAGAAATTGGCTTAGGTTGCCAGGTATGAGCCTATTGGCTCTTAGTGTTCTTTTCGCCAAGTTCTCGTTTGCCCTCTCATATCAAAAAAACCCTCGATATGTAAATGTATTTCCTTCATTGAACTCTGAGCGCGGTCAACCGTTGAGGAGCTGTAGTCTCTTTTGATTGGTCATTTTAAATTATTTGTGTGCAATGGCCATGCATCGTTGAAGTGGGCGTGTCTAAAACAAACCAATCATCGACTTGTTGTCAGGATAAAAGCTGACTCTCAACAGTAAGCATTGAATATCCCTTTTTGTTGAAAATGGCAAGAACCAAGCAAACTGCCCGTAAATCCACCGGTGGTAAGGCCCCGAGGAAGCAGTTGGCCACCAAGGCAGCTCGCAAGAGCGCCCCGGCCACTGGAGGCGTGAAGAAGCCTCATCGCTACAGGCCAGGCACAGTCGCCCTGCGTGAGATCCGTCGTTACCAGAAGTCCACCGAACTCCTGATCCGCAAGCTCCCCTTCCAGCGTCTGGTTAGAGAAATCGCTCAGGATTTCAAGACCGACTTGCGCTTCCAGAGTTCCGCTGTCATGGCTCTGCAAGAGTCCAGCGAGGCTTACTTGGTGGGCTTGTTCGAGGACACCAACTTGTGCGCCATCCACGCCAAGAGAGTCACCATCATGCCCAAAGACATCCAGCTGGCCCGTAGAATCCGCGGAGAGCGTGCTTAAACTTCCACAATCGAACTACCCAAACGGCTCTTTTAAGAGCCAACTACCTGAGCTAAAGGATGTATTCCTTAGTGTCTACATGAGAATAGAATAAACCTCCGCCCTGGTTTATTCCTGGACGCTGGCTATTTCAGCTGAAAATGAAAATCTCCATTCTGATCCCTGAATGTAGGATGTTGCATACAGTTTTGGGATCGTATTAATGCAATATGTGGTAATTCAAAGATAGGCAACATTGTGCATATTCTAGGTTAGTCTGGTTCGAAAGTTAACTAGCCACCTGAGAAATGATTTATTAATGCAATATTTATTTCTATTATTTTTAAGTTCTCTCTACAAAACAAATACAATTGGAACAGGGCTGTGTGGTTAACCTGTTGCTTTATATTTGTTCCCATATATATTTTATCGTTGTACTAATAAGCTGGTTCGTTTTTCCTGTGCCTGGATACTGAAAAGCCCGAACTAGAAATGTAAACGCATTCATTGCATATCTAATTGCTTATAAGAGGTTACAGGTTATTTAACAATCCTCTTGGGAATCAGTTTACAAGCCATCCATTCCCTGCACCGCTTATCCTCAGTAGGGTCGTGAGGGTGCTGGAGCCCATCCCAGCTGACTTCGGGCAAGGGACACCCAGCCACTACCAGGGAACACAGATGGACAACTCACTCGCTCATTAACGCTGAAGAACAATTTGGACCAGCCAATTAACTTGACATGCATGTATTTGGGAATATGGGAGGCAACTCTCGCTGAGGAGATCATGCAAACTCCACACAGGAAGGCTGCTGTAGGTGGACTTGAACCTCTTCACCGTGGGGCTGCGCGCTAACCACTCAGCCTGGTTCGCGAACATTGCTGGTTAATTAAACCAGTTGAACTGGATAGGGACTTTTTTAATACTTTTTAAAAAATTATTCACTAATCATGCATGGACTTTCCCCATCATCTCTTTCAGATCTGATTTCCCCCTATGTCCCGGCCCGAAGCCTTCGTTTCTGAGAGCGCCGGTCTTCTGGTGATCTCAAGAGCCAAGAAGTGTTCCGCAGGTTCGAGAGCGTTCTCCATCTGGGCACCTGTGTTATGGAATGCTCTTCCCCCTGAGATCCGATCTGTAACCTCAGTGGAAATATTTAAGTCTAAGCTTAAAACTCACTTCTACTCTAGATTGTGTTAGCTGCGGTTGATGGTGGACGCATCAGGTTAGCACTGCTCGTTCTATGCGTTTATACTGACATTGGCGTCGGTTTTAAGAGTATTGTTAATTGTTAACTTTACAATTCTAACCATTTTAACATAGTTAGAAGTAAAGCAGCCGAGTCCTGCCATGGCCGGGCATTATACCGGCGGGCGGAGACGTAACTGCGTGAGATTCTTGCTCAAAGATGTTGTGGCAATTTCGGAGGGAATGTCAAGGACGGATTTTATTAACAAGTTTGTTGAAAAGATTCTGAAGTTTAAAAAGGAGGAGGTACATGCTGTCATAAAAATGACTTCTGGCAAAGGCTTTGATGTGAGTTTTGAAACGGCAGCTCTTTATCAAGAGTTTTGGAATCGCTTTGAGGGAGTGAGGTCCCAGTTTTCAGGATTTACAGTGGAGAAGCTGACTGATAATGCTAACAAGATTGTCGTTGTTAGAATGTTTAGTGAAATAATCAGTGCTGATGACGTCTGTTATTGGTTGAGTAGATACTGCTCAGTAAAAGGCCAGGCTATGAAGGTGAGGTGTGAGAAAGGCTATTGGAATGGTGCCTGGAGGGTACCAGTCCAACTACGGCAAGATCCTCAGGGCTTTCAGGGACTGAAACAAATTCCGTCGACTATATTCCTGGGGGAAAACCGTGGCTTTATCCACTATCAAGGGCAACCGAAACTCTGTCGCAAATGTGGTGAGCATGGGCATCTGGCTGAGGTATGTGATCGAATTTTTTGTGGAAAGTGCAGAACAATTGGACATTCCTTTGAGGAATGTATCAATAGCAGAAAATGCAATCTCTGTGGAGAAACGAATCACCTCTTTAGAAACTGCCCGAATTCGTTTGCTAACAAATTGAAAGCTAGGAAGGCAGTTAACAAAGACAACAAAGACAATGAAATGATGTCAGACAACATAGATAATGAAATGAATAAATGTCACAAAGACAATGAAGTGAATAAAGATAACAAAGACAATGAAATTAATAAAGTCATGGAAATACAAAATGAAAATGAACAAGAAATTAATGAAGTTATAGAAATACCCAATGAAGATGAACAGGAAATGAATAAAGTTATGGAAATACCCAATGAAATTGATCAAGAAATGCACAAAGAAATTGGACAAGACAAACAAATTGAAAAAACAGATGTACCTACCAAAACCCCTGGAGCAGAGACCAGAGAATCAAAATTGAAACAGGAAGAACCTGGAAATTCTAATTCGATTTCTCATAAAATACCTGAATTTGGACATGACAAACGAATAGAAAAAGCAACTGCCACTCCGAAAACACATATTAATCAGGAAGGGCCTGGAAGAGAGTTCAAATTAGCAAATTTGTTTGCTACGCCATTGCCGGGATTTGGAGAAGACAAACAAATCGAAAAGGCGAATGACTCTCCAAAAACCCATACGGGCACTGGAAAGAGGAGTAAAAGTAAGACAAAATTGGGAGTGGTGAAAAAACCAGAAACAAAGATAAGAGATTTAGAAGAAAGCCGATTGCCGGTGAATAAGCCCACAAGGGAACTGTATGAAGTTGAGACGGAGGAAGTCGGGGAGGGAAAAAATCTGACCCTTAGTGGGCAAGGAAGTAAGAGACCCCTTGATAGGTCCTCTGGCTCACCCCCTAACCCAGAAAAAAGGGGAAGACCTGGAACCACAGACAGAGAGTCAGAGGGTCCCAGAGTTTTCCCCGCTGAGTCTCAAAATGAGGTACTACTCTTAAGTGATGTGTCTGACACAGGTGACACTCTCGATGATCTCGATGATCACCAAAGAATGGACTCAGATCCCCCGGTTTTGTCTAACTAGTTTAAATACTTTAACAACAATTATGAACATTACATTCTCTACTATCAATGTGAGAAGTGTGAGATCAAAGGTTAAGGCTCACAGTGTTTTATCGTTCTTAAAAACTATCAGAACAGATGTGTTTTTACTACAGGAATGCTGCATCCCCTTTCTAAAAAATTATAAACAGTGGGAAGAGATTTGGCCATATCCGTCATTATGGAGTGGCTCGAATGAAAACCGTAACGATGGGGTAGCCATTTTAATAAACAACCCTCAACTCATCATAAAGGGGAGTACTGTGATGAGAGACGGACGCGCAATCTTAGCAAGACTTTCTTATATAGGGAATGATTTTAACCTCATTAACATATACGGCCATGCCGACAGACAACTCAGGTACGAACTTTTAGAGGACATCCAGTCGCATATGCTAGGCCATCAACCACTAATCGTGGGAGGAGATTTTAATTGCATCCTAAGTAGGAAGGATAGAAAGAGGAACGATGAGGAGTTTAAAGTAGATAAAACATCAACTTTATTACAAGACATGTGCCGGACATTTAAACTGGTGGACTGTTTCAAATCCATACATCCAGGAGAGGAGGGCTTCACCTGGTTCAGTAGTGACAATGCCAGAGCCTCTCGAATAGACTACATATTTACGAGGGGTTTAGCACAGAGTGATGCAAGATTAATTCCAGTTTTTTTTTCGGATCACTTGCTACTGTCCTGCTCTTTCTCATTTCCTTCAGGTATGACTGTTGGGAAGGGTTTGTGGAAGTTAAACTGCTCCCTGCTGGAGGATGAGGCTCTAGCCGCACAATACAGGGAGCTGTACAAAGACTGGCAGACCCTTCAAGACTCGTATGATTCACGAGCACAATGGTGGGAAATGACAAAGAAACGAACACAGACCTTTTTTAAAAATGCAGGGAAAAACAAGAAACTTAAAGAGATGAAACGCATGTTGGGACTACAAAGAAGACTCCAACGCTATTTCATCCTAACAGAAAAGGGGATGGACTTTAATGATGAAATCAAAGAGACCAAACAAGAACTAAACGCTTTGGCGGAAATAAAGAGCAAAGGCATCATAATAAGAAGCAGAGAAAGAGAAATAGAAGAAGGGGAAAAATGTACACGCTACTTTTTAAAAAAAATTATGGGCAAAAATGAGGGGATTTTTAAACTTCAAAACGAAAACGGGCAAATAACAAAGGAAAGTAGTGAAATAACCAGATTGGTCGAAGACTACTACAAAAAATTATTTGAAAAGAAAGAAACATATGAGAATGAAATGGGGCATGTATTAGATCATATTTCAAGATCAGTGCGTCAAGACCCCTTTTTAACATCGGACTTTACCCAAGACCAACTGAATGATTGCATAAAGACTATGAAAAAAGGCAAATCACCCGGGGAGGACGGACTCAACCTCGAATTTTACCGGACTTTTTGGGATATTTTAGCACCAGATCTGTTAACTGTTTTTAACGAATTTTCCAGTCGAGACCATATGCCAGACAGTTTCAGAATAGGGATAGTTACTCTATTGCACAAAAAAGGAGACAAAATTGACTTAAAAAACTGGCGACCCATAACGCTTTTAAACGTGGACTGTAAAATTTTCAGCAAGCTTCTAGCAACACGAATGTCTGTTGTCTTGGGAGACTTGGTTGATCCAGACCAAACCTGTGCCATTGTGGGAAGGAAGATCAGCGACAGTCTCATGCTGATCCGTGACACCATTTGTTATGCAAGAGACAGAAACATGCGACTAGCGGTCCAAACCTAGACTTTGAAAAAGCCTTTGATCGAGTCTTGCACCAATACCTCTTCAGGGTGTTGCAAAAATGTGGTTTTCCCCAAAAATACATCAAGTGGGTAGGACTGCTATACCGAGACATCTACAGCAAATTCATGATTAACGGGAATTTATCGGAAGCAATCGAGATCAACTGCGGTGTACGTCAAGGTTGCCCTATGTCCCCCCTTCTCTATGTTCTTTGCATTGAACCTTTGGCACAAATGTTAAGAAAAGATAGATTTGTTGAAGGCGTCAATATCCCAGGAAGTGGGGGACAAATTACCAAGTGTGTTTTGTACATGGATGATTTTAATATTTTGTGTACTGACCGCGCATCTGTTGAAAGAGCCCTTGACTTGACTGACCTGTTTGGGAGGGCGTCTGGGTCAAGGCTAAATAGAGAAAAATCACAAGTGAAGTTTTATGGAATGTGGAAAGAGACAGAAAAGGCAGGACTCCCGCTGACGGTGTTAAAGACAGACCAGAAAATCCTAGGGATAAAATTCAATGCGGATGGAGGAGGCGAGACCAACTGGGATGACGTGACAAGGAAAGTTAAGCAAAAACTTGTTTTTTGGTCACTAAGAAAACTGACAATAGAGGGGAAGGTCCTAATCATCAAAGCGATCATCCTCCCAATGCTTTTGTCAATCAGTTTAATTTTTATGCCTAAAAGAAACGTGCTGTTACAACTGGACCGAGCCATCTTTCGCTTTGTCTGGGGCTCAAAGTGGGAAAGGATAAAAAGAGATACAATGAAAAAGAAAAAGGAAAAAGGGGGGAAAGGAGTGCCTGACCTCCAGCTTTTCCTGGGAAGCAAATATGTCTCTCTCCACTTCCAAAACGCTGTGGGCCCACCCAACAACCCGAAAAGTCAAGCAATGACCCGTTTTTGGATGGGCTCATATTTGCGGAAGCTAAAGCTTGTACCAGACAATCGTTTGATTCCAGTTTCGTTTAACTTGCCACCAACACATCTCTTTATTCGGGATTTTTTGAAGAAGTTTGATTTGGAAACACAAGAATGTCACACTTTACAAAACCACAGGGCCCTTATTGCTATTGTGCAAGAGCGAGCAACAGTAAGCCCTGTGCGGGGGCTTGCGTTTGGCGAATCCACAACGGTTTGGAGCAACGTCAATCATCCTGCCCTCCCAAACAGACTAAGAGACTTGTCATGGATGGTGGCTCATGAAGTTCTCCCAGTCAGAGCCGTAATGCACCACCGAGGAATGTCGGCGACTTCGACGTGCCCTCGACCTGGCTGTGGCGCCCAGGAGTCGGTGAGGCACCTTTTTTGTGAGTGCAGCGCTGCCCAGGTCTTGTGGACAATGGCCGAACAACTAGGAAAGTTCCCGGACTTGCCAGCAGGAGAGGTCCCTGATGCACAGTACGTGCTTTACGGGGTGAGTCGGTCGAGGAGGCCTGGGAACGACTTTGCCAGGGACTGGCTCACTCTCGCCGCCATCAAGGACGCCATCTGGACCTCCAGAAACCTGCTGGTATGGAGGTGCAGGCAGATCCCCCCCCGTGGCTGTGCTCCAAATGGCTGCAGATACCATACAATCTGCGAGCGGCGGGCCTAGGACGCAGCCATAAAGAAGACTCGTCTGCACCCACCCGGAGGGGGGAGCCGGAGCTACACTGTGGGAGTCCCGGCAGCAACGGCCTGGGTTGTGGAACCCAGAAGGGAGAGGACCCACGCAGAAGGGAGAGGACCCACACAGAAGACTGGAGGAATGCTGCTTGGGAGGGTGGGGTGGCAGAGCTATGCCCTTGCACAATAGTATTGCCTTTTACACGCTGGTTAACTACTGTTAAAAGAAAATAACTCTGAAATTGTTTAATTGATGTTGAAAATGTCAGGAAAAAATGTTAAAACGTCATATCGTCACGTCATATTGTCAGATATATATAAAAAAAAATTGTGAATATGCTTGATGGCTGTGTTTTGCTGCTGTTGGTGTCGGTGGATTTGTTCAGACCGAGGACAATCGACTTTGGCCTGGACGGATCTATTGACACTAACAAAGATGTTATATAATGAAATTGTGAATATGTTTGATTTTCGAGAAGGTTTGTTCAAACCTCACTTTGTGTTTGCTGTTAAAAACGTAATATTGGAATATAATATTGTGAATGTGCTTAGTTGCTGTTGAGATTGTCATGATTGTTTTCTGTTTTTAGTGTCAATAAATTTGTTCAAACCAAAAAATATGAATAACTTAAACTTCTTTTATGTAATAACTTGTGAAGCCCTTTGAAACTCTTTGTGATAAAGGGCTATACAAATAAAAATGACATGACTTATGTTTGGAGGTGTTGGGTAATTTTCGTCTATTATCAAAACAAACAAAAGTTACTTATCTGACTCCAAATTACGGTAACCTTACCCGCCATTCATCCAACAATTACGCGCGCTCGTTCTGCAATTGAGAGGTCTTAGGAAGCCGGCATTTTCACACACGAGTGGATTTATTCCTTTACAAACAAATCTAATACAAACACCTGGATCTCGGGTCCCTCTCAATACAACCCTGTGCGTCTCTGTCACCTCAGCAGACGAACTCTCTCTTCCGAGTTGGCCAGGGCGGTTTTAGATTACACAATATGCAAATAATATGGCTAAATATGGAAAGACAACAACCTGGCATAAAATCATTGGCTATGTATATGCTGCAGTTAACTTTAGCTTTCTTATGATTGGCTTTCTTTGTTCTGCAGGATGGCGTGGCGACTCCTCCTTTCTGTGGTATGCAGCCGTTGAGCCTTGTTGGGTGATCTGGCGCCTCTTTATCTCATCTGGGTGTTCCTGTAACATTCCAGTCATGCTTTCGCACTCAATCACTCCTTATATGGCAACACAAGCACACCGCATACCGCAACCGCTCAGCAGCACAGCATAATAACATATTCTTTTATTCCCTCTCATGACCTCAGACTACTGAGGTCATCACCTACACCACGTTCTTACAGCTCCGATGCTCGGAGAGGGACAGCACCACCGTCATCCTGTGGCTCTTTTTGTGGGATCAGCATGTACTGCCCTCCTTTTGGCAGTGGGCCCAGCGTGCGTTCGATGGTCCTTACAGTCAGGGATCTGATACAAGGTATACAACAACATCCGCACAACACCATAATAGCCGTAAAAACTGCAAGCGAAATCAAAATGGAAGCAATCAAACTCTTATACTTTCCAAACACATTCAACCAATCAGAATACCAACTTGAGTCGACTCCTGAATGCTCCTTCATTTTATTACTCAATGTACGCAGTCCCTCCAATGCCTTGGTCAGGCGGCCATCAGGAGAGGTGTTGTTGGGAATCAGAGTGCAACACTGATCCCCAAAAATGCCACACACCCCTCCTCTCTCAGCCAAAACCATATCTAACCCTATTCTATTTTGGAACGCCATCAATGATGTCGCAGCTAGTTGCTCATGCACTGCTTGGAGTGCGGAAGTAGTAAAGTTTGCCAATCGCTGGACATTATAGTGGATATAATTAATTCTATCCACGTTCTTATTTACCGTTACAAACAGGAAGATACTCTCCCATCCTGCTGCCACCTGGTCAACCAATTTATACTCATCCGGGACCCCTCTAGGAACGCCAATCGCATCTATGTACGTAGGGTCACCGGCACTAAGCCATTCTTGCATATCCCTTTTCCTCCTTGGGAGGAAGGGGACTCTTCCCCATTGTACACTATCTTTCCAATTCATCTTGGTGAGGTCTACCGCTGTCACGCTAACTGGCATGATCAACGTGACCAAGGCACACCTACCTGAGGCATTGGTGGGCAATCTGTCGTACAACACTTTCGTTCCACACCACAGCCAAACATCAGCTCGAGCAAGCGGGGTACCTGCTGGCAGAGACACATTATCGCCGCACCATGACTCTTGGATCTGGCCAATGCCAGTCCCTGTTCCATTTAACTTTAAACATATAAAATTTTGCCTAGCCACTTGAGTGCTAAAGATGGGTTTTCCTTTTTCCATCCCTGTTACAGGAAAGACCTGATCCAGTTGGGTGCAGTCCCCCTGGAGCGTTTTATTATAGAGCACCCCAATTATGCAGGACTTTGGAATCGTCGTGGCTGCCATGATTTTCAGGGTGGGGCGTGCCCCGAGGCATACCAGACAATTCTCCTTTGTGGCATTCGCCGCCTGTTCAGCCATCAATAACCAATTATTTGTAACCATGGAAACACCTGTGTGGATCAGGAACCAATCATCCACAGTAGACATTGTTTTAGCTCTTGTCCCCGTCATATGGGTGTAATTGCTTAGCAGCGGTCGATCCCCTTTTTCCATAGTCCGATTTTCACAGATTATTATCGGGAAATATGGGTCTTTTCCCGACGAATATGCCCACAAAAGAAATCCCCAACATGATGTGTTCACAATCATCACATCCTGATTAGGGAGGGCAATAGGTCTATCCCCCATTGCCACCGTTATTTTCAACACTTCACCTTCTTTAGCCAAAGTCACTGCCTTATGATAATATCTGCTAACTTCTAAAAGAATATGTTATTATGCTGTGCTGCTGAGCGGTTGCGGTATGCGGTGTGCTTGTGTTGCCATATAAGGAGTGATTGAGTGCGAAAGCATGACTGGAATGTTACAGGAACACCCAGATGAGATAAAGAGGCGCCAGATCACCCAACAAGGCTCAACGGCTGCATACCACAGAAAGGAGGAGTCGCCACGCCATCCTGCAGAACAAAGAAAGCCAATCATAAGAAAGCTAAAGTTAACTGCAGCATATACATAGCCAATGATTTTATGCCAGGTTGTTGTCTTTCCATATTTAGCCATATTATTTGCATATTGTGTAATCTAAAACCGCCCTGGCCAACTCGGAAGAGAGAGTTCGTCTGCTGAGGTGACAGAGACGCACAGGGTTGTATTGAGAGGGACCCGAGATCCAGGTGTTTGTATTAGATTTGTTTGTAAAGGAATAAATCCACTCGTGTGTGAAAATGCCGGCTTCCTAAGACCTCTCAATTGCAGAACGAGCGCGCGTAATTGTTGGATGAATGGCGGGTAAGGTTACCGTAATTTGGAGTCAGATAAGTAACTTTTGTTTGTTTTGATAATAGACGAAAATTACCCAACAATTCTTTGGTGACCCTGACGTGATGCATGAGAGGTAAAGAAGTTTGGAACTTCGAGAAAACCACAGAGTCTGGGACTCAGGGTCTGGGACCCTAATCCACACCAGGTGACGACCTGAAAAAGGAAAATCCTGCATCCTACCTGTTTTCCTCTGGGTACCCACAACTGAAAGGTAAGCAGAATACCTGTTACTATATGTCTAAATTCTGCATATTGGAGAAGAGTATAAATTAAAAGAGGAAAACGGTGAGGAAGGGATTGCAGTAAATCTGGGATTTACGTGTGGATTATAGTAGGGTGTAAAATCTGGGATTTACCTACTAGAATAGTTTGGAACTATTCGTGGTTTTGATACGGTTTAAAATCTGGGATTTACGTATCGGTGTGAGAGTCGTGTGAGTGTGAGTGTGAAAGAGGTCTAAATTGTTCTGTATAAGAGTGATTGGGACACGCACGGGTGGATTGGAGAATGGCAGAAGGAAAGGAGTGTGATAAGGATCTCGGGTCCGGTGGCACAGACGAACAGGCTGACGTGTGGTCAGAGATTAATGGTCATTACTCGAAGTTGGAAACGCAATTGATAAGCGGGATTCAGAGTAAGAAAATTAAGAAGGAGAAAGAACGGAGTCGGAAGTTGTTTTTGAAGTTGAGAAAGGATGAATTGTTCCGCGGAAACCCGGGAACATGGGATATGTCGAAGCTGGCGAAACGATTACAGAAAAAGGAAATTAGAATGTTGGCTTGTATTCAGGAAATGAAGGGAGATAATGACCAGGGCGGATGGCGACACCGTAAGAAAGTTGAAAAGAAAGTGAAAGAGTTGGAAGAGGATCGACGGGGCATTCATCAGTTGGCAGTTATAGCGACAGCATTGGCGGTGATCGCTGAGGAAGAAAGTGAGAAGGGTGAAAGTAAAGAAAAAGCAGAGAAAAGTAAGTTAGAAAATGAGACGAGGAGTGGAGGGGGCATCTATCCACAGCTGCCCGCTCCTCACCAGTATGTTGTTGAGCCCCCGCCGTACCCGACCGCGCCAATTATGGCTCCGGTGGTTACACTGGGTGGCAGAATGGTGTTAGATGTGGAAGGAGAGGATACACACATGGCCCCTGCGTCGATTCAGTTAATCGAACAAGCAGTAAATATTGAAAGGAGGAGGCTGAGAGGAGAGCAGCAGGGAGTAACAGAGTCACCCGCGCACACGCCAGGGGCGGCGCGAGGAGGAAATGAGGGCACACCCAGCACAGGGGGCAGGCGAAATTTAGAGTTGTTAAAGAAGGAGGAGTCACGAAAGTTGTTTGAAGGAGAGAGAGTGCAGAGTGAGGAAAGAGAGATGTTAGAGGAGGTGATGGCGGAAACGCGGAAGCAAAAGCAGGCTGCGCCCAGTAATAGGGGGGGCCGCGACGAAGCGAAGGAAAGTGATGATGATGATGAAGAGTTGATGAGAGAGCAGAAACAGATGCTCAGGGCTCTGAGCAGAGGGGAAGTATCTGATAATGAGGAAGTGAGTGTAGGAGGATACCAGACACGCAGTAAAAGGAAGATGATGGCACAACAGGAGCGCCCGCAGACAATGGCGCCCCTTGTGGTGACACATGCAGGTCGACAGTATGAGCCATTAGTGCTCCGGGATGTGGCTGCGTTGGTGGAGAAGTTGCCTCCCTTACACAAGGGGGCCCGAGCCTGGATTACTAAATTTTTGGCAGCCATGTCAGGACAGGGAGTAGCATTGGGGGATTTACGACAAGCTATTTTGGGATCATGCTCCCTTGTTCAACTACAAAGCCTTGAGGGGGCAGCAGGCACCCGCCAGTTGGGGAGAGAGACGCCCCTGGCTGAAGTGTCAGAGGCTCTCTTTCGGGAATTAAAAGCAGCTTTCCCCTCCCCAGTGGATGCGGTGCCAACAATTTTTAATCTTGGCAAAGATGTGACACCTGAACAGCATTATGCTCAGGCATTGGAAATTTGGATTGATACAACAGGTAAACATCCAGGTAGTACTCCTGAGGCTGAGATGATGTTCAGGACGGCGATGTTGAATGGCCTCCCAAATGAGGTACAGACGATTTTGAGAGTTGATCCAGATATTTTGGTTTGTCCAGAGCCGAGATTTAAGAGGCATTTGATACACCATTGCCGCATATATATGGAAAAAGCTAATAAAGATCAGAAGGAGACTGATGCTCTGGCGACTAGCTTGGTCAAGCTGCAGTTGGCAAAGTTGCATGGTGAGGCAAAACAGGAAAAGGCAAAACAAAAACAGATGTTTCAAGCTCCAGCGGGGGCTGGACGAGGCCGGGGCCAGGGGTTCCGAGGTGGATACAGAGGGCGTGGGCGTGGCGCCCCCCCAGGTCAGGGGAGGAACAGATTTTCCCCTGGGCCGTGTTTCAACTGTGGATCTCCAGATCACTGGGCACGTGATTGCCATGGAAACCCACCTCCACCAGGGGCGGTGCAGCAGAACCAACCAGCGGGGCCCCCACCCCAAGGGGGACCACGACAGCCCCGCCCATGGCCCCAACCGAATCCACAGGGTCAGTACTACCAGGCTGATCCGTGGTATGGCCAGGACGAATAGGGGGGCCTGGGAAGCTCGGGAAGCACTGGCCAGGCAGAGCCAATGCTTCAGTTGACAGTGGCGGATACTCCAGTCCAGATGTTGGTGGACACGGGAGCGACACATTCATCAATTAATATGCCACTGCCAAGCTCAGCGTTGTCAAGACGAGTCACAACGTTGGTCGGCTTCTCGGGACGTCCTCAGACTCTGCTTTTCACTCGACCGTTGAAAACTGAAATTACGAACACTGGACAGAAACTCTATCATTCATATGTCCACGCAGTGGACACTCCCATTAACTTGATGGGAAGAGACATGTTGTCAGCACTGAGAGCACAAATTTTGTGTGGAGACAAGGGACTCACTGTGACATTTCCGGATGGCAAAACTTTGGAATGTTCCCAGCCAGTTACAACCAGGGGTCAGTGGTTGATGGCGCCACTCCCCACGGTGCCAGAGACGGCACGGATTTACTGGGCCAAGCTGAGTCCTGAAACCCCATTTGGGGGAGGCGTTTACTCCACTTACCTTTTGTGGAAACCCTGGATCCAGGCCCTGGCACCATACCATTCCCCGGTGGACCCGTTGCATTGCACTCTATATTATGATAGAAATTCGGATGATGTGTATAGAGATGCGTTTGAAGACATTGAGGGAGATGATTGGACATTGAGAGCACCATGCATCTTTGTGGGCCCCGAAGGGGTGGCAGCATATGTTCAGTTGTCGCCTGAGCAGGAGCAGTGGTACAAAATGAGCGATGAGGGTTTGCCTCACGTGTCATTGGCTGTGTCGCCAGGCCATGAGCCCCGCCAATTGGGTCCCATGGTGAAGCGGCTGACACAACAAAGTGATTGGATGTTAACTGAGATTCCAGATGTGTGGCATTCAGCCACGACGAAAAGTTGGAGGATAATGGCTAGGATGGTGGATGAATCAGAATTGGAACTGGTCTTTCTGGACCGTCATCATGGACGAGAACAGACTGACCATGAGTCAGCACAGGCAATGCTGGATCAAATGCCACAGACCTTGTGGTCACAGGGTCCATTTGATGTGGGATTTTGCCACACAGTGGAACCAATTCAATTGGAAGTTGATTGTTCCATTCCGGTGCGCCGTCCTCAATATCGCTGGCCGAAGGAAGCAGACAAAGGTATGGAGGATACAGTGGCGGGACTCTGGGATGCGGGGGTGTTGGAAACTTCGGCGTCCACTTGGAACACACCTCTGAGGCCGGTCCAGAAGGCTGATGGGGTGACGTGGAGGATGGCCCACGATTTACGGCCAGTAAATGATATCACAATAACTCCAGTTTTGCCGGTTCCTGACCCCCACCGCATTTTGTCCTCACTGGATCCTCAGAAACAGTGGTACACGGTGATTGACTTGGCCAACGCCTATTTCTGTCTACCACTGGCTGAAAATATAAGACATGTGTTTGCATTCACATATAAAGGGGTGAAATTGCAATACAAACGACTCCCACAAGGGTTTAAAAATTCACCAGGAATTTTTAATCAAGTATTGAGGGATTTGCTGTTTTTATGTGAATTACCTCAGGGCTCGGTCCTCCTACAGTATGTGGATGATCTTCTCATTGCAGCAGAGACATCCCACCAGTGTGTGGAAGCCACACGTGCAGTGCTGTTGAAGCTTGCAGACCTGGGCTTCAAAGTCTCGAGGAAGAAGTTACAATGCTGCCGAAAGTCGGTGGTGTTCTTGGGACGTGTGATTACACCTGCCGGTTTGGCAATGTCCCCAGATCACCGTAGCTCCATTCTGCGACATCCACGTCCGGAAACAGTACAGGAAATGCTGTCATTTTTGGGACTGTGTGGTTATAGTCGAGCCTATATCCCATGCTATGTGGATAAAACAGCAGGCTTGCGGGCCCTGGTCAAACAACAGGGGGTCCGCAATTTGAAGGCTACACTGCAGTGGACCCCAGAGGACGACGCGCAGTTTGTAAAATTGATTCAGGAATTGGCATCGGCAGCATCCTTGGCCACTCCGGATTATACTAAGGTATTTCATCTGGATGTGGCCACCAATGAAAAGACAGTAAACGCGGCATTGTATCAAAAGCAGGGTGTCAACAGGGCAGTTTTGATGTATTGCAGTGTGCCCTTAGATGGAATTGAACAAAAGCAGGCGGATTGTGTGAGATATGCTGCCGGATTGGCGAAGGTCCTACAGAAAACGGCACATGTGGTTATGGGATATCCAGTTCAGGTGCTAACTGACCATGCAGTGTCGGCTTTTGTGGCCTCTGCAGCATTCACATTGACGCCGTTGAGACAAACACGGATGATGAAAACGTTAACAGCTCCGAATGTTACGTATGTGTATGATGGTGTTAACATGGCAAATCACCTACTTGAGGGCGCACATGAGTGTGCATTGAAAGTGCAGAAAGACCAGAAGGTCCGTGGGGACCTATATGCGGAACCATTGGAAGGTGGTCGAGTGATGTTTACAGATGGGTGCTGTTGGCGTGCAAAGGATGGAACACTCCATGCTGCGGCGGCGGTGGTGGAGTGGAAGGATGGTGCTTTTGTGCCAGTGAAAGCCCAACGGTTGACAACAAAACCTTCTGCTCAAGCGGCGGAAGTATTAGCCTTGGTGTTGGCCTTGGAATTGTGTCCTCAGCAGCAAGTGACTGTGTACACTGATTCGGCATATGCTGCGTCAGCAGCTCTAATTGACCTTAAAGGTTGGCTACACAATGGTTGGCTGACAGCAAAAGGCAAGGAAATTGCTCATAAAACCTTGATGGAGCGATTGTATGAAGCAATCAAGGGCCCTCACGAATTGGCAATTGTGAAGGTCCCGGGACACTCAAAAGCCAACACCATGGTTGCAAAAGGTAATGAGAGGGCTGACGCCCTTGCCAAGGAAGTGGCTGGGTACAGTCCACAGGGGGAGATGATGCTAGCATCTTCCGCTGTGGTGTGGGATGGCGAACCTCCTGATCTCCCAGTGGACCCCGAGGTGGCACTGGATGAGATCATGGAGGCTCAAGGTAAGTCGTCGCCCGAACAAAAATCTGTGTGGATTGCGTCAAAAGCAGTTAGGAGGTCGGATGGTCTCTGGGTGGGACCCAGGGGCCAGCCGGTTCTCCCGGAAGGACAACTCATGACCTCAGTGTTGTCTGAGGCCCATACTGTAGCACATGTGGGGCCTCAGGCAATGCTTCCCAAACTCCGACAATGGTGGCATCCAAAGTTACAGGAGGTGGTTTGGCAGTTTGTGGCGGCCTGTAACCTATGTCAAACTTTTAATGCCAGGCCAACATTAAAACCTAAACCTGGAGCATTTTCTCCTGTGGCTTGGCCTGGTGCTGAAATTGTCATTGACTTCACAGATATGAATGAGAGAGTAAATGGTAAGCGCTTCCTTTTGGTCATCGTTGACTCATATTCACGTTGGCCAGAGGCTTATCCGTGTGCCAAGGAAGATACCACGTCAGTGATCAAAGCTCTAGTGAATCATTACATCCCGACACATGGCTTTCCTGCATTGATCAGGTCAGACAATGGGACTCATTTTAACAATAAAGCAATGGCCAAAGTTGAGGCCCTTTTGGGGCTGAAACATCGCTTTGGGTGTGTTTATCACCCCCAAAGCCAAGGCAAAGTGGAAAGATTCAACAGGACTTTAAAAGAGAAATTGGCGAAAATCATGGCTCAAACCAAAATGACGTGGTTGCAAGCTTTGCCCTTGGCACTTTTAGTTGTTCGCCAAACTGTTCACAAAATGACGGGTTTTGCTCCGTTTGAATTATTGACTGGTCGCCTCATGCCTGGTCCCGCCTCCACTCTGGTGCCTCCAGCCGACCTACCGACACCGGATTTGTCACATGCAGCATATTGGAAGTATCTTCATTCACTTGTTTCCAGTGTGTCTGTACAGGTCGCTGAAAAGGCGGTTGCAGAGACGTCTTCATCTTCGCCTTCTTTGGACTCGGACATCACGCCATACGTCTACCTCCGGGTGCTCTCCCGGAAGTGGACTGAACCGCGCTGGAAGGGACCGTTCAAGGTTCTGGCTAGAACCTCACACGCCGCGCAATTGGACTCGAAAGGACAAAAGTGGTATCATTACTCGCAATTGCGGCCTGCGCCTGATTTTGTGCCTAATGATGGTTAGTTTGAAAGTTGCCTGCCCGGACGGGCAGGTCAAGAGAGGGAAGGTAAAGGTGGTTCGAAGTGAAAAACCTACTAAGGGTGACCAACAGGGACGCAAATGTCCTTTTTCTTTTCTTTTTATTATGATATGCTTGCTATGTGTGCTTTTTGTCTGTACGCTGATGGCCGTGGATAATGTGATACAGGATGAACGAGATGATGGAGTGGTGCTGGAGAGAGTGGTGGAGTATCATTCCTGTAATGGAACGGTGTGGTATGAAGCAGAGCAAGATGGTGGTAAAACGCGGACACAGACACAACAATTGCTGCTAAATCTGAAATGTAAACAACCAATGCAGGTGAGCACTTGGGTGAGAATCTTTAATTGGACACAACAATGGCGAGATTTGCTTGAAAAATTGGAAAATTACCAACCAAATTATCATGATTGGCCTGTGGCACTTTCATTGAAACCCAGAGTTAAACGACAGACGAAACAAGAAAACTATTGGGACTCTTTTGAGAAGGGATATCAACCATGGATAGTAAAATGGGCATATAATAATTCATTGCGAGTGACAGTGGCCCCAAATACAACTACCCAAGTGAATGTGCCAATAAAGGCATTAAGAGGGTTTCACGAGTCATGGTATTCATCTGCAGCGGTTGCATTATATGAGGTAACAGGTGATATGTATCCTAATTATTGGTGGTATATGACAGGACATGTGATAATGTGGGGTTGGGATGCATTAATTACGACTCAGGATGGTGATTATTGGACTCCCCCACAAAGTGAAGTTAGCAGATATTATCATAAGGCAGTGACTTTGGCTAAAGAAGGTGAAGTGTTGAAAATAACGGTGGCAATGGGGGATAGACCTATTGCCCTCCCTAATCAGGATGTGATGATTGTGAACACATCATGTTGGGGATTTCTTTTGTGGGCATATTCGTCGGGAAAAGACCCATATTTCCCGATAATAATCTGTGAAAATCGGACTATGGAAAAAGGGGATCGACCGCTGCTAAGCAATTACACCCATATGACGGGGACAAGAGCTAAAACAATGTCTACTGTGGATGATTGGTTCCTGATCCACACAGGTGTTTCCATGGTTACAAATAATTGGCTATTGATGGCTGAACAGGCGGCGAATGCCACAAAGGAGAATTGTCTGGTATGCCTCGGGGCACGCCCCACCCTGAAAATCATGGCAGCCACGACGATTCCAAAGTCCTGCATAATTGGGGTGCTCTATAATAAAACGCTCCAGGGGGACTGCACCCAACTGGATCAGGTCTTTCCTGTAACAGGGATGGAAAAAGGAAAACCCATCTTTAGCACTCAAGTGGCTAGGCAAAATTTTATATGTTTAAAGTTAAATGGAACAGGGACTGGCATTGGCCAGATCCAAGAGTCATGGTGCGGCGATAATGTGTCTCTGCCAGCAGGTACCCCGCTTGCTCGAGCTGATGTTTGGCTGTGGTGTGGAACGAAAGTGTTGTACGACAGATTGCCCACCAATGCCTCAGGTAGGTGTGCCTTGGTCACGTTGATCATGCCAGTTAGCGTGACAGCGGTAGACCTCACCAAGATGAATTGGAAAGATAGTGTACAATGGGGAAGAGTCCCCTTCCTCCCAAGGAGGAAAAGGGATATGCAAGAATGGCTTAGTGCCGGTGACCCTACGTACATAGATGCGATTGGCGTTCCTAGAGGGGTCCCGGATGAGTATAAATTGGTTGACCAGGTGGCAGCAGGATGGGAGAGTATCTTCCTGTTTGTAACGGTAAATAAGAACGTGGATAGAATTAATTATATCCACTATAATGTCCAGCGATTGGCAAACTTTACTACTTCCGCACTCCAAGCAGTGCATGAGCAACTAGCTGCGACATCATTGATGGCGTTCCAAAATAGAATAGGGTTAGATATGGTTTTGGCTGAGAGAGGAGGGGTGTGTGGCATTTTTGGGGATCAGTGTTGCACTCTGATTCCCAACAACACCTCTCCTGATGGCCGCCTGACCAAGGCATTGGAGGGACTGCGTACATTGAGTAATAAAATGAAGGAGCATTCAGGAGTCGACTCAAGTTGGTATTCTGATTGGTTGAATGTGTTTGGAAAGTATAAGAGTTTGATTGCTTCCATTTTGATTTCGCTTGCAGTTTTTACGGCTATTATGGTGTTGTGCGGATGTTGTTGTATACCTTGTATCAGATCCCTGACTGTAAGGACCATCGAACGCACGCTGGGCCCACTGCCAAAAGGAGGGCAGTACATGCTGATCCCACAAAAAGAGCCACAGGATGACGGTGGTGCTGTCCCTCTCCGAGCATCGGAGCTGTAAGAACGTGGTGTAGGTGATGACCTCAGTAGTCTGAGGTCATGAGAGGGAATAAAAGAATATGTTATTATGCTGTGCTGCTGAGCGGTTGCGGTATGCGGTGTGCTTGTGTTGCCATATAAGGAGTGATTGAGTGCGAAAGCATGACTGGAATGTTACAGGAACACCCAGATGAGATAAAGAGGCGCCAGATCACCCAACAAGGCTCAACGGCTGCATACCACAGAAAGGAGGAGTCGCCACGCCATCCTGCAGAACAAAGAAAGCCAATCATAAGAAAGCTAAAGTTAACTGCAGCATATACATAGCCAATGATTTTATGCCAGGTTGTTGTCTTTCCATATTTAGCCATATTATTTGCATATTGTGTAATCTAAAACCGCCCTGGCCAACTCGGAAGAGAGAGTTCGTCTGCTGAGGTGACAGAGACGCACAGGGTTGTATTGAGAGGGACCCGAGATCCAGGTGTTTGTATTAGATTTGTTTGTAAAGGAATAAATCCACTCGTGTGTGAAAATGCCGGCTTCCTAAGACCTCTCAATTGCAGAACGAGCGCGCGTAATTGTTGGATGAATGGCGGGTAAGGTTACCGTAATTTGGAGTCAGATAAGTAACTTTTGTTTGTTTTGATAATAGACGAAAATTACCCAACACTTCACTTTGTGGGGGAGTCCAATAATCACCATCCTGAGTCGTAATTAATGCATCCCAACCCCACATTATCACATGTCCTGTCATATACCACCAATAATTAGGATACATATCACCTGTTACCTCATATAATGCAACCGCTGCAGATGAATACCATGACTCGTGAAACCCTCTTAATGCCTTTATTGGCACATTCACTTGGGTAGTTGTATTTGGGGCCACTGTCACTCGCAATGAATTATTATATGCCCATTTTACTATCCATGGTTGATATCCCTTCTCAAAAGAGTCCCAATAGTTTTCTTGTTTCGTCTGTCGTTTAACTCTGGGTTTCAATGAAAGTGCCACAGGCCAATCATGATAATTTGGTTGGTAATTTTCCAATTTTTCAAGCAAATCTCGCCATTGTTGTGTCCAATTAAAGATTCTCACCCAAGTGCTCACCTGCATTGGTTGTTTACATTTCAGATTTAGCAGCAATTGTTGTGTCTGTGTCAGCGTTTTACCACCATCTTGCTCTGCTTCATACCACACCGTTCCATTACAGGAATGATACTCCACCACTCTCTCCAGCACCACTCCATCATCTCGTTCATCCTGTATCACATTATCCAAGGCCATCAGCGTACAGACAAAAAGCACACATAGCAAGCATATCATAATAAAAAGAAAAGAAAAAGGACATTTGCGTCCCTGTTGGTCACCCTTAGTAGGTTTTTCACTTCGAACCACCTTTACCTTCCCTCTCTTGACCTGCCCGTCCGGGCAGGCAACTTTCAAACTAACCATCATTAGGCACAAAATCAGGCGCAGGCCGCAATTGCGAGTAATGATACCACTTTTGTCCTTTCGAGTCCAATTGCGCGGCGTGTGAGGTTCTAGCCAGAACCTTGAACGGTCCCTTCCAGCGCGGTTCAGTCCACTTCCGGGAGAGCACCCGGAGGTAGACGTATGGCGTGATGTCCGAGTCCAAAGAAGGCGAAGATGAAGACGTCTCTGCAACCGCCTTTTCAGCGACCTGTGCAGACACACTGGAAACAAGTGAATGAAGATACTTCCAATATGCTGCATGTGACAAATCCGGTGTCGGTAGGTCGGCTGGAGGCACCAGAGTGGAGGCGGGACCAGGCATGAGGCGACCAGTCAATAATTCAAACGGAGCAAAACCCGTCATTTTGTGAACAGTTTGGCGAACAACTAAAAGTGCCAAGGGCAAAGCTTGCAACCACGTCATTTTGGTTTGAGCCATGATTTTCGCCAATTTCTCTTTTAAAGTCCTGTTGAATCTTTCCACTTTGCCTTGGCTTTGGGGGTGATAAACACACCCAAAGCGATGTTTCAGCCCCAAAAGGGCCTCAACTTTGGCCATTGCTTTATTGTTAAAATGAGTCCCATTGTCTGACCTGATCAATGCAGGAAAGCCATGTGTCGGGATGTAATGATTCACTAGAGCTTTGATCACTGACGTGGTATCTTCCTTGGCACACGGATAAGCCTCTGGCCAACGTGAATATGAGTCAACGATGACCAAAAGGAAGCGCTTACCATTTACTCTCTCATTCATATCTGTGAAGTCAATGACAATTTCAGCACCAGGCCAAGCCACAGGAGAAAATGCTCCAGGTTTAGGTTTTAATGTTGGCCTGGCATTAAAAGTTTGACATAGGTTACAGGCCGCCACAAACTGCCAAACCACCTCCTGTAACTTTGGATGCCACCATTGTCGGAGTTTGGGAAGCATTGCCTGAGGCCCCACATGTGCTACAGTATGGGCCTCAGACAACACTGAGGTCATGAGTTGTCCTTCCGGGAGAACCGGCTGGCCCCTGGGTCCCACCCAGAGACCATCCGACCTCCTAACTGCTTTTGACGCAATCCACACAGATTTTTGTTCGGGCGACGACTTACCTTGAGCCTCCATGATCTCATCCAGTGCCACCTCGGGGTCCACTGGGAGATCAGGAGGTTCGCCATCCCACACCACAGCGGAAGATGCTAGCATCATCTCCCCCTGTGGACTGTACCCAGCCACTTCCTTGGCAAGGGCGTCAGCCCTCTCATTACCTTTTGCAACCATGGTGTTGGCTTTTGAGTGTCCCGGGACCTTCACAATTGCCAATTCGTGAGGGCCCTTGATTGCTTCATACAATCGCTCCATCAAGGTTTTATGAGCAATTTCCTTGCCTTTTGCTGTCAGCCAACCATTGTGTAGCCAACCTTTAAGGTCAATTAGAGCTGCTGACGCAGCATATGCCGAATCAGTGTACACAGTCACTTGCTGCTGAGGACACAATTCCAAGGCCAACACCAAGGCTAATACTTCCGCCGCTTGAGCAGAAGGTTTTGTTGTCAACCGTTGGGCTTTCACTGGCACAAAAGCACCATCCTTCCACTCCACCACCGCCGCCGCAGCATGGAGTGTTCCATCCTTTGCACGCCAACAGCACCCATCTGTAAACATCACTCGACCACCTTCCAATGGTTCCGCATATAGGTCCCCACGGACCTTCTGGTCTTTCTGCACTTTCAATGCACACTCATGTGCGCCCTCAAGTAGGTGATTTGCCATGTTAACACCATCATACACATACGTAACATTCGGAGCTGTTAACGTTTTCATCATCCGTGTTTGTCTCAACGGCGTCAATGTGAATGCTGCAGAGGCCACAAAAGCCGACACTGCATGGTCAGTTAGCACCTGAACTGGATATCCCATAACCACATGTGCCGTTTTCTGTAGGACCTTCGCCAATCCGGCAGCATATCTCACACAATCCGCCTGCTTTTGTTCAATTCCATCTAAGGGCACACTGCAATACATCAAAACTGCCCTGTTGACACCCTGCTTTTGATACAATGCCGCGTTTACTGTCTTTTCATTGGTGGCCACATCCAGATGAAATACCTTAGTATAATCCGGAGTGGCCAAGGATGCTGCCGATGCCAATTCCTGAATCAATTTTACAAACTGCGCGTCGTCCTCTGGGGTCCACTGCAGTGTAGCCTTCAAATTGCGGACCCCCTGTTGTTTGACCAGGGCCCGCAAGCCTGCTGTTTTATCCACATAGCATGGGATATAGGCTCGACTATAACCACACAGTCCCAAAAATGACAACATTTCCTGTACTGTTTCCGGACGTGGATGTCGCAGAATGGAGCTACGGTGATCTGGGGACATTGCCAAACCGGCAGGTGTAATCACACGTCCCAAGAACACCACCGACTTTCGGCAGCATTGTAACTTCTTCCTCGAGACTTTGAAGCCCAGGTCTGCAAGCTTCAACAGCACTGCACGTGTGGCTTCCACACACTGGTGGGATGTCTCTGCTGCAATGAGAAGATCATCCACATACTGTAGGAGGACCGAGCCCTGAGGTAATTCACATAAAAACAGCAAATCCCTCAATACTTGATTAAAAATTCCTGGTGAATTTTTAAACCCTTGTGGGAGTCGTTTGTATTGCAATTTCACCCCTTTATATGTGAATGCAAACACATGTCTTATATTTTCAGCCAGTGGTAGACAGAAATAGGCGTTGGCCAAGTCAATCACCGTGTACCACTGTTTCTGAGGATCCAGTGAGGACAAAATGCGGTGGGGGTCAGGAACCGGCAAAACTGGAGTTATTGTGATATCATTTACTGGCCGTAAATCGTGGGCCATCCTCCACGTCACCCCATCAGCCTTCTGGACCGGCCTCAGAGGTGTGTTCCAAGTGGACGCCGAAGTTTCCAACACCCCCGCATCCCAGAGTCCCGCCACTGTATCCTCCATACCTTTGTCTGCTTCCTTCGGCCAGCGATATTGAGGACGGCGCACCGGAATGGAACAATCAACTTCCAATTGAATTGGTTCCACTGTGTGGCAAAATCCCACATCAAATGGACCCTGTGACCACAAGGTCTGTGGCATTTGATCCAGCATTGCCTGTGCTGACTCATGGTCAGTCTGTTCTCGTCCATGATGACGGTCCAGAAAGACCAGTTCCAATTCTGATTCATCCACCATCCTAGCCATTATCCTCCAACTTTTCGTCGTGGCTGAATGCCACACATCTGGAATCTCAGTTAACATCCAATCACTTTGTTGTGTCAGCCGCTTCACCATGGGACCCAATTGGCGGGGCTCATGGCCTGGCGACACAGCCAATGACACGTGAGGCAAACCCTCATCGCTCATTTTGTACCACTGCTCCTGCTCAGGCGACAACTGAACATATGCTGCCACCCCTTCGGGGCCCACAAAGATGCATGGTGCTCTCAATGTCCAATCATCTCCCTCAATGTCTTCAAACGCATCTCTATACACATCATCCGAATTTCTATCATAATATAGAGTGCAATGCAACGGGTCCACCGGGGAATGGTATGGTGCCAGGGCCTGGATCCAGGGTTTCCACAAAAGGTAAGTGGAGTAAACGCCTCCCCCAAATGGGGTTTCAGGACTCAGCTTGGCCCAGTAAATCCGTGCCGTCTCTGGCACCGTGGGGAGTGGCGCCATCAACCACTGACCCCTGGTTGTAACTGGCTGGGAACATTCCAAAGTTTTGCCATCCGGAAATGTCACAGTGAGTCCCTTGTCTCCACACAAAATTTGTGCTCTCAGTGCTGACAACATGTCTCTTCCCATCAAGTTAATGGGAGTGTCCACTGCGTGGACATATGAATGATAGAGTTTCTGTCCAGTGTTCGTAATTTCAGTTTTCAACGGTCGAGTGAAAAGCAGAGTCTGAGGACGTCCCGAGAAGCCGACCAACGTTGTGACTCGTCTTGACAACGCTGAGCTTGGCAGTGGCATATTAATTGATGAATGTGTCGCTCCCGTGTCCACCAACATCTGGACTGGAGTATCCGCCACTGTCAACTGAAGCATTGGCTCTGCCTGGCCAGTGCTTCCCGAGCTTCCCAGGCCCCCCTATTCGTCCTGGCCATACCACGGATCAGCCTGGTAGTACTGACCCTGTGGATTCGGTTGGGGCCATGGGCGGGGCTGTCGTGGTCCCCCTTGGGGTGGGGGCCCCGCTGGTTGGTTCTGCTGCACCGCCCCTGGTGGAGGTGGGTTTCCATGGCAATCACGTGCCCAGTGATCTGGAGATCCACAGTTGAAACACGGCCCAGGGGAAAATCTGTTCCTCCCCTGACCTGGGGGGGCGCCACGCCCACGCCCTCTGTATCCACCTCGGAACCCCTGGCCCCGGCCTCGTCCAGCCCCCGCTGGAGCTTGAAACATCTGTTTTTGTTTTGCCTTTTCCTGTTTTGCCTCACCATGCAACTTTGCCAACTGCAGCTTGACCAAGCTAGTCGCCAGAGCATCAGTCTCCTTCTGATCTTTATTAGCTTTTTCCATATATATGCGGCAATGGTGTATCAAATGCCTCTTAAATCTCGGCTCTGGACAAACCAAAATATCTGGATCAACTCTCAAAATCGTCTGTACCTCATTTGGGAGGCCATTCAACATCGCCGTCCTGAACATCATCTCAGCCTCAGGAGTACTACCTGGATGTTTACCTGTTGTATCAATCCAAATTTCCAATGCCTGAGCATAATGCTGTTCAGGTGTCACATCTTTGCCAAGATTAAAAATTGTTGGCACCGCATCCACTGGGGAGGGGAAAGCTGCTTTTAATTCCCGAAAGAGAGCCTCTGACACTTCAGCCAGGGGCGTCTCTCTCCCCAACTGGCGGGTGCCTGCTGCCCCCTCAAGGCTTTGTAGTTGAACAAGGGAGCATGATCCCAAAATAGCTTGTCGTAAATCCCCCAATGCTACTCCCTGTCCTGACATGGCTGCCAAAAATTTAGTAATCCAGGCTCGGGCCCCCTTGTGTAAGGGAGGCAACTTCTCCACCAACGCAGCCACATCCCGGAGCACTAATGGCTCATACTGTCGACCTGCATGTGTCACCACAAGGGGCGCCATTGTCTGCGGGCGCTCCTGTTGTGCCATCATCTTCCTTTTACTGCGTGTCTGGTATCCTCCTACACTCACTTCCTCATTATCAGATACTTCCCCTCTGCTCAGAGCCCTGAGCATCTGTTTCTGCTCTCTCATCAACTCTTCATCATCATCATCACTTTCCTTCGCTTCGTCGCGGCCCCCCCTATTACTGGGCGTAGCCTGCTTTTGCTTCCGCGTTTCCGCCATCACCTCCTCTAACATCTCTCTTTCCTCACTCTGCACTCTCTCTCCTTCAAACAACTTTCGTGACTCCTCCTTCTTTAACAACTCTAAATTTCGCCTGCCCCCTGTGCTGGGTGTGCCCTCATTTCCTCCTCGCGCCGCCCCTGGCGTGTGCGCGGGTGACTCTGTTACTCCCTGCTGCTCTCCTCTCAGCCTCCTCCTTTCAATATTTACTGCTTGTTCGATTAACTGAATCGACGCAGGGGCCATGTGTGTATCCTCTCCTTCCACATCTAACACCATTCTGCCACCCAGTGTAACCACCGGAGCCATAATTGGCGCGGTCGGGTACGGCGGGGGCTCAACAACATACTGGTGAGGAGCGGGCAGCTGTGGATAGATGCCCCCTCCACTCCTCGTCTCATTTTCTAACTTACTTTTCTCTGCTTTTTCTTTACTTTCACCCTTCTCACTTTCTTCCTCAGCGATCACCGCCAATGCTGTCGCTATAACTGCCAACTGATGAATGCCCCGTCGATCCTCTTCCAACTCTTTCACTTTCTTTTCAACTTTCTTACGGTGTCGCCATCCGCCCTGGTCATTATCTCCCTTCATTTCCTGAATACAAGCCAACATTCTAATTTCCTTTTTCTGTAATCGTTTCGCCAGCTTCGACATATCCCATGTTCCCGGGTTTCCGCGGAACAATTCATCCTTTCTCAACTTCAAAAACAACTTCCGACTCCGTTCTTTCTCCTTCTTAATTTTCTTACTCTGAATCCCGCTTATCAATTGCGTTTCCAACTTCGAGTAATGACCATTAATCTCTGACCACACGTCAGCCTGTTCGTCTGTGCCACCGGACCCGAGATCCTTATCACACTCCTTTCCTTCTGCCATTCTCCAATCCACCCGTGCGTGTCCCAATCACTCTTATACAGAACAATTTAGACCTCTTTCACACTCACACTCACACGACTCTCACACCGATACGTAAATCCCAGATTTTAAACCGTATCAAAACCACGAATAGTTCCAAACTATTCTAGTAGGTAAATCCCAGATTTTACACCCTACTATAATCCACACGTAAATCCCAGATTTACTGCAATCCCTTCCTCACCGTTTTCCTCTTTTAATTTATACTCTTCTCCAATATGCAGAATTTAGACATATAGTAACAGGTATTCTGCTTACCTTTCAGTTGTGGGTACCCAGAGGAAAACAGGTAGGATGCAGGATTTTCCTTTTTCAGGTCGTCACCTGGTGTGGATTAGGGTCCCAGACCCTGAGTCCCAGACTCTGTGGTTTTCTCGAAGTTCCAAACTTCTTTACCTCTCATGCATCACGTCGGGGTCACCAAAGAATTGTTGGGTAATTTTCGTCTATTATCAAAACAAACAAAAGTTACTTATCTGACTCCAAATTACGGTAACCTTACCCGCCATTCATCCAACAATTACGCGCGCTCGTTCTGCAATTGAGAGGTCTTAGGAAGCCGGCATTTTCACACACGAGTGGATTTATTCCTTTACAAACAAATCTAATACAAACACCTGGATCTCGGGTCCCTCTCAATACAACCCTGTGCGTCTCTGTCACCTCAGCAGACGAACTCTCTCTTCCGAGTTGGCCAGGGCGGTTTTAGATTACACAATATGCAAATAATATGGCTAAATATGGAAAGACAACAACCTGGCATAAAATCATTGGCTATGTATATGCTGCAGTTAACTTTAGCTTTCTTATGATTGGCTTTCTTTGTTCTGCAGGATGGCGTGGCGACTCCTCCTTTCTGTGGTATGCAGCCGTTGAGCCTTGTTGGGTGATCTGGCGCCTCTTTATCTCATCTGGGTGTTCCTGTAACATTCCAGTCATGCTTTCGCACTCAATCACTCCTTATATGGCAACACAAGCACACCGCATACCGCAACCGCTCAGCAGCACAGCATAATAACATATTCTTTTAGAGGCCTATTTGACTAAAATATGCAGTGTAAAAATTTAATTTATAATGTATTATAGTAAAATTAATTTGTATTTATTGTTGATTGTCATTGTTTATAAATTTGAGCATTGTATTTGTATGCCATTTAAGCAGTCAGGATTTTTTTTTTTACATGATTTATCTATTTTATTTAGGTAAATGGCCATCAACGTGTTGTCTTTTTGAATATGGAAACAATTTTTGGACGTCAACATCTACAAAATATTTATTGTCTGAATCCTTTTTGTTTTATTTTTAATTGTTTGCTTAGTCCGCGAGTGGGCAAATAGAAACTATATCGATTTTATCATTTGTATGAACATATATTCTCATGTCCATTAATCTATCTTTGAAAAGTATAATGTAGGCCTATCAAATTTCTTATTTTTTCGCAGCTATTTTTTTTCCATTGTACACATTACAATAATGCAAAATATGTGAAAAAATAGTCCTTTCATTGTAGAATAGCAGTGGTATATGCAGTAATGAACATTAATTATTTGTGCAAAAACACACCATTCTATCAATTTGGTTTTGGAATGTGAAACAATATATACATCCCCTTTTTAAAGCATTGAATATATAATGTATTGACAAACTCTAGATACAATAGTGGTAGCTCAAACGTGATTTTTGTTATACGTGAAACATAAATAAAATGAATACAAAACTCATGCGAGCCGAGTGAGGATAATCAGTGCAAAACGGTTGTATCAATGAATACTTTAATAAAAGGCAAGTAAATTTCAATGTTATGGACAAGTGTGGCACCAAATTCAGAAACTGCATGCAGCCCACCCCTGGCTTAGTCAATCAGATCTTTCTGTTAGTGTATGAACGGATTGGTAATATGATATAATTTGATGATCGTCTTGGGATCAAGAGATCGCAGTTCGAATCCCGGCTCCTCCGTGTTACATGTCGAAGTGTCCTTGGGTAAGACCCTGAACCCCAATAAGCAGGTTGGCGCCTTGCATGGCTGCACGGCCGCTATTGGTGTGTGAGTGTGGGTGAATGGGTAAATGTGGAGCACATTGTAAAGCGCTTTGGAAAATCTTCGTTTACTTGAAAAGCGCTATATAAATGCAAATCATTTCATGATCCATTAAAAAAGGATTCTTGGATAAACACCACACACCAAGGCAGATTTCTACGTCACTCTCACACGATAACAATAGCTCGTTGCTGATTCGACAACTGTTTCGTCGCACATGTTGGCCAATCACGCCGCAGCAGCATTATGTATAAATAACACGTTACACGAGCACATAACATTGTGGAATTTTTTCGCTTAGAATTATCTCGCAACCTGTCACAATGTCTGGACGTGGAAAAACCGGAGGCAAGGCCAGAGCAAAGGCCAAGACTCGCTCATCCCGTGCTGGGCTTCAGTTTCCAGTCGGCCGTGTACACAGGCTCCTACGCAAGGGCAACTACGCTCAGCGCGTCGGTGCTGGAGCTCCCGTCTACTTAGCGGCAGTGCTCGAATATCTGACCGCTGAGATTTTGGAGTTGGCCGGAAACGCAGCTCGCGACAACAAGAAAACCAGGATCATCCCTCGCCATCTTCAGTTGGCTGTCCGTAACGACGAAGAATTGAACAAGCTTCTGGGCGGTGTGACCATTGCCCAGGGCGGTGTGTTGCCCAACATCCAGGCTGTGCTTCTGCCCAAGAAGACCGAGAAAGCCAGCAAGGCCAAGTAACTTCCATATGAAATCCCAGAAAGGCTCTTTTAAGGGCCACCCACATTTACTCTAAAGGTTTCCCCTTCTCCATTGATATTAGTGATCTTTTGATCTCTGCACGTAGAATTTTACGAAAGTTGATACTGTCACTTGTTTAGGTACTAGATACAATTGACTTGGCGGTTATTGATTTCGTAGCAGATACGTTGACTACTTAAAAGGACTAAAGGCTACTTCGTGCCTATTGCTTGTGAGCACTTGATTATAAATACATGATAAATGGTCTGTATTTATATAACTTATCAAGTGAACGATTTTGTACGTTTGTATACAGGTTACATTATTAATAATAATAAAAATAATAATAATAAAAATAATTAATAATAAATAATAATAATAATTAATAATAATAATAATTTCTTTTGTATTGTCATTCTTTGTAACAATGTACACAGAACGAAATGTCGATACACCTGACCCGTTGTAGCGAGTCGATGCAGCCGCAGCCAGAGGGCGCCGCCATTATACCAATTAGATATGTCTCGGTCGAGGCGCGAACCAGCGACCTCCCAGTCTCAAAGCGGGCACACTACCATCTATGGAGTGCAATGAAGATTTTCACAGTAAACTTTAGTTCAATGACTGATAACGCTGTTCTGAATGAAGGATATTGGCCCAATCCCATTTCTCTCACTCGGCCCTGAGGACCCTCCAGTGAGGTCCCTCGATAGAGGAGTGCCCTCCGCCGGTGGAGTGCAAAGTGGAGATGGTTTGGACAAGACTTGCAAGGTTCCACCCCTGTCCAGGAGATGGCGGTAATATTAATTGGCTGTAGACCTCAGTGACGTATTGGTCTACGTCACATGTAAACAACCCGAGTCTCAACCTGTAGTGTGTCAGTTGGAGAGTTCGTGCAACGTTAAAAATGCCCGCTACTGCTGTGTTATTACCGATTGCCTGAAAGCTCTTCATCTTTTCCGTGTTCTCTTCATTTCGAATAAATCTTTCGCCTTGAGTACTTTATGCCCTTGGCCTTTTGTGTACTTTCTATGAAGTCACTATCTTTGATTTTTGCATTTCGGAGATGGAATATGAGCTTGCTCTGTCCACTCCACGCATCGGCCCGGTATTGCAGTACCTCCGGGAACGGTGCATTCGCAATGATCGCAGCAAGGCTTTAGGGCTAGGACCTTAGCTTGGCCTTTTGGCTGAGAGTAAGTGTCCCGGCTCCTAGGCTTTGTAGCGTATTATGAACTGACCGATAACGGATAATGGATAATGAATAACGAAGATAGATCAATAACCCTTAAAAACCCCAAAACCCCCCTTTTCCGTGTCTCCAATCAACGGAGGAGAAATGTGCTATACTGAAGACAGCTTCGGCGCTATGTAGTGCTGATTCATCTTTACAAGGTACGTACACTCATTAAAAAAAATGACCCGTTCGGTCATATACAGTAAGAGTTAACATACAATGCACGTTCACATAATACCCTAGTTTGTGTAGACATAAATGGCAATCTACTTATTAGTATCTTAATGCCATTTTATGACATATTGTAGGGGTCTTGAATCTGTGACATGACGAAACGTAAACAAACACAAGAACAGTCCACCTGACCCTTTAGCTGGCATAATATCGTCACCAAACTTCCCTGTACGACCCAAAAACCTTAGTTCATAAGGAATTTAATTCAAAAGAGTTGTCATTGAATATAAAAAGGTAATTTCAACATTTTTTCATGATGCTTACATCACAGTTAAAGCGGTCTTTTTCTTTTCTATGCCCACATTTATGTCTAAATTGATTTGTTATCTATTGTGTTCCAGAGTGGCTGTCCCATAAGCGTGGACAGGTTGGACAGGAATGTTCCCATCCTGTGCTTATGGTTGGATGTGGAGTCAGAACTCATTCAGGACTTAAGGTTGAGCAAGAAGGTTATGTGGGCCCTGCAGGAGCTGCTAAAGAGGGAACAGGGCCATGGCTGGAGGTCTTGATCTACGTGTACTGGCTGGTCCACGCTCTGTCCTACCGTGTGGTGTCACGGGTCTTCAGGGTTCCCAGGTCCACCGTACAAAGAATTGTCCACAGTTAATATGGAATAAATTGCCCAAAAGCCATATTTTAGGCTCTGGAAGTCAGACCCACATTTGCATTATGTGCTTTTCTGCATTACTATTCAATAAACATCTTCATTTTGAGTAACACCTTGGTGGTTTATTTCATAATGATGTGAGATACTGTGTGTGAACTATGTGACTGTTGGACAGAAAACAACTACAAATCACTCCAGCTTAAATAATAGTTTACTTTCAGAAAAACAAACTCACATTGGGCCAAAATACATAATAGTAAATAAATAATGTGTCACAAATTTTAACAAAAATATACCAATACTTCCATAAAGCTGGAAACACAAACTGGAACTTCATTGAGTTCTTAATAATAATAAAAAAAAAAATCCTTTTATAAAACAAAGGGAAACATTGCAGAGATGTCACTGTTCTGGAAATTTGTCAACGAGCTTCCCAAAAAGGACGGGAACCGCTCAGTTTTGGCCACAGTTTCTTCGAGCCTTTTCCTCGCTCCGGCAGACTCCGCTTTCAAAAAGTCAAGGAGTGTATCGTGCTTCCTTTTTTTTCTGGGTGATTTGGGGTTTGGCGCCCGATTAGAAGGTGCCAACGACGTGCCCGGTGGTGTGGATGGCGTGGTAGCTGTGATGGTGACCAGCTCTTCCACGGGACGTTCTACAGTGGCCTTTAGGTTGGGTGGAAAAAACAAGAATTACTTAATGCTGATGTATTGTACAAAAACAACTGTGTATAGGATGCTCAACAAGTTGATATGAGACAGGAAATTATAGGATGTGTTCTGGATAATTATTTGATAGTGAATAGATACAAAAAAATGACATGTTATTCTTATGGCTGTATGAACCTTCTATTGGCCAGCATCACATATGCTTTAGAGTTGTCTCCACATTTGGACAACATTTTGAGAAGGTAATTAGTTTACTTAATATGTGTTTACAGAGAAGGCAGTGGATTATGTGATAGTAGTTTGTTTCAACTGTATTTCCACGAGAAATTCGGAGACATTACTCATAATGCATGATGAAAACTAATGCATTCTGATCTCACATGAAAGAATCATATTGTAAATAAAACACGACACCCGAAATTGTGTGCAGTAAACAAGCGCTATGTCCAGAACGGTATTCTGACTATGCTCCTTTAGCGACTGGCCATGTAAATGTAAAAGCACGACTCGTTTAAGATAAAAACAGGGATGGGCTGAACCGTGATTTTCTGCAGTTATCCTACTTTACAGTTTGTAGCGTGAAGATTTTTTTTTGCCAGCTCCCTTGGTAGATTAGTGCACTTCGTAAAGTAGCGATTTTGCAATGTTCGTGTTTTAACGCGAAAATACGATTTTCTATTGCATTTACGTCTAACTAAGATATCTCAATACATTTTGTTGCAAATACATGCGTGGTTGTGGAAAACTACTTACATTTGTGCGGTTCCTTTTCGGGCATGTTTGTTGATATTGAGAATTCGCAAAGCCTTCTGGGTAGTCACTTCGCCGCCAAGTGAGGTCGAGAGCCCCCTCGGTCTTGAAGTGGTTACGACATGGTTTGAGGGCACTTCTGCCTCGGTCTTGAGAGTATCGGGACACACCCCATTTTCACGTGACCGCGCAAACCGAGTGACTAGGGCACATAGCGAGTGAAAGTGCGAAGAATGGGACGCAGCCATTGTCTAGTTCTGTTGATAACAGGACTTTGACAGAGGACTGCAGGCATTGTTGGTGAGAAACTCTCAGTTTTGACATCATTAGCTTGTCTCTGAGATTGTGAAGCTCATGTTGGGCTTCATTGGCACGCCCATGGTAGGAGCCGGCACACAATGATGCGGGGAGACGTGGGCCGAGAGAAGGCTGGAGGATTTCAGAGAAGGCTTTGCAGACTCCGACACTAATTTGGCCGCATTCAATGGAGTACGCTTGGCTAAATTGTTAATGATATCAAATCTGCCCCGTATGAAGATGTCGGCTCTCTTGTAAATTGTTGGGTGAATTTAGGTTGTGTTTGGTTAATAGAGTCGGATAACTAATTCAAACAATTTAGTAAATGGTACATTCTTGGGCACGTGCAGCCTGGTGGGACCCATCTCAAATATGTTGAAATTTGTCCAGTCTTTATAAACTGAAGTGTGAATTAAACTACTTGATAACAAGAATACATCTAAGTCATTCCCTTTCTATTAAGAAAAGCGTTTGATGTTCTTTTTTTATATATAAAAGGAAATGTATTAAAAAAATATTTGACATTTATCAATTCCCAAAGTGGACGGTGTCCCTATGTTATGAGGAAATTGATTCCATTTAGTTTGACCTTGCCCACAGATATTAAAATACACAGTGGTACCAATTCTTACAAATCAAATTCATTCCGGGAGTAGTTTTTTAACCTGAACACTTAAAGTAGAAGCACATTTTGAATGTAATCTTGCTAATCCGTACCAAGCCCCGTATAGATATACATTTATTAACAAATCAAAAAGTGGCATCAAAACATGAAACAAATTAACATTGTATTACCACACTGCAAACTTAAAACAAGAGGTATATATGGTAAAAAAAGAATAAAGCAAATAATAAAAATATTAATTCACCTTTTTGCCTCGTTTTTCTGAAAAACAGATCCAATGACATCTGCTTTTGACAGTTCGTCAGAGGTGGGTGAGGCAGATGTAGCGATAGCCCAACTTGTCAACACTTTGCTCAAAATTACTTTAATTTGGGATGATTGAGTGATCGCCAAGTCCTCCTCCACGTTCTTGTCAGAACCCCTACTCCTCGTTCTGTCTGACCTGTGACGGTGACACAAGAGCATGCTGGGAGCTAACATGGGCATTGGGTTGCCAGGCAGATTTTAAGCAATAGCCAGTGTTTTCGTTCGGAAAACTTTGGGAGCGGCAAATAGAACGTAGTGTGTTTTTTTGACTTAGTCTTCTGAGACGCCTTTGTAATTAGAGGCAATATTTTACCCTTTACGTACTTTGCAACCTTTCATATGTAGAGATACATGTTTTTGGAATGTTGGGAGAACATGCAAACTCCGCACAGGAGGATGCGATCCGATGACCTCAGAACTGCCGCGGACGTGCTAGCCACTGAACCTATATATTTTTAGAAATGTATGATCCTAAATTATTATAATAAGTCAGTGAGTATGTCGTCACCATAACATGTGTTTTCCAGCTACAGTATATTGAGTTCATTATTTAATCCTCACACCGATACTATACAATCTTGCTTCCTGAGACCGATATCAATATTTTGTTGTCGTTAATGCACTTCATCATTATTCATTCGAGTGTAACTATTTACTTCTTGTTGTATCTATTCATTTAGTTGTTATTCAGTCTCTACATTATTTTAAGTGGTGTTTTGAGTTTATGGTTAGGACTGGGATTGGCAACGCAAAATCTTAAAGTAATCATAAAAATGTTTGAAGCTGCAAAAAAAATGAAAATCTTTTTACAAAAAATGAAAAACCTTTTATAAGCCTTTTAAGGAAGGCAACACATGCTGTATACATATAATGTGAATGTTTATATTCATTGAAAAACGATTGCCCTGCTACAGAAACCATATCATGGGAAAGGTGAGATGGCACAACATTCATTTGGACAGGTAACTTAAAATTAGTTTTACCTGGTTATATCAGTATCAGAAATTATTTTCCCCCCATTTTATTAACACTCCACTTATTGAAACATAGATATTTTGTTTGTTTGTTTGTACATGATTCAATTGTTTGTTTGTTTGTACATGATTCAAATTGAATCGTTTCTTGTACATGGTTCAATTGTTTGTTTGTTTGTACATGATTCAAATTGAATCGTTTCTCCGGCGCCGTCACGAATGGCAGCCACTCCAGCAGCTCCCGTGTTATTTTCGATTGTTCTCAGCTCAGGGATGCTGCTGGAAAAGTGAATTTCCCTTCGGGGATGAATAAAGTATCTATCTATCTATCTATCTATCTATCTATCTATCTATCTATCTATCTATCTATCTATCTATCTATCTATCTATCTATCTATCTATCTATCATTACTTCGAAAATAACATTATTCGTTTAGTTGTTGTCAATTAACATCATATTTATCCACATATTTTGAAGTATTTACTTGCTGAATCAGTGTACTTTCACAACTATGATCTTATCATACAACCTTGAAGACTCAGCAATGTGCAGTATTCTTGTAGAGGGAGTTCTTGGATTTTCCTTAATAATGTGAGGTCTAAAGTAAGAGTGTCTGCAATGCTTCATGTACTTATTTTTCACTATAAGTCCTTGCATGCCTTTTGGTGGAAGAACGCGCGAGTACATTGATTGGTCCTGAGTGAGCTCTGATTTATCTTTATTTTGAAACTTTATAATAAATGTCCTAAACTGCAATGCTTCTCTCCAGCTCTTCTTTTCCAAATCTGAATACTTGGTCCAGTCTCGGAAAAGAACAAGCGGCGATACATCAGAATGTTTTTCGCCTTCAATATATATATATATATATATATATATATATATATATATATATATATATGTCCCTAGGTGTGAATGAGCGAGCGAATTGTCAGTCCCTGTGTGCCTGGCAACCTGTTTAGGGTGTCCCCTGCCCACTGCCCGAAGATGGCAGGGTTGGGCTCCAGCACCCCCGCGACCCTACTGAGGATAAGCGGTGCAGATGATGGATGGATGGATATTAGTATTCAGAGCGTATTTTACATATCACATGCACCAAGTATGTTATGTTATATTTTCTGCCCACATGATAGCGTAGTAGGAAAATTAAATATGTTGTGTGAGCATTTCCCTGCAGGATTCAATGTTTTAAGGAGCTTAATTTTGCTATCATTACAGTAACACACGAACCAACCACAGCCAATTGCTTCCATTATTGTACATTGCTGTTCCCTTTATTGAGCCATAACACACCTTGCACAACACGGTACCTATCTACTCAAGCAAGTCAGACAATTTAGAATACAAATATAATTTGGTGTACAAATGTTTATTTTATTTATGAAATAAAGAACAACTTCAGCATCTTTCTAATTTCTTTCCTCACTTGCAGTCAAATCAGAGTTGCCTATTATACGTAATACAATATTATATTCCAATATGACGTTTTTAACAGCAAACACAATCTCGAAAATCTTATTAGCAATCAAGCATATTCACAATTTTCATTATATAACATCTAACCACTAGTGTCAATAGATCCGTCCAGGCCAAAGTCGATTGTCCTCGGTTTTGAACAAATCCACCGATAGTAAGAAAAACAAAAGTGGCGCCGAATGACGAAACGTTATCTCGTTTTCTCCATAAACGTTTCCCACAAGCAACTGAAAACATGATAAAGGAAGTGACTGTTGCTCGGGTTTGGCCAATCATAAAGCTGAGCTTGCACATTGAAATTTGCATGAGAGGCTCAATAAAATTTCTGCCTCTGCGGTTTCACACTATCACACAACAGTCATGCCGGAACCAGCAGCTAAATCCGCCCCCAAGAAGGGCTCTAAGAAAGCAGTCTCCAAAGCCCCCACTAAGTCAGGCAAGCGCAGAAAGAGGGGAAGGAAGGAGAGTTACGCAATTTACGTATACAAGGTCCTGAAGCAGGTCCACCCCGACACCGGCATCTCCTCCAAGGCTATGAGCATCATGAATTCTTTCGTCAATGACATTTTCGAGCGCATCGCCTCCGAGGCCTCACGTCTCGCCTTGTACAACAAGCGCTCTACTATCTCTTCAAGGGAAATCCAGACCGCGGTCCGTCTCCTCCTGCCCGGTGAACTGGCTAAGCACGCCGTGTCCGAGGGCACCAAAGCTGTCACAAAGTACACCAGCTCCAAGTAGACCGTTCTTGTCTACTCTACCCAACGGTTCTTTTCAGAGCCATCCACTTTACTCTTAGAGTGATTCGGAAATTTGACGTGATACGGTGAATAAACGTTTTCAGGCGACCATTTGCACTCAAACTAGGAGTGCACCTACTAAGTGGTAACGTTCAAACAAGCCAAGGTTAAACTACTTACTGTACTGTATACAGAGCAAGGCCGCACTTTAATTGAGTGAATCTGAGTCACATTCACACTTGCTTCCAATCCTATCATCAAGTCATCTTTAATCACAAAGTGTCTCAAAGGGTTGCACGATGGAAGGACGAAAGAGTAAGAGAACTAAGGAAAGGCTGGGCTGAAGGAAGAGGGAAAAAAAGAATGGATGAAAGAAATAAAAGACGGAAAAGAGAATGAAACGGGACAAAAGAGGGAAAGGAGGAGGGAAGTGAAAGACGGGAAGAAAGGATGAACAATTGAAAGGACAATGTTTGATATTTTCAGAATTATTTTTACCCATTGATATGCATTATTTGCGTTTTTAATTTTGAAAGCAATGACGGAGACGGACTATCTGGAAGATTTGGGAAGTACGATTGTGGAAATAAACGTTTACTCCGTCTTCCTTCATATCTAAAAACCTAGATGACAATGGTACGTAGTTTATATTTTCCAAAGTGTAATTTTTGATACTTGAAATGATCGTCAAAAACGCTTTTCACAAAGACTGTCTAAGTTTAGTTGCCGTAGTCGTACGTAAGCGTGTGTTGTTCCGTACGTAATGGCCACCATAAGATAAATTTAACTTGTCGAACCATTTTAACACAACAATGCACCAGATATAATCACTGTTGCTCGAAAGAACGTGTTTTTGCTCTGTGATCATTCTACCTTCGCACCTAGTTGAGCTTACTATAGCCTGGTTTAGCTTAGTCCAACCTAGTTTAGCCTGCTAGCTGCTAACCAAGGTGATGCGATTACGGTACTTCCGAGTTGATGTGCGCGTGAAGCGTCGCGTTTGTTGTTTAAGAAATGTGCACAAGAAAAACGGTCAAGTTGGAGAAGGAACTTTGCGAAAAAGAGAAGACCGAGTTGCAATGTCAAACTCCACTTGTCCTACCCGGAGCAGGTTTGGTCTCTGCGCTTATTGTACTCACTGATCATTAGAACAGGAGCAATAATACAATCTCATTTTATGTTTGCATTCAACTGATTTCACTATGCAGTCAGAAGCTAGAACGCAAAACTACTAAAGAAACAGCAGTCAAATAATAAGAAAATACAGTTACAGAAAGGGTTAATTGTTAAAACAAGTGCAGACAACCTATGAACTGTATACATGTGTTATAAATATATAACAATTATGTATTTAGTGTGAAGTGTTTTAGAAACATGTGATTATCATCCGTTAATGTGTATGATGTGAAAAAAAAATCCACAGGGATCCGCCAGTCATTTTCATTAAGAAATACCATGCCACAATCGGATAATTCTATGATCAATGTAAAAATATAAATAGTGTAGAACAAAAAAATATTTACTTCAACCCATATTTATTATTTATTCATGTCTGTGTGGAAATAAATAGTGCCACTCTTTTAAACACATTTGTTTAGAGAGGTCTTTATAATGTTTTTTTAATGCTTTATTGAAACTAATTTATTGGTTATGTTATACAGTTACTATACTCTTTAAATCTAGTGACATACCTAAGGTTACATTTCTCATTTTTTTCTTGTTATTTTGATATCATAGTTATTATTATAATATTATGGTTGAACTTTATTCAGCAGGATGAAGGTCCAGTTCACAAGAGACAAACACAAAAAAGGAAAGCCGCACTATAAACAAATGATAATCAAAATCATACTAGTGTTTTTTTCCATTATTGTTGCTGTCAGTATTGGTAATGACAATGAACATAAAGAACTTAATTGTTAGATTTTATTTATCATAGATGAAAAAAATGCCTATACATTGTTAACGAAGGCCCCTTTTCAAATGTATGTTGTTTGCGCTGAAGTGGCATTGTATTTTTTTTTTATTTTTTTTTAAACTTGTGATTGATTCGTGTGGCCTCTTAATCGTCAGCACCCACATACACTGTGGAGTTTTACCATAAACACTCTGCTAAGAGGAATATTTCTTAAAGTTAAAGCAACAATAACTGTCCAAACCAACTTGACTATTGCTAAACAAGATTATCTTGTTTCCCACAGACATCCCTGAAAAACAGCTCTGTCCTGTTGAAATTTCTAGTGTCAAAGAAGAGTCACTGTCAGAGGCCTTTCACGTCAAACAGGAGAAGCCGCTTCACCCACCGTACATTAAAAAAGAGAAGGATTTCACAGAGTTGTCCGTAACCGGCGTCTATTTTAAGACAGGACATGCTGGTCAATATGATGAAAGAAAAGGGGCTGAGCCTTCAACTGGAATCTCAAATCAACACGTGAAAACAGAAGGTGATGGTAAGCCCAGTGGAAGATCCCAATTGGACTGCCTTTTAGCTCCACTATCTGATAGCGACGACATAGCATCAGACTCTCCTGAGACGGGTGAAGAAGATGAACAGTCTGAAAGCGACGTGACCGACAACAAACGCTGGAAATGTTCTCAATGTGGGAAACATTTTGCGTACAAGTCTCTTTGGAAAATGCACTTGATTGTCCACACTGGTGAATAACCCTTTACCTGTTCTGTTTGTGGTTGCAAATTCTCACAAAAGGGAAGTTTAAGGAGGCACTCAATAAGTCATACAGGAAAGAAATCTTTTGCCTGCTCAGTTTGCGGTCAGAAATTCTCTCAAAAGGGAAGCCTAAGGCGACACACGATAACACACTCTGGGGAAAAACCTTTTGCCTGCTCGGTTTGTGGTTTGAGGTTCTCTTATAGGCACACTTTGACAAATCACACGAGAAAACATACCGGTGAGAAATCATTTACCTGCTCCATATGTGGCAGACGATTCCTTCAGAAAGTTCACTTGATATCGCACATGAGGACACACACAGGAGAAAAACCTTTCGCTTGTGCTTTTTGTGATCTCCGATTCTCTGTCAAAGGAAATCTGAGACTACACACAAGAATCCATACTGGAGAGAAACCTTACACCTGTTCAGTATGCGGGCAGAGGTTTTCAGAGAGCCGTGTCCTGACGACACACATGCGAACGCACACAGGGGAGAAACCTTTTCCCTGCTTGGATTGCAGCAAATGCTTCTCGACCAAAGCAAACTTAAAAACGCACATGAGGACGCACACAGGTGAGAAACCTTTTGTCTGCTTGATTTGCGGTCAAAGTTTCTGCGAGAGGCGCACTCTAACCATACACACGAGGACACATACAGGAGAGAGACCTTTCGCCTGTTCACTCTGCAGCAAACGATTTTCCTCTCTGAGGTATTTCCAAGCACACAAAAGGACACATCCAGGTGAGAAACCTTACCCTTGTTCAGTATGCGGTCAAAGATTCGCCCACCAAGGCAACTTAAACCGTCACACTCGAGCGCACAGTGGAGAAAAACCTTACAACTGCCCATTGTGCAGGAAAGGTTTTCCTAGGAAGGAAACGTTTCGTGCACACGCCAAAACACACACTGCCTGTTCTGTTTGTGGCCAAAAGTTCTCCCGCAAAGATCAGGTTAAAAGACACATATGTGCCGGTGAGAGAAACCGAGATCAATGCAATGCTATTATTGAATGACATTTCAATGGCACTGAACTGACATAGTTTTTATGTTTTATATTTACTGTATTTTGATTTTATCTTTACTGCATTAAGTTTATTTGTGTCTTTCAGTTCAATATATCTTGTGATGTCTATAATAAATTAATAAATAATAAAATAAAATCCAAACAAGATAATAACATTTAAATTTGCTCGGCATGAGTTTTAAGGATGAACTGGAATCAAATGGATGGCACTGTGGATTCGTAATCAACAAGTCCATATTGAGTCTTTATGTGCTTGGCGATTAGCGTGCATCCAATCCAGGGTGTCCTTTGCCCACTGTAGAGGCTGGGATGGGGTCCAGGTAAAGGGTATGAACATTAATTAACTGTGATGCTGGCAGGATTGAAAATGGACAAAAAAAATTTCAACGGAATATAGTCTTTATGTTACGGTGGTCGTGATCTTAATCTGTTTCCACCATTGTAAGATTGTGAGAACACAGAGTTAACACATGCTAACACTATTGATAAGACACTTCACAACAGTAAAACATGCTGGAATTATTGTCAATGTGGGAAAAGTTTAATCTACAAATCACTTCAGGAAACATACATGATATCCTGCACTGGAGACAAACCTTTTGTCCGCATAGATTGTGATAAAATAAAGGTCATAAGGGACATTTGAGAGCACACACAACCAAACACACTGGGGGGGAAACCTTTTGCGCCCTTGGTTTGTGTTCAACATTTTTTTCAGAATGGAAACTTGTGGGCACACATAATTAGCACACCAGTGAAAAGTTTTTTGGTTGTTCAGTTTGTGACCAAAGATTTTGCTCGCAGGCGAGCTTAAAACACACATGAAGACAGACACTGGCGAAAAACCCTTCGTCGGCTTAGTTTGTGAACAACAATTTTCCGAAAATTGATTTTGTTTTTAATGCATTGTAGAATTATTACATGTAGTTAATAGAGCAGCGTTTTTCAACCAGTGCCGTGAGACCCTGTCTAGTGTGCTGCAGGAAATTGCTGAATGTAAAAAACAGGACATTGTTAGTATCCTTGCCTTCTTCCAATGAAGTGTTGAATAACGAACATTCACCCATACCAACTCGTGGCCTTAATCATAGCAGTAGCACAGTATTCCTTATTCACTTCGCAAAGTCATACATGGACAAGACACTGGGAAACTACTGAAAAGACCAAGGTTGCAACGTTGAATTCAAACCACCCTATGCATCTTACATTGCAGGCACCTGGGAGCAAATGGTCGACTCACTCTCAGCTACTTCAAATGACACAAAAATGGACTGTTCCTTGAAAGAATCGTCAAGTTGGTGACTTAGTTTTCCAATTAAAAACAAAACAAAAATAGCAAATCCACACAAGTGCTAGCCTATGGCTAGCGTCCGTGGCACATATCCTTGAAGTCACCTGACTGCAACTTTCTTGGCAACCATTTCAGGGTGTCCCCCTGCCCAATGCCTGAAGATAGATGGGATGGGTTCCAGCATCCCAGTAAACAAGCTCCAGTAAGCAATATTTATGCTGCAGAATACACGGTACATGTAAACACATGATTTATTTATTTTGTGATAGGCCAAGAGTGCAGATGGAAGAGATGCTGTTTCTTTTAATAAAAATTCAAAAATTATATCACATCAAACTCATTTGAACATTTCTGTTCATCCTTAGAAATGTTTAATATTTTCATTTGACTATATTTTAAGAGTTAAATATACATTCTCAAACTATAAATTATTATTTTATATATGGGCAAATGGTCAGTGTCCTATCCCAAAATGACCTTGATCTTATCTTCTTCTGTTAAAAATATTATAGGAAAAATAAAATCTGAAAAAAAGGATTACAGTGAAACAAGAAATTGTTTTTCAATTGTTTCAATTTCAATTGTTAAGTATTATGCACATCTAAAAATAATCGATATACTGTGTAGTGAACAAAAACCAACCCGATAATATTTAAAGTTTATTCTAATTATATATATATATATATATATATATATAAAATGTTCTTATGATAGAAACATGTATGGTGAGAACAAAGAGTAGTAGAGTAAAACTAGAATACGCTTGTTGATGCAACGATGAATAAAGATGGGTACATCATACCTGTCAACCTGTACGTTTTTGCCGTACAAAGTACGATTATTATGCATTTTAAGACGTGTACGACGTACAAAAAAATCTGTACGGAAAGACGCAAATTTGTCAATTATGGGTACCATCCGGTATGCACCGTCTATCACGAAACGGCAAATCAATCAAGTCAAACAAGTTCGCCGCGGTAGCCTCTATCTCGGTATTGTTTTTTTCCCCATTGCAAACGAAGCAAGCGGTTTGATGCTACTGTGCGCATGCATCTGCCGCCTCGGATTTCATGTGGTAGTTATGTAATGAAAGGAAGTCCGTCTGTTTTTAGAGAACCGGCTTTTTCGGATCAACTCATTAAAGAGAGCCGGCTCTCAAACGGCTCACTTGCTTTGATGCATTATATTAGGAATCATTATCATTGTCTAAAGAAGTTAAGAAAAAAAAGGGAAGTATAAAAGGAGGAAATGATTAAAGACAGCTTTGTGGTTATCCCGTTAATCGGTATATTACCAACAATAATTTAATGCAGAAAATGAATTAATAATTTGAATTAAAAAATGTATTATTCTACTTAATTATATTTGCATGTATTTTTTCCTTCTACAGTGAACGTCCAAGCTACTTCATTTTTGAACTTTTTACATAATAAACCTCATTCATGTCAAGCAACTCAGTATCTAACCAAAAATGTCAACAATATATATGATATAACGAAACACATGTACAATTTAACATGTTAAACTACATAAATAAACACGTTTGAAAAAAAATATATGGTATAAGATTATTATGTATTTTGTAAAGGAAAATACAACATTTTGTAAGGGCATGGAACTGTGGAGGTTGACAGGTATGGTACATCCTTCCTCGGATGAAACAAAATTAAAACAAAAAAATAATGGTGCCTACAGTGACATTTGAAGCATTTACATTTAGAAGATGCGTATGAGTACAGTACTGTATAATATTGGTCATTGTTTTGGTTTGTTTTTTTCTGTGACTTAATAGAACAGATTGGACAATATATCTTTAGAACTGCTAAGGAGACAGTTTTGAAAAGTTGCAACAGCTTTTGAACATATGTTGATGATTCCCTCCGCTCCCCTTTCGAATTTATTTAATTTAATTGATTAATTTCAGTTATTTCTCTGAAAGTACTGCCATTTAATGCAACCGTTCACTCTTCAGCCAATCAAAAAATGGCGCGTACACAGTATGATTTGCATTCCGAGTTAATAAGTCAGCTAACGCTTCACCTCGCCCCTCCCATCAACAGTCACAATGCCGGAACCTGTGAAGTCAGCACCCAAGAAGGGTTCTAAAAAAGCCGTTTCCAAAGCCCCGACTAAATCGGGCAAGCGTAGAAAGAGGGGAAGGAAAGAGAGTTACGCAATTTACGTCTACAAGGTCCTGAAGCAGGTCCACCCCGACACCGGCATCTCTTCCAAGGCCATGAGCATCATGAATTCTTTTGTCAACGATATCTTCGAGCGTATCGGCTCTGAGGCTTCTCGTCTTGCCCACTATAACAAACGTTCCACCATCACGTCCCGGGAGATCCAAACCGCGGTTCGTCTTCTGCTACCCGGCGAGCTGGCGAAGCACGCCGTGTCCGAGGGCACCAAAGCCGTCACCAAATATACCAGCTCCAAGTAAAATTATCGATTGAAAAACCTAAAAGGCTCTTCTTAGAGCCACCCACTTCAACCTAAGAGTTCTCCTTGAACTTGTTGTGTACCGTTCATGAAAACTGACAATTCCTAAACACATGACTTATTAAGAATCTACCCTTTACCACAGAATTTATGTTTACTTGTATTTGCGTGGAATACATTACTGTATGTTAATTAGTTAACAAAAACAATTGACCATTTGTACTATGAATGATTATATATATATATATATATATATATATATATATATATATATATATATATATATATATATATATATATATGACTATAAATGATTTTATATGATTGAATACAAGTTTATTGAGTGCAATGAAGATTTTCACCAGTAGGCTATAATTCAATGATAGGGCACTCCGTTCCAAATGCGAAATATTTTGACAAGAGAATTTTGATAACTGGACTTTGACGGAGGACAGCAGGCGATGTTTTGAGAACAAGGCCCTGATCACTAGAAATGCTCGGTGTTTTGAGTTTTCCAGACATTGTGAAGTCCAGGGGGGGCTTCCTTGGCACGCCCATGGGAGGAGTCAAGACGCCATCTTGCGGGGAGACGTGGGCCGAGAGAAGGCTGGAGGACCTCAGAAAAGGCTCCCCAGAGACTCCGACGACACTAATTCGGTCGTATTCGATGGACTAGACTTGGTTAAATTGTTAATAAAATTAAATCTGCCCCTGTGTGAAAATGTTGGCTTTTTTTGTTCATCTTTTGCATCAAGAAACGAGCGCGCATTGTTGGGTGAATATAGGTTGTTCTTGGTTAATGGAGTCAGATAACTAATTCGAACAATTTGGTAAACGATACATTTTAATTTTTAATTCCCAACAACTCTATGCACGCTTAAAAATATTAAGGTTCCTGGCAAGGGCCATGCAGTTGAAGACCTTAATTACAAAGTTTCGAAATGGAGATGAAATCCGAGTGCACTCTGGACCAATTGGTGAAGATGCGTTCTCCCACCTAAGGCATGACAGAAGTCAAGTAATGTATACAGTAATCCCTCGGTTATTGCGGTCAATGGGGACCAAAACCACCTGCGAAAAGTAAAAAAAAACCGTGAAGTAGCGACGCCCCTTCAAAGATGTTAAAAAAAAAAAAAAATATATATATATATATATATATATATATTATATATTATAATTATTATTATTTTTTAGACCTGCAAAGCTCTAAACCCGCGAAGGTGGAACCACAAAGTAGCGAGGTACCGCTGTATTTGTATAGCCCTTAATCACAAGAAGTCTCAAAGGGCTGCTCAGACTATTGGAGTCTACATAATTGTATTACACCACCCCCTGATCTGAAACCTATGAGGGCAGGGACAAACTCAACCTCAGCATGAGGAAATTGAAGAAACCTTGAAGGGACCACACATGAAGTACTGTAATCCTCTTTCAATGATGATCAGGCTGCAATGCCTGTTGCAATATTCAGACCTTGTCAACGTGAAACATGTCATTCAATAACTATAGAATACAAGCGTGTTTTAAGCCTAGATTTAAACACTTCCGCTGTGGTTGCAGATCGAATCTAAGGTCAGACCATTCTACAGCATCCAAATGGAGAACATTCTCGAACTTGTGGATCTCTTTTTGGCTCACTACCAAACCAGCCTAGTCCTATCAAAGGCTCCGAGCAGGGAAATTGAATTCAGAACTCACATTAGGCCCACAAGGCCAAACACAGGAACTCCCGGTAAAAGATTAGGACTGCGCATTGCTGAGTCTTCGAGGTTGTGTGATAAGGTCATTGCTTGAAAGTACACTGACCAGCAAGTAGATACTTCACTAAAATATGTAGATAAATGTGATGTGCATTTACAACATCTAAGATAATGTCATGACCATAGTAATGATGTGATGATTAAATAATAAACTTAATATAGCTAAAAAAACGGGCAGCACGGCGGCCAAGTGGTTGGCGCGTCCACGACACGCTTCTGAGGTCATGAGTTCGAACCTTCCTGTGCGGAGTTTGCATGTTCTCCCAGTGCTCACGTGGGTTTCCTCCCGGCACTCCGGGTTCCTCCCACATTCTAAGAACATGTATGTCAGGTTAATTGACCGGTCCCTAGGTGTGAATGAGCGAGTGAGTTGTCAGTGTGCCCTGTGACTGGCTGGCAACCAGTTCAGGGTGTCCCCTGCCCACTGCCCAAAGATAACTGGGATGGGCTCCAGCATGCCCGCGACCCTACTGTGGATAAGCGGTGCAGATAATGGATGGATTGATGGATAGCTGCTAAACTCATGTGATAGCGACAGCATTCTCAGTGACTAGTTTTCATAATTTAACAGGACTAAGGTGTCCTTTTAAAAGTGAATTACCATTTTTTTGCCAAAGCAGTCTGTACAGTTAGCCCATTGGTACAGTAAAAATCTTTAGTTTTCTACCTCAAACTGGTATTTTTTGGAGATGCTCATGCCGAGGGCTACAATAAACTAATAAAAAATGCATTTGCCCTGTTGATTATTTCATTAACCCAAGGGTTAGAGTCCCAAAATGGTCACGACACAAACAAAACGCCTGGCATAAGCCCATTTTAATTAAAACAAAAAGGGATTTATAATTATTTAATATTCATCCAAAATTATTTTTACAGAATTTCAAAATCTTAACAATTATAATGTCACGGGAAAATTATAATTATAATGTCACGGGATTTCCTGCGATGTGTTTTTATTTTTTTAAATGTCTGAAAAGGCCCCTGGGAGTCATAGCTTGCTGGTATAATTTGATACTTTAATATCTAAAAAATGCATAAAAATATTCACTATACTATTGTTGAAAAAATTGAGTCATGGGGAAGTGATAACTGGGTCGCTTACACAATAGTCAATCATTTGTTATTTTCAAAATACAAGGGAAATCGCTGGCATCTAGCCGAAACCATATTAATTGAAATAAAACCATTTTAAAGAGTTATAAAATGGTCAACATTTTGTAAAATATAATCCCTACATCAACAGTCACCAACGTGATAGCAGTGGGCACCACGTAGCCCCCCCCCAAAAAAAAAACCAGTAGCTGGTTGTGACATTTGCTCACCAGTAATTTGTCATTGAGATTTTCTAGGGAATCAGATGTCTAATTGGGATGATTGACGGTGCCTATGTTACGCTATTTCTTGTAATTACAACCTGATAATAACATGATAATTATACGGTAATAACGTAACTTAATTTATGAATGCATGTCACACTGGTAGCCATTTGTGCTACTCGGAAACAAACATGTATCATCTTAAAAAAGGATTGCTGACCCCTGCCTTTTTAATAATTTGTCTTTTATCAAGAACATTAAAGTAGATCAGAAAACATTGAATGAGGAGCCGAAGCTCTGGCAATTTTTCAAATTTGTATCCAAGTCATATTAATGTCATATGTATTTATCTTGTCCATGCGTAAAGTGTATTCGTGCAGTCTTCACTACAGCAAAATCCTAGAAAGTTAAGGCTGTATTTTATTCACAAAAAAAGGTCAAACTGTATTTATAACAGAATCCCAACCATCATCAAGCAGTTTTATGTGATTACAAATATTTGTAGTAGCAATTTGAACTTCCTATGGACTTCGTACATTTGTACTTAATTCCACAAATGTGCAATATTTTTGTTGTTGTATGCATATATGTGCAAAACAGACGTATACACATAATAAATCTACAGGCAGAATAACAATAAAAAACATAATTCCTTTGCATTTTGTTATTGAAGCACCAGGCAATAAGCAGTTCATGTAAAACTTGGGTGTGTTTGCTGCCATCAGAAAAACGCTGTCTTGCTCATAAATGCTCACCAAAACTGTCATTTTTGCCAATTGGATGTATAGTAAAACATGTTTTGTCACATTTAAGATATTCTTTATTGCAATTTTAAACATTTTCAACATTTTAGGGGTTTGAAAACTGGGCAAAGTCTTACATCTTTGCTGCTCATGTCATCGAAGAAGTGCTATTTTGGGGCTCCATGTGGAGAAATCATACTGAAATGTAATTCAACGTCGAGAATTACTTGTTGTCTTTCACTCAATCACGTTTGTGCGTTTTATATGAATTTCTGTTTGAGTTTTAAGTGTTTAAAGAGTGCCAAGAAAACACAAGTAAAACAGCTCTGGTCACAGCCTGACTGCTTGACTCTCCACGGTTCTCATAATTGACTCTCAATGGTTCTCATGTGAGGTATAAGTACTGGCCGCGGTGACTCGCATCAGAATCTCATTCTTGAGTAAAGAAAGACACAAATAGAAACATGGCAGAAGTCGCACCAGCTCCAGCCGCCCCGGCGAAGACCACCAAGAAGAAGGCAGCATCCAAGACCAAAGCGCCTGGAGTCAGCGCCAACGATCTCATCCTTCAGGCCGTAGCCGCCTCTAAGGAACGCAACGGCGTCTCCCTGGCCGGACTCAAAAAGTACTTGTCCAGTAAGGGATACGATGTCGAGAAGAACCGTGCCCGCCTGAAGACGGTCATCAAGAACATGGTTGCCAAGGGAGCCCTCGTCCAGACCAAGGGCACCGGCGCCTCCGGTTCCTTCAAAATGAGCAAGAAGACTGATTCCAAGCCAGCCAAGAAATCTCCAGCCAAGGCCAAAAAAGCTGCCGCCAAGAAGGCCTCACCCACCAAGAAGCCCAAAACCGCCGCGGCTAAGAAAGTTGCGAAGAAGGCTGCCCCGGCAAAGAAGGCAAAGAAACCCGCAGCCAAGAGCCCCAAGAAGGCTGCGGCCAAGAAGGCCCCTGCAGCTAAGAAGGTTGCCAAAAAGGCACCTGCAGCAAAGAAGTCTCCTGCCAAGAAGGTCGCTAAGCCCAAATCTGTCAAGAAGACTGCACCCAAGAAGAAGTAAATGATTCAATATCATAACTTCTCAACCAAAGGCTCTTTTAAGAGCCACCACATCTTCTATAGAGAGTAATCCATCAATGACCCTGAACTATTATCTGAAACGGCTGCAAACAATGTACAGTAGAATATCGTTTATATCTCGTAGTAGTTGTTCATACCTAGGTTTAATGAGATGTATCGAACTTTACTAGATCATCTCATGCTTATATCTATATCTATCTATCTATATATATATATATATATATATATATATATATATATATATATATATATATATAGAATCAATTGGTCATTTTACAACAAATATCCATACTTTTGGTTGTCGAACTATAATCCGTAGAGTGAAAATACTATGATTGAACGAATACATACTGAATAGTCCCATTTTTCTTCGTAGGAAACCAGAACCATATAATGTACATCCTATAGGACCATGTTGCACATTACAGCACTCAACTATATTTTATTCGGTATAGACAGGTGCAGAATATAATACACCGTGCTTTATTATTTATGAAACTACTAATTGTTATATTTTCGCTGAGAAGAAAAATGTAATCTCAAATGTGTAATGTTAAATCTTATGTCAGATTTGAACGTTTTATCAGTCAACTTTTTTCTGAAAATATAACTGGAATTGTGTAGCCATACCGTACCTGCGCCAATCATTTTTGTGATTTTAGAATTATTCAATATATAACAAATGCTTCCTTTTTAAAATAAATAATTAATCACATGTTGTTAAAATGCACCAATCCACTGGTTGGATTATCTATACTGTTTCTCTATTTAATTTATGAAATTGACCAAAGTAGACGTGTAAACTCCCCTAATTTAGTAAACCAGTTTTTGAACTAGGTGCAAAATTGTGTAAAGTAAATGTTATATGTCAAAAATCATCTCATTCACTCAAAAAATTCTAAAGTTTTATTCCGGGCTACCACCACGAACGAGTCACAGTGCCATAAAGAATAACCCTTCATACGTGTTTTTATTTTTTAATTTACAACGAATATTTTAGCAAGCAATTCGAGCTGCGTGAGAAACTGAAAAGTGCTTAAAAATGTCATGTATTTGAAAACGAACGCGTGTTGACCCAGTTCCCTTTGCAAGCCGTTTGGCCAGTCGAGGTCGACGCTGATTGGTTTCTGTCATCCAATGATTAAATTCGTTTTGCGCGGTCGCTGCTTAAATGGACCAATCAGCGCTTTCTCGCCTGCATAAATTCCGGAGCGGGCTAACGGGCTGACATTCGAAATTCTCGATCACAATGGCAAGAACCAAGCAAACCGCCCGTAAATCCACCGGTGGCAAAGCCCCGAGGAAGCAGCTGGCCACCAAGGCGGCTCGCAAGAGCGCCCCGGCCACCGGAGGAGTGAAGAAGCCTCACCGTTACAGGCCAGGCACAGTCGCTCTGCGTGAGATCCGTCGTTACCAGAAGTCCACCGAACTCCTGATCCGCAAGCTCCCTTTCCAGCGTCTGGTTAGAGAAATCGCTCAAGATTTCAAGACCGACTTGCGCTTCCAGAGTTCCGCTGTTATGGCTCTGCAAGAGTCCAGCGAGGCTTACTTGGTGGGCTTGTTCGAGGACACCAACTTGTGCGCCATCCACGCTAAGAGAGTCACCATCATGCCCAAAGACATCCAGCTGGCCCGTAGAATCCGCGGAGAGCGTGCATAAATACCAATACTGATACATCCAACCAACGGCTCTTTTAAGAGCCACTTCAAATTCTGCTAAAAGATGATTTCCACCTGCATCAAATTACAGTGATGCTGAGTTCCTTTCACTGACAAAACAAACTACTGCTTCATTTCCAACCACATTAAATCTGTGACGTTATCAACTATTCCTAGTACAATTATCTTCAGTAGAGCGGAACTAATTTACCGTACCACGTTTTTCTATTTTTTTTTTCCTCTGGAAATCCGTTTTCTCCAAGGTATCGGACTCTCGAGAACGTTTAGGATTTATCAACTTATTGCAGCCTTCTCGAGTTTTTTTTTTCCATTTTCCTCGTCTTGAGGTTTTAGTTTTCCCTTGTCCTTATGCGGGTTTTAGATCAGGGGATGGTGTAATAGTCCGGTTTGCAATAATGTGATCCGTGCAGCCCTGGCTTAGAGACTTGATGAGGGGCTATACAAATAAACGTTTATTGTACATTTTCAAGGCCTATTTTGTCAACGTGAACTCTGATGGGTTGTCGTTGCATGGGACCCACGTAATTGAGTGAAAGGGAGTTAATGGATGCTTTTGACGGTGTCTATTAGCTGATGTAACAGAGTTGAAATTAGAGGGTGTTTTGTTTTTAATTTTCACAAACTGTTTTAATGCATTACTGTTAAAACTGGTATAGCATTCATTTGTTGGCATGGGCGTGTGCGACAGTCTTTCTCGTTTGGCATTTTGTGAGCTTCTGCGCTTGCCGTACCTTCAGCTATATCAACTCGTGCTGAAGGTAAGCCGTGGCCAACATCAGTCGGAAAAAATGTTAATATTTTGATAAATATAGGAGTTGTTAGTTGTGCTAAATGATGCACTAATTAAAAGTAAAGTAATGCAGCTTGAAACGACGATGTTGAGTTTTTGTATTTTTGTTTCTATTAATGTCTTCGATGTATGCAGTCAGACGCCCTGACTTCATTGTATTGTTTATGGAATCCAGGCAATAAACCAAGTGACTGAACCCTTGTGTCGCACATTATTGAGGGTCGTTATACTTGCATACTTTTCATGGTAGTTCTCACCGGTTGGATTTTAAAGTAACTACATCCCCTCAAGTTTCGTGCAAATGCTTTTTGTATGTTCTCTCGCAGTATGCCTTCGTTCACTTTGAATAGTAGAGCACATTATAACTTAAAAATAATTTGGCTTTATCAATAATTGAAATAGTTTTAGATACCTTGATGTGTTTTCCAATTTAATTTACTGTCTAGGGCAGACCTGGGCACTCCGGTCCTGGAGGGCCGTATGTTCTGCATGATTTTTGAGGTTTTTCTGATCCAATACAGGTGATTCCAATCACCAGTATCGTTAACGAGCACTTGCTAGCTTGCTAACGAGGTTATAATTTGTATCACCTGAGTTAAAGAAGAGCAAACTTCAAAATCTGGCAGGACGTATGGCCCTCCAGGACCGGAGTGCCCAGGTCTGGTCTAGGGCATGCAGAACTGCGACGCAGTGGTTAGCGCCTGTGCGTCACAGTTCTGAGGATGTGAGATCAAACCTTCCTGTGTGGAGTTTGCATGTTCTCCCTGTGCTTGTGTGAGTTTCCTCCTAGATTCAAAAAACATGCATGTCGGGTTAATTGGCCAGTCCAAATTGTCTATGTGTAAATGAGCGAGTTGTATGTTTCTCTGTGCTCTGCGACTGGTCGGCAACCAGTTCAGGGTGCCCACTGCCCGAAGTTAGCTGAGATGGGCTCCAGCAACCCCTGCGACCCTACTGAGGATAAGCGGTGCAGATAATGGATGGATGGAATTTACGGTCTATTTTGATTCCTGAAAAAATAATTTCTGATACAATTTCTATGGCAACTTCATCCTTTTTCACCGCTAGGTCTAGATTTGCATTGTGATAACCAAAGAAAATCACTTTAGTTTTGTTTCAATTTAAAGATCATTTATTTCTCTCCAGCCATGTTTTAGGGTAATTAGATCAAAAGATAATATTTGTTAGTAGATTGGTATATTTATTGAATAGAAAGTGTTAGTGTCACCTGCAAATATGACTAATTTTAATAGTTTGGAAACATTAAATATATTGTTTATATATACATTGAAAATCTTTGGACCCAGGACCCTGTGGTACGCCACAAAAAAAATCCAAGTATCTAGATGTCAACTCTCCCATTTGTACATATTGTTGCCTCCCAGTCAAATAGCTTTCCATCCATCCCATGCCGTTCCATTTCTTTTATGATTAATATCAAATGCTTTTTTAGATCAATAAATATCCCAGTATCTCTTCTTTTCTATGCTACTGGTAATTTCTCCATTGACTTTCATAAATTAATGTATGCTTATCTATACATTTCTCCAGTCTATTAATATAAAGTGTCTCAAATATTTTGGAGAACTGAAGAAGCGGAGACACCGGCCTGTAATGTGTGGAGATGTTTTTGTTTCAACTTTTGTGCATTGGTATTACTTTTGCTATTTTCATTTTATTTGGAAATTTCCCTGTTAGAAATGATAAATTACAGATGTAGGTTAGTGGTTTCACAGTGGCATGTATAATTTGCTTAACTAATACCAGATCTATGTCAATACAATCAGGAGATGTTTAATGTTTACAATTGTTTACCAGGTCGAGTTTCACGATCCTCTCAGTGAAAAAAAAATCACTGTTAAAAGATCTGGTCAAATTGTATACCGTTCCGCAAAAAAAAAATAACTCAACGTTAACCGAAAGTAGAGGGGACTTCTACTTTCTGCTGATTGGACAACCGTTTCTCTACAGCGAGACGCCAATCAGCGAGCAGCAGTTGTATGTATAAAGAGCCCACTGAGCTGCAGCACTCCATTCAAGTTCCTGTACTAGAAAAAACAAAATGTCTGGACGTGGCAAAACCGGCGGTAAGGCTAGGGCTAAGGCCAAGACTCGCTCATCCCGTGCTGGGCTCCAGTTCCCAGTCGGCCGTGTGCACAGGCTCCTTCGCAAGGGCAACTACGCGCAGCGCGTCGGTGCCGGAGCACCAGTCTACTTGGCGGCCGTGCTCGAGTACCTGACCGCTGAGATCTTGGAGTTGGCCGGTAACGCAGCCCGCGATAACAAGAAAACCAGGATTATCCCTCGCCATCTCCAATTGGCTGTCCGCAACGACGAAGAGTTGAACAAACTCCTGGGCGGAGTGACCATTGCTCAGGGCGGTGTGTTGCCCAACATCCAGGCTGTGCTTCTGCCCAAGAAGACCGAAAAGGCTGCCAAGTCCAAGTAAAGCCTGTTTGAACATCATGTCAACCCCACAACGGCTCTTTTAAGAGCCACCCAATTTCCTCTTGAGAGCCACATTTTCACTTCAAGTAATGCAACAGTTTTATAAATGCAGACTAATTACTAATGGTTCATATTAGTCCTCAAGCAAGCGACGTGTAATTGAAACCAGTTTAGATTCAATGTCGAATTGCCAACGTTATTACTTAATCAGGTTATTTTAAGGTTGGGTGGATTTCTAACTCAAATTGTTCTCATATGTAACCATCCTCAACTCTGCAAAATGAAACAAGTTACCATGCTTTACCAGTGAAAATCAAAGAAAGGCAACATCGTGACATTAAGTCAACAGTGTACGAGTCAAAACGACAATGAGGAATGAAGCCACAAACTGGCCTCCTATGCAATCACCCTGAATTAACCTTATAAATGTACTGGATATGGTAACCATTTATGACTTATTCTAATGATGAATCAAGATTTCAAATACATTCATTATTTGTATGTTCTAATGCCATCTCATCCATAAAAAAAGTAATTTTAATTTCATGCACTGATGTATGCCCTATACTGTATATCTAGTCAAATGTATTTGTATAGCCCTTAATCACAAGATGTCTCTAAGGACTGCACAGGTTACAATTACACAGTCCACTGATTTTAAGCCAACATGCAGGCGAGTAAAAACCTTGAATGGACTTCAAAAGTGGTAATCCCCCTTCCAGGATACAATGGATTTTGCATTAGGTGACAGTACAGAAAACGGTGAACATTAGTATGTAATGTGTTGAAATAGGTCCAGAAAGTGCATGACACTAATCACGCTTCATCGTTGTAAAAACTGTCTAGAAAGTCCATAACAGCAAGGACGCAGCTTCTCGATGCAAGCGTTAAACAGTTTTAATTTCGTTCATTTTTCAGGTCACACAATAAAACATTTCAACTAACAGGTGAGCAACGATTTTACAGTATAGACTGGGGGTCAGGAACCTTTTTGACCCAAAGAGCCATAAAAGCAAAAATTGTTTTAAAAAGAAATTGAGGGCCACATTATATACTGGAAAAAAAACAACCTGCCAAACACGCTCTCTAGACAAAAGCTAATTCTTCAGCACATTTTATTCACTGTGTGTCATTTGATTTAATCAAATGTATGAAATGATAATCCAAAATCCTGTGTCCCAAATCAATTTAATATATACCATTTACAATTTGTCTTCCACCTTCAGTTAAGAGTGTTGAGGTATTTTTTTCTATGAAATGTGTCCTTATCGGTTTCAAAACAATGTGCATGCAAAGTTCTTCTGTAAAAATGTCCCAAATTACTGCAAACGATGAGCATATTGTCATATTTACTTTCGGCGTAGACTGCACCAAGCGGGGGAGAGAGAAGGAGGTGCCTTGCGTTGTGTACAGGGATACGTCCACCTGTACTGCTCACCCAATCAGTCGTTTGCCAGCTTTTTTACTAATCAGTTTAAATGGTTTCTTATCAAACTTCCGCTTCAGCTTTATGTGGACCAAAATCGGGATGAGATCACTTGACTTTGGAACGCCAGAGATGTGCAATAACATTTTATTTCGGAGCCATACGTACTCATGAAGAGCCATAGGTTCCCTACCCCTGGTATAGACGAACTTCAAGTAATTGTCTAAAGATCCAGATATCTTTTAGACTGAATGTAGTATGATGACGACAATGTGTTTCGCCAACCATGTGCGCAAAACCTCTGCGAAGTTTTTGGTCACGTATTCGAGTTGAGCAGTTCCCTACAATATATTTGGGAGTATCAACTTGTTGACGGAATAAGTCTCTCAGGAGAAGGTGAGCGGCCCTTAAAAGGACCTTTGGTTGGTTGAGAGATTGTGAACATTTAACCGCCGAAACCATACAGGGTGCGTCCTTGCCTCTTGAGGGCATAGACCACATCCATAGCGGTCACGGTCTTTCTCTTGGCGTGCTCAGTGTAGGTGACGGCATCACGGATAACATTCTCCAGGAACACTTTGAGCACCCCGCGAGTCTCCTCATAGATGAGACCGGAGATACGCTTCACCCCACCGCGACGAGCCAGACGACGAATGGCGGGCTTGGTAATGCCCTGGATGTTATCACGCAGGACTTTACGGTGACGCTTGGCACCCCCTTTGCCCAGGCCTTTGCCTCCTTTGCCGCGTCCAGACATGATAGAAATGTAGTTTCCTCGTAGTTAAAACAAGAAGTGGTTGATAGCGAGAGCCCGATGTATATATTATCAGACTGCGGACCTGAAAGAGGAGAGTATACGCTGCTTTTGGTGGGGGTTGGGCAAGCCCAGGGATGGGCGCCAGTATCGGCTCCTCCCCGTAAACGATCTTGTCTGCAATGCAGTGTACATTTAGTTGTAAAATCTTAATAGCTATTTTCAAATCCCAATATTATTGATATGCTGCAACAAATGTTTTTTTGAAAACAGTACTTGGGATTTATGACATTATTTTGTCGTGATTACGTTACTTCACTTGTATTAGTCAAAAGTGGGCTTAAGTGCGAATGTGGGGTCTATCACTTTTCTTCTTTTGGTGAAATACTCAATAAGAAATTCAGCTCATGACATGTAATCAGCTCAGGCATGCCATCAGCATTAAGTAAGGCCCCGCTTGCATCCCTTTAAAATAGTTGAAATTAACTTCCTCGGGCAAATGTTGACTCGTCTGGGTAAGATTTCCCTAAGGATGACAATGTTGTAGTCAGAAGCATAGTGTTCTATTCAACTGTGGGACTCCTTTAAGGTTTAATTTTGGAATAGACAATAGACAGCCCCTTTTCCATATGAAGGGTGGTACTGTATAGTGCATCAGCCTAGGCATTTGTGAACTCCTGCATACAATGCTTGGTTTATGCCCAGAATATTCTGTGAATAAAAAATCATTAGGAAAAACGGTCCTTTTTTTAACCCTACCTAACTGCTACTGAAATCAAAGCAATGAAATTATTCCCACCCCTTTAGACTCTGTAACTGAAGCAAACAATACTCATTGGATGAGTTACTCTTAAAATAGTTCAGCCATTAACTAACCAAAATACCTTACAAAGTCAGTCAACGGTGAGTGTGGTCCATATTTTAGTACAAAATTGAATATAGTGGAGATAATCTTGAAAGGTTCACCTGGACTTCAGCCAGGTTCTCTCATCTCAGATGCTCGCTATCAAAGAAATAAGAACCGGGAGACGACTATGAAACCTATACCAGAAAAAGGACGACGCCAACCCACGCAAAGGGGATGACAAGGCCTCAAGGTGACGATGTGAGACTCAGTGGTCTTAGCTGGTTTAAACTGAAGAGTGTGCCTAACAAGGTTTGGATATAAGAACGCCAGGCAAGGATAAATCACAGCGACCTAACGGCATAGCTCAAGTCGTCTGTCTCATATCAGAGAGGCCGAACCTAAAACCTCAGAATAAATGCAAAAGACAATTAAAATAAAATTAAGTAAACCAAATTCCATAAACAATTGGCGTTTTTGATGTTTCACTTACAATATTCGTATCATATGTGCAAGTTTGTTTTATCCTCTTTACTGCGTATGGGGAGTGGGTACTCTGACAAGCTTCTGCTGATTGGTGCGCTGCACCTCCGCCAAAAGACTCGCAGCCGATTGATGGAGCAGGCCGCCAGAATTCAAACCTCCCCCTCCTTGGTGAGCCTCGTTCCTGGTTGGCCAGACTCAGGGCTCCCGCGCATTTTGCAGCTATTAAGTAAGGACTTGAGGTGCTAACGAGTACAAATCCATTTGTTGCTAAATCTCTGACAGAAGGAACCAAAATGAGTGGCAGAGGAAAAACCGGAGGCAAGGCCAGAGCTAAGGCCAAGACACGTTCATCCCGTGCTGGGCTTCAGTTCCCAGTCGGTCGTGTACATAGGCTCCTTCGCAAGGGCAACTACGCACAGCGCGTCGGTGCTGGAGCACCCGTCTACTTGGCGGCAGTGCTCGAGTACCTGACCGCTGAGATCCTGGAGTTGGCCGGTAACGCAGCCCGCGATAACAAGAAAACCAGGATCATCCCTCGCCATCTTCAGTTGGCTGTCCGCAACGACGAAGAGTTGAACAAACTCCTGGGCGGAGTGACCATTGCTCAGGGCGGTGTGTTGCCCAACATCCAGGCTGTGCTTCTGCCCAAGAAGACCGAAAAGGCTGCCAAGTCCAAGTAAAGCCTGTTAGGACATGTCAACCCCACAACGGCTCTTTTAAGAGCCACCCAATTTCCTCTTGAGAGCAACATTTTCACTTGAATGAATTACCACTTTATTCACACATCAAAATAATAACCAATAACTCAAACACAAAATAACGTTACATAATGTGTTCGAAAAGGGGTAGTAAGAAGCAAATGCTTATATTACCTACCTCTTTATCTTCCCCACCAAATATAGCAATGATGTAACGATATTAATAAATTGATATGATGGCAACAATAACAAAGTTAACTGGAAGCCCTATTCCCAATCTCCCGCAGCACTAATACCCCACCTCTATTCTGCCAAGAATTTTCCTGTGTATCTAAACTGGAACAAGTGAATAGTTGGACACCGTTTGATCTCGTCTTGCAATCCATTCCAAAGCTTGACTCCACACAAATACTTTTCTTAGTGGTTCTCACCTTTGGAATTATGAATTCACTACAGCCCCATAAATTATAATTTCCCTCTTTCCGAATGAATAGTTTACAGATGTTTTCTGGCACTATGTTTTTTTCTGACCTTAAATAGCAGTTGTGCAGTGAAAATTTTTACTAAATAAACTAATTTAAATAATTTGGACTGCAGGAATAAAATATTAGTATGATCCCGTTATCCTACCCTGTGTATGGTTCTAATTGCACGTTTTTGGAGGATACAAAGGGGCTGTAGTGAACTTTTGTAACTATTGCCCGAGACTTCTGCACACAATGTTAAGTATGGAAGAACTAGAGAACAATGTCATAATACAATGCACTATAGTTAAAAAAACTTCAAGTAACGCAGCAGTTTTACAAATGAAGACCAATTACAAACGGTTCCAATTCGTCCTCGAGCAAGCGACTTGTAACTAAAACAATCTCAGAATACCCCCTCTGTGGGAAATGTCGGGTAGCAATGGTGCAATAAAATACATACTGCGAGAGGCAGAAAAAACTAAGATATGCTCATTTAATATATCCTACATACAATTAAAAATGAGATGTCTGTTGATGCCCTTCAATTTTTCTGACTAGCAAAATAAGACTATTGAATTCAAAGAAGTTAAACAAAATTTCTTAAAGAAATGTGTAGGACTTTATCTTTTTAAATTGTACACAATAATGAATAAAAGCAAATGTTTCTGCAATTTTTATTTACCGTTCCTTACTTTCACAGATTTTTTATGACCTTTCATTTTGTTGTTTTTGAATTTCTTCTTTAAGCCGTCCCCACCCTGGACCTAAAAGAAAACAAATGTTTTGTTGGACAATCTATTAACTCATAATGTTAACGAAAACAATAAACAATTCTTTCTTTACAATAAACGAGAAAAGCGACTCAACACCAATGCAATACTTTTGTCTATGTTTGTGCTGTCAAAGTACTAAATTCTAATACCAGGGTTAAAGTTTAACTCATTTATTTCAGGCTCAACTGTTTACCTCAAATGCACCAGACATTCCAAATATTTTTTTAAGAATGGTAGATATTTTTCAGATGTTGGTACAGTAGTTGTATTTAAGAGCACAATTTTTAAGTTCAATGTGCAGTTTTTTTTAAGCTATGTAGCTTGCTAACATCCTACACGTAGCTATTTAGCAATCTAGATACCTATTTTTTTTTACATGGAATCGAGCTAACATTTAATCTTTTTCCGCTAATCAAGCTAAATTTTGGCCTCCTTTCTAGCTAGCCATCTAGATTTGATCTGGCTATTTAGATGTATTTCAGTCATTTAGCTAGCTAGCTAGCTCCCTTAGTTTTTTTTACCTGAGTATGAACAATACATTACAATATTATCATTGATGTAATCATATTTGGCATTTTAATTCCATGTAAACCAAATTACATGCTTACTTTTCCATCTTTAGCTTAAAATATTCGATATAGATGTTATATTTTAACATTTCTTTTTGTGCCCTGTGAGACTTTTTGTGATAAAGGGCTTTACAAATAAAGATGACTTGACTTCATAAAGTAGACAATGTTATTTCTTACGGAGAAACCACACATAAAACATGTTATTGCAAGTGTCCAGCAGATGGAACAAATGCACGATAAATGACCAAGGGACACGCTACATCATGGGTGGGCAAACTGCGGCCCATCAAACGAACATGGTCAACGTATAACAATATAAATAGTTCATAAAATACTAATACAGTAATCCCTTGGTTATCGCGGGTAATGGGGACCAAGACCACCCGCAAAAACTGAAAATCCGCAAAGTAGCGGCACCCCTTCAAAAATGCTTTAAAAAAAAACGTATACAGTACACCATATAAAATATATGAGAGAGAGAGAGATTTATGTTTTTAAAAAAAACTGTAAAATATGTTGTGTGTACACAGAATAGGACTGCGGCGAAACAACTACAAACCATTCAGAATGATTATATTAACCACTCTCAACCACATGCAGCAATCGCAGTTTTTTTCGCTTGTTAACACTACCGGTTACATATTGAAAATAAAAAAGGGAAAATGTGATATTTGATGAGTGTTTGAGAAGCGTTTTAGTCTGTGTTCATTTTAATGAAAGTGAAAGAGCTAACTTCTGACAATAACAACATACTTTAGCTAGCTGCATCGAACGGCTTTTACAACACACGAAACCACACACAATTAGCCGTGTTTAGGTAGTAAACAACTGCTCGCTTTTGGTGTAATAAAGTCCAACTTGAGATGAAATGTGACAGAAGAGAATATACCTACGTCGCAGAGTTCCTCCATGATAAACTGAGCGCCACATAAGAAGGGGGTGAGGATTTAAAGGAGGGGGGGAGCGGTAACTCACCATAATAATAATAAGAGTGTCCACACCGTGTCCTCAGTTGACATAAGATCGCGCTCAATGGCGTCAAGTCAATAAATGCTTTTATTGAGAAGATATATTTTTTAGACCCGCGAAGCTCTGAACCCGCAAAAGTGGAACCGCAAACTTGCGAGGTTCCACTGTAAATTGTTTTCTGTTGCCAAATTTGTCCCTTAGCGTGTTTACAACAAAAATACTGCACACATACTACTGCAGAACGAAATGATAATAAATCTAGTGCTTAAAAATTGAGGCCGAATATATTATTTTGCTTTCATTTTGAAAACAAAATAAAACACCATCAAAATATTGCCAAACACTACTATAGTAATACTATTATACTACTACATAAATACTACAAATACAACTACTGTAATATTACAAAAAGATTAAAAAAACTAACATACTACTATGGAAATAGTTTGGAAAAAAATAGAAACTTAACTTAGGGACGTCTGGGCTTCCCTTTTAAGACTGCTCCCCCCGCGACCCGACCCCGGATAAGCGGAAGATAATGGATGGATGGAACAGCGACTTAGAACTACTACAGAAATACTAAAAACATACAACTATAGTAATATTGCAAAATATTACTAATATACTATAACATTATACCATGGACATACTACGAAAATTTAACGACAGTAATGCTAAAATATTACTAAGCATACCACTTCAGTAATACTATACCACAGAAATACTACAAAAATACAACCATAGTAATAAAGTCAAGTCATATTTACTTTCTTGTGTACCGTTTCATCTGGAGAGACGAAAGCATGACCAACTTGGGTACCCTGGTGCCTAACTTGTTTGGGTGTTGGGGCATTTGGGTTGGCCATGGTCCAAAAATATTTTTTGTGTGTGTTTTTTGCGACTTTTTCCCTTTTTATTTTCCTTGTTTTGTATGTGTTTGTCTTGCTGTCGGTCACCCCTCTCGAGGGACATGACCAGGGTAGATGGATAGATATTTACTTGTATAGCCAGTTATCACAAAAATTCTCAAACAACTACATATACTACAAAATTCTACTATTGAAATTCTACAAAAATACAAAAAAAAAAAAAAAAAACACTACGTTTCTAAAACCTTTTATATTACCATATATTTTATATTATTATTTTGTTTTAAGTGTGAGTGTTTAAAACCAATTTGATGAAACTAATCGAGCTAAAAACTCACTAATCGAGCTAAAAATTCAGAAAATTAAAAAAAATGAATGTGTCCAGGATTGGCCCCTTGACCACATATTTCCACCTAATGCGGCCCGGGAGTCCAAATAGCTGCCGACTCTGCTTTAAGTAAATACAAAAATGAGGATTGCTTGATTTAACCCCCCCCCATTTACATAAAAATGCAATGTAATTTGCGATACATTTGGATAATAAATTACGGAAGAGTCATAGTATTTGGTAGCACAGGTTTATCTAGAATTAATGCTATAAACCTTAAACTAACCTTTTTACGTTTCTGTGCAGCAAGCGTGTCTACTTCCATATCCTCATCCGTTTGAAAGTCATCTTTTTCACATTGCTCTGCCTCCATGTTCTCCTCAGTCGAGTTATTCAAAGGGAACATAGACGCTGTAACGGGAAAAGACATTTTGTAGATGACAACACATCTAGTAAATAGTCTAGGCATGCTAGAAACAGACAGGGGTAGAGGTCACTCATGCTGTCTTCCGAATCGCTAGCGTTTTCTTCAGCGCTGGAGGTTGGTGCCCACGTTTCATTGCCATTCTTGGACCTCCTGCCTCGTTGGACCTCCGGGTCCGTCTCCTTCGGCCTTTTTTGCTGGAGTCTGATTGGTACGAAGTCGATGCCCTGCTTTACGCATTCCTCATCTTAGGAGCACAAACAGGATAGGTCAAAGACACCAAATTGAGAACATATGGAATTCTATAAAATGTGACTTTTTGAAGACAGCCAGTAACGGAAACTTCACGTTGCATCGTTTGATTGAATGACTTTGCATGTGTTGGGAGCAAAAGTATGCAAACATGGAAAATTGGGGCTAAAAGATGGCAAACAAAAAAAAGAATATTGAGCAAACTGAAAATAAAAATAATAATTACATATATATAATAATCATATTACATACATTTTATATATATATATATATATATATATATATATATATATATATATAGTGTTCCACAAAAGTGATTAAAACATGTTGCATGTGAATAGAAAACTCAATTCTAAAGGTAATTTTTGTGCTTTGAAATAAAATCAAAGTAGGGGAAAAAGTAAAAAAAAAAAAAAAAACACTTTTAGAATCACTTCAGAAGTTATTTTACATTTATTTGTATCATGTTCCACACAGATAATTTAAACATCTTGTTGGTGAATTGTAAGAATTCCTTCTGAGGTTCTTATTTGTCAACAATTTCTGTGTGTGTACTGATGAGTACTCTTTTGAAAAAATATTGTGAATTTAAGAATTTAACTTCTGTGCTTTCCAGGTCAATCAATTTTCGAGGAATCATAAGTTTGTATATACTAAAATAACTAGGGTCCATGTCTATTGTCTTGAGAACTACAAAAAATATATAATGCAGAAGTTGGATTAAATGTCACATTAGACAATCTACAGACACTACCCTACTTATGACCATTTGAGTTGCGGGATGTCGAAAAATACCCGGACATTGCTGTAAGTTATCTTTTTTATTGTGTGCGTCTTTTTCCGAGTACAGGAAAGTACTGTGGTGCTTCTTTCCGTCGCTACCGGCGTTTGGCGCTGTGAGATGTCACCCAGCATCCACCCGGAAGTAAAAAAATCTGCTTCCTCTTTCCAGTTCGTATATAAACATACAGTGCTACGTATACTGAATCTCCAGCGCACTCAGAACGTTGATATTTTTAATATTTAATATATCGTGCAACCATTCAACATGGTTGGCGTAAACAAGAGGCGAACAGTTTCTTTTGAAACAAAAGTGGAATAAGAAAGCTCAATGCAGTTGAGAAAATGGTCGGAAAACTTTTTGGCCACTTTTTACCACGGAGGAGGACCTCTTGAAGCACATATTTCAAAAGTAAGTTACACTTAACTTTATTTATGTTTTTAGAGCATATTATTTCATGAAATGTTGATTTTTTTGGGGGGACAAAACAATACAGGTTCCTTATACAAGCCTTAAACATACAAAATATATCACTGAAGCAACTTACAAAGTCAGGCAGCGTCTGTACACAATTAGCGCACCTCATTTGAAATAACGGCCTGCATAATCATATATTAAAGGTAATGTATTTATATATATTTATATATATATATATATATACACACTGTATAGATATATTATAGGTCATGTTTTTAAACATATACAGTAGGACCTCGGTTATCGCGGTTAATGGGGACCAAAACCACCCGCGATAAGTGAAAATCCGCGAAGTAGCGGCGCACCTTAAAAAATTATATATATTTTATTCTATTATTATTATTTTTTTAGACCTGCGAAGCTCTGAACCTGCGAACGTGGAACCATGCAGTAGCGACGCCCCTTCAAAAATGCGTAAAAAACAAAATATATTTTTAAAATTATTTTATTTTATTATTATTATTTTTTAGACCTGCGAAGCTCTGAACCCGCGAACGTGGAACCACAAAGTAGCGACGCCCTTTCAAAAATGCTTTGAAAAAAAAAAAATAATAAAAAAATATTATTATTATTTTTTAGGCCCGCGAAGCTCTGAACCCGCGAACATGGAAACGCGAAGTAGCGAGGTCCCACTGTGTGTATATATATATATATATATATATATATATATATATATATATATATATATATAAATTTTTTTTAGCATTTTTGAAGGGGTGTCGCTACTTCGTGGTTACACGTTCGCGGATTCAGAGCGTTGCGGGTCTAAAAAATAATAATAATTAAATAAAAATGTATATATAAATATATATATATATAAATATATATATATATATATATTTTTTTTTTTAAGTTGTTTTTAGAACCTCTTAATGGGATTTTTGCACCATACACCATGAACCAATAATTTTGTGTGCCCCAAAACGTAGCAAATGGAAACGTTTAAAATGCTGGTCTGTCATTGGTTTGCGTCACAGCATCATGGAGATTTTTTGGGGGGTTTGAACAATTTTATTGACACTAATAACAGCAAATAAACAGTGTGAGATTCTAACATTTTTTCTCGACAATACCGATATGCTATTTGCTGTACTTCCTCCCAAAAAGGCAATCTTTTATTCGGTTCAGAACCTTGAGTGCTTTGATGACTTTGCAAGTTGGTGGTACACGATGTATTGTTTATTCTGTATTTTTTGACTCACTTTGGGTCCCAAGCCTTCCAGTGATGCAACAGGGAGATGCAAAAACATGATATCCATGGAAGACATTTGGGGTTTTGAGGAAAAACAAAAAAGACGTGTGGGGGGTTTGGGGTTTTTAAGGGTTATTGTTCTATCTTCATTATTCATTATCCATTATCCGTTATCGGTCAGTTCATAATACGCTACAAAGCCTAGGAGCCGGGACACTTACTCTCAGCCAAAAGGCTAAGCTAAGGTCCTAGCCCTAAAGCCTTGCTGCGATCATTGCGAATGCACCGTTCCCGGAGGTACTGCAATACTGGGCCGATGCGTGGAGTGGACAGAGCAAGCTCTTAGACGTGTATCACTACTTTTACTATGTCGTATGGCTGTAACCAATAAACAAAACTAAGGAGGCAACAACATATCTTAAGGGCATGGAAATCCTTGCAAGTGGAAGTGTTAAATTCAGTTTTATTTTTCTCTGCTGTCGCCATCTTCTCTACCTCTGCATCTGCCTGATACTCTCCTTAACCAGCTCACGTTACTTCACATCAAAGGTAAGTAAAACATCTATTTGTAAACATCTAAACGCCTTTGTGTTATAAAATCCTATACAATTGTAACACACGAGTAGTGGACATTCTTAAGTATTTATCGGTGCTTCAATGGGTTAAGAACCTGTTAGCTAGGCTTTACCACTATTCGGCAGTTTCACTTGGTGATCCCCACCTCAGAACTGATCAAAGCTGTATCCCGTGGGTTTATTATATTATTTACTTCTAGTAGTTAAATTGGAAGTTTATATAATTAGAGTAAATCATGCATTGAGGAAAAACAGTAAGACACTTACATTTGGCAAGAGCCGTTTTGAAGCGTTTCCCGTTGATGTGTTTCAATACATGGTGCGGCTGTCTGTTCAAATGTCTGAGAGTCAGCTTGCAGAAGAGCTGATTTCTGAAACACAACAAGATCAGTATGATTTACTCATGTCAATTTTGCAGTTTATTATGAGGCAAACCACGTGACAATCAATAGAAACGTACGATTTCCCTTACGGTTGTTTTGAGCTTGGCACAATATGACATTCATACTGAGTGTAGTTAAACTCTGCTTGGGCGCTCAGCTTCTGATACTTTTTCCCTTTGGTGAAGTTCTGCAGCTCCTCCAAGTTACATGGAAACTCGTGGCCGTTCAATGTGCACTTGACCTGAAACCATATCAATTGGTCTTTCGTTTTTGCTCCACATTCTTTTTTACGTGACATGCTTGCTCACCTTTTTGCTATCAGTCAGCTCAAGAAAAGGGTTCTTGAGGAGGAAAGCTTTCACATCTGCAGGCAATTCCTCCATAGCTGTAATTTCTCCCTTGACTCAAAATGATCCGATATTTGTTTTGCAATACAGTATGTGGCTTCGCAAGGAGGACAGGAAGTCGCACGTGCTCGGCCGCGCATCGATGACATCATCTAGATGCGACAGCTTTGACATTTCATGCAGTGTGACGTCAGTGAAGAATTTCAATTTATAAATTTATGTGTGACAGTTTTTTTAATCTAAAAAACAACAACAAAAATATAACAAATGAATCATTTTTTGTTTAAGTCTTTTAATTTGATGAACAATCTCAATGTATACATTATGTAAATTGTACATAAAAATACATCACTTGTGTTTAGTTGAACGTGTCCTATTTTTATTTTACGCAATTCTGCAGTGTTTCGTGTTCCCTCAAAAATTGTTGATTTTGTATTGTTGGTTTTCTCATGCCATTTTGTATGCCATGTTAAACATATTTATATATGCATTCCGGCAAGGTTAAAATAACAGTGTAGCACTGATTTTATTTGAAGGTACAGTACTGTGATTCTTATTTTTCGCCCAAATAGACACATTTCGTTTTTTTCAGTCAGGTGACGGTAATCGAAGATGTGAAGTAAAGCTCAAACACATCCTTTGTTCATACACGTTGAGTCAGTCAGGATGAAGAAAGATGGAGCTTACACATACAAAATGAATGTAATTACGCACACGGTAGTTTTATAATATAGAATTGCTGATTTCTCTGACCACTTTGGTTTAGATTTTTGTTTTAATTTTGTTGCAAGTGGGAGTAAATCTTTTACTTTACAATCTTTGTAAAAAGAATAAGCACCGCCTGCAAAGTCCCCATAATCCCTTTCGGTACATGCGTAGTAAATAAATAGATGATCCTCTAAGTCTAGCCCAAGTGTCTATAATGTTGAAGTTCAATTTTAGCTAGTGCACTGTATTTATCGGGCCGACAAATTATAAAGTTCGCGAGTTAATAAATTAACGTTTTGTGCATCTGTCAAAAAGTGGATAAAACGACGCTAAACGCCAGGTCATCTTGATGCTGTTTTAAAATGTCGGGACCAAACGGAGATCCCGACATCTCTATCGACGATGGTATCGTCGAGGACGGCGATGAATTTAATGACGAAGGTAAACCAGCATGCATAATGAACAAGATCTAACCTCCATATAAAATAGTATGTAAACCAGTTTGTTAACTAATGAACCGACGACGATCATTCATATTCCAGAGTTTGCAGCGATAAACTCTATGCTGGACCAGATCAACTCATACCTCGACGGCCTGGAGGAGAAAAACGACGCGCTCAACAATAAAATGCACGAACTTCTTGAATCTAATCGACAAGCCCGACTGGAGTTCCGAGCCCAGTTGGAAGAAGCGAGGCAAGGGGACGATCACTCCTCTTCTAAAGCTGGAGACGAGGATCACGATGGAGAAACAGGACCTCAACAGTGATAACAAATTTAGGATAGTTTTCGGATTGCATGCAAAGATGAATAGAATAAATTAATCTACACGTCCTTATTCTCCTGCATTGTTGTATGTGCAGTGTAATTTATAGTATTGTAGCCTCTTTTTCTGTCCATGGTGACTGGGAAATAGGAACATAGTTTACAGCACTGCAGACGCTGATGTATTTTAATGTTAATTAAAACAAACATTCAAAAGATGCATTTTACAGAATTGAGCATTATTTAAATTGCGTCAATTGCTGAATACAAATGTAGTCCCAAAAAACAATGTTTTAAAGTCACATCTGTCAGTGCTACATCAAACTTGAAATTCCTGTGAAGGCTAATCATGTGCTAGGTCACAGGGCGATGACGAGTTTTGCTACACGTGAGCAAGAATAAGTCAATGGAAAGAACCACAAATGAGGATGAAATGTCATTGAACAGTCAAAAAGGAAGTGATGCATTCAGAAACTTTTGAGAACAGTGCAAAATAGAAAAGCGCAAATAAAAGCACACCTGTACGAAGCAGTGGTCCACTTTTCTTTCACCGATCAAAAAAACCCCAAAACTGATGGCCCATAACTAACACTAAGGAGTCTCGTGAGAAAGAACCCTGGCTTAATCCAATTTTTTTTTTTTTACTGGATGCGATTTTGTTGTGTTTTCCTTCAGAAACACAGAATATCCAAATCAGTTTTTTTTTTTTTTTGGGGGGGGGGCAATGGATGCCAATTTAGGTTTCTCAAGAGGTAAATCAATTGAATGTCATCATAGTGGACCTGAATGCATGCTTTAGATGCAGCTCTTGTCAGTTTTATGTTTGCCTCTCTGATGAGATCTGTTGGAATTCTGTAGTGTATAATTATCCCTGTTTGGCACAATTTAAGAAAGATGGAAACCTCAGATTTCACACAAAGAATGGTAATGATAGAAAATACTTTTTGTAAGTATCAAAAAAGCTATGAAATTGTTATTAAGTCTCAACAGCGTTGAAATTGTTATCAAGCAATAGAACCGCTTGGTCAGGATTTTTTTTCACAACTTCACTCAAGCCTTATTTTTTTGACATCACATGAGCTCAAAGTCTTATTTTTTGTTTTTAGATATATAGAATCTTCCAAAACTTCAATTTTAGGCAAAACAGCATACAATTACAATTGTTGTCTGCTTGAGTTGGGGCTTATTTACCTTTCATTTGTTTTGCTTTCATCACATTTTTATGGTACTATGCACCGCCCTTGAATTTAGGACACAGAATAGGAAAATGTATCTTATCAATCTTTCAGCGTCTACTCGCAGCCCTTCCGGATCTCCGTCTGGTTCGTGGATCCTTTCCTTCAGCAGAAAGCTCGTCTGGAGTTGTCAACTCTTGACAAGGGCTGGGCTGACTTTCTTTGTCTTCGTACTGGTCTTCTGTCCCACTGCAGAGGTTTGATGCAGAGTCTGCGCTATTAGACAGGCAAGATGCTTCAGGAGTATCCGTGGGTGTCTCTGTCAATAATCCGTGATTGGTGTCATCAGTTAAGTCACATTTCTTGCTCAATGATTCTTTGTATTTCTGGGGACAGAGGATGGCAAAATATCACAAGAGCGAAAAATGCATCACACTAACATTTTTTATTTCATTGAACATGGGCTGTTTTGATGGTGCACATTACCATGATCCTACCTTGAGGGTGTCAAAGTGCTCAAGAGATTTACAGTGGGTGTGTAAAGTGGACGAGTCAAAATGGTAGAATTTGTTGCAAAGTCGGCAGATGAAACCAGCCACCGGCACAAAAAAGCTGGACCCTGTGGGGGAAAGAAATGGCAAGCATCATCTTTATCAGTGATCTCGACAGGAGAACAAGTCACTTTTCAAGCATTAAGGATCACAGACTTTGTAAATGTGCACCACCCATAATGTTATACATGAACCTGAAATTTGGCAAGTTAAAGAAAAAAAGGGAAGGTAATGATGGCACTCACCATAGATGGTGTCAGGATCATACTGCTCATCGCTGCCCATGTCCTTCAGTGTCACCTCTTTAGATGAGCTCCATTCATCCTGTAACCAGAACAGAATGCTGAGTCGGCAAGATTTCATTGGAAGTATTCAGCATTGAAAAATAAATAACCTTGTTCTCCAGGTCTTCTTCTTCATCAAAATCAAGCCTCTCATCCTGCCCATCTTCTTCTTCTACCTTAAAGCCGTCTTTATCAGGTAGCTCAGACGAGGTGTGTTCTTTTTGCTGAACATGGTCAATAATATGGTGTCAATGATAATGAGGAATGTTTAAGGGCTGGGTTATACGGCCTTAATTTAAAATCCCAGTCTGTTTCCGATTTGAGAACTATGCTCAATCAAGCTGTTGTGAATGAAATGTACTAGCACTATTTTCTTAAGGATTGGTCTTTTGTGGTTGTCTGTCCCCCCCAACTCTAAGAATAATTTATGTTACAAAAAAGGTGGCGACCCCTATAATGTACCCTAAAATGTGTTTTAACCAATTGAAATAGTCTTATTTTTAAGATTAAATTTTTTTCAACAGAAGGACAACTTTGGTCATTGTGTGTGATTAATGTTGGGCTTCAAGGTCATTAAGGTTAAGAGAAAAAAATAAACAGTCGCCTTTCTCGTGAGGAACATCCTTCAATACCTTTTCTAATCTCTGACAGTGCTCCTGGGACTGCAAGTGAGCTATAAATAGTTTGGAACTCCTGAAGTGTTTCTTGCAGATGCTGCAAGACGACACAGCCGCCCTGCTTGCAAGCTGAAAAGAAGGAGAGGAAACACAATAAATGTTTAGTCAATTCTGAAAACAGTCTCTGTCCTATTTTTAAACACAAACAATTCAAATTACTTTGTGCTCTTCTGTGTGATGATGATCTGAGAAGCTGGTGGAGTAGTGAGCGCCACAGGTCTCACACCAATGTGGCATGTCTATTTTTTTCTCTCTTTTGGGAGCAAAATAAAGACTATTAATGTCTGGAAGATTCTCAAGACACAAATATGTTTTGGTTTAAAATAAACAAAACAAAAGCGCACCCTTCTTTATTGCCCCCCTGTAGAGTCTCGTGCAATCGTGGGAGGAGTGTGACCAGGCAGGCATTGCTCATGTGCTGGATCTCCATCATCCTCTGCTGGTGGGAAACACTGTTCATATGACTCCGGAAGTTCTTTGAAAAAACACACAAGTAGACAGTTAGAAAAAGTGTAGGGTGATGACATCTTAGTCTTTGGGTGTAGGAACCCCCCACCCCTTTATCCAGCTACAAACAGAAAGACTTAAGTCCCTGGGATTAATGGATCAAAAAGAAGGAACTATGTCCACCTTTCTATGCCGTCTGATGGACAGATGTTTGTCTCTCTTTATCCCTGATGGACAGAACTTTAAAAGACACACATCAGTGGTCCCCAAGATACCCTTCTCTCTGATAATTGCAATAACAATGCTCCACTGATAGAAAGCTTCAAGATGCACACCATATAAGTGTATTCTATATTTAATATTGGACAAATGCAAATGAGATTGTTAAGATGTGATGATGATTGATGATTTAGGATTCCTGATTGCAAAATGTTTAGTTTGGGATATTGTCCACATATGTGTCTGGCGTAAAACTTCCCACATTGGGGTCTGTACCGTCACTTTCTTTCTTTAAACTATACACAAATCCACGGTCTAATACAACGGACGCAGGGACACATTTGACGTCCTCTTTTGGTACTCTGGGGCACTTGCAATCGGCACTCAGAAATCCCCCAAACTATTTCATTTTAAACACAAGATAAACCCGCTACAGGAGAGTGTGAGCAATTAGAGCAGATGTTTGACATACTTCTTGACTGTGGCAAGTGACGGTGCAAAGGTAGCAGTAGAACTTATTAGCACCCTCTGCAGGGTCCTGTTTGTCAGATGGCTCGGTAGCTTGGCTCTCCCCCTCTTGGGAACCAAGTGAGGGGCCTCTTTCCTCTAAAAGGAGGCTGTCTGCAAACATAAAGAGGGATTACCTGAAACTAGTCCAAAGAAAAAAAAGAATAATTGTAGAATAATTTTGAAATTTGCCGTCAATCTGGGAGTCTTCTGTGTTATATTCAGAAGAGAGGATATCACCATCTGATTCTGCCGTGGTGACAACTGGATGTGTAGGAGATCTAAATGTGTTGACACAAAAAAAAAAAAGAAAAAAAAGGAAGAAAGCGAGCATTTTTATACACTTTTAAGATAGCGGCTGCAATTGTCTGTGCTTTCACTGCGTCCGTATCTGGAGCAGGGACGAAAGACATGTTATTATGTAAAAGATGGATTATTTCTTGTCTTAAAATCCACTCAACTCTCTTAATATTCAGACTTTACAGCCATTCCTTCTTTTTTCAGCATTTAGGTTCCTGAAAGTATCTGGAATAAGTGAAATCTATTAAGTAGAAACTATTTTTTTTACCTACAAAGAAAGTTGTACTACTGTACTAGATTTACTACTGTAAACAATAAATTTTTAATGTTTTATTTATTTATTACAAATAACCTCTCTTTAAGGGACTGATTAGCCAATAAGAATGCAGAACATTGACAATCAGTGAAACAGCGAGACTGAAAGGTGAACCATTGGAAAGCAAGGGATTACTGTATTCTAATAGATTACACATTTTTCCACTTGGACGTTTGACTTTTTTCCTGACAGAAAACATTTTAAACAAAAAAAACACGAATGGACTAAATAAATAAAATAAAATATATGAAATGAAATGATCTAAAATATCTTACAAGTAAAATTAACTTTTACACTGCATGTAAGGTACTTGTTCCATAAAATAAAATAACTCATTTTTAAAGTACTTTCCAGGTGCTCATTTAGACCTGCCTAATTAAGGACTCTGATGCTGGATATAAGAATCAAATAATCATCACGAAAAAAATCAGCAGTAAAATAGAATTTATCGCAAAATTACTGTTTAAACTGCATTCTTCAGGCTGAACGCAGTCAGCTGTACTTCATTTTTAAGCAAAATATTTATATTTGCTACATTGTAGATTGTACATAAACTAGTTAGTATCCGACTTCATACCGGGATGATTTCTGACCACACGGTCGTAAATCCATTGCAATGGCGCTATCTTCTGTCAATTTACTGTACCGAGTGCATTGGGAGATTGCTCTGCAGCCTAGTTGCCAAAAATTGGGTTTCCAGGTTGCTACTAGCCTTGGTTCCCTACATTGAATGAAATAAGAGTATCTTCTGGAAAAAAAATGAGCATCTGCTATAGGAAAAATCTGCATCCCTGAAAAAAACTGAAAATCTGTTAAATTTAAATCCAAATGAGGCTTTCTTCTATTCTACCACGTCACAACTCACAGGCATAGAATGTCGTAGTGTCCATTTACCAGCAAGCCTAATTTAGTATTCAGTAACTGTATTTTTTGGATTATTATGTCCACCTAAATACCCAGAAATTTCCAGAAGTTCAAAAGTGCACCATATAATCTTGTGCGCCTTATTGACCGGAAAATATGGTAAATAAATTGGAAATGCATAAGAACAACGAAATGCAGCAACAATTTTTACTTAATCCATTTATTTTGGTGGAAACTACATTCCACAATGTTACTTTATGTCCCATAAAATAGATATTCTTAAATTTTCTGACTTAATTCATGCAACCTTAAGTCTTAAAGAAGTTTTAATATTATGTGCCTGATAGTCCGGTGCAGTTTAAATATGAAATGACTTCATAAAATCCTTAATCTGAAGCGCCTCATAGTTCAGGGTATATGGTATTTGGATGGGTTCTTCGGTACATGCTACGGACTGTATTTTTTAAGGCCTCTTTGTCTCTCTCACTCTTACTCTGATGATAAAAAAGTTTTTATATAAGATTTCGCCTGACTTTGTACCTGAATTCTGTGATAACACATTGACGATCATATTCTGGATCAACATTTTAGATTTTGCACTCACTCTTCCACTCTTTGCCTCTTCACTTCAGGCTCATCAAGTAATTCTTCAAATCTCTCTGTAGATCCTTCTTCCAACTCTTCCACTCCATCTAATAAATGAGATTCAAACATGAAAATATTCTGTAGTCATAGTGGGCATGTAATTTTGTTTTAGATGTTTTCATTTGTACTCTTCATCAATGGATTGTTTTCTTGATTTTGAGGTTTACTGCACTACTTTCTAAATTTATACTTACCGGCATCAGTTTCTCCAACACTGCCTGCTGCTGGAATATCCGCTGCACATCCGTCTGACACCTGCTCGCTATCACTCTTCTTTTCAATCTGGGGAGCAACAGTATCACACAGAGAAAGGGTTAAAGTACTTAGATTTCACCCTTTACCGCATACATATTTTTTAATGAAGCTTCAACTGTTATTACAGAGCTAGTGGTGGTAGTAGAGGAGGTCGTTGCAGTACTGCTAGTGGCAGAGCCAGTGGTGGTGGTGGTGTTATTAAAATAGCGAGGGTGAGGATGAAAGGCCCGAGGAGTAGCTGGGAAACCCATGTTTCCCATGAGGGGTGACTTCATAGCCATGCCCATTGGAACCGGTCCAAGCAGAGACCTGTTTGTTGCTGCGAAGAATTGACGGAACTGCTGCCCAGCCATTCCAAAGTTACGCATGTTACCTAAATGCGACAGGGTAGTATGTGTTATGTATGTTTCATTGTACTGAGCATTTATTCGCGTTCATGCTTTACCCTGCATTTGCTGCATCATTAAGGCTCCCTGCAGCATGGGATTGGGGCTTATGATGGTGGTCTGGGTTGCCTGGCAGAGGTTGACCATTCTTGGAGGCCCGGGTGTTGTATGTGGAGGTACGGGGATTGCTCTGGCAACAATAAAAACAGTAGTCAATTTCCATGTCATACAAAGAAGTTATCAGTATCTGTGGTGATATGAACTTTTTTGAGGTATCTGAAATCACATTATTGATTGTCTTCTAGAACCATTTTAAAAAGAATCATAAACAAAATAAATTGTAATTTGCCATTAAATGAATTAAATAATAAAGAAAATAGTATGGTGTGTTCAAAAGGTGATTGAATAAATGCAATCAATCCTTAGATGAAAGGGGATGTTAGGTTCTAATGGTACCGGTATCAATCACTACTCAAGGTTTGGGTATCCGTATCGGTGTGAGTGTGGTATAATACATCACCGGTCTTAACCATTACATGTTGTTCTTAGAAAATTAGTATTGTTGTACCAAAGGCATGTTTACAAGTATATATTTAACAGCGACAAAAAAACAAACAAAAACAAAAAAGAAAGAGAAGAAAATCATACTCATAAAATGTGAATAAACGAAATAAAATGGTGTATTTATTGAATACATATTTAAGTAATGTCACAACCTCAAAGTGAATTTTCTAAACCTATTTTTGAAATCATGTATTTGTTAATGTAACTATAGCAAAGGTAAAAACAATGGAAACAGGACAAGGGGCAAAAATCTCTGTACTAAGGTATGTTGTATTTATAGGAGTTGTTCGATATGGTATTTTTTTTAAGAGTGATAGTGAAAATGAAACACACCTTGAGTAGGTATCGCCCCCCTTACACACAATGTTACATAAAAAATAAAATAAAAACACATTTAAAGAGCCACAAATGAGGACATACTGGCATACAACATCATTGTGTGCCGTGCTGAGAGTTTGGAAACAGACAGGAGAAACATAAAGAGAGTCAGCCCAGGAATACATTGGCTGCTCTGTGCCCAGTCTAGAGGACATTGCTGGTTCATGCCACCACAGGAAATCCAACAACATTATCAAGTACTTCTCCCCACTAGGCCACTACCTTTTCGACCCCCCGTCCTCTGGCAGATCCTTTTTCAAGTTTTAGGTTTCATAAAAAAGGACTAAAAGGCTTTAAGACAGTTTCTCCCCCAGAGCCATCATGACCCCAAGTAAACACATCAAACTGTGGAAACATTATCTTTCCTATGGAAATGAAAAATCAGCACTCATATTTTAGTTTTTAACTCTTATTTTTTCACCATGTTGCTGCTAATATAAGTGCACTGAATTATTGCAGGGCAGCGCGGCGGAACAGTGGTTAGCGCATGTGCGGCCAGTTCTGAAGTCATGAGATTGAACCTGTGGAGTTTGCATGTTCTCCCTGTGCTTGCGTGGGTTTCCTCCGGGCACTCCTGTTTTCTCCTACATTCCGAAAACATGCATGTCAGGTTAATTGGCTGGTTCAAATTGTCCCTAAGAATGAATGAGCGAGAGAACTGTCTGTCCCTGTGTGCCCTGCGACTGGCTGGCAACCAGTTCAGGGTGTCCCCTGCCCACTGCCCCCGCGACCCTACTGAGGATAAGCGGTGTAGATAATGGATGGATGGATGAATTATTGCACAATTTCTGATGCAACGAGATCTTAGGCCAGTCTACAAACACTACCTTGTAAATAAAGCATATCTATTCCAATGATCTTTTTAAAGTATAAAAGTATTATATTCCATGTGTATCCTGGAGTGTCATTTCTCACCTCGTTGTAAACAATACATTGTTGTCATTAACAGTAACGACAATAGAATTGATCTTTAAATAATGGCAGGGTATAAATCTTCAATATTGAATATCGTATTGCCAACGAATCATTTGTTCAAGTCCAGATACCTAAGGGGAATACAGATAAGTTAATAAAAATATACCAGCACCGGTACTGATACTTCGTATCATCCCAAAATCACCTACACAAACGAATAATTTCAACAGTAGGCCTCGTGTAAAGCCCCGGGATGGTGTTGAAAAGCTCACCGCGGTGCTTGGTGATGGTGGAGGCCGACATGGTGCGCCGGAGCGGTCTGTGACTGTGGCGGCGGCGGAGGAGGAGGCTGTTGTTGACTAAAAAGTTGTTGCAGTTGCCGCAGATGCTGGTGATAATGTTGCTGTTGCTGCTGGTGGTTGTGATGGTTGAACATTGTGGTTGAAGAGCTCAAGGTGCTCTCGCCGTTCGCCGAAAGATTCAGAGCTTAAGAGATAAAAAACAAGCTAAATGCTAACTAGCCAACTTTCAATGACAGTCGGTCCAACAGGTCCTTTCATAGGTCGCGTTAACAACTAGCTAACGTTAGCAGTTGAGCTAACACAAAGCGCGAAGTTGGATTTATTTAGCCTTTACTACATTAAGCCGAATAAATAAGCATCTCCAACATAAATGAAGCCTTGGTTCGGAATGGAATAGTCATGAGCAGACTACAAGGTTTACAAAAACAATAACGCCGCTTTAACTCAAATAAACAAACGATGGACGCTACAGGAAGCTGTTAGCTTAGCCTAGCATAAAAAGGGTTACACGCACGATCCTTGTATTTTATGTCAGATTTCTTCGATACGTCGTCGTACCTACCTTCCAAAAACGCCAAATCTTAATTATATATTTCAAAAGAGAACCAAGCTGTGAATATGCGTTGGACGCGTCAGTTAACACTGAACTCCAAAATACTCTGCGATGTTGGTTTTGGTACCATCTAGTGGTTATGTACAGGACCAAAAGCTAATGCGTCGCTTTCTTTGGGACAACCTGTTTTAGTTCCTTTTGGGCCTTATTAATGCGATTATTTTTAGTTCATCTCTATGTTTCAAAATAACTCTATGCGTTCTACAGTGATATTAAGTTTTAGGTGTTATGATCATGCAAAACAAGCGTTATTTCTGTGGCAAAATTTGAAATTCAGCACCATGGACAGATCTGCAGAGCACTAGCTAAGAATAATATACAAGAGACCCCCGGATACGGTGCCCCCACCTTAAGATGTTTTCAATCTACGCTAAGTAATACCACGTTTTTTGGTTCCTCTTTGCAACATTTCACCCAACCCACACATACAAAATTCAAACTTTTCAGTCTTGTGTATGACATTACAACTAAGATGCCTGTCGGTTATTGGCCGACATTATAAAAAATTGATTTCCGTCATGGCAGCATGAAAATACAGTTATGGCTGAACTACTCCCTACAATTCCTTTTTCTTTAGTTCCGAATCTCGTGTGCTTTGTAAACAATTTGTGAGGAAATATACTGTATATTTTGTATTGTATTTATTAGCTATGGGTCCCAAGCCTTGCAGTGATGCTATAGATGAAAGCAATAACATGGTAAGCAAGGAAACAAAGCTTGCAGTTATCAAGAAATAAGATGAGGGCCACGAATCGATACCCTCGCTCAGTTGCCTGGCCAAACTCAATGAAAGACCAGGGTTATTATCAACAATAAGGAGTTGTTTAAAGCAAGCAAATATTATAAAGTTTAAAATCAGTTTGCTTCTTAATACACCGTATCTGTCTCCTCATCTCGTGCATTAACCCGCTACTCCACTCAACCAACTCAAGTCTCAAGTCACTTAGCACCCAAGGTAAATATGATTTATTTTTTCTTCTAGTATATGTTTGACTGTAATGCTATTCAATTAAATGCACATATCCAGTATCACACATCACCAGTACTTACTATGTAGTATTTTGTCATTTTAATGATTAGAAAAAAAAACTATACTCATGCCGTAGGTTCCTGTATGGTTCGCTCCATCTTTGAAATCAATTTGGTAATTATAGTAGAACCAAATAACGGACATTTTTATTCACACAACAAACGTATGTTGTTTGCCTACTATCTCAGACTCCAGAACAAAGCTCCAAGCGGAGCAGAGGGCCCCCAAGTGGAAATATTTGAGAACTGCATCTTGGAGTATTTCACGGGAAATACACGGAGAGCTCATACTCATCCTCGACCTGATTCCCCCCGCCCTCCTGCGGTACTCGCTGGTAGAGACGCGCACCAGGGACGGTAACGCAACGCAGGGCTCGGTCACGGCTCCTAATAAAAATCTAACGGTATAAATTAAACCCAGTACATCCGTCGAGGACTGTCCTTCACGCCACGATGGGGAACCGGGGCATGGAGGATCTGATCCCCCTGGTGAACCGCATGCAAGATGCCTTTGCCGCCATCGGCCAGAATGCCAACCTGGACCTGCCTCAGATTGCCGTAGTGGGCGGACAGAGTGCAGGGAAGAGTTCGGTGCTGGAGAACTTTGTGGGCAAGTAAGTGGATTTAAAATATTTACTCTATTTAGCGCATCGTGTATATTACCCCCATCCCCCCACCTCATCTGCCTCCACACCTCCATGTCATTCTTCCATTTTGTAGTGCTGTTAAATTGTAAACCGAGGACAATCTCATTTTTAAAGTCATTTGTCAAAATGCCTTTTTGGATTTACCGTAATGCATTACCTGCTACAAAGCTGCACAGTGCATTAAACGTTGGAGACCCTCTCAAGCTTATCTGCAACCTAGGATTGGCAACCAACGGCACACGAGCGGTACATGGCCCACCTAAACATTTTATTTTGTGTTCAACCACTCATAATTAGCTGTTTATATTCAATGTACACTGGAAATGAAATGAAATGAAATGAAATGAAATGAAATGATCTGCATTTATATAGCGCTTTTCAAGTCAATGACTTCCCAAAGCGCTTTACATTGTGCTTCACATTTCCCAATAGCGGCCGTGATCTGTGCAGCCATGTAAGGCGCTAACCTGCTTATTGGGGGTATTGGGGGTTCAGTGTCTTACCCATGGACACTTCGGCATGTAACACGGACAAGCCGGGATTCGAACTGGGATCCCTTAATCCTAAAACGATCGCTCTACCTCCTGAGCTACTGCCGCCCCACTGGCACATGTCATCTTTGCAGCCAGGCCCCAATGTTGTCCTCTGTGTGCTATTTTAATCTCAACCTAAAACATGCACACTGATTCATATTGTGGTTATTAAAAAGGCTTCAAAATACAAACAGAATAACCGGTACAGTATTATGCTGTATGATGACATTGTCTGCATAAAACAGAGGAAGGGGAAAGAGAGAGTCGTCCACCTGAGCTTTGAGCCTTTACAGCTCAGCCCCTCCATCTGGTGTACTTATGAACGAAGCTTAACCAGCAGTGGCCAGGCGACAACACCCAGGCACCTTTATTTAAGGACAAGCGTACCAGTATGGTGTGTGTTATGTGTATAAACCACAGCTAGCTGCTGAAAGCAAGGTCAGCTTCTGTGCCCAATGCTTTTGCTTCAAGTTGACGCGGCAACACACCATTTTCAAATTAATCCCAATTGACAGGCATACATCCACCCCTGAAGAGATTATTTCAAATTATATGATTAACAACAAGGTCTAAGATCTCATTAGGCACAAATATGCTCTCTGCTTAGCTTTTTTGCACATTTTTCTAGTAGCAAACTCTAATCCTAAAATTTAGCAGGTGCACGTGATGTTGTTTTATATGTTATAATGCAGCATTGTGTGAAGATGTGTGTTTACCTTGTAAATGATTTGGTAAACATACGTACACAAACTTGCTGTATTATGGGAAATGTAGGCACTACTGTTCGAAACTGTATCACCTTAATGAACTTTGATTCAAAACGTATTACACCATGTTTCTGCAGTACTATGTTTGATCATATGAGTATGACTTTAGTTATAAGCTTATATATAAACATACTTTTGACCCCTTTGTAGTTCCTCTATATCAGTGGTGCCCTAACTTTGGCCCAGGGGCCTTCCTTGGTCACTGCTTATTTTCTGTGACTTGGGAAGGGTACAAAAAATGCTCATACTGAATGGGTTATATATGCTGTAGAGCTCTCATTAATATTTTAAATTTCAAAAGAACTAGGTCTGGGTGATAGGGCACAACAATAAAATATTGTTTTTTTGTGATCATTTTGGATGGTTAGGATTTCAATAGATTATTTATTTGAAATTGTTTAGATAAAAAGATAATAAGATGTACATATCACAATATTTTAAACTTTAGTTTCAAGAAAGTACGCTGTATGCATGTTAGACAACAGTGACTGATTTCAAATTTATTATTTATTCATTTTAATGTAAAATTGAAATTCATAGTTTGTGCAAAAAATATATTGTCCATTAATTATGCCTAGAGTGCTTAGTAATTATTTTGAACACATCTCATAAACCACACAGTCAAGGATTATGCTGATTTTACCAAAGCTTTTACTAATCAGAACTAAGTCTTGAATTATCCCCCTTGAACTTTTGGGACTGAGAGGTTACAGGTTCGATTCCTGACTCCATTTGCCATTCACATTACCCCCAATGTCACAATTTATAAATTTTTCCAAATGGCAAATTCATCCAAAACATTCAATTCATAGCCTATTGCTAAAAGGAATTATTCGATATTCCACAAGTAACAACACACCACTGTAGAGTGTTTAAAGGGTTGTCTGGCTTGCTTTAACTACCAAGTAATGACACCCATGAGGAAATGCACTACAGACATTTGATAGATTGATGAATCTTTGAATCACACTGACAGTTTTTTCTTAATCCCATTGTGTAAACACATAATAGAAAAAAACCGCTGTGGCACATGATCGTCCGTGTGATTGTTGTGTGCCGGTCTCTTGCACCTTTCCGTCGCCATGGCAACAACTTCTGCCTAATTATGGTGCCTTCACCCAAGGGAGCTACAATCTCGATGAGAGTTGAGGGCGAGAAAAAACAAAATGTCAAGCATAATGACATGAGCATGCAAATATTTTCAGCCTGAGCCACTAAAAAAGCTAGCTTGCGATGCAGTGTGTGTGGGTGACATTGCGTGTCCTCTCATCCTTCCATCTTGACACGCCGCCCCTCCTCCATAGTGGCTCATTGTGGAGCGTTTACGCTATCGGCTCTTGCCTCAACGTTTGCTCACGAAGCTGTTTCTTTCTTCAGAAATTAAGCTGCATTGTGAAGCCTTTTTTGGCAGTAAGGTGACACCTCTCTTGCTTGTTTTATACTGGCTCCGGTCCGTAAAACGCCTTTGCCCTCAATGCTGCAGCTTCCAGTCAGCACAATCAATAAGGAAAGCTTAGGGGATAATGTGCCTAATGGCAAGAAGACATTTTTGTTCATTACATTAGATGCACCAGTGCTTTATCAATCCCTTATATAAGGGCTGCAGTGTTTGCCTTTATAGTGATAATGATAAAAATTCACCACTATCATTCAGGTAATTCTTTGAAACTGATGCTGAGCACTGATCCTGATAAATTATGATGACATGTTTTATGGCTTTTCTATTGTATTGTGTGTCATCATTAGACAAATCAACAATGTGCCATTATTGATTATGTCAAATAAATATTTTAAATATCATGTCTGGACTACATAAATAATAAACACAAAAGATTGAAACTATAATTAGGATAATCGAGGAATCCAATTAAGTTTGTATGACAGCGTGTGTCTCTGTTATTCATGTTATCTCATGAAGTTGCTCATATTAACAGCTTAAGTATCCATCACCACTTCCCCCCAGTCATGGTGGTTACGTCCATGCCACATAGCCTTCGTGTTGTTATATTATGTAATGTTGCAATTGACAGCCAAGGGCATTGCTTCACTCATTCTTGGCTCATTCTGTTCAGCTCAAAGAAAACCTCAGGCTAAGAAGAAAGATGTTGCATAGTGATAGACAGGCTTTGTTTTATCCCAAGCCTTTCAGCGGTAATTGCTTGTAGATGACTGATTAAAGCTGCTTTGTCAGCATTTTTATATGACTGTGCCCAACAGCCCCCCACTGGTTAGATATAGAAACATATATGAAAGTATGCAATGCAATGTTGTACAGAGGAAGAGAACTCCAGAGGATTAACTTTAATCTCGCTCTCTATCTTCCCGCATTGGCTCAGCATTAATCTGCCCATCCGCTGCAGAGCAACCTGCCTGTTTGTTGTCTCTCCATGCAGGAATTTAGATATTTCCCCCCAATATTGGGTGTATATTTGCAATATTAGAGCTACAAATTAAATTTAAAAATCCCTTAAAAAAATGTGATAAATGCTGCACAGTGTAGCGCCAGCTCTAGTCCTAATCTGTGTGGGCGAGTCCAATTTTGGGTATTTAATGCAGATGCACACAACCTTGTACAGCAACAAATATGTATATCAGGCTGTTGTGGATGTGAACACATTGCATGTCATTCTTCGCCAATATGCTTCTTCAAGTCTGTAACAGATTTAAAATCCTTAAGAAATAGATTGAGTGGACTACTCAGTTTCCTCAAATATCAAATCTTTAGTTTTCTAATATGTGTAAATCCAGATTTAAATTGGTATCTTTCCATACACTACTTGTTCTTTCCCTGCAACCAATTAGCAGTGTATGGTACTGTTCACTTAAATTGAATTGGGTGGGACTCCATGTTAACCATGTCAGAGACAAGAGCTATAATAAATGAATGTATTGCTGATTTATATTTGGCACGTGGCACTCAAAGCATATGCTTTTACGCTGCCACAAAAAGCATATGCTTTTACACTGCCATATAGGCAGTAACTTGACATTTATACTATCACAAGATGCATTGCAAAGCATATTCAAGTTTTCCTATTAAGTGTCTGGGAGCCTTTTTTTTTACATTTTGAAGAGCCTCCTCTCAAGTTGGGACGAGTTTTACTTGCACTACTAGGGAAGTAAGCATATGAGATTAAACAAGGACCTTCAGTTGAGACTATTTGTCCTCTGTAAAAGGATTGCATTTGTAAATATTGGCATCAAAATGTAACCAATTCATTTCCTGAACAGCTCCTGGCAAAATTGGAAACACAAGAATGTCACACTTTACAAAACCACAGGGCCCTTATTGCTATTGTGCAAGGGAGAGCTACAGTAAGCCCTGTGCGTGGGCTTGCGTTTGGCGAATCCACAACGGTTTGGAGCAACGTCAATCATCCTGCCCTCCCAAACAGACTACGAGACTTGTCATGGATGGTGGCTCATGAAGTTCTCCCAGTCAGAGCTGTAATGCACCACCGAGGAATGTCAGCGACTTCGACGTGCCCTCGACCTGGCTGTGGCGCCCTGAAGTCGGTGAGGCACCTTTTTTGTGAGTGCAGCGCTGCCCAGGTCTTGTGGACAATGGCCGAACAACTAGGAAAGTTCCTGGACTTGCCAGCAGGAGAGGTCCCTGATGCACAGTACGTGCTTTACGGGGTGAGTCGGTCGAGGAGGCCTCGGAACGACTTTGCCAGGGACTGGCTCACTCTCGCCGCCATCAAGGACGCCATCTGGACCTCCAGAAACCTGCTGGTATGGAGGTGCAGGCAGATCCCCCCCGTGGCTGTGCTCCAAATGGCTGCAGATACCATACAATCTGCGAGCGGCGGGCCTAGGACGCAGCCATAAAGAAGACTCGTCTGCACCCACCCGGAGGGGGGAGCCGGAGCTACACTGTGGGAGTCCCGGCAGCAACGGCCTGGGTTGTGGAACCCAGAAGGGAGAGGACCCACGCAGAAGGGAAAGGACCCACACAGAGGACTGGAAGAATGCTGCTTGGGAGGGTGGGATGGCAGAGCTATGCCCTTGCACAATAGTATTGCCTTTTACACGCTGGTTAACTACTGTTAAAAGAAAATAACTCTGAAATTGTTTAATTGATGTTGAAAATGTCAGGAAAAAATGTTAAAACGTCATATCGTAACGTCATATTGTCAAATATAAAAAAATTGTGAATATGCTTGATGGCTGTGTTTTGCTGCTGTTGGTGTCAGTGGATTTGTTCAGACCGAGGACAATCGACTTTGGCCTGGACGGATCTATTGACACTAACAAAGATGTTATATAATGAAATTGTTAATATGTTTGATTTTCGAGAAGGTTTGTTCAAACCTCACTTTGTGTTTGCTGTTAAAAACGTAATATTGGAATATAATATTGTGGATGTGCTTAATTGCTGTTGAGATTGTCATGATTGTTTTCTGTTTTTAGTGTCAATAAATTTGTTCAAACCCAAAAAAAATTTAAAAAAAAAAAAAAAAGGAATCTTTATGAGTAAGGGGTCAACATTTTTAGGTTGAGCTCATGGTAGAAAAAGTGGATCTTCCGACTCCAACATAACATTAATATTTTTGCCTTACTATTTTTTTCCCCCTGAGTACGGGTAAAATCCGACATACGCCCAGCGTTGATTCTGACCAAGTGGTCATTATTCTATTACACTGGCGCCATCTGCTGCTAAAACGGGTTTTAGTTACTGAGTGTAGTGGTTGATACCTGTAGCTGTGCCTGCTGGCTGCCAAAATTGTCGTCTGTGTTACCAGGCTGCTAGGTGCTGCGGTGCCAAACATTAAATTTAAAATATGAGCATTTGATGGCCATGGATTGACCAAAGTTGAGAAGGTTGTGAGTCGGATGTTACCTATAAAGTAAAATATAAGTAATATTAAAAGAAAACACGTTGCTTGATTTATTGTTGGGTGCAGAAATACATTTTTTTTAGACTGATACAGTTTCTAATACTCATTTCCTAAGGAGACATCGATAGACACATGTTCATTCTCTAACTTATGAGTGGCCTTTATTTAATATTTATGAGGTCTGTGTATTGTTTGTTGATGACCTTGCAACATCCATTGCAGCCTGGTCATCCTGGAAGGGGGTCTCTTCTCAAGTTTCCTTAATTTCCTCATGCGGAGGTTTTGACGTTTTCCTTGTTTTCATGTATGTTTTAGATTAGGGGATGGTGTAAAAAAGGTTGTACAGCTAATATTTTTTAAACATATCCGTTTATGTCCCAACATATTTTATTCATTATTGTAATGATATAAATGCAATTCACCATGTCTTTAATTTTAGTTTCATTTTTGTTAAATGGCCACTAGAAAGAAGCTCGTACCAGTATTGGAGAGTATTGTTATCTTAAAAGAAAGGCTCGCATCGACACTTAATAAGTGGTATGGCTATTGTTCATATCAACAAAATACAAAGACAACATAAATCATTTATTTAGGCTTTTCCGTTTTTTTTTTTTTTTGGAAAGTATCAGCTTCCGACGCATTGTTCCTTTGTATTATCACTAAAATATACGGTAAACACCTTTTTTCCTAGTTCATTTATATATTTTTTTTAACTATAGCAGCCAACTAAGAGGTAATACGTCTATTTTTAATCAGAGGCCCACAAACCGATACAATTTGGATTCACAGGTCGACAATTGAATCGAAACAAAATGAATATTGTTTCCACCCCCAGCTACTACAAATCATCTGCTGTTTATATGCACACTGCCAAGTCATAAGGGACTACTGCACATTTTAATGAGTATGAAAGCACAAGAAGCATATTGATGCGAGACAAAAGAAAAACAACAACACATAAAGATGCAGCACTTAAATGCATTTGAACTGTCTTGTCAGCTGGTGCAGGTACACACATTTTTACACACTCACGAAGAGTTTGTGTTGCTGTTACATAATAGATGAACGCCTGCAGAAAAATTGCAGCAGATAAACACACGTTGGCATTAAAATCAAGTTTTCCGGCATCACTGAATAATTTTGCAAGTTAACAAGCAAAATGTTTGTTGCCTCAATAACACAACAATTAAACTATATTATATTCATAACTTTTCCAATGATATAAAACAATTATTTCCAATTTAAATTTACCATCTTCTGCCATAGGGATTTCCTCCCACGAGGTTCTGGCATCGTGACCCGCCGTCCTTTAGTTCTGCAGCTGATGAACTCTCCCACAGGTGAGGATAAATAATATTGTGGTTTAAAGTAACATTGTTAGCACAGAGGTGCACAATTTAAGGCGTCTGTGTCGTTTCTGGCCCACTGACCATTTTCAGTGGCCTGCAACATCTACAACAAATGTATGCTTTTAGAATATTGTACAGTGCACAGCTAGCAAAGATGCTAATTACTTTTTTAAACAATTTTCAAAGACAAATATATTTTGGATATTTTTTATTTGATTCCAAATAGGGATGTTGGATATCAAAGTGAACCTAGCACTCAATTTTGAGTAGTAATTGGTACCACTTACCAATAACACTAGTATGTAATTTTACTTTAGCTCAGTAAAATGTGGTTGATATTTTAAAATAAACCTCCTTAAAATCCCATTTTCCTCTGCCATTGCATTTAATGAATTGCAATTCATTATTTCTCTAATTTTGGGTTCATGATTGTTACTAGAGGGCAGCCGTTATCTGTATCTGCCACCATAAGATGTGCCAAAACCTTATAAAGGCTGTTTTTGGCACCGAAAACGAAGTATCGGTACTCACACACCACTAATTCTAAACTGACCTTGGGTTACTTTTAAAAAACAAACAAATACACCGGATATTGGTGATCTCTTTATATTGCAGTTTAAATAAAGTAAAGTATCACGCTAGTAGCTTTTAAATAAATGATTTCCCCCCTTCTGACATACTTTGTTTTCTGCGTCTTTTAGAGTACGCCGAATTCCTCCACTGCAAAGGAAAAAAGTTTACGGACTTTGACGAGGTTCGTCAGGAGATCGAAGGCGAGACTGACCGCATGACGGGCGCCAACAAGGGCATCTCCCCCGTTCCTATCAACCTCCGAGTTTATTCCCCTCATGGTGTGGCCCTCTTAGGTTGGCTTGAATCTGAATGGAATGCTTCAATCTATATTCTCCATCGGCAGTACTTAACCTGACACTGGTGGACCTGCCTGGTATGACCAAAGTGCCCGTGGGCGACCAGCCGGCCGACATTGAGGCGCAGATCCGTGAAATGCTGATGCAGTTTGTCACCAAGGATAACTGCCTGATGCTCGCTGTTTCGCCGGCTAACTCGGATCTGGCCAACTCGGACGCTTTGAAGATTGCCAAGGAGGTCGACCCTCAGGGTGAGAATGCGCTTAAACACACGGCATTAGATGTATCTGTACTTAGATATTAGTATACTGTGGTACCACTTTGTACGACCCTAACTCATTGTAGGATCATGCACGTAGCTCAAATTGCTTGTGCAACTTGCGAATTTCTCCGATATGAAACATTTTTCCATTCTCGTCTTTCCAAAAGCATCTTAAATGAATGAACCTTAATTACCTACAAAACTCATCTTTCTGATTACTAAAAACAAATTCAAATAGTAATTAACACTAAGAAAATACAGTAATAAGAATGATAAGATGAAATTAATGAAATTAAATGTGATTTTATGAGTATCGCTTACCTTGGAGGCAGTCGCTGTAACGAAGGTTTGCACGTGGTGAGGTGGCGGGGGGCAGTTACCTTTCAACGATTTGTTTTCCTCGTATTTAATGTATTTTTGATTATTTCAAGTTATGCACACCGTACAACAATTTAAATACGGGTATAATTTAAAAAAGATACTGATCTGGTCTTGGAGCGGCACGGCGGATGAGTGGTTAGCTCGTCCGCGGCACAGTTCTGAGGTCATGGGATCAAATCTACTTACCCGTATTCCTGTGTGGAGTTTATATGTTCTCCCCGTGCTTGCCTGGGTTTCCTCCGGGCACTCCGGTTTCCTCCCATGTTCAAAAAACATGCATGTCAGGTGAATTGGCCGGTTCAAATTGTCCCTAGGTGCAAATGAGCAAGTGAGTTGTCTGTCTCTGTGTGCCCTGCACCTGGCTGGCAACCAGTTCAGGGTGTCCTCTTCCCACTGAAGATGGCTTGGATGGGCTCCAGCACCCCCGACACCCTACTGAGGATGGATGATCTTGTCTTGCCCATTTTGGCTCTAATACAGATTGTCTCGGTCACTGGCAACAGATGACAACAACATCGTAGATTGCTAATATTTCCACGGTACAGTATTCTACATAGTCCTTCCTCCTGTGAATAGGTGCCACGTCATGTTTGTACAGTTTATTATCGCTTTTTAAGGGGAATTGGAAGCATTAATAGGGGAAGCAATTCGCTGAGATTGACAGGTATGAGATCAATACACTGTTTATGATACATAATCACTTACTATACATTTAAAATAAAAGTTGCTGTAACTTTAAATTAACATACACATACATCTTAACAGTAAAATGTATCTGTATCTTTCTATTTTTTGCCTGTAGTAGTTTGAATGTGCAAACTGGAATGCAGATGCTGGCGGTGAGCGGTCTCGAGGGGTCTCTAGTGGAGGCCTCTGGGAATGGTCGTGACCTGGATTTTCCGTCATATGCTGCGCAATATTTTTCTTACAAAAAAAAAAATCTCGTATATTGAAATTCTTATGTTTAGAGGTGCTCATATAAATAGGTACTACTCTAGACTGAGTATGCGTGTATGTGTGTTGTAGGTATGAGGACCATTGGCGTCATTACCAAACTGGATCTCATGGACGAGGGCACGGATGCCAAGGACATTCTGGAAAATAAGCTGCTTCCGCTCAGAAGAGGTACATAAAACATACACACACAATTTCAGAGCCAACTGCTCACTGGTTCCCTCCTGTGGTAATGAGAGTTTAGCTCCAAACACTGCAGCAACACTGAAAAGTAAAAAAGAAAGAAAAGAAAGAGGGTGATGCTGTAATAAAAAAGTGGTTTAGCAAAAATGCCGATTCTGCACTTTCCTTTCCTCTTGCACTTTGGTTCGAACCCACGCATTTAATATTTTCCATAGTCTGTGTTATTTCTATGTCTAGCCCCCACTCCACATTTCCCTTGTGTAGCTAGTTGTGTTTACAAGGCTGCCGGGTGCATTAGCAGCAAAGCATGAAGCATATTTTAATAGTGAGGACGTTTGAGGGAAATCAGGCGGAAGTGAAACTGGATCCGCTTGACCTAAACTCACTTGGCCGCTGCGTCATGCTTTATGTCTATTCTTACGATTCCTTGGCAGGCCCACAAAATTATACACATATGTCTGACTTTCTTTTATTTTTTTCAACATATAAAAATATGCTCCATCCATTTCCTCTGTAACATATTGTTTACTTTCACCACGTGGCTGTGCTCGACTAAATTTGATGGAGCACATTTTTCAGAAGCCAATTGGAAAAAAAAGTCTGGCCTTTGCATAAGCAGCCTCAGCAAAGCCCCCTTGGGGATTTTTGTCTGTTGTTTCAAGGCTACATCGGCGTGGTCAACCGGAGCCAAAAGGACATCGATGGAAGGAAAGACATCACCGCGGCCTTGGCCGCCGAGAGGAAGTTCTTTCTCTCTCACCCCGCCTACAGGCACCTGGCTGACCGCATGGGCACTGCGTACCTGCAAAAAATCCTTAACCAGGTTGGGAGGAGGGTCAATATTATAACACAGCCAACTATCTTCTTATTTTTACTTTTCAAACCGTGCAGCAACTCACCAACCACATCCGGGACACACTGCCGGCTCTGCGGGCTAAATTGCAAAGCCAGCTCCTCTCTATCGAGAAAGAGGTGGAGGAGTACAAGAACTTTAGGCCCGATGATCCGTCCCGAAAGACAAAGGCTCTGCTTCAGTGAGTCATTGCCACCATGAACCTCAAACATTAAACAAAGGAAAGACAAATCAGAATATGTTGATCAGTGATACTCAAATGAGAGTATGTAAAGCCATTCAAGGGGGTATTAGATTTTTAACCAAACCTTTTAATTGTAAATGAAGAATTAATATTGGTTAGGCTAGGGATTAACTCCTGAGGAGGACATTTAATGATGATGTTTAATACAAGTAGTATGTCAGTTATAAATATTTGTTGCTTTTTAAATACACAGTATATTTGTAGCAATACAAATATTGTTCCAAACTTCAAAAAAAAAAAAAAAAATCAAAGAAAACAGACACTGGAAAGTCATACTTTTTTTTAGGGATAAAGTAATACCTCGTTTATCGCAGGGGTTACATTCCATCAAAATAAAAAAACGTGATTGGTGAAATTTGTGAAGTAAAAACATGGTTATTTTTTTACAATTACTATACAATTACATTTATTATTATCATAAGAACAAACCCTTTGGTCAAATAATAATTGGCCAATCAGAATGCAGAACACAATGAACAATGGAAAACCGTACACAGTAAACCGTGTTATGGCAAGGGATTAATGTAATACATTTTTAACTTTGTTTGTTATTATTTATTTATTTTAACATCCACCTACCAAAAATATGTTGTGCCAGTTAGGAGCACTTGACCGATTGTCTTTTCTTTTTTTTTTTTTTTTTTTAAGTTTAAAACCTCAGATGGCGAAAAACAACACATTACTTATCATGATGGAAAAGCTTCTCAAAATTTTTATCAAATGGGCATTCCTTTTGCCCATTTCAACAGCTGCTTCTCCAATTAGCAACTTGTAATCTTAGAAGACTAAGACAATCGTCGGAGTGGAGCTGAGATTTAGGGGGGTTACTTTCTAAAGGCACCCTGAATGATGATGAATAAATAATTAAATCTGGATGAACGACTTGCATCTACAGTGTTGTTTTGGCTTTTCTGTCAATAGACAAACATGTAAAATGTTCTTAGTCTTGTCATAAAGGCACAATGGTTGCGTGCAGGATGGTGCAACAGTTTTCGGTGGACTTTGAAAAGTGCATTGAAGGTTCCGGAGACCAGATCGACACAGCCGAGCTCTCTGGCGGTGCCAAGATCAATCGCATCTTCCACGAGCGTTTCCCCTTCGAACTGGTCAAGGTTCGTTCTTTTATTTTTGGGTCCTGTTCCCCGCCCATGTCAAATTCCGAAGTGTCGTGACACAGGTTTTTTTACCCCTTAGATGGAGTTCGATGAAAAGGAGCTCCGCAAGGAAATCAGCTACGCCATCAAGAACATCCACGGCATCAGGCACGTTTGTCCTTCCACTCACCTCTACATCAAATGAGAAGTACACCCTCTGTCTCCCTCATCCTTTGCTTGACTCCATTAGCTCGGTCACCTCCGTTACATCAATCTGCTATCATGAAGCTAACTTTTAAGTGACTCTGACGTTTTTATTCTCAACCTAATTCGCTGGGCATGGTCTACATCAATTAATTAAGCAGGGGTATTAAATATTTCACCTGCAATTTCTGACCATGCTAAAAGTTGTGTTAGGCTTATACTTTGTCAGTTTTTGGCTGTGTAAATTAGACATGTGATGTGGCTTCCATTTAAGTCATACTAGTACAACTACTCAACTTTTGAGTAGTTACTGCTACCTAAAATAATGTACCCAAGCCACTTTTTACACATACAATTACTTCTTAAAAACAATAGCAAATAATAGTTATGTGCACCTCCGTACACCGCAAATAGTGCTCTTTTAAAAAGATTAACGTTTAAATGAAATACCTTTTCAACTGTCTACTGGCGTACAATCTTACTTGTCATGCATATTGGGAATTTCTAATTTATAATTGATTTAATGTTTGTATTAATATAATTAGTTCATCTTCAGAGTTTTTTTTAAAGCAGCTCTATGGCTTCAACTAAAGTTGAAGCTTTAACTTTGACACTACTTGAATGAGATGAAATAGAGTGTGCAGAAATATCTGCCACTTGACATATTAAATAATATTGCACTTAGCAAGTATTTATATTTTTTTCTTTTGCAAAGCAAGTTAAAAGTATGGATTAATAAGAAAAAAAATCATTCACATGAGCAAAATTAAGTTAAAATAATCATGTACATTTACTGATTTTATTCCACCACAAAAAAACAGATCTCATTAAATAGCTTTTAGCCACTTTCACTAGTATCTAACATTTGTAGAATGGCCAGGTATCACTATGGGTCTGCTGTATGTAACTCACCATATTTAGAATCCAAAATGTGTACGGAACCTAAAAGGATCTCTGTATTTTCTTAAAAAACAGCATAGGAATACTGATAAACAACACACAAGTACATATTTTATTGTATTGTTAACAATGTAGTGAGCATCGTTTAAAAAAAGATTAGACCTGGAACTCCATGGTAGACACATATCTTGGTCAGGGTACACCTGGACTAGGTCCCAGTCAAGTTTCTAACCATGACAGACACCTTTGCAACGAAACACTTTAATAACTGCCCAGGAGGTTACTTTGCTCATAGCTCGATTGGTTGGGTGCGCTTGTTTTGTGAACCTTTACACTTTGAACTTGTTTGTCTTCCCTTCTGTCTCCATGAAACATTTTGTCCTTGAACATCATTAACCGTAATCACATTTTGTCTTCAGTAAATAAGAAAAGTGCAGTGAGTCCTTTCTTGTCCTCTATGCTTTGTATATATTGACTTTTTGTAGGCAGGGGTCACTTTCTTCACAACTAACACCTTTCTCTCTCGTCCAACTTTTCTTTCTTTTCTGCGTGGCTGGTTCTGTTGAGCAGAACTGGTCTCTTCACCCCGGACATGGCCTTTGAGACCATTGTGAAAAGGCAGATTGGGAAGATTAAAGAGCCTTGCACCAAATGTGTGGATATGGTCATGTCTGAGCTAGTCAATACGGTTAGACAGTGTACCAAAAAGGTAAACAAAAGAAGGAAATGGTGGCTAGCATTTTTTATGTTTGTTTTGTTTAAATGATGTGTGTTCTGGAATTCCTCGTCCGCAATGACCCGCCGCTGTTGCACACTCTCCCTACCCAAAATTGCTGCTCGCTCCAGCCTCCTTGGCTTGTTTCTGGACAGTTTGGGGCTTGGGGTGGGCTGTGGTACACCTGCCTTGTCTTCTGCTGTTGCATTCTGTCGTACAGGCTGGCCCGTGGTAGAATTGTTCTGACGGGGATTGATAAAAATAATAATAAAAAGGATGGAGGCTGAGGTGTTAGGAAAATATGGCTACCATTGTTTTATTGCAAACCGACCAAGACCTGGATGTCCCTAAACTTTCGACCCAAACAAGTATATAACTAACCGGAGAAGCAACACAGAGGCCTATAATAGCATTTGATGACCTGCAGGCATACACAGCTGAGGTGGGACATTATGTGCATAAGACACTTATTAGTCTTTCTCTGCATAAATCTGCCCTTTTTGAAAGAGTGGAAAGAAGTAAGCCTTTTCTAAAATGATACCATAAAAGGGCCTGTTTGGCGTTTGCCAGAAGCCAGATGGGAGGCACAGATAACATGTGGATTAAGGTGCTCTGGTCTGATGAGAGCAAAATTAAACTTTTTTTAGGCTGATTGCAAAGTTTTTAATTTGGCATTAGAGTAACACTGCAGATCCAATTAAAAACATAATCTGCACTGTCAAACATGGTGGTGGCAGCATGGGGTTGCTTTTCTTCAGTAGGGACTGGGAAGATCGTTCTTAGGGGGGGGCAATACTTTTGTAAGGCACTGTATCGTGTAATTTTTGTCAAATTGTACCATAGCTATAGAGAAAATGTCCACTACTTCTCTCTGGCAGCCATATTTGATGACCTCAGCGTCCAGACTTGCGTCTGTGCGAGACCGCAGCCATGCACCTGCAGCATTTAAGAACCATGATGGTCGTAAAAAAACATTTGAAAAAATCCACGCATGGCCAAATTTCACCTCCGCTGTGACAGCAGCCTTCCAAGAACAACCTGGAGCTCTCTACTGGGATGCTCTATGTTATTTTTGGGATACAGAGCAAAGAGAGCTGAGGGGCAGGAGGGGAGGTTTGCACGGCTGTGGTTTCGCTTATTTCCCCATCTCATCCCAAGGAGAGTGGATAAAAAGAAAAAAATACAGCACATGTCTCACTTTCATTTCTTACTTCTGTGCTGTTTTATCTTCCCGCTCATCTCTTGTCTTTTTATAATGTGTCGTCTCTCATCCATTCTGTTTCTACTCTCTTCCCTCCTCCTTCATTTGCTTCTCCAAATACTTTCCCACCTATTTTTTTTCTTTTTTTAATTTTTTTTCTTTTAATTTATTTATTTTTCCTCAATGTTGTCTCCCGCGCCGCCTGCCTACCTCCTTACAGGACGGGTCTGTTCACCCCTGACCTGGCTTTTGAGGCAATAGTGAAAAAGCAGATCCAAAAACTGAAGGAGCCCACACTGAAGTGTATAGACATGGTTGTGAGCGAGCTCACCTTCACCATACAAAAGTGTAGTCAAAAGGTAAAAAAAAAGAAGAAAAAAAAAGAAAAGAAAATTATTATTGTAAAGTGAGCAGGTGGGGTCAGACCGATGGCTGGGCTGTAAATACATGAATAAATAATACAGAAAGCTATCGTGTAAGGCTTTGAGTGTTCATAGATGTTTGTTTCCTGAAAGGGTTATAATACTTCCACATACCTATTTGCTCTTGTATAATTTTGTCTTTAGAACATGCTATTTTTTTGTTGTCATTTTACAACCGATAACTTTTTAATTCCCGCTGACTAAAAATCTTCTCACACAAAATCATAATTACAAGGTATGTTGTCATTGACGGCATTTCTTTAGAGAGCAAGACAATTAAAAAACGTTTGATTGGTCAATAATTTGTGTGAAAAACATTTAACAGATAAATGCATATTCCAAATGCTCATGAATAAAATTACTGATATTTTATATTTTATGATCATCCTTAAAGGAATAGTGTGTAATATTTAGGGCCTCCTAATGTTTTTTTATTAAAAAGATTTGACTACAGGAATTATCATACCACTGTTAATTTTTATAAAGAAATTTTTATGTTGAGAAGTTTGTATTTATTTTACATGGTGGAATCCCTACCTAAGGTCGCTGCCATGTTTGTCTCGCAACTTGCTGCTACACTGTGCTCTGTGGCACTGGTTTTTGTTCGCACTAGACAATACAGTGTCATCTAGTCAAATATTATACACTGGGGCTTTAACCTAACTCGATGAATTAAACAATAAGATATTCATAGTTTACTTTTAGAATTTGGCTTTAGTTATTTATTTTATTTTCAATATTCTTGTTTCCTTCTTATCATTATTGGTTTGGATTTATAGACTTTTGAATATTTTAATAATTGAATTTATTATTATCATTAATTGAACACTACATAAATAATGGGATGAAAATAATTATGGTTATATTCATAGCTATGCATATATCAAAACAATTTTTGTTTTGGTGTCAATTACCTTTTAAAATTTAAAAATCTAACATTTAAAAGCCTGCTAAACCTTATTTTTTGAGTTTTTTTTGTTCTGTTTTATAGGGTAATATATATGCTGCCAGCTGTGATCAGTCTTTCCTCACTCAAAACTTTACCCATGTATCCGTTTTAATACGCACTTGCTCTTTTTCCCGTTTGTTTTAAACGCAAGTGTTGGCCTTCTTTTTATAGAGCTTAGTACTTTTTTTCACCTAATCTGCATGGTAATTCATTATATCCCATTTCTTACCTCATCATGCCATATCTCTTTTGTCAGTGTTCATCTGCATTTATTCTTGAACTAACTTACTGTGGCGTGAATCTATGCACTTATTGACTAACTTTCACCTTCCAACCATCTTTTTTTGTTCACCTGTTTTTATTTGCCTTCTATCCTGTCCTCCTACCCAATCGAGAACACAACCTCCTTTGGATTTCCCACTCTTATCTTGATTTCCACTTGCAGAGATTGAATGTGTTTAATGATAGACTGTATTATGATATATAGTGCTCTGGGAAAATCCAAAAAGGGGTCAGTTTGAAATCATCTCCCCAAATGCCCCATGGTCTTCCCCTTTTTCTTTTGGCGTAGTATTCCTGCATGTGGCCTTGCTCGTGACAGTAAAACAAATGTTTTCTGCACTTTGACACAAAATAATCTCCCTCCCCCCATGCTGCAATGCATCTTGTGAATTCGCAAAATACACAATAGTTAAAGAGAAAATTTTTCAGGTTGACATTTGCTCAGTGAAGTTACTTTAACAAAAATAAATTTGATGAATAAACATAAATGGCAGACATGATTAATTACTTTAAATACCATCTTGTTTTTTATTCCATTTTAGAAATGTAAGTTATTTGGTTGGCACACAGCTGACTTATGACCTCCCCCAAGGCCTAACAAAACGGTCCATATTTCGACCGCTAACATTTTTGAAGCTGAATAGTGCAATGGGCTACCAGTTTGAAATCAATTTCTGAAATAACAACTTTTGTCATCTTATAATTATGCTGTTACTATGTTACTGATATTTTATTACACGATATTATCATGTGTCTAAAATAGACTCAGTCAACCACAAAATTATGTTCCTCCCCCTCAAAAATTATTTATATTATTGATAGGCTAAGTTTAAAAAAAACTATTCAGAGCTAAAAATAAAAATTCATTATGTATGTGAAGACACTGTTAATTATTGATGTTAGTTAATTAATGAGTTCTACAATTTATCCAAATCATTTCTACTTTTGACATTTTCAAATCTCCTAGAAAATAACAATGACCCACTGGTGAGTTATTTTTTGAACTGCCCATGTGTTTTTTGACATATTCAGAGTTATGAAGCATGGATTATGGGTGTGAAAATACGTGTAATGATTAATCTCGCCGGTTATAAAAGATAGTACCAATACAACACCATTTCTATAAATCTTTCCATTTTAGTTTCCTACTCACATCCCTGGTAAGCTATTATCAGAACAGGTCCATTGGTTGCACATGTATTCTTTTAAGGCTACCTAATTTACATCATTCAAATGAAAAAATCAAGAAGTTAAAAAAAAAATTATATAAAAAACTAATATATATATATATATGAGTGATCAACATGCTTTAAAGTTTTGTTTTGTTTTCCTGCTATAAAATCCCACAAATATTCACATATTGTGAGCATCTGAATGACAAAGCCAGAACATGGGAAGTGAAAATGATGAGTGATTAGTCACATTCAACTTAACTCAAGATGCATTGACTCATGCAATTAAAAAAATGATAATACAAAAATCATTTTCCCCTTTTTCTTTACTATGTGTATCCCAGTGGGAATCTGCCAGTGTGTGTGCGTGTGTGTTGTGGCTTTGCAATGAGCTCATGGAAAAAGCCCCTCAGTGTGCTGGGAAAGAGACTCTCCTCTGCCAGAAATTGTGATGATTCTGAATTTGTTTGGCAGTATCACAGACTTTGTGCTATTCCTCTGTCGGCCTCTTATTTTGTATTTTTTAATATTGATTTTTTTAAGTCATTTGAAAAGTCGACGAGTGCCTAATCTTTGATTAAAAACAAAACAGTTTCTAAACCCAGGACACCTGTTTTTTGTGCTTTGTTTTTATGTTTGCTTTGTGTAAGTGGTTGCGTGAACAAAGTGTGTGTGACAAGCGCTAGCACTTGCATCCGACCCACTGTTCTCTGTGCTTGTAGCTGGCCCAGTATCCAATGCTGAGGGAAGAGATGGAGAGAATCGTCACTCAGTACATCCGAGACAGAGAAAGCCGCACCAAAAATCAGGTTAATCAACTCACCTGAAATGTTGAAAATTAACATAGTAATTATATGTATTTGAACTTTCACATTGGCATACAAATCACAAGTCCTACATTTTTTTGTTTTGCTGAATATTTTACATTAAAAATAGACATATTGTCTAATTATTTGGATTTTGTTTTTTCTGTTTTCTTTATGACTTATCCTGAGATTTTCATAGTAAACATTTAACAATTAGGCGAGGGATGAGACCCGTTGAGTGCATGAGATAGGAAAGAGACAAGATTATTTGTAAAATAAAATAAGTAAGTAAAGGCCAATAAACAATGTTGTTAGTTTAAAAAAAAAAATAGGGATATGCATACACTGATACCAGGTATTGATACCAGCATCTACACAACTCATTCTGAAATACTTGGAACGGTTGCCTGTACTAGTCTTAAAAGTGGCCATTCAAAAATCAAAACATTCAAATGTAAGGTATGGAAAGTTGCAGGTTATTTCATTATTTATGGAGAGTAATTTGCTTTAAATTAGATTTATTAATTTCAGAAGCTAATTCGGCCACACGGCGGAAGGGAATAAAAACCCATCTTCAGAAAAGTCCTTCTATCACTCTTTGTCGCACCCTTCAGCCAATGGGTAGGCAAAATGAGAACCATGGCTCCGTTCTGCCATGTTTCCTGGCTGGGCTTTTTGGCCTTCTTGGTCGTTATTGTCCTCAGGAAGCCTTTATATAATAATAATAATGTATATGATTATATATCATAATGATAACTTAACAAGATGCTTCTATGTTGTTACTATTTTATTACCAGGTTAAGAATTAAACTTAAGGTTAAATGGACTCAACCACAAAAAATATAATAATAATAATTTTGCTAAAAAAATACACTGACCCATCCCTGGTGAGCTATTTTCAAAACAGGTCACAACAGGTGTCCCTAGGAGGCAATCTGGTGCCTTAAAATATTAAATTGAATTTTCTTTATTGTCATTAATTATCGTTTTTGTGAAACATTGTATGCAACAAGATTAGACATGGCACTAAAGATTGTATGGGTATTGTAGGAACTGTTACTATCGGTATCTTGTATTATATCTGGTAAGAGCAAAATCGCCCAGTGTTGCAGTGCCGATATAAGATTGGATTCAAGTGCTTGGAGTGGTCAGTTGTCGAGAGCTGTTGTACCCAATTTAGCCACCGGAGGGCGGTAGAGACCCCACAAAAGCATACTACACAAAAGCAGATGTTTAGTAATGTTGTTGGTATTTATATGGGGTTCCTTGACAAAAAAACCTAGCTAATAATATTTGTGGAGGCCTAAATTAAAACTGGGAAAACGTTCACAAAAATTGGTTTAGCCGTTTCTGCGGCCCATACAAATGTTCACAAATCGGGATTTATAAAGTAGTTTAGATTTAAATTGGATACATTTAGATTTAGATTGTGTCAATAATTGACAGGAGTGAATAACAGTCTGGAAAAATCATAATCTCAAACATTTCTTACTTAGCTGATGATTTCAAGTATCTAGTATCAAGTATTGGTCTAAAAATTGTGCTATCAAACATTCGTCTTAAAATTTCTATACATATCCATCAAATGAAAAAGCTAAAAGTTAACTGACATTTCACGGATGCTGTTCAAAATTTTACATTGTCCTTTTATTTTTTTGTTTGCAGTTATGAGCAAAGTTTGCTTCAGAAATAATGAGAGATACCAACAATTGTTGAGGTATAAACTCCAATTGAAATATAAATGTTAAACTTGCAAACTTCCTGTGTTGGTAAAATGTTTAAAAACTCGTATTGAGAATTTTACAAATAAAAAGTCAAACAACATTCCCAATGAGTTCATATGAAAACTGCTTATTGATATTATAAATTGACTCTCTTTTTCGAAAGAACTCTTGCCCGCCAAAATGCCTGTGATTGCTACTGGTGTAAAGTGTACCCTCGCAACTGTTGAGCGTTACTAATCACTAGCATTAGCAAAGCTGGCGATGAGCTATAGCCAGAAGAAACAGCAAAGTAAATTTGATCATACATAGATGTGTTAGCAGTTGTTTCTCAGGGTCACCAACCTTTTTGAAGCTGAGACCTACTTTTATGTTACCGATTAGCACAAAAGGGTACCAGTTTGTCTGAATTTTTTATATAACGTATGTTATTACAAAGTTGTTGTTACCATGTTGTAATAATGACCAGGGTTGAAATAGAATCAATCAACCACTAAGTCAAGTCAAGTCAAGTTTATTTGTTTAGCCCTTAATCACAAAGAGTCTCAAAGGGCTGCACAGACCAAATATTATTGCATGCCACAGACTATTATGACACCATCCCGTTATGTAAAACCTGCATGAGGGCAAATAATACATATATTATCAAAATAAAATATAGGTTATTCATATTCTATAGAATAGAAGTGTCTTTTAAGCTTAGATTTAAACATTTCCACTGAGGTTGCAGACCAAATCTCAAATGGAAGAGCATTCCACAGCACCGGGGCCCGAATGGAGAACACTCTCGAACCTGTGGATCTCTTCTTGGCTCTTGGGATCACTAGTAGACCAGCATTTTCAGAGCGAAGGCCCTGGACCGGAACATAGGGGGAAATTAAATCTGAAAGATATGAGGGAGCAAGTCCATGAATGATTTTATATACTACCAACAGAACCTTAAAATCACATCTTAAGCTAACAGAGAGCCATTGCAGGTTAGCTAAAATTGGGGTAATGTGATCAAACTTTCTTGTCCTAATTAAAAGCCTCGCTGCATTTTGATATTTAGAAATCAATTTTCTTAGACAATCATTGGTGCCCTATTTCTGTTTTATCTGTTGAGAAGGAAATTAATTTTTTGGGAGATGAAGTATTTGAGGAGTATCTTAGGAGTGACAAGATTGGACAGATTGAGAAATGAAATTGTGAGAGACAGAACTGGAGTAGCAGTGGAACTGAGCAAGCGTGTGGATAAGAGAGTACTCGGTTGGTTTGGACACATGGAGAGGATAGATGAGCAAATGTTGAAGAGGATCTACGGAGCAGAAGTAAATGGAAGAAGACCAAGAGGAAGGCCGCAATTGACGTGTTATGAGTGCACTGCAGGAAAGAGGTCTAAGTATAATGGAAGCTCGAGCTCTTGTTGGTGATAGGAATAAGTGGAGAGGTGTTGTGAAAGGATAGTGGGGTGTTTTTGGAAGCCTTCTAAGGGATGGGCAGGGCACCCGTATGATGCGGCAGGGGTAAACCAGTGAAAGCTGTCGGGCCCTGCTGTTTATCAGAAGAGTGTGTTGTGTCACCTGACCCGGGTGACATGGCCGCTTTCTTGTGTCCTGTTTCATCTGGAGGGACGAAAGCATGACCGACTTGGGTGCCAAGGTGCTTAACTTGTTTGGGTGTTTGGGCATTTGGGTTGGCCTTGGTCTAAAACATTTTGTGTGTGATTTTTTTTGCTACTTTTTCCCTTTTTATTTTCTTTGTATTTTTGTATGTGTTTGTCTTGCTGTCGGTCACCCCTCTCGAGGGTTATGACCAGGGTAGATAGATAGATAGATAGATAGAAAATCATTGGTTCCCTATTTCTGTTTTATCGTAGACATAACCCACACACACAATATTTTCGTTCCTCTTGCTTCTTTGTAAATGTTTCCTTTTGTTGCTTTCAGGTGCTCCTCCTGATTGACATTGAGTTGTCCTACATGAACACCAACCATGAAGACTTTATTGGGTTTGCCAAGTAGGAGACTTCTGTCGTCTGGAGCAAAATTGTTTAATTTTGGTGCCTTTCCTTTGTGCAAATGCTGTTATTTTTTCATTGAAGTGCCCAGCAGAGGATCAACCAGATGAATAAGAAGAAGGCGCCTGGTAATCAGGTAATTATGGTTGCCAAAAACGTATGCTTTTTAATGTTTTAAAATCTGAATTCTAGATTTCTGTTTAGATTTAGATTTCTTCGTGTCTAAAATATCTCATTTAGTCTTTGTAACTGTTAAACTATTTTTATTTTGCAAAATATACTTTGCAATTAATATAAAAATGACTTCTTTTTCGTTGTCAAGCAGAACCCATATTTCTTTCACAGTGCTGCCTCATTTTTTTAAATGAATCCGTTCCAGATTCGAAGTTGAGATCTAAATTAGTTGAGGTTTACATTTTTTTTGTCTATAAGAAACAATGTTAAACAAATGTATTTGTCAACATGTAAATGAATATAATACTGATATATAAATGTATTAAAATGAAAATAATACCTAATTATAAATGCGCTTCTCTACAATTTACATACCTTTCGGAGTGATGTGTAGTAAACGAATAGGACGGCCTTTTCTTCCAAGAATAACAGTCTCATCGCAATTAAATACTAAAGAACAAATTATTCGATCACGTATTTGGTTAATTTCCTTTTGTTGTACTCCAGAATGATTACAATAAACAACTTTAGTTTAGGCTCTATATTCACAGCTCTGTCAGTTCTCTGATAACTTGTCAATCTAGCCTTGCATGCTAGTCTTCTTGACACTTCCAGACACCAACAACGTGGTGGTCCGAAGTCTATTTGATCTATTTAGGCGGTGTTGGAAAACTGATGCACCACTGTATTCAATCCGATTACTGAAAGCGGGCATGTAAAAATTAACCCAAATTAGCATAGATATTTAAATATGTTTCATAAAACATGTCTGGGTCCAAAACAAAGACAATCATGCATACTATCTTACATTTGACATGATTCCTCATTTGCATGTTTTTTTTTCTTATTCTCTTTGAGCTCTCCTCTATTTGTATTTTATTTTTTTCATGTGATTGTCTTTCCTTTTCTATGTGTGACTTGGGTGCTGCTTCAGGATGAAATCATGGTGAGTAGCTACATTGGGCATGCCTGAATTAATAACTTTGTAAGATAATCTACCGAATGGCTTTGGAAATATGGCACAGTTCGGAATTGTCTGCGCATTAATATGCTTCCTGTATTACTTGAACTTGGCTGCCCCCTCTTCCCTTAATTTTTGCCATACCTTAAACTTTTTCATCATTCTAGCCATTTTCAATTTTCAATCATTGTTTTCTTAAAAAAAAAAAAATACAACAGAATTAATTACATTTAATTTAAATTAATTAATTTATTAGATTTTTAAAGAAAATAACATACAAAAATAAAAATAGAAATATTTAAAGAAAATGTGAAAAAATATTAAAAATTACTTAAAATGTTTAAAATAAATTAAAAAAACACTAGGGAAAACATTCATATACAAATATAAAAGTCATTCTGCTGACTACAAACGCTTTTAACAAAGGTATCAAACTTGCGGCCTTCAGGATTATAGTTAGAGGCCACCGCCTTAATTTAAAAGGTTGACCACTAGATGGTGCTGTATTCTGTTGTTCAATGGGAAACGAGTGCTAAAAAATACGAGTAAGAATACCAACTGCAAGGACTCAAAGAGACCATAAAATACCTTTTTTTTTTTTTTTTGCAAAGCCTTTCCAGGTTTTTTTTTTTGGTGCAGCTCTAATGGATTATGGATTTTTGTCTGCCGATTGATTTATTTTCGCATTGATATGTTTTAATTTTAGATATTTTGTGTAGGGAATTTTAAAAAGTGATATGTGAGACAAGAGGGGTGTTTTAATCAGAACCTTTTTTGTGGAATACCCGATTTGGCCGGAGGCTAGCTCCTGTGGCCCTCAAGTACATAGATTTTGAGACCCCTGTTTTATAATATATTAATAATTAATCACCACCTCTGAAATGTTTTCAATTTTTCCAATTTCACGATTTACCACATTTTTACATCGGCCATTTCTAAAATTACTTACTGGGGTCGGCAACTTGAAATTTTGCTACTCCCTGCCGCCATCTCCTGGCTTAAAGTCATGACCTCAGCTCATTTCTCAAGTACTATTAAACTCTTCTTTTTAATTTAGTTTTGGGTTTGGGTTGGCGTTTGGACTGTATTCTAATAAGGCCTTTCCTACTTTTACCATTTTCAGGCTACACTATCAAAACAACTCGGGATGAAATCACTCTCCACTCCTCCCCTTTTCCTGCGCCCTAATGTCATGCTAGTTTCGCGTACAGTGGTGCTAAGAGTAAGATAAAAGCAGATAGGCACGGTGGCAAAATACAAATGCTCTTTGAACTCACTTGGGCATTGCTAACATACACTTAATTAAAAAAATATTATACTTTCAACTTTATAAAGACACTTCAAACGAACCACTCTGCCTTCAATTAATCAAATGAATTCAATACATTGCCTATTCTAGTTCATATATATATATTATTTAGAAAATCTACACATTTTATTCACAGGATAATCAATACGCTTAAAACCTTTCAAATAGCTAAAAAGAAATGTCCTCCCTCTCTGTCTTGATTTTGTAAATGCTACCACCATACACCCCCTACCCTCAAATACATTACAGTGACAGCGTTTGACAGTTGCCATAGGAACCTTCCAGGTTGGGGTGCGTGATGGGTCATAGGTTAGAGGTGCAGTAAGCAAAGTGGTGATCTCTGCTTCCTGTTTACACGAGGATGTAGTTGGCTCTTAAAGACCCCCGAACGCTTCTGTTCTCCATCTTAACTTGACTTTTGAAAGAAGCAAAACATGCCCGTTTCCCTCCACCAACATTATGAGTGTTTACTACATGGGAAATCATTTGTCTTTTGGCCTCATTAAGAGAGGGCTTGTGCAAGTAAACATTTCGGAATTTTTTAGGAGTCTGAGATGTGAATTTCTCTTTTTCATTTCCAAAGCCACAAGGCCGTTCCAGAACACTTGAGAAGTTTGGTTTTGTCTGGCTTCCAAAGCAGTTTTATTTCCCACAGGAAATATTGGCAGCAGATATCATTCATTTCAAAGTTGTGCCGTCGCCATCTTGAAACGATTATAAAGGCAACCATGTTAAGTGTCAACACTCAGTGTTTAAATAATTGTAAAATAATGCAAAGCCTTATAAAAGTACAAAGACTGAGCACCAACGGAAGAAAATTCACACCTACCCGTTTCTCCGTACTTTTGCGAGGCTTCGTTTTGCTTAGTTTTTAACGAAAATGTGATGCACTCGGTAGGAGTTGGTCATCATCATGGAAACTGATCAAAATTGCAATTAACCTATCTTAAATAGGTTTTCAATTGTGTATAAATACAACAAGAGGATGGTGAAACTCCTAAAACAGAGAAGGATCATAACATATCAATGAATAAATATCAGGACTGAATAATTAATCATATTAACTCAATTAAATTGTCAGTCTCAAAAATTGTCAATTAGAAATTCACCAAATCGTGAAATCAAGAGTACACAATTTATGTAAAATAAATCAAAGCTGGTGATTTTAAAACAAACATTAGCTAATTTTGTTTTGCAAACAAGTGAGTCACTATATATGGGTATGTTAAGACAAGGGCAGTTAATTGAATGAATTAACTCTCAATGTTAAAATTTGTTAATTTAATAAAACACTGAGTTGTTATAATGCATTGCCACCAATCATTGATGAATTTCACAAATGTGGAATTAAAATCCTCAATTAGAAAAAGTGTCAGATCGTGAAATCGAGTGTATGAATGAGTTTTCATTTTCATTGATCAAAGCTGATGCTAATTTCCATACACTAACAAAGTACTAGTTCGTTGTGGCATTCAAGCAAGTTGGTCACAAGTTATTGATATGTCAGTTGGGGCAAAGTCGGCTCAGCAGCTGGGTTTTGGCTTGCAGCCCCATGGTGCTGAGGTTCAGGGTTCAATTCCAGCTACTGCAGCCTCCCCGTGCAGAGTTTGCATGTTCTCCCTGTGCCTGCGTGGTTTTTGTCCTGGCACTCCGGCTTCCTTCCACATTCCAAAACATGCGTGTTTTGATGGGTAATCAGTTCAGGCTGTCCCCTGCCCACTGTCTGAAGATAGCTGGGATAGCCTCTAGCACCCCCGCGACCTTAGTAATGATAAGTTGCGCAGAAAATGGATGGCTGGATAGTTGGGGCAGTTAATCAAATTAATTTGATAATTTTTTCATTTTAAAAATCGTTTAATAGGTCAAACATAGACAGATCATTCAATATCGACACCAATTCTTGAAAAAAGGATTGCAGAATTATTTAAATTTTACTCTATTTATCTATCAATTTTACAAATCACCAATGAGAAAATATGCCAAATTGTGAAATTAAGGGTACAAATTCAAGATTTTGGTTGGAACTAATTAAAGCTGGAGCTGATTTCCAAACAATAGTTAATGACTAGTTAGTTGTGTCATTCGAGCAGGTTAGTCAAAAGGTATGGGCATGTTGGGCCAGGGCAGTTATATTAAATAACTTAATTAGTTTTCTTTTTATCTTATGACGTATCATAAAATATAAACACAACTATTTCTGATTATCATCACTGTACAATTGATCAAATTAACTCAACTAATCTGTCATTTTAAAAATCTTCAATTTGAGAGTTTGCCAAATTGTAAATTCTAGAGTAAGAATTTAAAGTTTGATTTGAGTTAATCAAAGCTGGTGTTAATGTAAAAACACTAATTAAGAATTAGTCAGTTGTGGCGTTCAATAAGTTACTCTTAAATTATTGCTATGTTAGGTGGAGCAATTAATCCAATTAATTTGATTAATTTGTCATTTTAAAATCGTCATCTTGAGATTTTGCGAAATTGAAGGTAGGAATTTCAGAGTAAAATTTGAATAATTCAAAGCTGGTGCTGTTTCTCAAGCACTAGTTAGTAACTAGTTAAAAAGGCATTCAAGAAGGTTAGTCACATGATATGGGTGGCTTTATTTTATTGATGTATTTCTTTATTGTTTCTAGAGCTATAACAGTGCACTTCCTGTTAAAAGTGGATCAAATGTGTTGTTGTAATCCATAAAAAATATTCCAATAAAAGTTCAGTTGGGATTTATTGTATCCATTTTTTTAAAACACTAAATGTCCAGACTGAAGATAAAATTGTGTTTTGCCTATATTGCACTAGTGAATAAAATGCAGTTGGTGATAAATCTGGTCAACAACTACCAACATTCGAATTCCACATAGAAATATTCAGAATAACTATACCTGAATTATTTGGCTCCTTAAAAAAATAAAAATAATGATACTAATGTGTTTGGCATATTGCACTTCAATGTTGAATCATACTGTTGCATGGTTTGAAAGTAAGCGTTTTTTTACAACTTCAACTCCTTGCTAATGCTTGCCATCCCAGCAGCCTGCTATGACATGCAGTCTTTTGACAAGAATGGCATACTCTATTAATAAGACACAAAAACTGTATATTCACTTGGCCTCATGCATAAAGAAGCCTCGTTGGCTTTGAGTTGTAACCTTCTCTCCACATTCTCATTCAGCCGGAGAGAGGAGTTAACGATCGGTTCAAGGTAAACCATCTCACATCACCTAATGTGTGTATTTTTAACAGAGGCACATTTAGTGAGTGTATACCAGTAGATAGTATTTTGATTGTAGTTTTTTCCTGGTGTTCCTTATGTTGCGTTTGTTGAGCGTCCATTCACATAGTGTTTGACAGAATTGCCGTTACATTTTCTGTCCGTCCGTCGCCCAGGTGATCCGGAAGGGATGGCTGACCATCAACAACATCGGCATCATGAAGGGTGGAGCCAAGGAGTACTGGTTTGTCCTCACCGCCGAGTCGCTGTCCTGGTACAAGGATGATGAGGTGACTTGTTTTACTCGCATACACCAGAAGTATTTGTATTTTTTTTGTTTGTTGATTTGTTTTCAATCGTGTTGCAACAAAACGAGCAAATCACCTGAAAAGAAAAAGGGGACGACCCATCTCCAAAATAACTTGGGATGCTTCTTCTAACAATTATTTAAACAAATTATCTTATCTCACAGCATTAAGACATTCATTTGATAGTCCATTTTAAATTATCACATTGTTTGAATCACAATATATTTGACCCACTCAGCCGAAATAGTTGCAACGTTCTATTTTTAGTTACAGGCTGTTAATGGAGAGAGAAAAAAACTAAGAAAATCATGGAAAACAAAACATTATTTTACATGTCTTGCTATTTTGAAAGATATGGCATCCAAAAACACTGTATCCGAGCTTAATATTCCACATAAATACCAAAAGTAACAAAAACAGTGATTCAAGTTCAATATTTCTGATTTTAGAAAACAAAACTAAAGTTATTTTATTGTGTTTTAATGGGCTAATATGTATTTTAGTCTAGTCTAATTCTTATTTTATGTGTACGAATGCCTCCGTTAAAATTAAACTTTGAATTAGACAATCCCTTTATCAGTAAAAACATTTGATTGGCATCACACCAAAAAAGCACACAGAAGTAAAACTTTAAATGTAATTTTTTTGAGGTTTTTGATCAGAAAAAGGGTAGACTGAAGGCCGTAATTTAAATGGGCATATCTTAAAAGTATTTCATCATAAAGCTTTGACTATGGTATCATTTTCAAGCTCACTTCTTATACTTCCAAAAAACCCAAATGTGATATGTGCCTCACTGTGTCTCATTTCAGTAGATCAGGTCACATATACTGAGCAGTAAAAAGTAGTTTTTTTTTTTACTTTTGCTGTCGTTCGCCCTAAGACAAATGGTGATTTTCACGTGAGATATTATTTTAATATGTAGACTTGTTGACTCTTTAATTTTGGTCTTTTTTTCAAAATGGCAAGCTTCTACAATAGGTTGGAAACTCGTAGCAAAACAGATGGTGGTCTCTTGACTCCTCACGGGAGTTGATAACAGAACTCGATGAGGTCTTCATTTACAGTTATATTTAATGTTCTCAGTTAAGAAATCTCGTGATGAGCCACTGTCATGCTGAATCTTTACTCCTATGATGATTTCAATATTGAGAAGAGCACATTGCTCAAAATCATCTGCCTTATGTTGTAGAATTTTAATCTGATTTTCCATTTATTTACGTTGCTGTTGATTTCCGTTTATAATCTGTCACTGTGGCTCGATTTCCTCTTTGATTTTTTTTTTTTTTCGTTTCTTCCCCCAAATCTCCCAACTCCTTTTTTATTTAAGTAATTTTGTTCAGCATTTTCTCCATTCTGCAGTCCGTCTTTTGCATTTTTCTTTTCATTTCACTTCATAATTATACTCTCAATCCTTCCAAAGCTGATTTTAATAGGTCCATCTCATAGGCTTTCCTTGCTTTGGACATTTTCTGTTGTGATATTTAAGTGTTTTTGGAAGGAAGGAAAAAAAAATCCAACTGCAATGAGATTAGAAGTGTCACATCAGATTGAACACGTAATAAAATAATTAAAAGTTAAAGATAAAAAGTAGAGTGCATCATTTGTGACGGAATAATTGTTTTTATAACATGTATTAACAAGAGGTCTCAAAATTAATGGATCCAAATCTCCTCCAGCACCGGATGTTAGATTTTGGGCTAAATCTGGTCTGGTCCGTTTTTAGATGTTTGTTCTAAAATAGACATTTAAAATAGTTTTGTAATTAGCCAATATTACACAGACCAACTGTTGGCCTAAAATAGTTAGTGTTTATATTCTGTCAAACGCGTTCCAAATTTAGCTGCCAAAAAATGCATTTTCATAGTCTTTGGGAAAAAAAAAAAATTTTTTTCAATATTCAACCAGACAAAGATGGCGTTTGGATGTAACTTAACTATATTTTGCTCTCTGGGATCTGCTCCTGTAAGAATGCATTCAGGACAAAAATTATATAAAAAAACAGAAAGAAAATTAAATCAAATAAGAAAAATAACAATATAAGTCAGTTTTGCTCTGAATGCAGATAATTCTGCTCAGTTTTAAATGCTATTTTGACTTATTTTTCACAATATTTATTTGTCAATACCCCACACTTAAAAAAGTTTTGTTAAACTTTGAGAAAAACAATAAAATATAATAATGTAGTAGAAAAAATATCTATACATATATACTAGGCAAATAACAATAGTTTTTCTGTGCTTTTAAGAAAAAATATTTGCGTTATTTGAATCAAAAGCTATTTTAAATTAATATATCGAGCTGTAACTATTTATAGAACAATAAGATATACATTTAACTTTTTATTATTACCGTCTATTGGGCTGTGTGCATTAAAAATCTGTCCGTTATTTTGTCATTGTCTAATTTTCCAGGAATCGAGAAGTTCTATGAAGTTTTTGTAATTACTGCAACTTAAATACCTCAGTTTTTGTTAAATATAATGTCTGAACTACCCTGAAAGAAATTAGATCGTATGCATGTAAGGTAAGTAAACACTTAACGCCATGTGAATGAATCAAATAAAAGTGCACCCAAACTTCAGCCAAGAGAAATATTTCTGTTACATTAATTTCTTCCACCAGTCATTCGTATTTTATTTTTTTTCCGCGCTGTGCTCCAAAATTTTATTTTAGCTTCTCTCTGTAGCATTCTTGGTCAAAATGCTGTGCTTTTCTTTTTTTCTTTTGCGAGCATTCGTGCCAACCCTTTTTCCGATTTGTCATAGAAAGGTCCCGTGATGCTTTGTAGAACCCTTCGGAGCTAGTCTTACTGTCTCCAGGATGTAGCCACAGAAGCCAATGTGTGTCTGTGTGCTCGCGTGAGTGTGTGTGCAATTGTGCGCTTGCATATATGTGTATGTGTATGCATGTGTTTGTATGTAAAAGAGAAACTTTTTTTTTTTTTTTTAAGAGCCGGGACCCCCCAACATGTCAGACACCAAAAGCTGGCACCCACATGTGCATACCAGAGCCCCTACTCCATAACCCCAGCTCCTTTGGCCTTCCCTGCTCCCAATTACACACATACACACACATGCATACAAGCTCAAACCTAATCTGCTTCTAATAAACATACTTCATTTCAAAGGGGGTGCACGAGGCTAGCCTAACAGGACGTGAGGTTGAGAGTTTCTGTCTTTTGTTAGCCGGTACCGTACACGTAACCAGGACCATGTGAAAGGTAAAAGGAACGTGGTGTGGAGGGGGTAGGTACAAGGTAGATGTGGTTACAATACTTTTTGTATTTTTTTCTCTGCCTCAGCTTCCTTTTTTTTGCCAAGGAAGGCGTACATCGTTGAGTGGGATCAGTTGATTTTCTTCGTCATTTATCTTTGGTATGAATGTCAAAATGTACCCACAAGATTTAATTATCCGTTCATCCACTTTCTGACCCGTTTATCCTCACCTGAATTGCGGGGAATAAATAATTAATAAAAAAAAAGCATTTCTCTCTAATCATGATCAAAGGTATAAGAAATGTTCGATGCCACCTTATCTAGACCACTACTCACTCTTGATGACATCAATATAATACTAGATATTGATTCTATTTGTCCCCCCTCCCAGCCTCCAAAAGGTTGATATTTTGAACAATATATCTCACATGTTTTAAGGTACATTGTGTGCTATTTAGCTGCTCCTAGTGGTAAAAAAAAAACATTCATTAAAAAAAAAACAACTATTGATTTAAATAATAAGCAAAAGCGCATATCTAAAAATACTCGTCAGTCAAGATATTTGCATTTCATTTACATAACACAAGCTTCTCCTAGAGAGAGCTCACAAAATTTTCCACCATCTTGGGATCCCGAATACATAGTCAAGTCTATTCTAGTCAAGTTTATTTGTATAGCCCTTAATCACAAAAAAGTCTTAAAGGGATTTTTTTTTACATATACATTGACAGGGATTTGCTTTTCCAATGTCCATCTGGATTGTGAAACGGGTAAAACTGGCAGTGAAACTAAGCAGTTCCGTTTAAGTTTTTATCAAGACTATTCTGCGCACAATTGAGGAACAAAAAAAAGTTGTTTGATTCACAAATACAAATGGCCGAGAATCTCTTTTGTACTAGGATGGCCGGTTATGACCAAAACAAAACTTTAGAGGTAGTCAAAAACTCCCTACTTTACATGGCCCCTTTTTGAGGTTTCTTAATGTCCTCATGCTGAGGTTCTGAGTTTTTCCTTGCCCTCATGTAGGTTTTAGATCTGGGGATGATCTATGAATAGTCTGTAGTCTGTGCGTTTCATCTGGGGGGACGAAAGCATGACCTCCTTAGGTGCCTAACTTGTTTGGGAGTTTGGGCATTTGGGTTGGCCATGGTCCGAAAACATTTTTGTGTGTTTTTTTTTGCTATTTTTTTCCCTTTTTTATTTTCTTTGTTATTGTATGTGTTTGTCTTGCTGTCGTTCACCTCTCTTGAGGGATATGACCAAGGTAGATGGATAGATAGATCTGTACAATGCATTATTTTGCTACATTACATTAATATTTGCCTGAGCACAAATTCTACAAATAAGGTGTACTTACTGAATACTATTTTGTTTATTTTCTTGGTTTTATCCGGGGTATGGATTACAAAAAGTTTATATCCCCCACTGTACAGCAACTTCACTGCGATACCCACCTCAGAAACAGATTTATAACTTTTATTTATAGGGATGTTCATTATCACGTTTTCAAAATGATACAGATACCCAGATCCAGAGTATTCAGCAATAACATAGAGCAATACCAATAGTGAATACCATTCCCTTCCTCTGCTCAAAAAATGTATGTACTTGTGCGGCCGCGATCCATTATCCTCAATTCGATATTTCTGTTTCTTGGGTGAAGGAGGCACTTTTTTGGGAAGAGTGCTTTTCTGACTTGCCTAAAATGTAATGCAATTTTGGCCACGATCCATTATCCTCAATTTGATATTGCTGTTTGTGGGGGAAGAAGAATGCACTTTTGTTGGGAGGCGTTTTGTTCTGACCCGCCTAAAATGTAATGCACAGTTGTGGCCGCGATCCACTATCTGAGGTCGACTATTGCTAAGAGCAGGGCCTGGCAGAGTGATTTTTTTTTTCCAGTTCCGGCAGCTGAAGCGTGCCATTTTGGCCTGCTTGAAACAATCTCTTCTGTTTAGGAGTTATTATCCCGACTCGACTATTGCTGAACAGGGACCAAAATAGCAAATTTGTGACGTGCGTGGCGGCTTTCTTTTTCTGTCCTGTCCGCTTAAAATGAACAGCCCCCATTCGGCCATGATACATTATCCGTGGTCGACTATTGCTGGTACCAGAGGTTGGCAGTGTGCATTTTCAACATGGGGGGACCCAGTTTTGCGGATTTTCACAATTTGTGGGGGGATTCTGGTCCCTATTAACTGCAATTAGGGATAGCAATAAAATAAAAGTGACTAAGTTTAATTCACTGCAAAGTTATATTTGTCACTTATCACAACCTTTGCTTTCAAAAATGCACAGACAGTCCTTAAAAGATTTCATGGGTCATAAAAAGCCCACAAGGCTCTGGTTGCCCACCCAAAGGCTTACAAAGATTGGTTTGGGTGCTGCCTTTCCCATTTGTGCATTATTTTTATTGTTTTTAGTTTTTTTTTAGTTTTCACAGAACACATTCCGAGGTTGGGAGTTACTTTACTATCCAACAAACTTCGGGTTAAACACACTGACAAAAAAAGCCACTTATAGCTCTTCGAATAAAGAAATTCAAGAACGTTTATTGGCCGGCCTCTTGTCATGGGGAAAACCCTCAATGTAGTCTGGCATGACAGCACACACTAACTAAAACATCCTGGCACGGCTTGTTGGTTTGGATCTTGTTATTACATTATGTCTATGTGTGTGAGCGTGTGTTTATTTATACTGTACGAGCATTCGTGTGCATGATTCAAAGTCTCCTGGTCCGTATTACCGAAGGACGTGCCGATTGTGTGAATCGGACGTCTGAGTGTGGTGAGAAATAAAACGTATTGGGAAACAAAAAAGAAATGAGCATAACAGAGCCTCATGACTGATTGTATAAGCTTCTAACACAAGCAGGATTTATTTGTTTGTGCAAATTCATTCGTTCTCACTTTACCGTATCGACGTGAATTGAATGGAAAACTCTTTTTTTTTTCTCTCTTTCAAGTCTTCTATTACATATTTATCCTAGAGTGCCATGTCTAATCTCATTGTAAACAATTTACACTACACTGTTAGCAACGGCAATAAAGACGATTCAAATTGTAGTCACCAGTTTTAGTAATTTTTTGAATTTATACCATGTTCTGACGCATTTTTATAACATTTCGAGAATATATTCTGTTTATAGTGTGTCAAGTTTTAGTCAACTATAAGCAAAATATTCTTATTCAACTAGTTTCAGTCAATATCTACTTAATTTACTAATAATTTTTGTCAGGACAACCATTTCAAACTAAAGATAAGTAGCCTTCCACCAGGTAATTCCAGGATTTTAAAAAGATGCATTTTATTGAACTGATGCTTTTTTAAAGATGATATTTTCTGAATTTGAATCTTTTGATAATAAACTCATTCACGACCAATCGACGGCTAAGGACATCAATAATACAATATTTACTGTACCTAGGGGGCAATAAATGATTAAAAAGTGTTATAGTTAAAAAATACTTCACCAGGAAGTATCCATTTTGTTAGTGCAGTAACAAAAACTACCTAGTCAATTGTTTAGAGCAGGAATGTCCAAAGTCTGGCCTGGTAGCCAGATACGGCCCGTGATCAAATCTCTACTGGCCAGCGGCCTCAGTCATAAATTAATAATATGAGGCCCGCGGGTAATATTGACCGCTGTGTAAAATAAATTTGTACCCAAAAAAATAAATGACGATTTTACTAGATGATGGCAGTACCCCTTTGGCCACCTTGCCCATGACTTTCTGTGAGAATTTTAGTCCACCCCATTTCCGGCATGGCGACTGTAAATAAAAAAAGGAAAGTTGACTCTGAGGGGCCACCGCTTTCAGGAAAAGTGGAAATTGGATTCTCTTTTTTTATAATCCAAAACAACTGTGTCTGCCTAAATTGCCAAGAGACTAGCTGTTTTCAAAGTATATAATATTAAGAGGCACTGCCAGACCTAACATGCTGATTAACACAAGCTAACTGGAAACAAATGCTGTGAAAAGGTAAATCAACTGAAAGCTGTTTAAACAGCTCAGCAGCACTTTTTTACCAGACCCCACGAGTCAAAAAAACATTCGACAAAGGGGAGCTACGAGGTCATGACGCTGAGCGCTAAATACTTCAAACCTTTCATGGAGGGTGAATTTATTAATTACTGTTTAAAAAATGCCTGACTGAATAGTCGGCCCTCATACATTTTCAGCTCACCAAATCCATCCCACTTTCCGAAAAGTTTGGACACCCCTGGTCCAAACACATTATAATATCCATTTTATCCTTTCTTTTCGGGAACCAACATTTCGGTAGATTTTTATCCAGTTTTTATTTTGTGAACTACATATATTTGTTAGTCAATAAAAATGTATTGTAATTCTAGTACTATTGTTTTCCTTGTTAAATGTTTTATTTTACCTTGTTTGTTGCCTTTTTTGTCCAGTGAAAAATGTTTTTTCAAACAAAATGTTGTTTTATTAATACAATTAACAGCACTCCTCTAATTTATTTACCAAGCACACCTACGTCTATTGTTGTTATTGTTATTTGAACAGAACCAGAAATAACTTCTCATGAAGTCCGTCTAGATGTGCACAAAAAAGTTGACATTTTGTAAACAAATCTTACTTTAAAGATTTTTTATAGTGAATTTGCATGTTTGGATTTTAAAGTCAATCACTGCCAATGGAGGCTGCAGTATTCAATGATGCATTTTTGATAGGCTGGTTTAAAAATGTTTTCATCATAAAAGAAAATACTTTTTTTTAGAAGTAAGAATCATTTTTTGTATATGGTGCAGTAACTGTAATTGTTCAAACACATTTGCTTTCAAATTTTGGATTGTTTAAAAAAGTAGTTTAGATAGACATTGCACATGGATTTTATGATTTAAGCAACTTGTTTAATTTGTCGGAGAAAATTGATGAATCCCTTCATCCGTCTCTCCCTCTGTTCTTGCTGGATACATGTAATTTTCTGGTGGTTTGGCTTTGGGTTTCACAACATGTTGTTCATTAGTTTAAAAAAGGGGCTGTGTTACGGGAATTCCTTTTCTGTGCTATGTGTTTTTACGAATTCCGCCTCTAATTTGCTGAAACTTATATGTGGCACTTCCCTTGACGTCCCACTTTTAGTTGTGTAGGGACTTGCTAATGAGCGTCTCATTCTATTGGACTGCACATGTATGTTTGTGTGCACAAGTGTGCAGCCTGGGTTTCCCTGATGCCGCTGTAAAGCCGCCAAAAGCCAAGTGATCCCAGCAGTAAACATCCTAAGGGAGAGAGGGTGGGCTTGCATCACCCCCAAATGTCTTCTCTGAAGTCTGGGTCTGTCTGTGTGTGTGTGTGTGTGTGTGTGTGTGTGTGTGTGTGTGTGTGTGTGTGTGTGTGTGTGTGTTTGTGTGTGTGTGTCCACCCCTGTGCTTTAAATGGAAACAGGCCTGCTGGTTTGTGGGTTTTTTATGCTACTCAAAGGTGGGACACCATGTTTGCATTGGTTTTGTGTCTTGGGGGGATAGTCAAAACCCTATGCAAGGGCCAAATGGCTGCCCACCCTCTTCTGGGGTAAATGTAGTGTCAAACCAGCAAAGGGAGGCGGTTGGTGGTGTATTTTGATTTAAACATGACATATCTTGATCTTTTTGGGGGGAATTGGGAGTTCTCCAAACAAATAAAAATAAACCGGTCAATGATAGAGGAGCTGCGCCTCACATTTTTGTGTGCTTGCTGCTCAGTTTGCGGTCATTCAAGGCGGGGACGTAATTGCATGTGTTGGTCACTTTGGAGTTTTCTATTCATATACCGCGTGGGTGAGCCTTTCCTGGCTCCTAAATTTAATTATAATATATATATATATTTTTTTGCATGTGTTTTTGTGGAGAAAAACTTGATGATTTTGAACGATGGGAAATAAATGAAATAAAAAATATGCTCACTCCCAAAAAAATTGTTCCACTGGCAGAATACTTTGCTAATGTTATTATCATATTTAACTTTATTTTCTGCGTAATGGAAACATAGTCAGCTAGAATAAGAAAAAAATGATAAAAAATAAAACAAAATAAATTTACTTTAACACTTTATTATTTCACTTGTTTCCCTACTATTTTTTTCTTCTGAACTCACCGATAGGAATTTTTACAAAGAAACTGCTGAAACGATTTACCTCATGAAAATGATACCATAATAAAATAATTATAATTGACGATATGGCATAATACAATAAAAGAATGTATATATTTTTTTTAAATGGGAATACAAATAAAGTATTCTTATTTATATTATTAAGTACCAAAAGAATAAAGAATAATAATACTAATATGAATACAAAACTCCAAATAATGTTGGAGTTTTTAAGGGAGATTTTTTTTCATTTCACCTCTTACAAAATAAGGCAAACCTACAAGGTTTGCAAATAATATTTAATTTCAATCGATATAGTTAACACTGGCATTCTAAAATAAGTAAAAATAAATACAAATTAAACACACCACGTTGATTTATCTTTATGTAAAATCAACCCCTCCAAAAAAATGATGTCACTGATCTTACTCAAAAAAATAATATACTTTTTTGTATTTCCACAAATCCTCCAAAAGGATACTTTTGCTGTGCTACAGATGTTGAAAAATGTCATATAACAATTAAAGAAAAGGAGATTCATCTTTATTATTAATTTCTGAACATGTTATACAGTACACACTCTTTGATTGAATAACATCACGATCATCAATACATAGTGTAAATCCTTTAAAGAATTATAAGGTCCGTTCAGAATCGCTCCAATCAAGTCCTTTGGCTTCTTCATTCGGGCTGAGGCTGGTTTTGGAGCATCAATCTTGGTCCTGTGCTTCCCCAGGCCAGCCTAACCAATGTGCAGACTACTGTACAACCACTACTTCCTGAACAGGTAGTCTGAACACTGGGCGGGCGGGCCGGGCTAGAAGGATGCTGAATATAGTTCTTTATGTAATATATATATATATATATATATATATATATATGAACTCACCTTAACTCATTATGAGGTACATTGGATAAAGGGGGAGGGGGTCAGGATAGGTGAGACGGAGGTGATAGCCTCTGATTGGCAGAACATGAGACACCCCGCTGTGAAGCGCATTCCAGACATCTGTGCAAGGGAAACAAGTTATAAGCCCATCTAGTTCTCTCACCTTCGCTGAAAAGTTTGCATCTCTAAAAAACGACTGGTTCCAATCCTCGAGTTTGCCCTTGATCGGCGTTGGAGCGTCTCTTCTCCGCATTTTGTGGCTCCTCATCTTCTGTAAATGAGTTATCCCGGAATTGAAGACTTGCCCATATTTGTCAAGTCAAAAAAGAAAGGGTAAGAAATGGGACTCCACTACGTCCACCTTGCTTGAGGCTTGACGTGGCAAAGGACTGACCAACAACAAGTTTTCCCTCCAGGAGACAGAAGGAGGAAAATGGGCAAGCGGCAAAGAGAGAGAAGATAGGGAAAGAGAAAGAGGAGGAGCTCCCCCATCTCCCATTTCATTTCCCCCCATTCTCTTTCCCTTGCACACTGTTTCTGATTTGTCTACAACACATGCACACCCCTCCCCTTTAAATCCATCACTGCCACCCTCTCAGCCATCGTCGGCATCCAAGGAGAAAGTACAAGTTCAAAGGTGAACAGGAAGTAAAGGTGCTGTGGGGGGGTTAAAGTTTGTTTTTTTTTTTTTTTTTTTGCAAAGTTAGTCATGCTCCATCCAGGTTACTTTATCCGATCAGTGGCACAGGATGGATGGATGAAGGGAAGCATGGATGAGAGAAAAAGCCGGGGAAGGAATGTCTGCGTTTTTTTGGGGTAAGGATGAGGAGGCCTCATAATAACTCCAGATGTGCGGCCCTGTGGTCTCCATAGAGTGCTCACTCCCTCTGTTTTTGCTTCTAAAGCCGATTTCCTCTTGCTGTCAGGGTAGAATAAAGAAGCCTTTATGCAGACCCTTGCTATGCACATGTGCAAGGAGAAAGGGGGACTAACATATATAAGGGGCTAAATCAGAACCAGAACAAATGAATGTCCACATACAGTGCCGCGCTAAAGTCTTTGACTTGTTGTTTTAGTAACGCGATAATCATCGCGTAAAGTTGGGCCCAGACGCAGCCAGTTATAAGTTCAGCGTAGCAGATTTCGATTCAAAACAAGCATGTGGTTGAAGTACTTTAATTTGACAGATTTCGGAAAAATATTACCTTGAGTTTATATATTATTATCTGTGCTCCATTTTTAAGTTTAGATTTGTGATTGAAAATTAAAATGTTTTGATCATATGACACATGGACAACAATACACATTATTTGAGGTGGCTAATGACAGCTTAAAATGGCTTTTGGGCCCAAAAAATTGTCAGAAGTGCTCTGGCCAAATACTTCTGATGAGTTTATCTGTCCGTAGACACTCAATATAAGAAGAGAATACAGGGAGTGCAGAATTATTAGGCAAATGAGTATTTTGACCACATCATCCTCTTTATGCATGTTGTCTTACTCCAAGCTGTATAGGCTCGAAAGCCTACTACCAATTAAGCATATCAGGTGATGTGCATCTCTGTAATGAGAAGGGGTGTGGTCTAATGACCTCAACACCCTATATTAGGTGTGCATAATTATTAGGCAACTTCCTTTCCTTTGGCAAAATGGGTCAGAAGAGGGACTTGACAGGCTCTGAAAAGTCAAAAATAGTGAGATATCTTGCAGAGGGATGCAGCACTCTTTAAATTGCCAAGCTTCTGAAGCGTGATCATCGAACAATCAAGCGTTACATTCAAAATAGTCAACAGAGTCGCAAGAAGCGTCTAGAAAAACCAAGGCGCAAAATAACTGCCCGTGAACTGAGAAAAGTCAAGCGTACAGCTGCCAAGATGCCACTTGCCACCAGTTTTGCCATATTTCAGAGCTGCAACATCACTGGAGTGCCCAAAAGCACAAGGTGTGCAATACTCAGAGACATGGCCAAGGTAAGAAAGGCTGAAAAACGACCACCACTGAACAAGACACACAAGCTGAAACGTCAAGACTGGGCCAAGAAAAATCTCAAGACGGATTTTTCTAAGGTTTTATGGACTGATGAAATGAGAGTGAGTCTTGATGGGCCAGATGGATGGGCCCGTGGCTGGATCGGTAAAGGGCAGAGAGCTCCAGTCCGCCTCAGACGCCAGCAAGGTGGAGGTGGGGTACTGGTATGGGCTGGTATCATCAAAGATGAGCTTGTGGGGCCTTTTCGGGTTGAGGATGGACTCAAGCTCAACTCCCAGTCCTACTGCCAGTTTCTGGAAGACACCTTCTTCAAGCAGTGGTACAGGAAGAAGTCCGCATCCTTCAAGAAAAACATGATTTTCATGCAGGACAACGCTCCATCACACGCATCCAAGTACTCCACAGCGTGGCTGGCAAGAAAGGGTCTAAAAGAAGAAAAACTAATGACATGGCCTCCTTGTTCACCTAATCTGAACCCCATAGAGAACCTGTGGTCCCTCATCAAATGTGAGATTTACAAGGAGGGAAAACAGTACACCTCTCTGAACAGTGTCTGGGAGGCTGTGGTTGCTGCTGCACGCAATGTTGATCGTGAACAGATCAAAGCACTGACAGAATCCATGGATGGCAGGCTTTTGAGTGTCCTTGCAAAGAAAGGTGGCTATATTGGTCACTGATTTGTTTTTGTTTTGTTTTTGAATGTCAGAAATGTATATTTGTGAATGTTGAGCTGTTATATTGGTTTCCCTGATGAAAATAAATAATTGAAATGGGTATACATTTGTTTTTTGTTAAGTTGCCTAATAATTATGCACAGTAATAGTCACCTGCACACACAGATATCCTCCTAAAATAGCTAAAACTAAAAAAGCCCCACTCCAACTTCCAAAATATTCAGCTTTGATATTATTGAGACTTTTGGGTTCATTAAGAACATGGTTGTTGTTCAATAATAAAATTAATCCTCAAAAATACAACTTGCCTAATAATTCTGCACTCCCTATATATTAATTATATCAATAGATTATGAACTTGCAAGGAGAACAGGAGAAGCTCCAAAAATCCATCCGTCCATTATCTGCACCTTTCATCCTCAGTTGGGTCGCATGGGTGCTGGGGCCCCAAACAGCCAATAAGAAATTCCTACCTGTTATCAAACCCGTTCCTTACCCATTTTCTTTGAAAAGGGTGTGAAAATCAAAGAACAGCAAAATGGTTGGCTGATAATGACAATGATGTAAACCAGGCTTTGGGAACCTATGGCTCGTCAGCCATGTGTGGCTTTTTTCATGAGTACCCATGGCACGAAGATAAAACGGAATTTGTTATGACATTCTAAGCTGATTTCCGCATGAACAAAGTCAAGACTACATTAATCTTGATATTTATATGTATAATATATATATATATGCCAAATCTAACCTGCAACAATCACAATACAAACCATTACATTCCTCATTCCTCTTAACTGCAAAATAATGTAAATGAATCAATCTTTTTATCAGCATGAACGAGAATCAATCTTTTCCTCATGTTATGTTCGCTTGAATCGAGACTCTTAAGGAAATACAACATGATGTAGTGACTGTCATCACGACACATTTTCCTTGTTCCCCTTAGCAAAACATGTTGCTCTTTATAAATATTAGAGTAATTATTGGCTGTAACTTATTCACACAGTAATCAAAAATAGTACAGAAATGAAGGAAAATAAAAAACGAATACTATAAATAAGCAGAACTATCATTTTGGCTTATTTTGAGTTTTTCTCCCATTTTGCACTCAAACCATTTAAAAATAAATCTTAAAATATGAACATATACTCACTAACACTACTGTTTTATGCGTTGGACTACTGCTTTTCTCTCCCTAAAAAAGGCTACTGATTTTTTTTTTTTTTTTAAAGTGTAGGGTTTTTTTTAAATTTAAACATGAAAAACAACAGGTCTTAAACTGCTTTAAGAATGACATATGTTGGTTTTGGTAAAAGCTTGCCACTTTTAAATAAGCACGTGTTGTTGTTGTTGTTGTTGTTTTTTCAAATATTCTGGAGACGGATTGTGTTCCGTGCATTAAAATAGAGTAGCGATAACATCTAACATCTGAATTTTCTAACTGAATCTTTTGCTTTTTAATGGGAGGCTATGTAAAATGGGCGCCACACATGGAAGTAGTGCAGATTACAGACGGACATTTCTTGTCAGAATACAAACTTAAGCTCCTTTCGTAACCTGAATATTACCAATATATAACTTTTTAAAAGGTTATTATCTGCGTATATAGATGCACCTCTAAATCTAATGCATTTTCCTATGTTTTTTTATTGTTTTAGGATTTTTATCAATGAACTGTGATACCACACGCTGTGGTGTGCTTTAAATCATGATGTCCCACCCCCTTTCCTCATCTTTCTGGTAAAAGTTTAGCATAATTTCATTTGGCCAAAAATTTCAAACGCGCCTTTTAAAAATACACAACTGCAGACAGCGGTAATCATTCCTCAGTTTCGAGGTGTGTGCGTGGCGTGTGCATTTGCAAGTTTTGGCCAAGTGCGTATGTTTGTTTTAGCCTTGGTTTCTAAGCTCGAACCTGAGCTCTGAATCAAAGCAGGAGCGCTCCCCGGAGAGGCCAGTCAGCAGTACAGCCGGGGAAGGAGTGATGTGGAATGAGAGGAGAGGAAGAGAGAAAAGACGACAAACGGCGGGACGGAATGTGCTGCAAAAAATTGAGGCTGAAGAAGTGATTTCCAGCTAAGAGTGCGTACGAAAATAAAACGGCGACCAGATAGTGTTATCCCGGAGTGCTACTGCATCCACAACTGGTGATTAGTGGGTGCTTTTTTTAGCAGTCTTTGGAAGTTTTGTTTTTTACCTCCTAGATATAAAAAAGGCAGAAATACTACAATAAATTCCTTAAGTGCGACCAAACAAGTTTGCATTACACAAATTGCAAAAAAAACACATGGTTGGTAGATCATATGTATGGTACTCAAATATGTGGACTTTCCAAGTACTGACAGACTGACCAAAATTAAGCAGATCAAGCATACCGTAAAATTCAGACTATGAGGAACACCCAGTACATTTTTAAATGAAAAAACTTTTTGTACATACATTAGCCACACCTGACTATAATCTGCATGCACCTTTATTGAAGCATGATCTATTTACAAAGAAAAGCACGAAGTTTCGTTAAACTCACATCTTCCTCGACACAAATATTTAACGTGTCTCAAGCTTACCTTTATTGCTCGGGCGCCCCTGGCTGTTGTAAGAAAAAGGCATGAATTAGCCGTAGCATTGCATAACCTGCAGGGTTGAAAGCTTGGGAAAGGGTTGCAGCTTTTAGTCCTAATTTTACGGTAATTGCTATTATCTTTATTCATGGTTCACAGATCCGTTAACCGCATGTGTCGTCGGGGCACCAATGAGGACGAAAATCTGGGAAGCTTTCTCCACTATTGACTGTTTCTGGCCTGTTCTTGGGTCATGGCAAAGTTGGCACCAGTCCATTCTTTACTTGAACCCAACAGCGGCCCAGTTATTTTCTGGTCTTCCTCTCCTCCTGCCACCTTGGACTGTGACCAGAAGAATTGTCTTAGTCAGTCTGATGATCTTGTGACGTGACCATACCACTGAAGGTTCTGTCACAATTGACTACATATCTTCGTAGCGCCCATTATAATTCGTAATTATATGGGTCATTTTTTTGTTGTTATTATCTGCAGTATCTGATTTTGCTCATTGTTTTCTTAATATCACGCCTATCTAACCACTTGTTGCTAACCAGAATTCATGGTTGAAAATATTTTGTAGTTGTATATCAGGAAAAATACCTTGAAGAGTGGCTAAATAAATATCTTATGCTGCATCGGGGAGTGAAAACATTGTAAGACGGGGATGTGGTTTCAAGCTTTCCACTGTACTAGCTTTCCAAATAACTACTTAAAAAAATGGTAGTTTGAAAAGCCGAACTAAAACTGGTCTAAAAAGAGCAGTAGTATAGAACAAGCTACAGTATTTTTCACACTTTAAGGCACAGCTAAAAGTCTTTATTTATTTATTATTATTATTATTTTTTTTTCAAAAGATGAGCTTGCGGCTTATAATACGGTGCGCCTTATATATGGATCAATATTGAGTTGCAACAGGTCTCACAACTAGTGTAAGGAGCCGCCTACTAGAAATAGTGCGCAGTAAATGCTGGGATATATAGATAGGCGTTTAATTTCCCAACCGGTGTGTCAATCATATGAATCTGTCACCATTGGCTAAAGGCTTCACAGACTAAAGTACAGAGCCAACTACAATAGAGGGGAAATATTCTTACAAATGACTATTATGCAAGGGGGCTAAATTTATTTATAAGTTGTCTTGAAAGACAATTTGTGTTCGGATGCGTGTGTCAGAACCAGATCAGGAATGGGACGAAAGCGTCTCGCGGTCTTGCTAAAGACAACGTTACCCTTTAAAACAAAACAAAAAAACGGAATTCCCCTATCTGCTCTAAATTTGGATGTGGGCATATGTTGAATCGGTAGTTGTAACCACGGCCGTGTTTGGTTTGCGTATGTGAACATTTTAATCACAACGTTGGCCTCATATTTTGGTCTATCTTCGGAACATATCCTACACTAGATGCTTGCACTCATTTGTGTGGACTAGCTGCTCGCTTTTAACTAGAATGGCCTTTATTGTATTTGATAACAACGTAGCGAACATTGTTTACACTGAGATTAGACTTGGCACTCCAGGATATACAATCAAAAGTGAAAAATAAGATAAACCAGGAATTGTTATCAAGGTTACGTGATTGCAAGCTCCCCGGTCGATATATACTCAAAAATGAATAGAATAACGACAGGAGTGCCAGGGCAGCAACACTAAGAATAAGTGTATTTAACAACAGCATCATATGTTTGCCGTTAGCTAGAACAAAAAGAATAAAACAACACAGCAGTGAGAGCTGTGAGCATTCATATACAGTATACTCCCAAGAAACCTTTAAACTCTTAGTGACATCACCTTAGACACAGACCAGGGCTTCTCAAGTGACATTCTTTGCAGACCACATGGTGGCCTGGATAAATGGAAACCACGTGATAATTCTGAAGTTTGCTTTCTTTATTTTCTAATAAAGAGCATACCGGTCAACTATATGGATACTTTGTGGACCCCATTGGCCCCTTTTCCAAACTGAAATAGTTCCAAGGTGACCTTACAGACCTTGAGCAGGAGCAAACACCTCGCCAGCATTTAAGCAATTAGCTGCGTAACAGGAAGTCGTCACTTGCATGAATGAATGTATCATTGTCACGAAACTAGCAGTGTTATATAGATAAATATTATGTAAACTCCACTGAATTCAATCAAAAGAAATATTTTCTATTCCAAAATTAAATTTTGCTATTGCTAATTATCATGTTTGTTATATAACTGCAGTTTTTTTTTCTCTCGTCAAATGAAAAAATAATAATCTTTCAAACGAGGAAAACTATCGATTATGGTTGATTATATGTTATGCATTTTACGAAGATCAGACAAACAATTCTTTAAATCAGAAAAAAATATTTTATATGGAATTTGGTAGGGGATTTTCTAAATTTACTAAAGTTAAGTATTCTATTTTTGTTTTTTAACAAATATTAAAATATGAAGAACAAAACTTGAAATAATACAATATTTTATATTTTCTTTTAATCTTTTCTGGTACCTTCAACTTGTTGCTTTTCAAATTTTGTGTTCTTAATATAAGATGGTAAATTTTAAATGTTTCATTTTTATGCGTAGGTACTTTTTCTTGTTTAACAACGAAATAATAAAATATATTAAAATAGGAAGAATAAACTAAAAAAATAGCAAATATTTATCTTGTTATCTGGTCTCAGCTACTTGCCATGAGGTAGAATTAACCAACCATAAGCCAATAAAGGAAGCCATGGATCCCTTTATGTCAAGTCAAGTCAGGTCATGTTCATTTGTATATAGCCCTTTATCAGGAGGAGTCTCAAAGGGTTGCACAGACCACAAACTATTATTGCAAACTATAGACTATTATTACACCATCCCCTGATCTAAAACCTACATAGGGCAAAGAAAAACTCAAAATAGTCCATAATTGACATGTAATCCTTGCGCTGATACACATTTCATAGTGCCCTTTTTAGATGTAGCATGCACCTGTCCTCTTGGATGCGATGGCGTGGAAAAGTCTCCCCCTTCCCGATTTTTGTGTTTTCTTTACATATTTATCAAAATGAAGGTTCCTGGGCGGCCAAGTCAAACATAACGTATTTAAAGCCTCCAATACAATAGATTTGAAACAATGTTGCAAAGAATAGTGGACCAAAATTACTCCACTGCATTGTGAAACACTCATAACCAATTATGGTAAACGTTTGATTTCTGTTATCGCTTTATGATAGCACTTAAATTTCTGATTTGTTTTAGGATGCACTATTTTCCGTTGTGCTCACAGTCTCCAAGCACAACCCTGTAAATATGTTTGCCTATTTATCCTGACATTTTTTTTATCTTATTTCTCTCTTTTAAGTCTTTATTACGTGTTTATCCTAGAGTGTATCATCTAGTCCCTTTACAAACAATGGCCATTACGTTGTTATAAATGACAAATACACAATAAAAACAATGATACATTTAAACCCATCTGAAGTACATTCAGAGTAAATATTTCATACAAACATTTCATGTTCTTTTGTCCTTTAATGGTACTCCTACACGGCTCAAGTTGCATAATAGGTCCTAAACCAGCAACTGTGTTATTCATTTATGAATTTACTCTTATAAAAGGTAAATGCCTTTCATGTCCACAAAAGTGCAAGCAGTCCATGATGTGCATCCTTCATGACAAAAACATGTTTCCCTTGTATTCTCTTTAAAGTGAAGGCTACAAATAATCGGCACTGCAGATGGTCCAATGTACGTGACTGTGACGTTCCTTCCAACATATGGGCTGAATGTGAAATATTTCCATACCAGACAAGCTTGATAGGGATTCTCATGGAGACTAACGGGCTCCACATCGTTATCAGATGTGACCCGATTATAAATGATGTGCCAGAAAGCCTGCCGCCCTTGTCGCTGTGATAACGGCTGTGTATTTTTAACACGGAGCCCCCCATAAGGGCCCGTCACGCTCATCCCGGTCATATATCATTCGGGCTCTGCTATTCAAAATCTTAAAGTGCAGCTTTCCGCGAAAATTTAAATTTGAATTATTTTTATTGGCCTTGATAATAACGCAAGATTAGACATGACACTCCAGGATAAACAAGTAATAAAGGCTAAAGAGAAAAATAAGATCAAAAGAACATCAGTGATACGTTAATATTCTAGTAGACACCCAAAATAAGGAGCAAAGGCATCAATGGATTTTGAACTTGCAAGGGTGACATGGGGAAAGCACAAACCTGAGATAAGGTATTCTAACCTGTTCTTGAAGCCCTACCCTTAGCCCATTCTTTTTATTAAATCTCATAGGTTACAAAAGCAGATTCGCCCAAGTGCGAACCCCAGCAACATGATTGGATAATAGTGACAACGATGTAAACCATGCATAATTGTCAAAACAACATATAACAATGAGGTAGTCAAAATGACAAACTGGTATCCTATCCAATCTCATATGCAGATGTCCAAAATAACAAAACAGAATAAACTTATCAGTCAGGATAAAAAGGATTAAATATTTACATGGTAGTGCTTGGAGACGAGCATGAGTTATAAGTGCAATGATAATAGTGTATTATTTAATACGTTAATATTATTTAACGTAAGCAAGATATACACTGTATTTGTTCGTGTATAAAACAAACTTGTGTATAACGTGCACCCCTACGTTTTGATTAAAATCAGTATAAAATTGTGTTTCACTTTTTCTCAGCTCAAAATAAGGATTGCAAGTGACAACCATTGTTAAATGAATGGACTATGAACACAATAACACCAACAAATTTAAAATGTATTTATTCAATGTCCTTCCAATTCATTATCAGATACACCAAAGAGTTGTTTCTCCCGTTGTGCTTTTTGCATTGATTTATATACATCAGGGTGACTCTGTTTTTCTCCATCCTCTAACATTTGTCTCTGGTACCGTGAACAAAAACAGTGTGTTAATGAAAAAAATATAATGCCTTTTCATATGTCGTACATGTCACTAGTGGCAGCCTGGCGACTGGGTGGTTAGTGCAGTGCTCCAAGGTTCAAATTGAGCTACCGCAGCCTCCCCGAGTAGAGTTTGCATGTTCCCTGCGTGTCTGCGTGGGTTTCCTCCCACATTCCAAAAGCATGCATGTCAGGTTAATAGACCAGGACAAATTGTCCCTAGGCGTAAATGAGCGAGTGAGTTGTCAGTCTCTGTGTGCGACTGTCTGGCAACCAGTTCAGGGTGTCCCCTGCCCACTGCCCGGAGATAGCTGGGATGGGAACAAGCACCCCCTGCGGCCCTAGTGAGGTTAAGCAGTGCAGAAATTGGATGGATGGATATAACACTAGTGGTCCAGTCGTTCTCACCGCCAAGACCCAGGTTCAATTGCCATTGCAACCAATAGATTGCAATTGTTAGTCCATATCAGCAATAGTTTTGGATTGAATGAACAGTCATTTCATAAATACAGTAGACCCTCTTTTTATGAAAATGTAGTTAATTTTTTTTGTTTTAAATGAAATACTATGTTATTTTTTTACAGTATTGTGCGCTTGTTTTCAGTGATGATAGATCTGAGGAAGAAGCTGTCTCTGTTCATTTTAATCCTTGTTTTAAGGAACCTGTAGCACCTACCAGAGGGCAACAGGTCAAAGAGGTGGTGGGCGGGGTGAGAGCTATCCTTTATAATGGTTTTCAGTGATTCGGTGGGTCACGTTTGATTCTTTTGCCAAAAAAATATAAATCCTTTTTTGGAGATTCTGACAAAAGTCAGCTGTCAGGCTGCAAGATTTCAGGAGGGGGAGGTGAAGAAGAGGCCCGTGAAAATTGCCGCTGGCTGCCACCCAGGGCCAAGTCTTTGTGCTAATGACGGGTTAGAACCGGCGTTATTGCTCCCAGATGTGGCGCGGATTCCCCATCACTCCTTTGATGCACGGATCAAGTCGCTAGCGCTTGTCAGACGGGACGCCATAATCAAACTTCCTTAAAACTTGCTCCCGTCACTTTGAAAACCTATAACCTTTCCTTGTTGTTTTTGTCAAGCTTCACTCCAAGCGCCTTCCTCTGATTTTTCATAATGAGCACACTATTAGTCACTAACCAAACCAAAAAGGATGGAAAGTACTTGACACTCTTGCAAGCACCCAGGGCGGTGTTTTTGTTCTGTTTTCTTTTTTACTACTTGATGTGTAACGGACCGCCTGATTGTGACTCAAGTTTGCGTCAATGTGGACTTGATGCCACCGCCTTTCACTCCTAAGGAACCAGAATCGCTTCAAAACACTTCAACATGACTTGTGGGGCCTTTAGTTGTATTATACAAGATCGATGACATCTAAAATTAATCAATAAAAAACAAAAATCTGAGTTATCTAAAATGGTGTTTATTATTTTCTACTGTAAAAATCATCATGAGCAAGACTGCTGATTCTCATAGCCAAAACCAGCAGGCTCAAGGATAGCTTCTTGCATTAGGCTGTTAAGGATCTAAACTCTCTCTCTGCTCTACCCCCTCCCACTCCTATGCCTTCTGCCAAATAAATACAAAACTGCTCTATTTATATTCCTGCTATACTTTGCAATTTTCTTTCATTCAAAACCTTATACAGTATGTATTTTTTTATATGCATACATTTTTTTTACCTTGCTGCTATTTGTTTTTGTTTCGTGTCTTATTCATTGCATTTTTACGCGCAGCGAAGAGGAACTAATATCATTTGTGTTGTATGTTCTACATATAGCAAATATGACAGTAAAGTTGAAGTTGAACTGCAAACATAGTCAAAATCTGTGTTTATAGAATTTGAATAATGTTTCTAACAATGTTTTAACTATTCGGAAGAAGATCTGCAGCAGGTGAACGTCCAACCGATACTTGAGTATCATATTGGTCTGATAAAAAAAAAAACCTTTGCTTTAAAAATCCCTTATAAGCTATGTTCAAATGATTTCAATAATTTGCATAAACTGATACTAATTTTGTTTTGCTGTACCTCAAATTATCATGGAAATATCACAACTGAAATGCATTGGAAATTCAGCAGAGAGGCACTGGTGTGCTTGGTGTACAAACTGGCTTATCAGGTGAAACCAGGCCTATTTTGTAGTGCTGTTAGAAACAATTATTGTGGTTTTTTGTGGGTGAAAATCAACCATTATACTGTAATACTACATAGGTAGTCATTTTTTGTTTTGTTTCTGGTTGTGGGGTATCAATTATCTGAATTTGGGCTTCGTTGGAAGATAATCTTAACGTATGCTGAAGACGTCTTTAAATAAAGAAAGTTTGAAAAAAAAAAATAAAGTACGTAATGCCTTGACAAGTGTAAAGTAGTAAGCAAATCCCCGTGGAAAATGATGTAGCATTTACTGATCCATAGACAGGAAGCCTTCAAGGTGGCTGAGATGATTGCCAGACGAGTCCACCCCTGAGTCCCATCTGTATCGTCTTTCATTTCCTACTGTTCCTCCTCCCATCTCTTTGGCTCAACTCAGCTCTCAGACAAAGAATAACGCTAACGACCCCAAATCTTCACTGCTCCCCCAAACCATCAATGTTGCTATGGTTAGAAACCTCAGTTTTCAAACCAGCTTCAAGTCTTGTGTGCCTCCAGATGTCTGTCTTAAATTGAAATGTGGCTAAAAGAAGCTTTAATTGCTTGAAGGTGGGATTTTACCATGTTGCATGAGTCAGAGGAAAAAGATGTGTGCATTCGTCAAACGAATACTGCCCTAGCAGAAAACCCTCAATTTTCTTCTGGCTTGGGCTCAAATCTGCATTCTTGTACCGTCCACACACATTCGATGCATGCACACAAGGAGTAAGAGTACTGTTATCAGGACTATAAGTCAATCTTTTTGGCTCTTCTTGCGATGAACGTATACTTAAATTGACAAAATCGATTCACAGACTGAGCACATATGAGTCTGCTGTGCTATAATTTAGCTTGACTGTGTCAAATTTTAAAGTTTTCTTCTTCTAAAGTGTCAAATAATTTTCATGGCCTTTCTCTGGGCCTGAAGATTTTAAAAAGTCCACAAAAAAAAATTTGTATTTACGCTTACTTTTCTCCCTTATACAGGTAACTTCTAGCTTAAGATCGAGATCGGTTTTCGACAAACCGGCCTTAAATCCATTGCAATACATCTAGTTACCGAGTGTAGTGTTAAATCGATGTGCCAGCTGTCTGCCACAATTGTTGTTGGTGTTTCCAGGCTTCTACACACTGAGTTACCAGGCATTGAATGAAGTTAGTTATACTGGTAGCAACCAACTTATAACCAGGATCGGTTCCGACCAACCAGTCGGAAATTCATTAGCTGATGGAAACAAAACTGGAGCTGGAGTACTTCCAGAAAGGAATCACAGAATTCTCAAATACACAAAGAAATGGAAGAGAAGATTAAAATTATACAACATAAGGCAGATGTTTTTGAACAATTTGCTTGCCTCAATGATTTAATCATTACATGACCAAAAGTCCAGCCGCGTGCAAGAAATACCAACCCAAACTGAAACATGGTGACGGTGGCTCAACAGGTGATTTCTCAACTCTGAAATGTCAACATAAAAGTAGATGAAGACCATGTTGACCTGTGCGTGGAGATTCCATCATCCAACATCTCACCAAAACTAAGGATGAAATTGCCTGGAAGGAATGCTGAATGAAAAACAAAACAAAACGGATTGATAGACAGCACCTGGACGGCAAATTGTAAATTTTTGTTAAAACAAAAGGAAGTCTCCAATATCAAATTAAATCATGGCTGGTTGAGAGGCTGGAAGACCTTGACAAACTCATAAACACACATCATGTTGGAATATCTTGTTTTAATATATATATATATATATATATATATATATATATATATATATATATATATATATATATTTAACTTTTTATTTTATTTTGTTTACATTTTTATACTTTTTTTTTTTTTACAAAACAGACCTTTGGATTATTCCCTTTCTTCAAAAATGTTTAACCTCATTAGGAGCACAATAAAGGAAAGCAAATGTAAAAAGAAAACATATATATATATATATATAATCTACAATTTAAGACTTTTTATGTAATTTTGTGATGATGAAATCTAACTGATGTAAATTTATAACCAACAAATAAGTGTGATGATGCAAATGTAGATTTTGTTCCGAGTGTGAACTGGCCTCCCAGGAAGACACAATGCTAAACTCCATCTTGACACTGACCTGTAAATACAGTACGCTAGTCCGAGCCACATTGTTGTGAGCAACGCCGAGATGCCATCTTAGTCCTTACCAAACAGACGACAATGAAGAACACCCTTGATCAGGCTGATGTCATCTAAGCTGAAAAAATCAATGGGAGGTGGCCTGGGCAGGCGCTCACCTGGTCTGGTCGTGCTCTTGGTGCATGTCCAATACTACTTTCAACTTTGAAATATTCACAAGAAAGTGTGTGTTTGTCACATGATTTAAGTCAAGTCATGTTTATTTGAATAGCCCTTAATCACAAGGAGTCTTAAAGGGCTGCACAGACCACAGATTATTGCAAACAGAGTATTATGACACCATTCCCTGATCTAAAACCTACATGAGTACTAGGAAAAACTCAAAAACCTCAGCATGAGGAAAATTAAGAAACTTTCAGAAGGGACCGCACATGAGGTAATCCCCCTTCCAGGATGATCAGGCTGCAATGGATGTTGCAATAACAAATAATACACAGATACATTGTCAACATGAAATATAGGTCATTCATAAGCTAGAGAATAGAAGTGTTTTAAACCTAGATTTAAACGGTTCCACTGACGTTGCAGATCAAATCTCTGGAGGCAGATTTACACATATTGTTGTAAGAGAGTGATGAGAAAAAGGATGTGAAAAGAATAACTTCCCCAAAACTGTAAAATACTGTCTATATATCGTGATTCAATAATGTGGTCATGTTTTTATTGGATTAACAAATGATGGTTATAATACTGTGAGATATGATGGCATGTTTATATAATTGATTGAAGAAGACGGGTCTCTTATAAGCCTTCGGCTTCAACCTGACATTATTTTTTTTCTTTTCAGGTAGTTTGTTCATTCTGCATGTTGCAACATGGCTGAAGATAAAAATTAAACAAGAAGAAGAATAAATAATAATACAATGGTGCATCTGCTGCCTAGACGGTGCCTAGTTCCTGAGTGTAGTCGTTTATTGCTGTGCTGGCTGGCTGCCAAAATTGCCGTCCGTGTTCCCGGGCTGCTACATGCTAGAGTGCCATACATTGGGAAAAAAACAAGCATCTGGTAGAAAAAATGAGTATGTATGGTTGGAGTCATAAATCTAAAGATATCTGTACATTTAATTTTAGTTATACAATTTTGTCCATGCGCTATTCATAATCTTCTCTCAAAAATTATTCAGGGAATAACATACCTGTCAACCTCCACGGCTCCATGCCCTTACAAACTGTTGTATTTTCCCTTTCAAAACACAAAATAATCCTACACCATATTTTTTTTTCCAAACGTGTTTATTTATGTAGTTTAACATGTTATATCGTACATGTGTTTCGTTATATCATATATATTGTTAATTAGCATTTTGTTGTGAGATCCTGAGTTGTTCGACATGAATGAGGTTTATTATAAAAAAAAGTTCAAAAATTAAGTAGCTTGGACGTTCACTGTAGAAGGAAAAAATACATGCAAATATAATTAAGTAGAATAATACATTTTCTTGTTCAAATTTTCTAATTAATTTTCTTCATTCAATTATTGTTGGTAATATACTGATTAAAGGGATAACCACAAACCTGTTTTTTTTCATTTTCTCATTTTATACTTCCTTTTTTTCTTAACTTCTTTATACAACATAATTCGTAATATAATGCATCAAAGCAAGTGAGCCGTTTGAGAGACGGCTTATTTTAATGAGTTGAGCCGAAAAAGCCGGTTCTCTAAAAAGAGACGGACTTCCTTTCACTACATCAAACCGCTCGCTTCGTTTGCAACGAAAAAAAATATTCCGAGATGGAGGCTTCCGCGGCGAACTCGTTTGACTTGATTGATTTGCCGTTTCGTGATAGTCGGTGTATACCGGATGGTACCCATAATTGACAAATTTGCGTTTTTCCGTACAGATTTTCTTGTAAGTCGTGCACGTCTTAAAATGCATAATAAATGTACTTTGTACGGCAAAACCGTACAGGTTGACAGGTATGGAATAAAGCTACACGTACAATTTGTGTAGAAATTACATTTAAAAAAATGCTATCAACTATTGTGGAATAAATCAATAGATATGGAATGATACTAAAAAAATCTTCTACTGAATAAAAATGGTGCTATACATGTTTGATATTTTAAAATGAAAGACGGAGACAGTAAGTATTATTCAACCACTATGTGCCCTTGAGTTCTAAAAAGTACAAGGAAAAATACAAACTACAGGGACTGGCAGTGACCAAACTCCACCTTTTTTCTCCATTTCTTTTTTGTGCAGCCTTTTGATAAGCATTTGTTTTTGGTTACCTGTAGCAGCAAGAAGGCAGAAAATTATTTCAGGTCCCTTTAATTGACGCTTATGTTATGTAAAATAAATTCAAATTATTTGACCTATGAGTATTTCTTAAAATGCACGTTTATATGATGGTATATTCTTTAGGTGTGAAGCATATTGTAAATTGTTTTGGAAGAGTTTCCGTGTCTTGAAGCACTATATAAATACAGACCATTTACCATTTGATAAATTAAGTTTGCTGGGATGGGCTCCAGCACCCCCGCGACCCTACTGAGGATAAGCGGTGCAGCTAATGAGATGAGATGAGATGAGATGAGTTTATAAATAATATACACTGTAGATCATTATCTCAGGGGCTGTAGCAAACCTTCTCGCCGGCCACATGACATAAGAACTATAGAGGTCATTAGATGTTAAAATACAGTTTTATTATCTGACGTATTGTAGAACATCACATTTAACAATGGGCATGGATGAATTAGTCTCACGAATTCTACCTAGCAACGGGCAAAAAACAAGGCATTCCCTTTGATCGAGTTCATGGCTTCCTATGGGCTCGCTTTGTTTCAGTTTGACTTATTCATACTTGCATGCAAAGGGACACAGTTCACCTCCCGTTGCACCGCTGCCGTCTGTGTTTAATGGCCACAGGAGAGGAAAATCTATGAATCATTCCCAGAGAGGGAGAAACCGGAGCGGCAAGACAAAGCGAGACATTTTCAAGTCTACAAATGATTGAAGTCAGCATTCTGCAGCCAGGGGCCACTGTTGTTTTTTTTCCCCCCTTAAGATTTTTTTTATTTTTTATACAGACACCTGGTGGGTACATAAGGCTGCCGTGCAAGGGGGGGTATGACTTTTACACACACACACGGTACCTTGAAGACACACGCCAGTTTGGGCAGGGCAAGCTTGTGGTTAGCTGGCCATATGGTTTTAAGCTTAGTTACAGACTACCCATGTGTGTGTGTGTGTGTGCGTGTGCTTGTGTCTTTATAGAAACATGCTTAACTTATTTTTAGACTGTTCTTTTTATGATAACTGCAATTAAAACCGGGAAAAAAAGCAAACACGTGCAGGAAGAAATGAAAGCGTTACTCTTGCTCCATTGTGAAGTTCTTCCCTCTGAATTTTTTTCTTTTTAACAGTATGTGTTTCTCATTTGTCGCTCTCCTCTGCCGTAATCAAAACCACAGACCTGAGTGCACAACTTTCCCATCCGTCTCATTCTTACTTTTTTTCCCCTGACTCTTTTTTTTTTTCAACGTGCTGTTAAATTTAATATGTCAGCTTTTACTATGATCCCCCACACAAAATAGAGGTATTTGGTTCCTTTCAGATTTGGTGGCATAGTTTCACTAGTTGTGGGTAAAATGTGAAATATATCTTGCAGTAGTTTCTATTAAATCCCCAGTGTGTATTATATAGGAACCCTTTGTGGCATCAATGCAAGTCACTTTATTAAACACTTTGGAGTAACACTGTGAAAATTGTGAAAATATATATTTTGCAACTGGTTTGGAAATTTAGCAGAAGTAAATAGAAGGAGACCAAGAGAAAGGCCGCGATTGACGTGGATGGATGGTGTTATGAGTGCACTGCAGGAGAAAGCTCTAAATATAGTGGAAGCAAGAGCTCTTGTTGGTGATAGGAATGAGTGGAGAGGTGTTGTGAAAGGATAGTAGGATGTTTGGACGCGTTCTAAGGGATGGGCTGGGCACCCGTATAATGCGGCAGGGGTAAACCAGTGAAAGCTGTCGGGCCCCTGCTGTGTCACCCTGACTCGAGTGACATGGCCGCTTTCTTGTGTCTTGTTTCATCTGGAGGGACAAAAGCATGACCAACTTGGGTGCCGAGGTGCTTAACTTGTTTGGGTGTTTGGGCATTTGGGTTGGCCATGGTCACATTTTTCATTTGTTTTGCTACCTTTTCCTTTTTTCTTTTCTTTGTTTTTGTGAACGTGTTTGTGTTGCTGTCGGTCACCCCTCTTGAGGGATATGACCAGGGTAGGTAGGCAGATAGATAGATAGATAGATAGATAGATAGATAGATAGATAGATAGATAGATAGATAGATAGATAGATAGATAGATAGATAGATCGGTAGGTAGATAGGTTTGGGAATTTGTGTTGCTGCTTAGTTTTTATTGCACTCTTTTTATTTCACTATTGTTATGATGCACTATAGCAGGAGTGTCAAACTCATTTTAACTCGAGGCCCACACGATAGAACAAACATTCTCTCGGGAGCCGGACTAGTAGATTACAGAGAACGAAAAAGAGCGAGAAAGAAATAAGAGAATGAGAGGGAGAGAAAAAGAGAGAGGTTGGGACAAAGAAAGAGAAAGCGAGAGAGAGAGAGAGAGAGAGAAAGAGAGAGAGAGAACATGAGAAACAAAAGAGTTGAAAAGAGAAATAGTGAGAAAGGAAAAGAAAGAAAGAGAGAAATGAAGAAGTCCAAAGAGAAATAGAAAGAGAGAGTGGGAGAGAAGGAGAGAAAAGAGAAGGAAAGAAAGAGAGAAGGCGAAAGCGAAAGCGAAAAAGAGAAAAGGAAAAAAGGAAGAGAGAGCAAAATAAGGTCAAAAGACACAGAGAGAGAAAAAGACAGAGAGAGAGAGAGAGAGAGAGAGAGAGAGAGAGAGAGAGAGAGAGAGAGAGAGAGAGAGAGAGAGAGAGAGAGAGAGAGAGAGAGAGAGAGAGAGAGAGAGAGAGAGAGAGAGAGAGAGAGAGAGAGAGAGAGAGAGAGAGAGAGAGAGAGAAAACTTTAAGTGGACATATTAAAACTTATAGCTCATTTTTCTCTTGCACTTTTGGATTCAATCCCTTAGCACGCCGTATGTTTGACACCTCTGCACTATAGTATAATTGCACTATTATTTTAACTTATGGAAGTCTCTAAGCACTACATTGTAAATATGTTTCCCTATATATCCTAACAGTCCTTTATCTTATTTTTCTCTTTAAAGTCTTTATTCCTTGTTTACTTTAGAGTGTCATGTCCAATCTCGTACAATGCTTCACAATGACAACAAAGACAATTCAATAATAAGCAAAATCTAATGTACTTTCTCATAAACATGCTTTTATGTAAAAACTAAGAGATTGACCATGGGATATTAAGCACATTTAGACGCGCTTTGATCGCCACCTTGTTACCACAGAAGCAAGAATGACCATTTTGCCAAGGTGCTTGTCCTGGTGTTGGTTGTAGCACTTAAATTCCACAACTGGGCCCTGCATGCGATTGTCGCCACGTCCCGTGATTAAGGCATTTTCAAATGTTTTGCCCCACTGTTTTTCTTCACTAGCCACTCATGTTAGCCACTTGGCTGCAGACTATGGCTCGTCGCTAGCGGCTACTGATATTTTTAGTTTCTCTTTGTAAATAAAGCTTGCTTTATCCTATAGTTACACTATCTTTCCACAGCTGGTCATGAAGGTGAACATTGCTGTCATCCGTGTTTCAGGGTCGCAACATTTGACAAATCCAATCTGTGAATGGAATTTTTAGTAGCTTTTCCCGCTAACCGCTCATGTTAACCACTTACATAAGCCCAGAACAACTCCAGCTCTTCACTCTATTCAGCTGCTTCGAGTGTATCCAGCTACCGATTTTTGTAGTCGCTACAACACTAGCTTCCCCGTTCTGCTGGCGCCTGAAATTAATCTTTGCCGTCGCAATAATATTTGATATTCGGCTACTGAATTTGAATGAAAGCGGTGTGTCTTCTTTAAATGCATACTCTTCAAGAACCATTCTAAGCGACAACGACCTCCTGTGGTGAATTATACACATTTTCACTTTAGGTTATTAAAGCCAATGTTGGATTGTGTATATAATGCTATTTATTTATTTAAGTAAAGTTTTATATATATATATATATATATATATATATATATATATATATATATATATATATATATATATATATATATATATATATATATATATATATATATATATATATATATATATTTATATGTGTGTGTGTGTGTGTGTATGTACAGTGCATCCGGGAAGTATTCACAGCGCTTCACTTTTTCCACATTTTGTTATGTTACAGCCTCATTCCAAATTGTATTAATTTAATCTCTTATCTCAAAATTCTACACAAAATACTCCATTATGAAGTTTTTTTTTTTAATTTTTTTGAATTGATTAAAAATAGAAAACTAAGAAATCACATTTACATAAGTATTCACAGCCTTTGCCATGAAGCTCAAAATTGAGCTCAGGTGCATTTTTTTCCCACTGATCATCCTTGAGATCCATCTACAGCTTAATTGGAGTCCACCTGCAGTAAATTCAGTTGATTGGACATGATTTGGAAAGGCACACACCTGTCTATATAAGGTCCGACAGTTGAGTGTGCATGTCCGAGCACAAACACCAAGCATTAAGTCAAAAGAACTGTCTGTAGAACCTGCGAGACAGGATTGTATTGAGGCACAAATCTGGGGAAGGATACAGAAAAATTTCTGCTGCTTTTAAGGTACCAATGAGCACAGTGGCCTCCATTATTCATAAATGGAAGACATTTGGAACCACCAGGACTCTTCCTAGAGCTGGCCGGCCTTCTAAACTGAGCGATCGGGGAAGAAGGGCCTTAGTCAGGGAGGTGACCAAGAACCCAATGGTCACTCTGTTAGATCTCCAGCGTTCCTCTGTGGAGAGAGGAGAGCCTTCCAGAAGGACAACCATCTCTGCAGCAATCCACCATTTAGGCCCGTATGGTAGAGTGGCCAGACGAAAGCCACTCCTTAGTAAAAGGAACATGGAAGCCCGTCTGGGATTTGTCAAAAAGCACCTGAATGAATCTCAGACCATGAGAAACAAAATTCTCTGGTCTGATGAGACAAAGATTGAACTCTTTGGCGTGAATGCCAGAGGAAACCAGGCACCGCTCATCACCAGACCAATACCATCCCTACAGTGAAGCATGGTGGTGGCAGCATCATGCTGTGGGGATGTTTTTTCAGCAGCAGGAACTGGTAGACTAGTCAGGATAGAAGGAAAAATAAATGCAGCAATATATAGAGATATCCTGGATGAAAACCTGCTCCAGAGCGCTCTTGACCTCAGGCTGGGGCGAAGGTTCATTTTTCAGCAGGACAACAACCCAAAGCACACAGCCAAGATCTCAAAAAATTGGCTTCAGAAGCACTCCATGAATGTCCTGGAGTGGCCCAGCCAGAGTCCAGACTTGAATCCGCTCGAACATCTCTGGAGAGATCTGAAAATGGCTGTGCACAAACGTCTCCCATCCAACCTGATTGAGCTTGAGACCTATTGCAAAGAAGAATGGGCAAAACTGCCTAAAGATAGGTGTGCTAAACTTGTGGGATCATATTCAAAAAGACTTGAGGCTGTATTTGCTGCCAAAGGTGGATCAACAAAGTATTAAGCAAAGGCTGTGAATACTTATGTAAATGTGATTTCTTAGTTTTCTTTTTTTAATAAATTCAAAAAAAGTTAAAAAAATAACTTTTTCACATTGTCATAATGGAGTATTTTGTGTAGAATTTTGAGATAAGAGATTAAATTAATACAATTTGGAATGAGGCTGTAACATAACAAAATGTGGAAAAAGTGAAGCGCTCTGAATACTTTCCAGATGCACTGTATGTATGTATCTATATCAGTTGTTACAATCAATTATCTGTCTTCCCCTACAGGAAAAGGAGAAGAAGTACATGCTTCAGGTGGACAACTTGAGGCTGAGGGATGTGGAGAAAGGCTTCATGTCAAGCAAGCACATTTTTGCCCTCTTCAATACTGAGCAAAGGTTCCATCCCGTTTATATCTTCTTTTTTTCTGATGATATTGTCCATTACTTTCATTTTAATCAGCAAACATGTTATCAGTAAAATATAGTTGTTGCTTTTGATGATAAAGCAGCTAGTTAATATATTTAGCAAAATGGGTAATTTCTAGACTTTTTCTTTCATTCGATTGAGCAGGGGTCGGAAACGTTTTTGATCCGAAAAGCCATAAAAGCAAAACAGTTTGATTTTTTCTTTTTCTTTTTTTGGGGGGGCGGGGGGACACCATATGTTTTAAGACAAAAATCAACAAAACTCGCAAAACCCTCACTTCAGATAAAAGCTTACTCTTCTGCACATTTTATTATACTGTGTGATCTTTAATTATTTGATAAAATCTATGAAACAATAATAATGTCCGAGCCCGTGTTCCGTAAGAATATAAATGCACCACTTAAAATGTGTCTCCCTCCCACAGTTATTTAAGAGTGTTGAGGTTCATTTTTGTCCTAAATAATGGTTTTAAAACAAAGTGCAAGCAAACTTCTTTGTAAAAATGTCACAAAATATTGCAAACGAGGATACCAACGTATTTACCCTTAGTGCAGACGGTGCTGGGTGAAGAGTAGAAGTAGTAGCTCTGTCCATTCCTACCGCTCACCGAAACAAACTGCTCTGGGTGCTTTGCTAGAGCTGCTGGGTATCTAAAGTTTGTTTTGTAGCTATTCATCATAAAATGCCTCAACAATAAACAGATTGTTTACTGAGCACCCATATAAAGGATTATTCAGCTGTTTACAGACAAAACGGGGTCTGTTGGTGTGACAGCTTGACTGTAAACTGTTGATAAAAGTCTGTCCTATATATATTGGATGAAACCAAGTTTATGGTAATTTTGTCAGAGCTTCACACGTCCTACAATTGGCTCAGTTTGAAACAAAACAATAGGTAATCATGTGATATATTTCATCTCCGAGCCATATGTACTGATGAAAAGACCCATTTAGGGCCCGCGAGCCATAGGTTCCCAACCCCTGTGATAGAGCAAAATATATTAATGAAAAAAAAAAATGCATGCGTGATCTCTGCTTTTGCTGTATTTTTCTAAGCTGTATTTGCTGATGATAGATTTGCTACAGTGGGAAATCTTGAGCCACTAACCGTACATAAATAATTTTTTTTTTTTTTGCTGAAGGGATTTACTATTTACCAGAGTAGGGATCCAAAACTATGTTAAAACCCTTGATAGGAAACAAAAAATTGTTTGAAATTATTTAGCCCCTTTATGTGGTTAAAAAATGTTATTCATAAAAAGAAAAACAATATTAATTCAGCAAAAATGCATGAACTATGATATAAACATTTTTTTTTTCAAATACTTGTATTTAATGAAATTTGCATTTATTTAACATAGCATGATCCTCACCTCAATGTACATAGTTGCCGGCCATCTTGCTGCTATGGGTACCCAAAAACCTCATAAGGTCGGGGAAAAAAATGAGAAATAAAATGATGCCTTTTGGTCACTTTTTTTCTTGTGCTTTATAGCACTCATTTTGGTTGCACTATGCCATACAGCGACAATTCGTGGTCATATAATACACAGTGTCCCTTAAAGAGTTGAAATTATATTTATGACTAATGAAGAAGAAACTTGATGCATGTCTTATGCTTACCAAACACAGAAATGTGTACAAGGACTACCGGCAGCTGGAGTTGGCCTGCGAAAATCAGGAGGACGTTGACGCTTGGAAGGCGTCCTTCCTGCGTGCCGGGGTGTACCCTGAACGCGTCACGGTAAATAATGTGATATTTTGGTTTTTATGAAGTCTCTTAAGTCAAAAGTATTGACTCTTTAAAATGTTTTTTTCTATGTCTGTTTTCTCCATCGCTGTTTGGCCTGTTAGGAAAAGGAAGGGAAGGTACGTGCGTTTGTTTTACACCTCGACTCTTCACTGTTTGCTGCATCGGAAAAACAGTTGGATTAAGAGTGGAGTAATCCACTAATTGGGTTCATTTGATTGAGTTTCCTGAGTTGTTTTGGACAAACAAACCCAAAAAACTGAGATAAATAATACATTTTGGTCAAGTAGACTGATTCATCGATTCATTCAACCCAGGTTGCTATTTCAAGGTTTTGTTTCTTTTGACCCCAAATCCTGTTTGCAGTTTAGTTTAGTTTGTGTTCAATTTAGGTAAAGTTCATTTTTGTCGGATTTTCTTCTTAGTTTTCTTTTGTTTTGCTGTGAAAACAACCCCCAAGTTGGTTAGTTATTATTGAGAAACCCCACAAAACAAAAGAATCATGGTTTAACATGAAACACTAATATTGAAATTGAGTTTAAAACAAAGCCACTACTTCTGTTAATTTCACCTAAATACCTGTATTTCTATTATATTTTATTTCGTTTGAATCCTATTTTCTAAGTAAAACAACCCAAGTACAATTTCGTCATCTGATCAATACAAAACCAAAACCCGGGTTTTTTTTATACAATTTTTTTATACAAAATGAAAAACAGAATTAGGGTGGCTATTCGCCAAAACACACATCAAAAATGGGGCATTTCTTCTTCACCCATTTAAAATTGTTTATGTTTATTCCAACAACCCCAAATTTGTGTAATTGGGGAAAAAGCATGATAACTGATAGGTTATTTGTAAAAACAACTAGTTTATTTTGTCTAAGTGCTCCACATCATCGATAGTACTAACTATTTGGATCATTGTTAAAAATAAACAAACAAAAAGCGTGTGTCATTTTGTCCCAAATGACCCAAAAAATTAAGTCGTCTTGTGTGACCCGTCCTAAATTGCTATTGTTTATTTAAACAATCCAACAATTGGGTAAATAGGTGAAAAATATATCATATTATTCTTTGTTGCACCCAATTGGGTCCTTGTAAACACAACCTGGGTCATTATGTTTGAAACTAACTAAAAAAAATCTGATACTTTTGTAAAAAAACAACTTATACCATGTAGTGCAGAGTGGGCAAAATACAGCCTGCGGGCCACATGCTCGTCAGGCTTTTGCATTCAGCCTGCCAAACGAAAATGGTCAAAGTATAATGACAATATATGAAGTACTACTAAGAAACAATATTTTTCGCTGACATTTCTTTTCACATTATCCCTTTGTATGTCTACAACAGAAATGCTCCTACAGAAAAACTACAAAATTACTACAAAACTCAATATAAAATGTAATACTTAAAATTGGGGACCTAATAGATTATTTTGCTTTCATTCTAAAAAGACAATATACTACAGAAAAACGACAAAAATACAACTCAAGTAATATTGCAAAACTACTAAAGAAAAACGACAAAAATACCATTATGGAAATACTACAGAAATACTACAAAACACTACAATGGAAGTCCTTCAAAAATACCTCTGTCAAAATATTACAAAATTACCACTACAGTAATACTGTAATAGTCAATTCATGTTTATTTGTATAGCCCTTAATCTTAAGGAGTCTCAAAGGGCTGCACAGACCACAGATTATTGCAAACTACAGACTATTATTACACCATCCCCTGATCTAAAACCTACATGAGGGCAAGGAAAAACCCAAAAACCTCAACAGGAGGAAATGAAGAAACCTTGAGACGAAAATTGATGTTGATGTTTAGTCTGATTATGTAGAAAAATACTATTACAGAAATATTATGACAGAAATACTACAAAAATACAACTACATTAATACTACACGACTACTACAGATATACAAAAATATTTTGGAATTTCAACAAAAATAATAGTATGGAAATACTAAACAAACAAAATAACTGTAAAACTACAAAAATACTACAGAAATACAAAACCCAACAGCAGAATTACTATAAAATTACTAAAATGCACAACTACAGTAATGCTAAAAAACTAAATATCAAATGTTGTTTTCATTAACAGAAAACATATTTATTATTTTGCTTTTATCGTAGGTGTTTCAAAACAAATTTGATGAAACTAATCTATTTAAAAACAAATATCAAGAATTATAACATGGCATGTCTGCATGTATATTCATTTCGAAATTAAAACATTGGATAGGTCTCCGGGATTGGCCCCTTGGCCAAATGTTTTTAACCCAATGTTGCCTGCCACTCCGTATAGGTGCCCACCCCTGATTTAGTTTTTGCACTCTAAGACTAAACTTAGGTCTGATTTATTCCCTTGCTGCTTTACGACAGAGCGACACCGGAGATGAAAACGGCTCTGACAGTTTCATGAACAGCATGGACCCCCAACTGGAGCGCCAAGTGGAGACCATCCGCAACCTGGTTGACTCTTACATGGCCATCGTCAACAAAACAGTCCGTGACCTGATGCCCAAGACCATCATGCACCTCATGATTAATAACGTGAGGTTTTCTTTTTCTGTCTGGGTCTGTAACATTTATGAAACACGTGTTAACGTTCGCTGACATTATCCAGGTTAAAGAATTCATAAACGCCGAGCTGCTGGCCCAGTTGTACTCGTGCGGCGACCAGAACGTGCTGATGGAGGAATCTCAGGAGCAGGCTCAACACCGTGACGAAATGTTGAGGATGTATCATGCTTTAAGTGAAGCCCTCCACATCATTGGCGACATAAGCACCACAACTGTCTCCACTTCCATGCCGCCACCCGTGGATGACTCCTGGTTGCAGGTCCAGAGGACTGGCTCCGGGGGAAGGTGAGGAAACAGGGTATAAGGCAGGGGTGGCGAACAAATTTGGCACAAAGACCCAAAATTTTTAACTGTGAGAGTCAAGAGCCACACCAAGCACTTGAGACTGTCTTTTTACCTGGCTTTTCAAGGTGCTCCATTTTTGCTTGCGTAGTTCAGTACTTTTGGGGAATTCTGTGTCAATATTAGCATGGGCTGTGCTAAAATGACGCTGAAGATTTGAAGTCTTGAAATGGGATAACGTGGTACTGCGTTATGAACAGAGTGATTCGCCATTCCGCTCAACAAAAAAAGTAAGCATCTTCCCATTCTTCCTGAAATGCCCTGCGTTCATCTTCATATTTCCGTTTCGCTTTGCATTTTGCCATTTTGGCAATGAGGGTTACAGTCTGCACGCTCATGAAATATTTACTTAATTTCCCGGCATTAGACATAACCTACGTAGATGATTGGCAGTCAGTTATGTGTCCGGAGCAGCATAAAAACAACAATTCTGCCAAATTAATTTCAAAATATTATTTATTATTTGTTATTAACTCTGACAAATTCGAGTGTGTTTTAAGAGGGGAGAAAAACTAAACATGAAACGAGGCAAAGAGACACGTGTTCGCCACCCCTGGTATAAGGTATAAAAAGCTTTCATTTAGAAGAGGTTATTACTTTCTCTACGCAGAATAGTTGAGGCTCTTGCCCTGAGGTCTCTAACACCTGAGTAGCCAGCACACAGGTTCTGAAGATAGCTCACCAATTATGGGTTATTGCCATTTTCTAGGAAATATTATTTCTAACTGACATGTTGTGTTTGTGGTTGAATAATCTTCTAATAATTGTGACCTGGTAATAACATTGTAAAAACAAAATAGTCAAGTCAAGTCAAGTCATGTTTATTTGTGATGCCCTTAATCACAAAGAGTCTCAAAGGGCTGCACGGATAAAAGACTATTGCAACTACAGACTATTATGACACCATCCCCTGATCTAACACCTACACGAGGGCAAAAACTGTAATACACACATATTGTCAACATAAAATATAGGATATTCATATGCTATAGAATGGAAGTGTGTTTAAAACTTGGATTTAAACATTTCCAGTAATAATATAAGTTATTTTACAAAGATATTAAAATTTTAGGCCTTTGTACCAATTGGTAACAAAAAGTAGCTCTCAGGTTCAAAACAGGTTGGTGAACCCTGTTCACCATTTCTTGCTTGAAGAAGACAATGAAAAATTGCCTTTATTAGCTTTGGTAGCAACGTGTGATAAAGACTTTGAAGAGAAAAAAATGATAAAAGACTAAAGACTATCAGGATAAATAAGCAAAAAAGAAAATGATTACATTATAGATCAGAAAAAAGTTAGACTAAGTTATAACAATAATTCAATGAATAAGAAGAGTGCATTGTAACAATAGTGCAAACAATTGTAAGTGCAATAACATTTAGCAGCAGCAATTTTAGAAACCCAATATAATTCACAAGGTATTTTTATATTCAGGGCAGCACGGCGGCGCAGTGGTTAGCGCGTGTCCTGAGGCCGTGAGATCAAACCTCCTGTGTGGAGTTTGCATGTTCTCTCCGTGCTTGCGTGGGTTTCTTCCGGGCACTCCGGTTTCCTCCCACATTCCAAAAACATGCATGTCAGGTTAATTGGCCGGTCCAAATTGTCCCTAGGTGTGAATGAGCGAGCGAATTGTCTGTGCCTGTGTGCCCTGCAACTGGCTGGCAACCAGTTCAGGGTGTCCCCTGCCCACTGCCCGAAGATAGCTGGGATGGGCTCCAGCACCCCCCGCGACCCTACTGAGAATAAGTGGTACAGATAATGGATGGATGGATATATATATATTCACAGTTTTGTACAATAGTAAATATTGGTTCAAAGAGCCTTTATGCTTTATTTTCCATTGTGTCAATATGCTCTTATATCACTTTTATCAGGCCTGTTTGGGCGGAACAAACCCCCAAAAAGATGAAAAAAAGAAGACTTTATTAAAGCGCGTCAAAGAAATCCATGCAAATCATGTGTTACTCTGCCGCCGTCTTCTGGCTTAAAGTCATCAATGCAGCCTTAAGTTTTTAAATGCCACACCCCACTTGTAAGCAGGCGCAACCCTCAGTCTGACAAAATGTTGTCCCCCACAAAAAAACAAGCAGCCATCAAAACTACTGGAAGGTGTTGCAACATATCTAAAAATTGGCTGGATACTATACACAAACTTCAGAAGATGTGATTGAAAGAGTTCTAACTGCTTTCTAGGGGAGCCCCTGTAAATCGATCGGAAGAGCGAGTAGGGAACTTCAGTGCCCTACAGAAGCGTTTTGGGGTCTCTTAATGTTTTACAAGCTACAGTTTTTCCAACAGTCCTGGCCATCCAGATCTCCAGATCTCACACCTAGTGATTTCTTTTTTGGGGGATTTGTGAAATGATTGGTGTACGTGCTCCCAATTCCAAGAATTGTGAATAGATTTAAGGCACGGACAACAGAAGCTGTTGCAATCATTGAGAATTTGTTTGGCAAGTGTTTGAATATCAGCTTGATGTGAGTTGTGTGAGTAATGGTGCTCACATTAAATATATTTAAACGTTTTATGTAAAAATTGAGATTACAAGCTTTCTGAATATACCAGAAGTGTTTCTATATACTTAATAAGTTCTGTGATAGTCAATGTTAAAATGTGCCCAAGACTTTTTGGAACACCCTGGATTTGACACAAATAAAATCTTCACCGTTCTTTTCATCACCAGGTCACCAGCCACCAGTCCAACTCCTAACCGCCGGGCACCCCCGGCTCGCCCCGTCTCTCGTGGCCCTCCTCCAGCCGGGGGCCCCCCGGTACCGTCCCGCCCTGGGGCTTCTCCAGACCCCTACAGCGGGCCGCCACCTAGCGTGCCCTCTCGACCCAACCGCGCACCCCCCAGTGTGCCCAGGTGAGTTAAAATTGAAGTCGTTGTGTTTTTCTGAGAAATTAGTAGGATTTCGTGCCAAAAAAATTGTATTTATTTTCAACAGCAAGTCAAATTCAGTTAGTGATTTCCTGTTGAGCACTGGGAATTTCTTAACTCGGACACAATCATCAGACACAAAATTAGGGACTGTTTTTGTTAGGTCTAGGAATAATAAGTACATTTTTTAAAAACACCAAAACAGGGTAATGCCCGAGTCAATAAAAGGTAGAGTTAGACAGGATTCTAGTATATTATTTTTCCACGAGAACAAAAAAAGTAACGGCGGTACAAGAAAGAATGAATGAATGAACAAACCAAATCTTGTTCTGTGGGTAGATACTTTTGCTCATTTTAATTTTTTCCAAACTTATTTGTGTATTAGTTTTTCCACCTAAAATTTATACGCATTTTACAATAATATTAATATATATATATTGATTTTTTTCTGGACTTTGTAGTAATAATACTAAAGAAATTATACGTACTTTAAAAAATAATAATGGGAAAAAATGTAAGAATATTATTATTTTTATCGTGTTATTGAAAAGAACTTTGTGGTTTTAACCACTCTAGGAATGATTCTCTTTTTTTCTCATTTGATAGGGAAAATACAGTTTTTTTTGATTTAGTAAAATAAGAAAGAAAATATTTTTAAGTTAGTTAAGATATATTTCCTTTTAAACAGAATATTTTATGAATTGACTTCAGGTATTCATTTTGCAGGGTTGGAACCAGGGAAAAGTAATGTAATTAATAGAATTTTATTAATTTTATCATGTTATTAAACAATTTTATGCAAAGATTTTGAAAATGTTACCACAGTTTTGACAAGATATAAATATGTTAAAGTACTACAAGACAAAAACTAATTTTCCATCACAATGAAATATTTTATTCATTGTATTTTATTTTTTATTTTTTATTTAAGTTCAGTGTATGAACCGGAAGCATGGAAAATAATCTCATCTCATTAGCCGTACCGCTTATCCTCATCAGGGTTGCGGAGGGGCTGGAGCCCATCCCAGCCATCTTCGGGCAGTGGGCAGGGGACACCCTGAACTGGTTGCCAGCCAATCGCAGGGCACACAGGGACAGACAACTCATTCGCTCATTCACACCTAGGGACAATTTGGACCGGCCAATTCACCTGAAATGCATGTTTTTGGAATGTGGGAGGAAACCGGAGTGCCCGGAGGAAACCCACGCAAGCACGGGGAGAACATACAAACTCCGCACAGAAAGTCTGGAGCTGGATTCGAACCCACGACAGGTTCCCATGACATGAACTGTGCCGCACAAGCGCTAACCACTGCGCCGCCGTGCTGCCCATGGAAAATAATATGAGAAAAAATAAATGTAACATCATTTTATCGTTTTTATCATGTTACCTAAAACATTATTAAGAAATGATTTTTAACATCTTATGATTATTTTTGTCGTATTTGACAAGAAGTGAAATGTAGGAAAATAAGAAAAATAACACATTAAGTAGCACCTCAAGTGTTTCTAAATAATAGAGATAATGCTGGTATACGGGCAACACCGTCACATATCATACATAGTCTTTACAGCCCTTTTGCGACTTTTTATGATCAAGGGCTATACAAATAAACTTGACTTGACCTTCCAACAAAACCTTACATTTTATTTTATCAAATTTGATTAATGTAATTATATTTATTTTATCTATTGTATCTATTCATTTTGTAGTGTAGAAACAGGAACAGGGAAATAATTGCTCAACGTCTTGGCCCCTAGATGCTAGGCGAAATTTACTGTGCCCTGTCATTGGTGTCCCATCGACCAATTGAAAAAAATGTCTCTTGAAAGCCACGTCTACTGAACTGTATAATTCACAACAGAAAAGGTTGTTTTGATCTTCAATTGGAAAAAGCAAACAATATGTAAGTACTGTTATAAATTGCTTATTGTGTATGATTTCCTACTAAATTCTCCTGAGAATAAGTGTTGAGAATGTTGAAAAGAAACTGGTGTGGCTCCTCTGTGTCGCTAAGGGGGATGTGAAGACACCTGGATGAGAGCGTAAAGGAGGTAAATCAAAAACCAGGATTACTAGCCGAAAAAGAGCAATCGATCGTACGCAAGCCGGCAACCACGTCCTTGTGTTAGCATGACAGACGAGAAGGAACACAAAACCCATTTTGTTTTCCCACTCCATCCCATTCGCTAGCTGCTAACCTTATAGGCAACTGTGCCTAGCAAAAGGATTGCCCCCTCGATTACTTTTAGTCAAATTGCTATATTTCAGGCTTCAGACCTAAAGCTAAAAACTGAAATTATTTTCAAAAAATCAACAATATATGAGATGCAATTGGGAAGTGGAACAAGGATATTTAAGCATTTTATATTATATTTACAACAGGGTGAAAAACGGAAAGTAGGAGTTAAAAAAGTTTGTCCCCGAATTCTCTAAGCAGACAACTGACGCCAGAAGAACCCTGTTGAATGATCCAATGTCAACCCAAATGACTAATAATGCAAACTAGAGTGTATTAAGTCTCAGTTTAAATGCTCTTGCTCTGTAATGGGCTAAGAGGTCTGTGAAAGAAGACACAAGAGACCAAATAGCATTTTGAAAACCAAAGAACACAACGGGCAGGTCCAGGATAAAGTTATGGAAAAGTTCAAAGCAGAAATGGGATACAAGAAGATTTCACAACATTAGCACTTCTCCCAGATCACCGTGCAAGCAATAATATTAAAATGGAGAGAGTATAAAAGGACTGAAAATCTACCACGTCCCTCTAAACCTTGGGCCAAACAAGGAGAAAACTAATCAGTGAAGCAGTCAAAAGGCCCATGATCACATTGGATGACTGGCAGGCATACGCAGCTGAATTGGGACAATCTGTGGATAAGACAACTATTAGTCATACTCTGCATAAATCTGCCCTTTACTGGAGAGTGGCAAGAAAAAGCCCTTTCCAAAAGGCATGAAAAGACCCGTTTGGCGTTTACAAAGAGCCACATGGGAGACACAATTAACATGTGGAACAAGGTGCTCTGCTCAGATGAGACCAAAGTGTAACTTTTTAGGGCTGAAGTGTTACATTTGGAGTAAGAGTAACACTGCACATCACCGTGAAAACACCATTCCCACTGTCAAACATGGTGGCGGCAGCAACATGCTCTGGACTGGCTTATTGTCAGCAGGGCCAGGGAAGATTGTTCGAGTTGATGCGAAGATGGATGGAGCAAAATACAATGAGGGGTTCTTGCATAAAATCAGTTGAAGTCTGCAAGAGACCTGAGAATGAGGCACAGGTTCATCTTCCCTCAGGACAACAACTCTTAACATTAAGCAAAATCTACAATTAAATGGTTTAAAAGCAACAATATAAAGGTGTAAGAATGGCAAAGTCTGGAACTCAATCATATAGAGCATCTGTGAAAAGCTCCGAAAAGTGCTGTGCACAAACGATCACCATCAAATGTTAAGGAACTTGAGCTGTTTTGTAAGAAGAAATTGGTAAATATTTCTGTTTCAAGATGTCATAACCCAAAAGACTTTCGACTGTGATCGCAGCAAAAGGAACACCTTCTTTTCAATGTTTGCATTTATAAGCACAATATAAAGTGTGGGATAAATTTGGTTTATTATCACGATTGGGTCTCACATGTTGTTGATTCTTGGAAATGATGTGTTTTTTATCTATAAGTTTGAAGCCTGAAATAAGACAATATGTCAAAACGTTCTTGTGGGGGCAATCCTTTTGCAAGGCACTGTAACTCTACCGCTTCTCGCTTACTCATCCATCCCTCCTCATTCTTTCTTACTCTTCCGCTTCCTTTCCGCCGCTCGACCACGCTTCCACAGAATCACAATCACTGACCGGTGAGGACTAAAACCGGCCCGTTATGTCGGTGCTGTCCAACATTTTCTCCATTAGCATCGGTCACGGCTGCCTTCCTCATTCTTCTCCTCCTCTTTCACTCATTTATTTTGTTTTTCTCAAATCATGTTTTGAGGGGCCTCTTTTTTGGGTGCTGCATGGAAACACACGCACGCACACCAACAGGGTGTTGCGTGAACTTTTAATATAAGCCTGACCCCGAAAGAGCTCCCTGATCGACTCTTAGCCTCCATTTTGTCGGTGTTTTGTGTCATTGTCTGTGTGGGATGTGACTTGATTTTCCGTTTGGTATTGTTTGTCGTTACATAGTGAAACAAAACTAATTCACATGAAGCAGATGTATTTGTTGGCTAGCCATTATTATCTATTTACCGTACATTCTGGACCTAGGAGCGCACCTGATTTAAAGCAGCATGCGCATATTTAAGTAAGAAATTCAACTTTTTTTTTGTACAAGCCGCATCAGATTTTAAGCCGCAAGCTTAAAAAGCCATAAATATGAATTTATTCACTTCCATTTCTTCTAATTTAAAGGAAACGGCGGGGAAATGTCTAGTACAGAAAAGTAATAGGGTAGTGTCGTTGATATGACACCGAAGTAAACCACCATTGAAACTTTGATTCCCTGCTTTAGATGGTGAAAACTGCAAAAGTACAATGCAATGCATTGAGACCATGTGCCAAAAAAATAACGAAAATAATATATATTACAATATACTGTATAATCGTTTATATATCATATTAACACTTGGAAACCTACGGCATTGACTTGTTTATCCCTCATTTATAAAAAACCTTTTTAATTTCCTCCTCAATCTAAATATTGAAGTTTTTTTTAAATATATTGCCAGCGCTTTTAATAATCGATTTTATCGGTTCGTTGTTGCAGCCCTCAACGTATACACTGCTAGCTAGTTTATTTGTGTAGATACTCCTATTTTTACAGTTCTGTAGGCAATCAGAATCATAATCTTGCAAATAAACAGCATGTCACATTATGACCATAGGTTTTTATTGACATGCTAAGCTAGGCTAACTAGATGTTAGCATCTAACACAAAGACTTTGTTCCAAATAGTTGTTGTATTAGCAACTTGATCGCAGTTTGCAACTTTTCAACACAAGGTGGCGCTCTCCCCTTCCCGAATCAGCAGACGCTAACCCCAATGTGTGTTTCCGCCCTCTTTGTGTGCCCCCAAAACAGTCGGAGACCCCCACCTTCACCGACCCACTAGACCTCCGAGCTCATCCTCCCTTTCTCCTCCCCATCTTCCTCTCCGGCCGAACGCCGCCACTTTCCTGTCTCCTGCAACGATGGCTTACCTCCAAAACCTCAAATAGCGCCACATACAGCCAGATACATGCACAACACCTACACGCACGTGCACACTGTAAATGTATGTAAGACTAGAGTTTAAAACTGTTGTGAAGATAGGCTAACCACTTTAACTTGAAATAAGAATAATACGCACTATAAGGCTCACCGGATTATAAGGCGCACCTTCAAAAATACATTTTCCAGATAGAAGGTGCACTGGACTATAAGCCACACAGATTTAACATTACAGTCAGAGTTACCGTCGTTGTTGCACTTTTTATATATGAGTGCAATGATTGAGTCGAATAATGTCGCTGACTAAGATAGCAAAACCTTACATGCAACAGGAATCGAACCCAGGTTGCGGCTATGAAAGTGCAGAATCTTAACCATTAGACCACCATTGATACAGATGTCACTTTACGAGTCATTTGATATTATCTCATTATCACACTATTTTTACTCATGTGCCAGAAACGAACGTTAGGGAATGGAAAAAAACGGAAAGTCGTCCTGAAAGATATAAATAAACACAAAAAAGCACGGCGAGGGAAATAACTCTTTGATGTGTCTAATAACAAATCGGACTTTGCGTTTATATCTTTCAAGACCACTATTTGTTTCATTCATTCCTTGTTTTTTGGCACTGTAAACATAGTGTGATAATGAGATAAAATCGAATGCCTTTTCATATATTTACCTATATCACTGGTGGGTTTTGGCGCTCTTACTGCCGTCATCCAGGTTCAATTCCGATTACAGAGGTTTGTGTTTTATTAAGCGATGTTTTTCGCTTGATCAGTCATTGTGCAAATACGGCTTATTCCATGAAACCTTGTGTAGTATCGCGGACAAATAAATACTGTGTGCAGTTCCAATTGTATCCACATATAAGGCACACTTTCACATTTATGGTCCATTTGGGGTTTTTAGGTGCGCCTAATACTCCAGATAATACCGTACTCATGTCGGAAAGCTAGATTTGATTTTCAGGTAGCCACAGACACATGCCGCGTGCATGCCGCACTATCAGTTGCCACAAAAAATGAACTGTTGATGTATTTATTGTGTGTTGTGAATGACGTGGGTGGCGGTTTGTTAGCATGCAAGTTGTCAAAGAAGTTTTAAGAAGAGATGCAAAAAAATAAAGCAAAACGACTCTAATGTGGAGTTTTTACAACCACGACAACAATAATAATAAACAAATCACGGTGTTGCTATGTTTAAATCGTCTTTGTTTTTACACGTTTTTAGCACATATCGCTTCACATCCATTTTTAGCCATTGCACAGTTATATGCTAATTACTTTGATATCCTTTTAAAATACTGTGATCCTTCACGACTGCACAAGTTGAAAAATATTCATTTAACATTTTTAAAAATAATAAACAAAATTCCAAGCCTTGCTGCCTGTGTCACTGGATGCAAGATTGCATTCCTATTTACAGTTAGGGCCATTAAAGTGTGCCACTGAGGCCTGCCTAAAATGAACTGCACCCCTTTGGCTGTGATCCATTTTCCCCGTCAACTATTTCTGAGAGTGAGAGGCAAAAAAGACAACTTTGTCCCAAGCGTGGTGGCTCCTTCTGTATGCTCTTACCACCTGAAATGAACAACACTCGTGCGGCCACGGCAGATTATCCCCGTTCACATATTGCTATGAACAGGAACCCGCGGAGCACGTTTTTATCCGGCCTGGTAGCCCTTTTTTGCCTTTCTATCACGAGAAAATAAGCTGCACTCGTCTATCATCCCTGATCACATTTTGTGGCTAGCTACGACTGGCAAAATATACTTTTGTCGGGTGTGGTGGTTATTTTTTCTAGTTCTTTCCACCAAAAAGTAAACTGCACTCGCTCTGACGCAATCCATTATCCCCAATTGCATATTTCTGCAAGCAGGTTCTGGCAAAGCACATGTTTGTCTGGCCTTGCAGCTCATTTTTGCCATTTTGTCCATCAAAATGTGAACTGAATTTGCTCTCCGCGATCGGTCGACTAATGCTGTGAGCGAGGTTCATAAGAGCGGATTTTTTTTAGGGCATCGCAGCTCTCTTTTACCATTATTTTTTCCTAAAATAGCCTGGTGACACCTTTTGGCTGTTATACCCACCAAAAAGTGAACTGCACTCTTGCGGCACAATCTATTATCACTGATTCCATATTGCTGTGAGCACAGACCAGCAAAGTGCACTTTTTTGGGCCCAATAACTCCTTTTTTGCTGTTATTTCCATTTAAAATGGCTGTGATCCATTATCTCGGTCGACCATTGCAAAGGCAAGGCCTGGCTGAGCGTTTTTTTTTTTTATCATTCTTTGATTCAAGCCACAGAAATGTTTCGTTTTTTGCCACCCTAAAATGAACCGCACTGTTTTGGCCGCGATCCGTTATTCCTAGTCGACAATTGCTGAGAGTGAGAGCCGAAACACAAAATTTGTGTTGCAACTCATGAGTTGCGGCTCTTTTTGGGGTTTTTTTATTTCCGCCTAAAAATGAAAAGCACCTTAGCGGCCCCAATACATTATCCCAGGTCGACTATTACTGCTACCAGGGGTTTCAGAGCGCGTGTTAAAAATCCTGGGGAGTGTTAGTTCGCTCATTTTTGCATATCACATTTTGTTCCCAATAACCACGATAAACAAGGGATACACTATAACAATGAGTTTGGTAATGGCCGATACTTGGCGATGTTTTATCTTCAAACATTTCCCCTTGTAACTAAAGATGAGATAAAAAGCAAGTTTTTGCTTGTTGGCTTGGATGATGACCATTTCTATGACGTCATCTGACCATATATGGTTATCTGACACGTTGTCTTCCCGTTGTTGTGCAGCAGGCCAACAAATGGCGCTGTTCACTTTTTTTCGCGTACTCTTTTCATCACTTCATCACTTACTCGTTCACTCTACAGAAGCTATGCAAAGCAGGAAGTGCCTCCTCCCTCCCTCCCCCTCACTTTAAGTTCATTCAACGAAACTGTTACCTGATCAAGGCGGGATACATATAAAAAGTGCAATATGGTAGCATGTTTCTGTGCCCCTGTATGCCCCTTCCTTCGTTTATATGACTTTTTTGTTCATTGAATTGATGATATACCCCTTTCTTTCTGCTTTATTTTTGTTTGTTTGTTGGCAGTGGTCACGGGGGGTGAGTGAGAGGATGCGTTCCATGTTCGCCATTTTCTGTGTGCTCTTAGTTTGTGTCGTGTTTCAGGTCATCAACAACCCCACCCCCTATGCATCTCATCCCTGCAAAACAAAACAAAAAACCTAGCATCCTCACTTGTGATTTACAAACTGTACATCGTTGACGATGGGACATATCCCTACTGTTATTCTGTAAATGTACATATGTGTCGTGCATCTTACTGTTTTAAAGCCCCCCCCAAAATAAATATAACCCCCCTTTTTTGGGACCCTTTGATTCAGACAACCCTGCTTTAAGAAGTTGTGTATTTATTGTATGAGGTTTATTCGTGTTTAACTTAAAACATGTATTGCAGTGATGTATGTAAATGGGTTTTGGTGGAATGTTTGATAATGTAGTGTAGCAGAGAGATCGTGTCGTTTGATTTTCCTCATCGTTACTGCGCCTGCGCAACAATGTACTGATTCTGTGTGGATGCAACCATCACGACTGCACCCTGCAGGGCTGCTGTGACATTGTTCACGCGTACGAAATAAAACTGCAGTGTACCGACCAGATTTGGTGTCCTGGTAATTGTTTCTTAAATAAGGATGACCCATTACTGTACTGGATGTTGTACGACAGTGGGACTACTATGTAATGCAGGGGTCGGGAACCTATGGCTCGCGAGCCATATATGGCTCTTTCTATGAGTACCTGTGGCTCTGAGACAAATTTGATTGCATGCAAAATTTCTCCATCTTGTCCTAAACTCTGATTCGTCTATCCTATTAAGTTACACGCAAAGCCAAACCGAAATTTATTGAGAAATGATTACTTCGCAGTATATATATGGCACGTTTTTCACTACAATTTACAGTCAAGGTGTCACACAAAAAAATGGGAAAAAAAACTCGTTTTAGCTGTACAACGCTAAAGAATCCTTTATATAAAAGTTCACTATGTAATCTGTGTTCAGTGTTCAGATACCTTATGATGAATCCACAGAACTGTAAATACGCCAAAACACCAGAAGAGAACTTAGTCATTTGATTGGGTGAGTGGGAAGGATGGGTGGAGCTATGCAAAAAGTACAAGCACTCCTTCCCATCTCTCGCCAAAGGTAAGCACATAAGGCTCCCTATTCTCAGAATGTTGTGACGTTTTTACAAAATAAATGCTTGCATCTGGTTTTGAAACCAACATGTATGATAAAAAAGGGTCAACAGGAGTTTAACCGATCTTGAGTAATTGCAAGAAAGAGACAAGTTTAAAGTGGTATGTTTGTTGATTTTGGGACAGGGGCTCTGGCATTATCTGCTTCACGACTGGATCCACGCATCGGCCCGGTATTGCAGTACCTCCGGGAACGGTGCATTCGCAATGATCGCAGCATGGCTTTAGGACTACGACCTTAGCTTGGCCTTTTGGCTGAGAGTAAGTGTCCCGGCTCCTAGGCTTTGTAGCGTATTATGAACTGACCGATAACGGATAATGGATAATGAATAACGAAGATAGATCAATAACCCTTAAAAACCCCAAAACCCCCTGTCCGGCTGTGATTTTTGGACTGTGGACTTTGATGAAGGACGCTAGGACCTTAGCTTAGCCTTTTGGCTGAGAGTAAGTGTCCCGGCTCCTAGGCTTTGTAGCGTATAATGAACTGACCGATAATGGATAATGAATAACGAAGATAGAACAATAAGCCTTAAATACCCCAAAACCCCCTCTGTCCACTCCACGCATCGGCCCGGTATTGCAGTACCTCCGGGAACGGTGCATTCGCAATGATCGCAGCAAGGCTTTAGGGCTAGGACCTTAGCTTGGCCTTTTGGCTGAGAGTAAGTGTCCCGGCTCCTTGGCGTTGTAGCGTATTATGAACTGACCGATAATGGATAATGAATAACGAAGATAGAACAATAACCCTTAAACCCCCCCCCCCCCCCCCCCTTTCATAATTTTTATCAAATCATCAAAAATAAATGTGCTGAAGACTAAGCTTTTGTCTGGGGCGCGGGTTTAGCAATTTTGTAAATTTGTCTCATAATATATGGTGTGGCTCTTTCCCAAAATAAAATTAATATTTTTTGCTTTTATGGCTCTTTGAGTCCAAAAGGTTCCCGACCCCTGATGTAATGAATCATTCCTAATACACGTGGACGATTTTTTTTTCATTATAAAACTCAATATTAACTTTCCTTTTGGGATTATGTTGCGAAGAAGCATTCCCAAAAATAAATTATAAATACTATAAATATATATATATATATATATATATATATATATATATATATAAACAGTATTCCAGATATGAACCAGATGTTTTTAAGGGCACTTGTATAATAGCTCTACCTAGTGGGCAAACGACACATTACAGAGTAAATATTGTATGAAATTTAGATAAATGGTTAATGGTTTGCATTTATATAGCGCTTTTCAAGTCAATGAAGGCCTCCCAAAGCGCTTTACAATGTGCTTCACACTTACCCGTTCACACACACCAATAGGGAGTCAGCCATGCAAGGCGCCTACCTGCTTATTGGGGGCATTAGGGATTCAATTCTATAGATAGATAGATAGATAGATAGATACTTTATTCATCCCCGCAGGGAAATTCACATTTCCAGCAGCATCCCTGAGCTGAGAACAATACAATAATAAAGCAAAGAGAATACAATATACAAATACCCAATGTGACGTGCAAATGCCCACTGTAGCGTGTTATATAGAATATCTAATTAGTGCTACACAGAATACATATTGCAATAAAATTCGGTAATATGCAATGTAGGGGGTGTGGTTTAATGTGGGCTTTTACTCTGCCGGGTAGAGTTAAAGAGCCTCATGGCATGAGGAAGAAAAGGTCTCTTCAGTCTGTCCGTGGTACAAGACAGTGACAGCAGTCTGTCGCTGAAACTGCTCTTCTGTCTGGAGATAATGCTGTGTAGTGGATGTGATGGATTGTCCATGATTGACCGCAGCTTTTCCAGTGCCCGTCTCTCAGCTACTGTTGTCAGGCTGTCCAGCTCTGTGCCCACAACAGAGCTTGCTTTTTTTGTCTGTGCAATCATTTATAAAAAAAAAAAAAACAGCAGGCCTACAAAATACCCAAATTGAAATGGCAATATGGTTAGTGTGGGGGGTCTAAGGCTGCCTTAGTGGTTCCCCGGAAAGTTTTAAGATTTTTTTTTAAATAGAAAAAGATAAGGCAGGGTAATATTTGTATTTATTTTGTGAAGGTTTTTGTAGGACAAACATGACAAAATATTCTAAGCGTTTTTGAATGCTTTAAATAGATTTAGAATATTAATATAAACAAATGACTAATTTATGCATGAATGCGCTTTTGACCAAAAAGGCAAAGGGAAATGTTTTCTTTCGCCAAAAAAGTTGGATTTCTCAATTTGCTGAACTTGCTCTGGACCCTTATAGGGTTCTTTGGCACGCCCTAGTGGCTCCCTGGCGCTTTTTCAAAAATGTTTGACAATGGAAAAATATATGGTTTCTATAAAAAGGCAAACTCGACACATTTTTTATGTTTTCTTATGAAAATATAATGGCGATCAAAATTACAGAACATGTTATCCTGGAAGGGGGATTACCTCATGTGTGGTCCCTTCTCAATGTTTCCTTATACACCTCATATTGAGGTTTTGAGTTTTTCCTTGCACTCAAGTAGGGTTTAGATCAGTGGATGGTTAAATAATTAATAATAAGTAGGTTGCAATAGTCTGATCAGCCCTTTGAGACTTCTTGTGATTTAGGGCTATACAAATAAACATGACTTGACTTTTAATTTAAATTATATCCGTATGAGCCGCTTTATTTTTTGCAGCTCAAGTTTACACCTATATGATTTTATTGGTCCATTACAGAGCTTTCCAAATTTTGGATCGCTGATCCTTGGGTTAGTGTAATCCTTCGTGAAGCAGTTATTTTTTGTTACTGGTTGGCGCTAAGGGCAACCAGTTTTACATGCACTCCTAAAACAAATTTTATAATTATCATGTTATTCCTAGGTTGCATTTACTAGTAAACCTTACCTGGGCTCAGTCAACCGAGTTAGAAAACAAATTTCCGGGAAAATCACGACACATCAGTGGTGAGCGGAGAATGCAGACTGCTCGGGAGTTCTTAGGGTGCCACCTAGTGGTCTTGGGCATCATGTTAGTGACCCCTGGTCTCGTGGCTAAAGAAATTAGAAAGTACGCACTTTAGACCAGCAATTCGCTAAAGTTAAAACGAATGGTTTACCTCATTTCAGTTGTGAAACCATATATTCTAGTATTTATGTTTTATTTAAAAAAAGTTTATTTGTTCTGGGTTTTATTTTTTAAATCCAACATTTGCTCTTACTTTAGTTTGATTTTATTCCCCCTATATATGAAAACAAATACTTCATGAAGGAATATTTGGAGGGTGTGCCTTATTATCTGGTGCTCATTGTGTTTTTATTAATCACACCAAAAGTGGGTTTTTCTGTTAACCATAAATATTTAAAAATATATTTCTTCAAATAAACATACGTAATTAAAAAAAATTCCACATGTTGCTCAATCAGTTTTATTCAATAGAGGGAAACAGAAAAATAAAATAATCAAAGCCAACAAATCAGTTCACTTCATTTTCATTTTCAGCACTCCTACTTAACACCAGAAAACTGATTGGTTGACACACGAAATCATTCCAAATAAAAATAATAAATAGTATATGTCCTCTCTTTGTCTTCCTTTGTATTAAACATCAGCCTGTCAGTCTCTAACCCTCACCTTCTGTAACTTGAATATACAATATGATACACTAATACAGTATGTACACCCCTCTCCACTTGTACCATCACATCTCTAGCAACAGTGTAAAGAGATATAACCCCATTTTATATTCAAACATCAGGGGTGTGCAAATCCTCCTCAATAGAGTCGAGATAAAAATCAATCTGTTTTATATATTGCGACGAGCCCCTGGTTGTAGTTCTGACACCCCTGACATAAGTTGGCCAACTCCCAGTGAACAAGGACGAAAAAAAGTGGAAGGGATTTGGAGGGAAAGTAACGATGAACCGATGTAAACAAGGCGGTAGCAAAAACTCTGTACGACTGCCCATTTTTACAAATAGGAGTACGGTCAATGGATTACATACAACAATTTGGCAAAAAATGTGATGGGAAAGGTTAAGTAAAGCAAACTTCTTTCAAAATGGCTTCCTCAGCGTCACAGGCGTCATAGGAGCCGCCATGAAGCTTCGTATAACTGTTTTAGTGCAATTACCTTCTATTTATGTCCACGTCTCTACAAAATGATACATATGACCACGCCTCCCGCACAACCACGCACACTCCAGTTTTAGGTAAGTATTACATTCAAACCTGATGTGTCACGAGGACGGAGACGTGAGGCCCTGTTATTGCACTTAGCGTACGAGTAAAGTGGGGTGGGCAATTTAGGACGAGCTGTCTCACACCACCAGGATCTTCACCTCGTCTTGCTCATCAGGCCGGTAGAAGAAAGGGATGCAGGGGTTCCCGCCCATAAAGGGGGGCGGCCGAGGCGGCCCCTGCGGGTTCTGGATCTCTTGCAGCAGTTGCATGATCTGCCGCGCCGTGCCGTCCTCTTTTGACTCGTTGGCAGGCGACGGGGCCTCCTGGCCCGCGCTGGGCTCGGAAAGGGGGATGACCTCCATGGATTCTGAGATGCAGTTAAAAAAATACAGTTATTCACTAAATAACCAGACTAGTTTAAGCAACGTTAATACGTTCGCCTGAATATCCTTTTCCCACTTTTGTTAAACGGCCCCTGGGCATCTCCATGCCAACACACTGCAACAGGCTATGGTCGCTTTTGTAACGCCGTCACATCGATACAGATGCCAAGAAGTCAAAAATAAAAACTCAACGAATAAATCAATAAAGTGTGTTCACCGTGTAGGAATTCTATGCACTGAAATAATCAATTTTAGCAATTAGCATCATTTGAGTTTGTTTACTTTCTAATGTATGTATCATAGAAGTAAGATATTGAACCCAGAATCTGAACCCGGCCAGATTGTGCCTAAAATATCAATCGTTAAGTAAATTTTCGAGCCTAACTTTTTTTAAAAACTATGGCCCAACAGGCAACTACTCACACCCACGCAAACAACACTGATTTGGATTCATAGTCGCCACGTCAAACACCCGATGCTCCCGAAACAGCTAGTGCATATTGCAGCATAGACATATGTTGTGGCTAAAAATACGTAATTTGGGGGTATGCCGGGGCCTACGGCACATGGGACAACCAATATGTGGTCACAAAGTATGTCTGTGCTGCAATATTTCTCCAATTTTCTCTCCAGGAATGTCACCAAACATCCCTTACCCCCTAAAATAGTTTCTCCTCAGATCTACATGATTCACATAAGTAACCAATTTTCACTTAAAACGGCAAATTTTGCTAAAAAAAAAAAATAAAAAAAATAAAAAGACATTTTTATGCCTGTCCAGCTTACCAGAACCGACGTCGTCACTGTTATCTGGACGTTCGGGGGGATGGTGATCCTCGCCGATGGGAAGGAGGTCGGGGTTGCCCGGAGCCAGGCAACCAACAGTGCTGGCGTATTTGCCGTACCAGTCGTTGCGCTCTGATACCAGCCTCATGACCAGATCCTGTAACTCCGCCAACTTCGCCTATTGGAAGTGATTGGATTTTTCAAATTGTATTTTCTGGCATGCGCTCCCTTGCACCGGTACCTTCATCTCTTCTTTGTCCTGAGCCAGCATGCTGATGTATTGCTCCTTCTCTTGGTGCTTTTGCTTCATGATGGCCCTCTGGTTTTGGTACAAGGCGATGTACTCGCCTGGAAAACAAAATTACATTTACCTCGTTTTATTCGCCTCACCTTAAAACCAATCCTCTTGCTCACCGATGGTGTCAGTCTCGCCAGACAGCTGGATGCAACGGTGCTCCAGTTCCTCCACACGTTCCTTCAAGTCGGCTTTCTCCTGCATAAGTGAGGTGAACCGCTTCTGGAGCTTCTCCATTGCAGCTTGTAAGGCTTGATGAACTTCCACCGGCACTCCATCGCCATCTGGGCAGATTTGATGGTTTTCTGCATTAACAGAAAGCCATAGGGTGCAGAAACATTTAATATTGCGACTATAACACTGCACTCAAATCATATCAGGTTGGTTTACTAGTCTTTAGTTTTAAGAGCATTGCATTCAAATCATAGACAAAATGCCTTTTTGCTTTTTCATACACAAAATCTTTGGACATCCCAGTTTTTATTTTATGCACAGCAGGTCACCAACTTCTGCATGTCCAACAGACAAAACAATTAGGGACAGTAAGACAGGTGCTCCACATATGCTTTATATTCTGTCACAATTGAGATGATCACAGAAATATTTTGTATTATATATTAATCTTTAAAAAAAAAAAAAGATAATGTCATTGAAATATTAGATTCATAGACACATACATAGCAATATGACAAAGTTCATACAATAGTAAAAAAAGAAAAAGAAACATCTCCCTATGCAGCAACTCGAATTATCATGGCAAAAACTCGTGGCCAAAAGTTATTTAAATTTGAAAAATAATACTGATTAGAATATTCTTCCATTTTTCATGTAGTTTGCTTTCAAATGTAAAAGTTTAAAAACACACATTTAATGAAATCAGTATTATCAAAAGCTTTAACTATTAGAGTAAAGGCAGCTTAAGCCTCTGAACTCAATACTCAAAGCAGCTTTAAAGCTTTACTTTTGAGCGCATGAAAGTATTCAAAAGGTAAATTGATAAAAACATAGCTCTAAGTACAGCTAAACATTTATCAAATAGCATTGCTATTAATATGCGTAAAATAGGAACACATCTGCACTATTGGATATCAAAGTTTAGTTGTGTCTAATAGAAAGGGCATCTCGCTAGCTCCATAAAACATTTCTTGATGCAGCAGTAGCTAGCTTTACAAGGTTAACGTGTTCAGGCTGAAAGCTGATTTTTTTTTGTATCCCCGTACATTTTTAAACAAGCATGTAAAACATTTCACTACAACTTAGGCCAGTCCTAAGAGTACTACATTGTAAATATTTTTTTCCGATTTTTACTCAGTCTTATCTCACTTTGTTACGTGTTTACCCTGGAGTACTATGTCTAATCTTGTTGCATAAAATGTGAACTATGATGTTAGTAATCACAACAAAGATAATCCAAATCATCTGATAGTCTTCCATTTGTCATCACCTGAATGTTGGTGATCATGTTCACAGTGACTATGTGGGCCCTGAGTTCGTTCGTGCTCATGATGATGACCGTGATGATGGTGGTCATCGTGCTGATGGTGATGATCGTGGTGGAGATGATGATCGTGCTCATGGTGACTTTGCTGCTGGAGGCTGAGCGCCACGGCGGCTCGGTGCTTGGCGGCTGCGTGGAGTCGTTCCTCCTGCCTAAGTTGCCTCCTGGCTTCGTCTCGCTCGGCCTCCAAGCTGGCCAAGGCATCGCGGATGAACTGTTCCTGTAGAAAATAGGTCGCATGGAGTTGACGCAAGCTATTGTTAGCAAAAATTCAACATGCATTGCCCCTTTTGTAATGCAAGGACTTAATTCTTTCTGAAGGTGACCCTGTCATCAAAAATGTGGCAGAGGTGGCTAGGAGAAGCTTCTCACCATCTCTTTTTGGCTCTCAAAGTCTTGTGGAATAATGATGGAGGGTGATTCTGTAACACTTTCTTGAGACATCTGACTCTCCACTCCGTCTCCTAAAAAACAGAGAACAGGGTCACCAACCTTTTCAAAAATGAAACCTACTTTTATGTTACCGATTAGCGCATAGGACTTCCAGTTTGATATGCACTTCTGACATATAATAGCTTATCATGTTATTACTATGTTACAATTATGTTATGACCAGGTTGTGATTATCAGAAGTGGGTTTAAAATTGGCTGAGTCAAGCACTAAAATATTTGCCTTGTATAGGAGCACTGAGAGATTTACATGTATTAATTATAGGCTAACAGAAATAGTAATTGGGACAATTAGATCATGCATCTAAGGCAGGGGTCTCCAACATGGTGCCCACAGGAATCAGGATGCACCCCTATGGATAGCTGAAGTGCCCGCAGACCTGTTTTGAAATTAGCTTGGCATTTTCTAGTAATTTTTTTTTTTTGTGGATGACTAGTTTATTTAACCCTACTTCCAATAATTAACCTGGTAATAACATGGTACTATATGCTAAGTTTCTACTTTAGAAACGCATAAACTGGGTGCCCTTTGCACTAGTTGGTAAAAAAATAGCTCTCAGCTTGAAAAAGGTTGGAGACCCCTGGTCTAAAGACATTGATCAAGTCAATGATTCTTTATGTCGGTGAGAGAAAAAAAAAATCACAATGACCCATTACTACTGAGCTATTTTAGAACCGCTCCACTGGCTACTCAAGTGCCACCAAGCGCTACAAGATACCTGTGGCCACTGCGTTGGTGACCACTGATGTAGAAAAGCTACATAATGATAGTATATAAAAAATTGTGAAAAATGATTTGGCCTTGTAAAATGTATCTTTTTTTTAACATCTTGAGATGCAAGCACTTGTTTGATGCACATTGTATGTTTCACCTAACTATTTGGGCTTATAGGACCTTGATAAACATAAAAAGTTATCTCTTTACAAGGTGTAATTTAAGATGAAATTAATGTGGATACAATGCCGTAGTAAAGCACACACAGTTACAACGTAATATAACCCTAATTGTGATGTACACGCATTTGTATGCCAGGTCTAAAAAAAAAATCATATCAGACAGAAACAAGGAGAAGCAGACCTTCAACTCTTGGCACTATCGCTACAGCTGAACTGTTGAGCAGCTCTCTCACTTCGGCCTTCAAATTCTCGTTATCTTTCACCAAATGATCCAAATGCTCCTGACCGGGGTAACAAGTAGGTCAGTCATTCCATTATTTCACAGAACAAGAGCAAGGCGCAGTAGCGTGCATACCTGTGCTCGCTTCAATTCGTTCAGGCTGACTTCCAGTTGAGCGCGGCCATGGGACTCGTCATGCTGCAGCCGGTCCATGAGCTGGCTTTGAGTCAAATACTCCCGGTGGAGCTTCTCCCTCTCTGAGAAAAGCACCTGGTAGGCAGCGCTGTACTGCTGCAGGTGAGCTGCCACCTGGTCCCTCTGCTCAAGCAGACCTTGAGCCTCCTTGCATTTCTCTTCCAGCTGGTGGTAGGTGATTTTAAAAGTAAACAATGGCTCAATTAAGATCGTGAAACAATGAAAACGTACCTGCTCTTTAACGTCGTGCAGCTGCTCTTGAAGCTCGCCCATTCTGCGCGCCAGCTCTTTCTTCACATGCTGCTCTGACTGAATGGCTGTGGTCAGCTCCATGTTCTCATTTGTCTAGGGGGAAAAAAAAACAAGGCTTTTTTTACACCGGACTATTAAGTGCATGAAATTAGAACTACTTTATGGGGCAGGTGTTGCACAAAAAGTACCAAATTTGTGCATTGTTTGATCGGTCATAATATATTAATGATCACAATTGCATAACAAACTCCAATTGGAATCGAAAACCGGATCGCGGCAGCGAGTGTGCTGGATCTTATCCACAAGATCCCTAGGGATAAAGAAGACACATGCATTACGTTTTATTTCATCATCAGACTGTTTAGTCACAGTACTAAATTGTTGATGTTATTATTGGGCCATGCCAAAATAATATTGTCCGACTTTAAACTTGTCCGTGGTACACAAGAAAAATTGAGGATCACTGAAAAAGAGTTGTATTGGTGACTCGCAAAGTCGTTACAAAGCGCACTACATTCTGAACTCAATGAAGAGAAAGGCAATGTGGGAAGTAATTTGGTCCATTTTAACTGAATGACAAGAGAGGCATTGTTGGAAGGAATTAGGTCGTCCTTAAAAATGTAGGTAAATGCATAGCCGCAAATATTCAAAACTTTAGTGCGTAGTTTGAGCTAAAAGTGAAACACAATTTTATACCAATTTTTAATCACGTTCTGTTTTTTTCATGTTTTTAATATTTGTTACAGTGACTGAAAATAGTGTGAAAATGGTAATCATGTAGTCTGTGGTTTAGTGGATATGATCCGCAGGGATATGGGTTTGAATCGCATTGCATTTCAATTAATGCAATTGTCAACAACAATTCCATGTACCTATAGCCTTGAGGTTAAGGTTAAGTGATCCCTGTTGTTAAGCAATTATGATCAACGATAAAATGCATCTACTGATCAATTTTTGCTCAAATATAGTAAAGCATTTCCAAGTTTGAGCGCAGATAAGGAGCACTGGAATATGAAGTGTTTTTTTTTAATTCTGGTAAATTTCGGGTTTTTGACGGGGTACATATACAGTATGTGCTTTATATACCAGTTGAACAAAGCCATTCTGCATCTCAGCCAGCTGGTCCTTCAGCGTTCGATTCTGCGTGAGCGCCCGGCTGATGGTTGCTTTGTCTGACTGAACATCCTCCAGCATGCGGCGACGGTCGTCGGCCTCCTGGGCTTGGCTCTCCACACGCTGCTCTATTTCGGACAGGCGCGCCTCTTGCTCGGAGCACAGGCGACTCAGCTGCTCGTTGTCACGTAGCTACAACAGGAAAACAAAGTATTATACTTTGAAACTGCTTAAGGAAAATATTTTGCAACATATTGGTGCGCACCTGAGATTGATACTGCTCCTCCAGAGATTCCTTCTCCTTTTGAAGAGAGTTGAGTGCTTCCTGTAGAGCTACCTCGCTTTCTGAGGGGCCTGAGGACTGAGTCTCTGCACTTGGCTCTTCTCTCTCGTGAGACAGTAATGCTAAACAAAATTGAGAACAAACACATTTGGGAATGATTTAACTACTTAAAAACAAAATGTGTGTTATTCACAAAAAATTAACTAGAAACGGAGTATCAGAAGAATCAAAAGCAAAATCTTACAATTAACAGTTTAGCATACCTGCAGTATTCTTTAACTCTGCAATAGTAGCTTCAAGTTCTTGGACTCGGTCAATGTTTTTATCCCTCTCTTCTGCAACTAGCGAAACCTTCAAGACAGACATGATATAATCTCAATTAAATAATTGTTTTATTATACAAGCGTAACAATAATACAAACATCTTTAAAAACCGTACACAAATGTTTATGTCGACGGGGAGACAATATTTTGCTTGCAATGTTTCAATGGTGAAGAAAAATAATAACTTGACTAAATGCAAGAAAAAATAATCCTAAATATCGGAAAATTTACTTGTGTAAGCAGCTGTTCTGTTTTGTCCTTCCAAACACGGCCCCCCTCCTGAATCTGCTCTGCATAAAGGTCTCGCTCTGTCTTCAGCTGGGCAACTGACTCAATTAGCTGTGGGACCAAGAACAACATAGATGTAAGAAATAAAATCCATTGCATTGAAAAAGCAGTATCACACTAATTCACTCAATAAATAATCAATGGTAGCATCCAGAACCTGGTGATTGTGAACTTCCATCTGCTGCTTTTCCTCCAGCAGCAACTGGATCTGCTGGTTGGCACTGTTAGGATCTGACTGAGTTGAGTACTGTTCCAACAAACAGAAAACACATTATATGTGGGAAACACATAAATAAGAACCAAAACTCAATGTCATATATAATGCATATTAAGAGACCTGCTGCAACATGACGTCGGCCATCTCAAGCCTCTTGCGGAGATCCTCCACCTCCATCCGCAACACTTCAGTCTCTTGTGATCTCTGCCTCAGTTGCTCAGATAGCTCTGAACTCTGCTGACTAGACTCGTCGCTCAAGTTACTGTAAAATATTTTATATTGTTTGTGGCTTTTACTCCAGTTTGGTGTGTTATTTGATGGTACAGCTCCAAAAAAAAACCTTACTTTTGCCTCAACAAATCTAGCCGTAGGGCATCTCTCTCTTTTTCCAATTCTTTGTTGTGCTGGAAACAAAAATAAATGAATGAATGTTATCCTAACAGCAGATTAATTAGTTTGCATTTGCATTTACACTTAGTTTCCTACTTTTTCAATTTGCTTCTGTTGTGTGGAAAGGGATGACAATGTTCTCTCAAGCTCGGACACCCTCTGTTTTGTGGACTGCAGTCGGCTATTCAGCTCCTCTGCTTCTCCTGGACATGCAATAAAAAAAAGGAACTTGCAGCTTTGGGGAGTTTTTAGAAGAAGAAAAAGAGAGGGAAAAAAGCGCCCACCTGCTTTCTGCCGCGCGGCCTGTTGTGTGTACTGTAGCGCCGTCTGTAACTCAGATTTCTCTGACACCAGTATGCCAATGGTTTGAATGTGGACCTTGTGACATCAGATACAGTGAAACAGTTTCTCCAATTATTCAAAATGTAATCTCTGTCAACAGTTTATTGCATTTTCAGCTCACTGTTACTAGCTCAGTTAATATGACACACACCAACAAAGGAAGGCAAATGTACTTGAAGCAATGCTGTAGGTACGCCCTGTTTTTTGAACAACTAGCTGGGATGCCAACTTAAATTTTGTAGAACTACACATAGTAGAAAGTGAGGAAAATGAAATCCCAACTTGTGATAAAGATGTCAGAAAAACAGGTGAGACAGGCAAGGGTGGCATTTTAGAATGGAAGTCAAGACGGTCGAAAAAAAGAAAGCAAGACAAATGTAGCTTCCAAGAACTCGCTGTTTGTGTTAGCATTAGCAATGTTAGCTTAAGACAGAGTAACGTTGACGCCGCTTGGATTTGGCATTAATATTAAATAGCCAGGGTGACCTATATCATGCGGTTTGGTATCAAGAAGAAAAACATACATGTATTTATACAACTAACCAATTGCTTTAAATTGAAAATTACATCCCAATTGCGCATGTTGTGAATGATCACAGCTCATGTTGTAAATGTTAAAAATCCCTTTAAAAATAATTTGTAAAAATGTTTTACGGACTATCCAATTGAAAGACTAGCTGCATTTACGTTTTAATAGTGATTTAGAGTTAATCAAAACTGAATTGCTTTTAGAGTGTCATCCGCTATTAAAATAAGAAATATGAGAATTTAGTAAGCAGCATGCCACCTAATACCAATTTTAATTTCCGTGGTAAGAGTTTTATACCTGTAACTGCTCCCGCATGGAAACCTGCTCTTTGGAAAACTTTTGTTCAAATTCCTTTCGCTCCTGAACGAACAGAAATGAAAAAGTCACTAACGCCTGATGGTGAGATGACCGACAGAAAAAAAGTTTAACAGAGGATAGACCTTTTGAAGCTGATCTGCAAGCTCTTGAGATTGTTGTGCCTGATAACATAGAAAAACACAAACTATCAACACAAGTAGGGCTGCAAAAACAAATTGCTAAAATCAATGTAAATCGATTATTAAAAGTGTTGGCAACTAATTAGATCATCAATTTGTTGTATCACGTGATTTATGAGCCACTAAGTATGTTAAATTAATGCACACAATTATTTTGTGACCCTGAAAGTTGTAGTAACACTTTAGTCCGGCATAAGGTGCCAAGACCAATTAAAAAAAATAATAATACATTTATTGAACATTAGATCATTACAAAAAAAATTGGCATGAAAGTTTCAACTTTCTGTTTGACTGTTTTATCATGAAACAAAGTTTACATTTCAAGGTAAACAAAGTAAAGTCAAAAGCGTAATTATTAATAATAATTATATGTTTAACTCCACACAAGGGGCAGATTCTTAATCATATTATATTTAATTGTTGTATTGAAAATGTGCATCATATTCAAATATTCAACCAAAAACTAATTTCTTAGCAAAATTTTGAAAAGTTTTTCATACTTTTTGGAAGATAAAAACTTGGCACTCATAAAATGAAAATATAATATGATCTTTGGTTAAAGTTTTAGGAAGAGTATCTAACATATTTGCAGGTGTATAGCATATAATTGTGTAATTGTTTATTGTCAAGTTAATTCACTAACACTTGGATTTGTTTTTTATTTCATAGAATATTCTTGTTTCGTGGACTATTTTCTATCCGTCCAAAACTTCAATAATCGAATAAAGAGTTGGAAATTATAACGTCTTTAAGATATCTGATTAATCGAAAAAATAAACGACCCATTCATTGATTATGAAAATAATCGTTAGTTACAGCCCTAAAAACAAGATAACTTCAGTTTACCTTTGCATTGTGAAATACAAAATACCGAATTCACGTCAAAACTTTAAACATTTTAGATAGTCCTGCTGAGCTAAACAAAAAAAACTTTACCAATACTTTGAATACATTTACTTCTCCTAACTGGCTGTGTGAATAAATTATAGACACTTGTGCTATATTTTACAGAAGTGTTTTCAGCAAGGTAGGGAAAATTTGCATGACTTACATGCACGGGCAACCTTTTAAGTGAGAGTAATAAAGATCACGTGCCACAAAAAGGACATGCAATACAGTTCGAGCACAGTTGCATTCAAAGATACCCATACACAGCTTCTTACCAGCTGGTCAAGCTTGGTATTGAGCTGAGAGTTTGTTAAGGTGCTGGACTCCAGGGCAGCTGACAGCTCCTGGTTCCGACTCTACCATGAACACATGCATCCAGGGAAAAGGGATGGGAAAATGGAAGAGAAAGAGAAAGTGTTTGTGGTACAAGACAAATTATGAAAGGAGAGAATTACCATTTGGAAATGGCTAACTTGGGTTAAATAATAACATCTTTGTGGGTGCAACAAAAAGTGATCAATAGCATATGAAAAAAATAATGAGTGCTCCACATACATCTAATTCTTTCTCGCCCACCGACGGTATGGCGTCTCCGTTCACGTGTACAGAAGATGACTGAAAAACAGATTAATAAGGGCAACTCAGTATTGTCAATTATTTAATCTTTATTCATCAGAGGTTGCAGCAACGTACTTCAGAGACAAGGCCATTCAGTTGCTGAGACAATTGTCGCAGGCTCTCTGTGGAAGAAAGTTGTCTGCGGGATAAAATATACAGTACAAAGATTTTTATTTTATTTTTTTAAAGAATGCACTTTGGTTTTTAAAGGGTGTGCATGCCAACACAAAGAACCTAAGCATAACCTGATTTGGTTTTCCTCGAAACAACAATGATTATTGACTATAATGGCTGATTTATTATTTAAATTATTTGTGTATTAGAAAATAATAATTTAATAACTTTTGAAACAACAATTGGTATTTAATTTGAAGAAAAGGATAACTAAAGAACATAAAAAAACCTAGCAAACCATCACATAGAATACATTAATCAAAGAAATAGTTTATAAATGTATGACATGTTTCCTCCTACACAGTGTTCATTTTACCTCTGAAAAGTGATACAAAGTGACTCGCATGCTCAAAAATCTATGGGTCCCAACAGAGATCTATGGGTCCCCAAAATTGAGTGTTATCAGCAACAAATATATAATATAAATCTATATTTACAGTTTTAATTATCACAGTTTATTGGGAATACAAATCAGATATCACTTCAAGATTTTTCAGTTTTCCAAAAATTTTTACAATATACAAAATAATATTGCTGGAAAAATTATATTAATCTATATTCTTTTGTTTATTTTCTTTCGTCGAATTGTTCGCTTGAACACACTAGTTTTCCTAGCCTCCGCGATCTTCCGAATAATTTCTCCGCGTTTTTTTAGTGCCAGAATTATTGCTGTTGTTATCACTTTCTGCATTATGTTTCGACTTATTACTGACACTGAAGAAATGACCAATATTGTGTTGATTTTCACCTAAGACTAAGTGTTTTTTTGGAGGCCTACTCATACCTGTCAACCTCCACGGCTCCATGCCCTTACAAACTGTCGTATTTTCCCTTACAAAATACAAAAAAATCTTACACCATATATTTTTTTTCAAACGTGTTTATTTATGTAGTTTAACATGTTATATTGTACATGTGTTTCCTTATTGATACTGAACGTCTTGCTGTGAGACACGGAGTTGCTCGACATGAATGAGGTTTATTATTAAAAAAAAGTTCAAAAATGAAGTAGCTTGGACGTTCACCGTAGAAGGAAAAAAAAACATGCAAATATAATTAAGTAGAATATTACATTTTCTTATTCAAATTATTAATTCATTTTCTGCATTAAATTATTGTTGGTAATATACGGATTAAAGGGATAACCTCAAACATGTCTTTTTTCATTTTCTCCTTTTATACTTCTTTTTCTTAACTTCTTTATAAAACATAATAATTCGTGATATAATGCATCAAAGCAAGTGTTGCCGTTTGAGAGCCGGCTCTTTTTGATGAGTTGAGCCGAAAAAGCCGGTTCTCTAAAGAGACAGACTTTCACTACCCAACTCAAAATCGTTTGACTTTATTGATTTGCCATTTTCGTGATAGTCGGTGTAAACCGGATGGTACCCATCATTGACAAATTTGAGTTTTTCTTGTACGTCGTACACGTCTTAAAATGCATAATAAACGTACTTTGTACGGCAAAAACGTACAGGTTGACAGGTATGCATATTACCTTCACTCAACGAAAACCACCACAACAATGACATAGTCTCGAAGCAACGAGATCTCGTTTGCCGAGATCGGCGTGCAGACGAAAACTGGAACCGCGAGACCAAAACAACAATGGCGGATCTGCCTGACGAAAAGTTTGGAGTGCGGTAAATCTTTGTTAAAAAAAAAAAAAGTAATCGGGTAATAATGACAATTTTGTGTCAAAAAAGTTGCGTCCCGGGGACGCACGTTGATTTGAGACGATGCGTCCCCAGCAGAAATGATGCGTGTCTAGAACGCAGGCAAACGAGAACACTGCCTACAGCTGCTTTTAAAACCATTTCATCTTGATGAAAGTTTCCATTACAAAGTGATAAATGTTCCTCGGTTTTCAATTACATCTGTTTTTCGTCTTTATCATGTACTAACTGTCAGTAGACACAAACTTACCTATTTTCTTCTGATGAAAACTCACTGCCGTTGGTGTCAGGGTAGTCCTTCAGAAAAAGAACAAAAAAAAAAAACAGGATACTAAGAACAAATAGAAACCTGGACACATTCAAAAAAGATCAACATTAAAAAGTTACACACAACAGAAATGTAAAGAACGAAAACAAATATACATGCAGTGCAATGACATCAACGCAGGAGTTTACATTGTTGAGACACACCTGCAGCAAATCAGTGTGTTGTCCAACAGCCTGAAGGTTAGTCTTGGTGTTAGTGCTAGCATTGTTAGACAAAGCCCTTGTAGGGGGATCTGAAGGCTGGATGGTTTCCACGTCGGGTACGGTCTGAGGTCGCAAGTACACAGAATATGCACAAGCGTTATGACAGTTGGGAAAAAACGCAAAAGGGAGGCCCTGACATAATGATGTTTTTATAATGACAGACAATGAGACAAGGTAACATAGAAGATACAAAAAGAATTGCATGCATGTTCTCTGCCAATTCTAAAGGGATCCTTAAAACTTAGCACACTCAAGTGAATGACTGAGAAGCAAAAAGTGGGTGAAAGGGAAAAATACATGTAACATGCCTCTTAATTATATCATACATGTATACACCCTTTATTTAGACTTTGAGCTAGATATGTGTAATCTGCATATGACACACATTTAGCAAGTTGCCACATGAAAAGGAACAACAATAGTGTATTCAGACGTTAGGGAAGCAAAAAATACAAGTAGAGCAAGCATAGGAATAGACAGTGCTCACCTGACTTTTGCCATTTGCAGGGAGGACTAATCCATTGCTTTGACTAAGTGCTTTGAGAATATTGTCAAACTATAGGCATGAGAGAAAGAGAGAGAGTGAAAGAGAGAGGAAATCTTTCAGGAAAGAATGATATACAAGAGCATAGAAGGCAGAGATTTTAAAGACTGTCCAAAACAACATTTCTGGTAGAAAAAATTGTGAGTATGCGTGCTTAGTATGTGTTCTGTACAAGAAAAAACATCCAGAAATATATACAAAAAGCAAAAATTGAATGTATTCCTAAATGGGAAGACCTTTATGATTTGTGTAAGGCATGTTTTAATACAAAGTCTTCATATTTGAATTCAGGATTTCCATTTAGGTACCTACATTTTCACCAACCAACAATAAAAAATTGATAAATTGGAGAGTGAGAGGATAGGTATCACCTTTAGCAGACTTACATTGTTGTCTGGAGAGTTTGCATCGATTGAGAGTGTGTCATATTGATTGGGTCCTTTCACTTTCCTCTTCTTCTTTGCTCCAGCACTGCCTTGAACTCCCCCACCTCCTCCTCTTTCTTCTCCAACACTGGCTGGAGTGCTTTTCTGCTGGAACTCCTTTAGCTGAGTAAATAGGAAAAGAGGAAAATTTGAGTTTAAATTATGTATTATCCTTTTTACTCTTAGATATTTATATTATCAATATTGACCACAAAACCTATTTGAAAAGAATCCATTAAAAATTGTGTGACTACTATTTTGAAGACCAGGGAGAAGGTGAAATTACTTAAATCTTCTAGTTTGTTATTCTTTACAGATATTGTTAAGAGGGGTGAGACCTTGCTCATGGAATTACCGACAGAATTTGACAGAGCGTAGAAAAATTGCAAAGCTACAAGATCTTCTGCTTCAAAACGCAATTCAGCACAAATTTGACTTTTTGGCATCATCGTAACTCAACATCAAAATAAGTTTAATCACCCATGTGCTATAAAAGCAACAAAGTTTCACAGACACCAACTCTCACAGATGGTTTACAAACTTAAAGCAGGGTATTAGAATAACCAAAGCCAACAGTTAAAGCTTTAGCACATTCAGAAGCATTACTTGTGCTAATCCGCTGAATATGTCTTTCTAAAATGCATTTCTGAGATGGAATTCTGATGTTGCTGTATTATGTGAAAAAACCTATAAGAGGCTCCACCTCAAAGATGTTGACTGTTTGGCGGCGAAGGTGACTGAAAAACTATCTGTCTTAACATTAAATACTTGATGCAAAAAAAAATTTCAAGTGGGCTCGCACAATATTAGAGGATCCTCCTACATCAAACATTCGCCATATGGGATATGTTATTCAGCAAAATGGTCCAAAAGAGTTTGTTAAAAGCTCGTTTTTTTTGCTTACATCGGAACTTCAGACATATTTTTATTATATACAAAAATGATTTGGACTGAATCATCCAACACATTACTTCTTTATTGACTTTTATTGACAGCAGTCGAGATTAAAACATACAAATGCAATATTATCAAGCCATGTCTCATGTTCAATTGTGACTTTAGTTTCTGTTGTTTTCAACCTGTTTATTGTGTTACATTGTTCAAAAATCACCAGAGTTGTGACAGAACAAGTTTAAGGGTACCAGTGTTTTAGAATGATAAAAAGTTAATCCCTCCCTGGATAATAAAGTTAATATTTTTTCACTACAAACCTCCACTAAAGGACTTTTAAAAGCGCAAGGCCCTAGGTTAGAGGTATGAAAGCAGGAATGCACCCAATCAAGTCCAAACAATGTTCATATTCATTAGACCACACTACAATTGAAGATGTGCATAAAAAAACATTCAGTCAAAAGCTTGTCTGAGAGTCCATGTGCACTGACTTGGTACAACTACTTGATCAAATCAATAACTGATAGATCACTTGTAAACTATTTGAATAATTGATATACAAGGGTGGCCACAAAGCCACGCACCAATGGACACAAAGTCAAGCAGAGTTACATCTCTAAGATGCCTATCTGCTACTGGCCGATGTCTTACTAGACTGCTATTGGTTTGCATCATGAAAATACTGTTCAGATATTGGCTGACCTACCTCTTTATTCAGTTCAGAATCTGTGCTTCATTAAGACTTCACGAGTCCATGATACAATACTTAACTCTTTTTATACAATATGTATTGACTATGTGTCCCAAGGCTTGCAGTGATGCTATGAGCGCAGCAAGAACTCAACAATCATGTAAACTAAGCTTGTGATTAGAAAGAAATATGAAGAAGGCACACGGATTGCTACCCTCGCTAAGTTGCATGGCTGTAGCCAACCGACGATGGGGACTGTTATTAAAAATGAGGCTATGAAAGCTAAGTAATCTTAAAAAGGCATGACAATTCTTGCAAGTTAAAGTTTTAAAACAATTCATGGTTGTTCCGCTGTTTAATCCCTCACCCCGGTTTTTTCCTGCATCACCCACAACTCCACTTGACCAGCTGCACATCATACTGAAGGTAAATAAAATTTAATTTTTCAATTCCATGCATATTTATTTATGCTATCTAATCATACACACGTTTCCTTAGTGCAGTGGTTAGCACATTCACCTGACGCGTCAGTTCGAGACTGGGTGTAAAAGTATGTTGGCCTAGAGAGGGATGGGCGGCACCAGGCTGTTCTTGTCCAAGACCCACCACAGTAAATGGTGTACTTTTGACTCAAATGGTTAAAAGATCCAACCAATCATACACAGAATATTACACATAAGTAAAGAGCTCAGAACGCATTAGCATAGGTTTCCATCACCAGCTTTATGATCTAACCTCAGACCAGATTAATGTTGTACCCCGGGGTCTTCTGTAATGTTCTGTAAAATGTGTTTATTTTCATGATAAATATTTAAAATATTCGGCAGGTGAATCGAATGTCAAGATAATCGTATGAAGAACCAAATCATTTTATAAATTGTCAACTCCTAGATTTGAAATACTCGCGATTGATTCAAAGCAACAGAGAAACGCAAGGAGTTCCTAAAGTGAAAAATAAGTGATACCTATAGTTATTCTAAGCAGATGTTAGCATAGTTAATTATCATAAAAAGTAACGTTTGTCATTCAAAAGGCCATTCGGTTAGGATCGAACACGCCTAAGCCAAACATACACCACGGGATAGGGAAGAGGGGCTGTCACCTGTCAAAACATTCCCTCAGTCGGTTGGTCTAACTCGAAACCACAACCAACAACCAACAAAAACATAAACCAAAAATAAAATAAGGCAACATTTATAAAGCATTACAATGGCAAGGTTTCACTCGTACAATGCTTCTTATTCTGTAGCCTTCATGCTAATGTCTTGTTAGCAAAGTTAGCACAGCCCACTGCGACGAAATACATATTTGAGTTTGTAGGCTGACAAAAAACTTGAAGCTCTTAAAGAATTTAAGTGTTTTACAATTAAATTGATATTACTATAAACAGAGACCTCATAAATAAAAACTATGTCTTCCAATTAAGACAAGTTGATGATTGAATTGTAAGGCCACGCTAAAGCCCCGGTCTTTCCTGCCCTCCTAAACGGGACAGGATCGACTGAAACCAGACAAACGTCGGACGTCGAACAAGGAAGACGTGTAAAAGCATTTGCCACAGCATAGCACCCAAGGTGTTTAGAAAATACGACATATTTAAATGACATCCCACTGTGCGTGAATGTGATTAGATGTACCTTTTTCTTGGCGGCGGCGAGTTTTATTTGCCTGCTTTGGTCGGCCATCCTGCTCCTGTTAGTCATCAACCGCCCGACCAACCACGTCATCAGTTCACTGGCTGATGTGGTCGAGGCCTCTAGAGGGCGCCCTTAACCTTGTGTATTGCGTTTAAAAAAATGGAGAAGTGTGGAGGAGATTCTAGATAACACTAGAATAGCCTTCCAATTTCGTTACATTATTCCGTTATATTAAATAATTGTATAGAATAGAATAAATCAGAATATGTCTTTATTCATCATTGTTAACAACATACATTTTTTACAACGAGATTAGACGTGGCACTTCGTGATAAACATGTAATAAAATACTTTATAAAAACACATTATGAAAAAGAATATTAAAAATATTAGTAGAGATACTGTACACAAGGCAGTGCTTGTTAACTGTCCTAAATTGTAATTTCATCAGGAAAAAAGTGCAATGAAAAATAGTGCAAATAAACATGTGTGCAAAAAATATGAATAAATAAATAAAATTTGAATATAACATTTTCTATAGATAGGGGAAATACATTTTTTTCACATTCTAGTGTGCTTATTTAGGGAGTTGTTCACTTTGGGGAAGAAGCTGTCTATGAGCCTGTTTTTTAATGGCCTTAGCACCTACCAGAGGCATCATGCCAAAGAGCTGGTGGCTGGGGTTACAGAAGTCAGGTCATCAAATTAACAGAAGAGCAGTAAACCGCTGCACCAGTACGTGCTACCACCTTAGCAATCAAAATGTTGTCGACTTTCTTGCAGCAGCGCCAGTTGTCAATGTCCGCCAGACTGGGCAGAGAGATGATTTTCTTGCCGTGTAAATGAGTCCCTGTATGGTTCTCCTGTCTGCAACCGTGGACCCAGCATACCACACCGTGATGCCGTATGCCAGTATGGTCTCCACAGTGTCTCTGTAGTATGTATTAATGTAGTATCCTCTGTACATCTGATATTGGGGTTCCATGCCAAATGTTGCCTGCAGAGTGCAGTGACCTACGGCATTGCGTGTTAGACCCCAAAATGCCAAGGACTAAGGGAAGATATATGCTGGACTTTAGTTTTACATCATCTTGTTTTGTAGCTGAAGCAGTGACACTCACTGCTGCTAATTACCTGTCAACAAGTCAAGTCATGTTTATTGGTTTAGCCCAGGGGTGGCCAACCCGGTCCTCAAGAGCCGCATGTCCTGCATGTTTTTGGAGTTTCTTTGTTCAAATACAGGTGATCCCAATCACCTGGGTCATTATCAAGCTCCCGCACAGCTTGCAAACAATCTTAAAATTTGCATCACCTGAGAAACCTCCAAAACATGCAGGACATGCGGCTCTTGAGGACCGGGTTGGCCACCCCTGGTTTAGCCCTTAATCACAAAGAGACTCAAAGGGCTGCACCGACCACAGATTATTGCAAACCACAGACTATTATTACACAATCCCCTGATCTAAAACCTACATGAGGGCAAGGAAAAACTCCAAAACCTCAAAATGAGGAAAATGAAGAAACCTTGAGAAGGGACCGCACATAAGGCCCTTCCATGATGACCAGGATTCAATTGATGTTGCAATTACAAATAATACACAGCTATTGTAAACAAAAAATATAAGAATTTATATGCTATATTTTAGATCAGGGGATGTGTCATAGTCTGTAGTTTGTAGTAGCCTGATCTGTGCAGCCCTTTGAGACTCTTTGTGATTAAGGGCTATACAAATAAACACGACTTGACTTGACCCAAGTGTGTTTTAAGCCTAGATTTAAACAGTTCTACTGAGGTTGCAGATCGAATCTCAGGGGGTAGAGCATTCCACAGCACCGGGCCCGAAAGGAGAACGCTCTCGAACATAAAGCTTGGTATGTCTTCACTCAAAACTGTTTTATATCTACTCAAAAATTTGATATCCCCGCAATCAATTCATGCTACTTGGTAGAAAAAAACAGTTGGGTCTCAACTAATCCAATTTGGATCAAGGAAGAATTGATCTATCATTTGGGCAGTCCACCCCACCTTTATGCTTTTTACAAATGAGCCCTAACAATTGTTTTGGGGGGTTATTTAGTACAAATATAAAACTCCCTCGTGTTTTATTTTTGGGTGAAAAACAAATTATTCTGTACAAAAGAATGTGTACTCCTGTGATTGGATGATTACCGGGTGTGCCAATCATCTTCCTTTAAATCCTCCGATGATATCCTTCTTTGATAAAAAAGCGGCTGTGATCTTTTTTTAACTATCATTTCCAGTTCTGTATCTGGGTATCAATACACTAGCATTTGAAATAAAGGATGTTAGTTTCCACATATTTTCTAGACTGACATCAAAACCTAAATATTGAGTACCCATCAATACCGATACCACATACAAGCACTATTTATTTGTACATCAAATTATCTTCCCACAGCAGATTTTTAAAGACATTTACTTATATTGTATATTATCCTTAAAATGACAAGGTGTATTATTTGTCTACGAGATGTATCTGTATGGTGTAATCAAACGCAACTGAAAATGAGTGCTAAAAAATTCAAATAACTACATAGACATAAAGTGACCAAAAAGACTTCAATTTACTTGTCATTTTTTGCTTAGCCTTTTTGAGGTTTTTGGGTCCCCGTAGCAGAAAGATGGCGCACGATTATGTGAGCTTCCTTTAGGTAAGGTTCGTGTTATGTAAGACAAATGCTAATTTCTCTGGTTACAAGTATTTAAACAAAATGCATGTTTATATAATAATTCATGATTTTTTTGTTTACAATTTGAATCAATATTTTGTTTTTGTTTTTTATCAATTGAGTTATTACCGCTCAGAAAATATAAATAATACACACTGTTCCTTTAATAATGAATTTATTTAATGGGACTTTACTATTCTTTTGATTCCAGATGGCGACAAGTAGTAGACAGGCTAGAGATGGCGGCCGATGTACAGACAATTGTCCCAATACCTTAAAAATGGTTGATATTACACTGATACGGATACTTGTCAGAGCATCTTGCACATCCCTACCTAAAGTGTAAAGTTTTCATCATTAACCCACTGATCCAGCTAATTATAAACTGAACTAATACATTTAATAAAATAAATCACATTAAACAGGGTTAAAACGTAATACAGGTACAATTCATATTCTATTCATGTGTCATCATAAAGAATTTACAACGTCTCGACCATGTTTTACTTTTGATAAATAAATTATCATGTCGATTCTTTTTTTCTTTTCATATATTTACGGTACTATTCAACCTACTAATGAATTAGTTATGCAGTACAGGCCTACTAATGTAACAACCCAATAACAAAATCATCTGCTGATGCAATTCAAGCAAACGCATTGTAAGGTTTACACAAGACTTGCGTGAGTCAACTTTGTCTTTCATCAATAGAAAATATATTCTATGTAAAACTATATGGAGTTGAACAGAAAAAAAGGAAGAAATACCCAACTCAACCAGTCACTGTGAGTGACGTGTAAAAACACAAACCACAAATTCTATTGCAGCCAATCACCACCGACTATTGCATGACGTCATAATACCGTTCTGCTTGCAAATCATTGTCGGCCAGCATGCAGAAAGGAACCAATCGGCGCCTTCCAACGCGCAGCCTCTTGTCCAATTGCTGGCCTCCACGATTGGGAAGCGGCGTTGGTTATATAGGAGCACAGCTCATTCCATCTATTCTCACATCTACTATATAGTAATACAGTAATAGTGTCAATAACCTACGAACTATTGCGAGCGTTTGCTACCGATTACATCGGAATTCATCTTTATTCTACGATTAAGGTAGGCTTTATTTATTATATGAGGGCATTTAAGATAAACCATGCTTTACACCTTGTTTGTTCTCATTGCAAATATTAAAATACGACACGTGGTCTGTTTGGTTTTCCCAATAACTGTTAAGCACATGATGATAAAAGAGTTTTTTTTTTTCCTCAATACTCTGTTCTCTTTAAAATATCGAAATGTGTTAAATTACTGAAAAATCTAACCCATTTAGCTACAACTATCGGCCTAAGGAAAATGTAGTTTATTTATTGGACAGATGTGTATTTTAGCCATTTTTGACAGCCTGTATTTCACACTCACGTTCAAGAGCTGTAATTCAAATTCCACGACGTTTTCCGACAATCGAGCCACTTGACCAGAATCTCCTGTAGCTAACGGGCTATACATGTTAGCAGACGGGCCTTTCATCGTTAATCGAGACAATCGTCTTGTCCTTCTGCAGATTCGTTAACTCTTTCAAGTGATTTCAAAGACGAGCCATCATGAAGTATTTGTGGCTGTTTGCTGCGCTTTTCTGCGCCGTATATGCTGACGATGATGACAAGAAGGACTCTGTCGGCACTGTCATCGGTATTGACCTGGGAACCACTTATTCATGGTGAGATCAATGCTTACTATTTTTCTTAAAATGATTCGTCAAAAATGTATTACTCACACAAATCCCTCTTTACAGTGTTGGTGTCTTCAAGAACGGCCGTGTGGAGATCATTGCCAATGACCAGGGCAACCGTATCACTCCATCTTACGTGGCCTTTACCAGTGAGGGTGAGCGTCTGATCGGAGATGCTGCCAAGAACCAGCTGACCTCCAACCCTGAGAACACCGTTTTTGACGCCAAGCGGTTGATTGGTCGCACTTGGGCCGACTCCTCAGTTCAGCAGGACCTCAAGTACCTGCCTTTCAAGGTATTTGATCATTTTAAAAAAAATCTGTTAACTGCTGTTACTGTAAGAGACACTAATTATTCTCATGGGCATCTCCAGGTGGCTGACAAAAAAAGCAAGCCTCACATCCAGGTGGACATTGGTGGTGGTCAGATGAAGACTTTTGCCCCGGAGGAGATCTCTGCCATGGTTCTAACCAAGATGAAGGAAACTGCAGAGGCTTATCTTGGAAAGAAGGTACAAAAAAAAAACATACAATTTTTAAAAATGAAATGATCTGCATTTATATTGCGCTTTTCAAGTCAATGACTTCCCAAAGCGCTTTACATTGTGCTTCACATTTCCCAATAGCGGTCGTGATCTGTGCAGCCATGTAAGGCACTAACCAAGTGTCCTTAAGTAAGACACTGAACCCCTAATACCCTCAATAAGCAGATTAGCGCCTTACATGGCTGCAAGGCCGCTATTGGGAAATGTGGAGCACATTGTAAAGCGCTTTGGGAAGTCATTGACTTGAAAAGCGCTATATAAATGCAGATCATTTCATTTATTTAAAGGAAATGTTTTAACAAAAGCATTATTTTCTCAGGTCACTCACGCTGTGGTCACAGTTCCTGCCTACTTCAATGATGCCCAGCGTCAAGCCACCAAAGATGCCGGTACTATTGCTGGCCTCAATGTGATGAGAATCATTAATGAGCCGTAAGTGTTTTTTACTTTTTTTTTTTTGTTGTTGTTGGGTTTTTGGTTTCCCTAAATGTGTCATTCTTGTTTGCAGAACTGCTGCCGCCATTGCATACGGCTTGGACAAGAAGGACGGCGAGAAGAACATTTTGGTGTTCGATCTGGGTGGCGGTACCTTTGACGTCTCTCTGCTGACCATCGACAATGGTGTCTTCGAAGTGGTGGCTACCAACGGTGACACTCATCTGGGAGGTGAAGACTTTGACCAGCGTGTCATGGAGCATTTCATCAAGCTGTACAAGAAGAAAACTGGCAAGGATGTGCGGAAAGACAAGCGGGCTGTGCAGAAACTTCGTCGTGAGGTGGAGAAGGCCAAGAGAGCGTTGTCGGCCCAGCATCAGGCTCGCATCGAGATTGAGTCTTTCTTTGAGGGGGAGGACTTCTCCGAGACTCTTACCCGTGCCAAGTTTGAGGAGCTCAACATGGTAAGCTGAACAAAAATGATATAATTTGAATTGATAAATATTGTCATTGTCATTTTATTAAATTATTCAATTGTGTCCAGGATCTGTTCCGGTCCACCATGAAACCTGTACAAAAGGTACTGGAGGACGCTGACCTGAAGAAGTCAGAGATTGACGAGATTGTCCTGGTCGGTGGTTCAACACGCATCCCGAAAATCCAGCAATTGGTCAAGGAGTTCTTCAACGGCAAGGAGCCCTCCAGGGGCATCAACCCCGACGAGGCTGTGGCATATGGTGCTGCCGTCCAAGCCGGTGTTCTTTCTGGAGAGGAGGACTCGGGTATACTTGTTAATCAATTGCATGCATTGACAACTAAGAATATGGACCACACTTACCCATTGTTACATTTTTTTTTTTATATATCAGCTGATGTGGTTCTTCTGGATGTGTGCCCTCTTACTCTCGGAATTGAGACTGTGGGCGGAGTCATGACAAAACTGATCCCCAGGAACACAGTGGTGCCTACCAAGAAGTCTCAGATCTTCTCTACAGCCTCCGATAACCAGCCAACCGTCACTATCAAGGTTTATGAAGGTACATAAATGTTTGTCAACGCAGTCGTAAATTAATTTGCTTATTTGAAATGTACTATTTTTTTCTAAAACATCTGGCGGTAAAATCTTGTCCCAGTAAAAGTCAATGGGGTATTTACACTTGCTGTCATGTTGTAGGTGAGCGCCCCCTAACAAAGGACAACCACCTGCTGGGCACGTTTGATTTGACGGGCATCCCACCAGCCCCTCGTGGTGTGCCTCAAATTGAAGTCACTTTCGAGATTGATGTAAATGGCATCCTCCGCGTCACTGCTGAGGACAAGGGCACAGGCAACAAGAACAAAATCACTATCACCAACGACCAAAACAGACTGACGCCCGAGGACATCGAGCGCATGGTGAACGATGCAGAACGTTTTGCCGATGAGGACAAGAAACTGAAGGAGCGCATCGACGCCCGCAACGAGCTGGAGAGCTACGCCTACTCTCTGAAGAACCAGGTCAGCGACAAGGAGAAGCTCGGCGGCAAACTGACAGACGAGGACAAGGAAACCATCGAGAAGGCTGTGGAGGAGAAGATTGAGTGGATGGAGTCGCACCAGGAGGCCGACATAGAGGAGTTCCAGGCCAAGAAAAAGGAGCTGGAGGAGGTGGTTCAGCCAATCATCGGAAAGCTCTACGGCAGTGCGGGCGCCCCACCACCAGAGGGCACCGAAGAAAAGGATGAGTTATAGGCGGGCTCAACCGGTGGTGTACATAATGGACAGACGGGACTCATTGTTAGAGGGAGAGACGGCCAGATTAAATTTAAAAGACTTCTGACGTGAGCTTTGGCTCATTCTGTTTTCTTCGCTGTTGGGCGGAGATTTGTCACTGCTGCTGTTCTCAGGCAGTCCTCATGGGGATCACAGAAGTAGCAGACAAGAGTGGGTAAAGGGGATTGGGATTGACTGCATTTCATAGGTTGGCTGCCAAAAGGTTCCTCAAGGCTAAACATTATTTATTGAATCTGGTTGTTCTTCTGGAAACACATCGAAATAAATGTTTGATATAAAATAAGTTGCTTGCACTTTGTCATTTCGAGTTCACCATGCCCCCATGAATGTATGCAGTTCTTGGGATACAGTTGTAAAATGGTTAAATCCCAAAGTCGTAGCTTTGCTAGACAAAGATTACATCCCTACCAACAGTACCCCTTTTCTCTTAAACACTGCGATTTTTTTTTTTTTTTTTAATCTGCTTTTTCACATTTAATCAATTTTTAAGCGAAACTACCGCTTCGATGGGATTATATTTCTGTTTTGATGCATGCATTTTACTATATTGTTTGAGAGAATCTAAAGAAAAAAAACATTAGTTTACAAAAATATCCACACAAAATCCGAGAAAAAAAATGCACACACCTATGCTAAAAGACGTTGGTTAACTTCATCAAAATTGTAGCATTGTTATCGTTTCAGCAAAAACTGTTCAACTATCGCTAGGGGTTGGTGAAATATTTTAACATTTTACACTTGAACAGTTTTTACACTGAGTTCAATTAAAAGGTGTTGACAGGTTTTGAAGAAAAAAATGTTCTCCATCTTTGACAATTTTTACTGCCCTGTGTGACACACAAACCACTATTTAGAATTTTAAACTTCGTTCCCTAAACACTTAGGCAAGAAGCCATTTTGTGGACATGTAGAGTACTAATTTGCCCAGTAGATGTCACTATTGTATCACAAATGTATAAATCAACATGAGGCTTCTCATGTCGAATTTTTAATTTGCCAACAGTCCCAACACTGAATTCATTCAATACCTATGCAGTATTGTACTTTTTAATATGGGTTGTGCAAAGAAAACGCACATTTTTAAAATTTACCAGGATACTTTGCCTGTGCCGCAGAAATTTGTCAAGTTTAAATGTGGGCCTATGCACCATTTTTTTTATTGTATCAAAAACATTGGAAGAATGTGTCGAAATGGCAAATGTCATTTAAATTTATTTTTTTCAGTTTTATAGATAATAATTGGAAAAACTTTTTTAGTCTAAAATAATAAAATAGATTTAAAATTTACAACGACCCTACTGAGGATAAGTGGTGTAGCTAATGAGATGAGAATACTATATACCAACATTACATTTACCACACTTCCACTAAGATTCCATTCAACACACTATGGGAACCATCACTTATTAGTCCTAATGTTTAAAATTTTAAATAATCCTGTTATTAACTAACCAAGATCAGGGGTCTCTAACGTGATGGCATTGGGCACCAAGGTGTAAGGATAGCTGAGGTGCCCACTGACCAGAAACTAGCTCACCAGTGCTGGGTCTTTGCAATTTTTCTAGTAAAGTTATTCTCGGTATTTCTATGTCTATTGTTTGGTTAACCCTATTTCAAATAACTGACCTAGTAACACAATAATAACAGGACGTTTTAGAAATGCAATTGCATTAATAAGTAAAAATAAGTTGCTAGACACTTTAAAAATGTTTGAGACACTGTATCTAGATTCAAGGGCCTGCTGCACGAGTAAAGACTTTGGGGCAGGAAGCAGTCAATTGGACATTCTGTTGTTACCCATATTTAATGTTGATGATTTGTGTATTGTCTGTCGCTGACCTTGCAACATTCATTTTCCTCATGCTGAGGTTGAGTTTTTTGCCCTTATGTAGGTTTCAGATCAGGGATTGTTGTAACTGTGGTCTGCGCAGCCACTTGAGACTTTTTGTGGATAAGGGCAAATAAACGTAAATTTGATTCCAAAATGAGCTGTGATTGTTTAAGTGGAAAACAAGTAGTGAATTAATATTTTGGAAAGACAAAACTGTAGTTTCACATAATTTAAAGTGCACATTTGTTGTTGGAATGACTAGTGGATACTATTTTTGGATGAGCTTATTAAGGGGCATGTTCAATTTCAATGTTGGTTTGTAAATGATCCGCATTTATATAGCACTTTTCAAGAAACTGAAAACCTCTCACCCATTCACACACACACGCTCACACTGATAGCAAAGACGGCCATGCAAGGCACCTACCTGCTTATCAAAGGCAATAGAGTTTTAGTGTCTTGCCCAAGGACACTTCGATATTAAACTCACAGGAGCCAGGTATCGAACCTGTGAACCACCATACCGAGACCAGCTCTTACCTTCGCGTCCCGTTTGTAAATAAATAACCGTGCAACTTTATTTGACTATTTATTCCTTCATGACACCACAGTAACCACGCAGTCGTTGTGTATGACTCCATTGGTGTCCATTCCTCCGAAAACAAAAGCCAAATATATCGTCTCTGCTGGAGTGTGGGTCAGCGCCTCCCCACCGTCTCCCACGGCCTTTACCATCCACGGTAACAAACACATGCAGTGGTCCAGACGATTAGGCGGCAAATCCCCTTCAAACATCAGTAGGGTCCATAATGATTTTTCTGCAGAAAGACCACAAGTCCGGCATTAAAAAGAATATTTACTTATATTACAATATACTAATGAGTTGTACCTATGTCAAAAGAGTACATGGAATTACTGGCCCCATCGGCTGTCAGTCCACCAAAGATGTAGATGTTGTTGCCTAGTACCAGGGCCGAATGTGCTGCCACGCCGGGTGGAATATCTCCTTTGGGTTGCACCAACTCCCATGTCATATCACCTTTAAAATGCACATTCTATCATTTACTGAACAATTTTCTTGTGCTCATAAAGCATTTAAATATTTTTTAATTCATAACATATGCCTGTATTTTTCAACCAGTGAGCCATGAGAACTTGTCCAGTGCGCTGATGGGAAATTGCCTAATCATATCTTTGCAAAAAATAATGCAGTTGTTTAAGGTACAATGTGTATTATCTGACAATTAGACATTGGCAATGGAAAACAAGTGCTAACGGAAGAATACAAACTAAGGGGATTCGAAGTCATCTAAAAGCACCATTTTCTTCTCATTTTTTGCCCAACATTTAACAAGGTTTTTGTTTTTGGGGAACCCTTAGCATCAAGATGGCGGACAATCATATCAGCTTCTTCTAGGTGGGCCATACTAGATAAAATAAACGAAAATGTGTCAACTGAAGTTTTTTTTTTTTTCAAAGCGCATTTATATAATAGTTCATGGTTTTTTTTTGCTTATTTTTTAATCTATGATGTTTTTTCCCTAGGAGGAGAATAATAACACACACTGTCCCTTTAAGTATCTTCAGCCGAGTAACTAACATTCATCCATATCAGTAGGTAGCAAAAGATGAAACATTTTTCTTTTTATAAACTAGATACCTGCTCATGAGGTAACCAATAGAAAAATGTTTTAGTAGGTATTTTGTTTGATGAAACTGTAAAATTACACTGTCAAAATACAAAATGAATCAAAGTACAAATCTTGCAAATCATTTTACTCATTATATTGTTATTTTTATACAAGAAATAATGGTAAAAAAAAGTTACACAAGCATATTTTTTTGTGCATTGTAAGTTTTATTTTTATTATTCTTTTCTATGAAAAACAACAGAAGTATAATAACAAAAATAGTGTAAAACCCCAAATTACAGCAAAATTATTAACCAAAATAAACAGCCAGTATTACCTCCTAAGCTATGTTGATGGTGAATGGTAAATATAGCGCTTTAACCAGTCAGTGAAGTACTTTACAACACACTTCACACGTACCCATTCACACACACACTCCCACACCAGGGGAGTTAGCCATGCAAGTCGCCTATCTATGTACTGGGAGCATTAGAGGTTCAGTGTCTTGCCCAAGGACACTTTGCACTTTGACAGGAATTGAACCTGCGACCTTCTGGTCCCAAAAATGAGGGCTCTAACTCCCGAGCACCAAAAATTATAATAAAACAAGATGATCATTTAAAAAGAAACTGGCACCGGAAATTAAATTTTAAATATTCTTGACGGAGGTGTGCAGATAAAAAGTGTGCCTTGGCTCAAAAAAGGTTGGGAAACACTGACTTTTGCAACAGTAAATTATTCATTGGCTTACTTGGATCGAGAGAGTACATATCATCCAGGAAATGGTCGTTCACCATGCCCCCATGAATGTAAATTTTTGAGCCCGCCGCCACTATAACGTGCCCGTGCCTGAGTGGCGGCTGTGCGCCCTGCGTTTCTGGCTGCATCCAGGTGCTAGACACTATAGAAGCAGATAATAATGCCAAAATGTAAATAATTTAGTCATTGATGGCAATGGGGTTGCAAAACACTCACTCGTATCGAAGACGTGAAGTTTTGGATCCGAGACGGGTGATGATCCAGCTTCGCCACCAGAAAACACATATAACGAGCCGTCCAGACATGCCGAGTTGGTGTGATACGTTCTTGGACTTGGAGGCTCGCCTTTTGCTTCCACGTCCTCCCAGTGGGCTTTGCCTTCTATAATTGATAATGTCATTATTTGATGATGCTATCAAACATTTAAGCCATTTCTTTTTCTTTTACCTGCCACTTCTATTTTTTGGATGGAGTTGTAGTTACCACTTTGCTCCGCACCACCAAACACCCACAAGCTCTCTGGTGGGCTGCCGGGCATCATTGTGCAGTGCTCATATCGAGCTTGGAGACCCTCCCAAGGCAATTCATCCCACTCAAGATACTCTAGAAGGGTCAGAAAGGAAAATTACCACAACTGTTTAAAAATATCTTAAAATCCAATGATGCAGGGAACAAGTAACTTCACAAATATTTGCTAGTTGTTTCTAAAATCAGGGTAGGTGAGATTCTTAAAAAGTAATTAATTGTGCTGTCAATATTACTGTACTGTATCTAAAAGTATTGTAAGAGTGGGGTGCGTCGTTTGAAATGCCCTGTAAAAGTTGAAATTTGAACAGTTTTTCTGTTAAATATTTTAACAATTCCCTATTGAGTTCAAGGAACACTTGTATTTTTCTCCAGCTATCAGCTTTTATCTTACTTTAACAAAGCTGTTCGTGCCGGAACACATTTTGTAAGCGGAATAGGGAGAAGTTGTGGAGATCAACTTCATGCTTGTCCATGTTTTATTTTGTTTGTATATGTGAATGTAACATAAAACTTAAAAAAATGCAATTTTCAAGTGCAGTCCAAATGTCAACCCAAACCCCAAGAAAGATGGAAAACGAAGAGTTTATTTGAGTGTGTCTATGAATTGCACATACTTGCATGCACATCATGAATGAGATGACAGAAGCTGAATGATGATCCAAGCCAGGAGATAGCGGCAGTGAGTGAAATTGTTCCAAATTCTGTACAGCTCCTTTACGGTCAGTTATTTTGAAATACATGGTAATCATGTCTTTTCTAGAACAGAAATTTACCACAATCCATAGGGAGCACATTTATTTATTTTTTTTAACACATGAAAAAATAAAATAAAAATATGTTGAGTTTTAGTTACCTGCACTCAATTTCTTACATCAATATATTTAATTTTCTTCCAAGTTTAGCAGGTAAAAAAACACTAAAATTAAATCTTGCACGGAAGAATGCATCCAATGATTTAAAACATGAAAAATAAAATATTTGAAGTCTTAGTTTGAAATATGTTATTCTTAAAGTAACCGTGTGTATTTAGCACTTCATAGAGGTAAAAACGTATTCCATTAAAAACGATATTGATTTAAATAATAAACAAAACGAACAATAATAAAATTGTGCTTTTATAAAATACTCCTATATCGGAAACATTTGCAATTTTTTCTTTTACATAACATGAGCCTCACCTAGAGGGATCTGACATAATTATCTGTCATCTTGCTGTTCTGGGTACCCAAAAACCTCACCCTGTACTGGTTGCCAGCCAGTCGCAGGGCACAGAGAGAAGGACAACTCACTCGCTTATTCACCCGAAGGGGCAATTAAGATTGACCAATTAACCTGCCATGCATGTTTTTTGGAATGTGGGGAAAAAACTTATGTGCCCGGAGGAAACCTACGCAAGTACGGGGAGAACATGCCAACTCCTCACAGGAAGGCTGGTAGCTGGATTTGATCCTATAACCTCAGAACTGTGTCGCAAACGACCTAGCCACTCAGCCGCCATGCGTGTGTCAACAATGTTCCTTGTGTGTTTGTATCAAATCACATGAATTATTTATTTGTGTGTCGATACTAGTTTCCTTCTGGACTAATCAATGATTATCCATATCAATGAACTACAAAATTGATCATTAGAAGCTAAAAATACTATATGTTTAGAGTATTGCTTCCTTCATGATAAATGCCAGACACAATATGAAGCTATTTCAAATAATTCATGAGGGGAAACATAAACCCCACCTGCTGGCTGAATCAGTAACAACCGAATTAGATTCCAAACCAAGTAATATACAATGTATTCTTTCTTTTAACATTCACTTTTGGGTGCTCAACACGAAGACATCTCATACCTGTCAACCTGTACGGTTTTGCCATGCAAATGTAAGTTTTTTATGCATTTTAATACGAGTACGACGTACAAGGAAATCTGTACGGAAAAACGCAAATTTGTCAATGATGGGTACCATCCGGTATACACCAACTATCATGAAACGGCAAATCAATCAAATCAAAGGAGTTCGCCGCGGAAGCCTCTATCTCTGTATCGTTTTTTTTTCGTTGCAAACGAAGCGAGCGGTTCGATGCTACTGTGCGCATGCGTCTGCCGCCTGGGGGATTTCCAATCATGCATTATTCCGAAAAAAAAATTATATATATATATATATATGGTGTGCGATTATACGGGAAAATACGACAGTTTGTACGGGAATGGAGCCTTGGAAGTTGACAGGTATGACTTCTAGAGGTCAAATAACACACTGTCCCTTTAAGAGAACTGTGAAATAGAGAGATATTCAAAATGAACCAAGTTATAAATAATTTTCGTGTTTTTTTTGCTTGCTATAATTATTTTTATTACGCTTATAATGCTAAACAGTTGCGGGAAGTCCATAATAAAAACTAAGCTACATCGTTTGATGAACTAAATATGTGTGAGAAATCAATCAATAATTAAAATTCATGAAGACATCTCAGGAGGTAGAGCGCTCATCTTGGGATCAAGAGATCGCAGGTTCGATTCCCAACTCCTCCGTGTTATATGTCGAAGTGTCCTTGGGCAAGACTCTGAATCCCTAATGACCCCAGTAAGCAGGTTGGCGCCTTGCATGGCTGCACGGCCGCTATTGAAGTGTGTGTGTGTGTGTGTGTGTGAATGGGTAAGTGTGAAGCACATTGTAAAGTGCTTTGGGAAGTCATTGACTTGAAAAGCGCTATATAAATGCAGACCATTTACTTCCTGATATAAAAAGGAACTAAAACCCGTACTCAGATTGAAGGCATGTGAATGCGAGAAGCTTCCAGCAGGATCTGCTCCCCCAACTATCAGGATCCTTCCACCTCCAGCATCTTCAGGCCAGTAGGTGCAGGTGTGACCCACGCTGGCACCCGGGGACGCTCCGCTCGGTACCAATGAATACCTACGAAGGGCAGAAATGTGAAGAAACAAAAAAAAATAATAACGATCAAGTGATTTTAAATGCATCGATATTCTCTATTGCTCACCATACTCCTTGTTTGGGCTTCTCTTGCGCTTCAAGTACCGGGAGAAGCTCCATTGCACAAGTGGATTAATCTAAAGTAGTGGTGGGAAAAAGCTTTGCAACATCGTGTTTGTTATCATAGGGAGTAAAACACGTAAGGTTTTTATGACAAATCAAGGAAAAACTACTGAAATATTTACATGCGTTAGCGTCGCGTTGCTTTGAGGTTTTAAACTACGGCTTGGTTCTGAAACAAGAGCGCTTTTGCAGTTGTGATCTTCAAGCCCCGCAACACAATGTACGTATGAATATGAGCAACATCTGCTATTTCGTGTTGGTAAAATGTGGAAGGCTGTGTCAAGACTGCCATCATTATGTATTTTTTATTTTACACTATAAAAGGGTATTTGAAGGACAAGTCACGCCGACTCCCAAAACGTGATATCTGTTCAAACATAGACTTTTATTAATTTTTGCCATCTTTCTCTGTAGACTGTCTTTGACGCTTCCTCAGTTTTTCTACGGCACTTCCGCCTAGATACATTAGGTATCTTCCGTTTCAAACAGGGAAAACGAACATTCTATATTTTGATGAAAAACCCGTAATAGACATAGATAAACACAGCCCAAGACCATTCAGAATTGATTTCAAAGTTTGTGAAATAAATAACAGTTTATGTTTGAAAGCTTTAGCTCACTCACATTGGGAAAATCAGAGAGGAACCTCTCGTGCCGTTAGACTGCGCCCATGCCGACGCTCACCCCCGATTGCTGATTTTTTTTTTAATAGGATACATATATTTTGTGGTCTTGAATTATATAATAGTAGTTTTAATGATAATTATATATTATTTTACATTAAATATTCAAAAAACAATACTCACGTATTCCTTTATTTCACAACTGCAATTTTTAACGCAGTCGGTAGATGGTGACACTTTTTTGGCACAAAAGTGGTTTATAAAGTACTTTACTATTTATCTCCACTCCTCCATCATGTCAAACCCTTCCTTTGAGCATCACTTCCTGTTTTCTGACTCCACGTTGACCCCTGCTATATTTGCAAGATCAGCACATGTTCTGCCCAGGCTCTAAGGTGTATTTTTGGGTCCGCTGATAGTAAATGATACACGGGAAGGCAGTTAAACAGATCTGAACCTGTTTCCTCTCAAGGAAGCGCAGGGTAATTCTCCTTTGTTTGCCCTTCACGCCAGATGATTAGGATTTGAATGACTATGGGGGATTTTTGTGACGGAAAATGGAAGATCATTATATTTTAATCATCCATTGGGAAGGACTAGACTAGAGGGTGGGGAAGAGAAATGAATGAGGTGCAGATATGAGTCGTGTCAGCAAGAAGAGTATGGCTAGGTTGTTTTGAAATTAAAAGGGGTTGGGGGATTAACAACACGAGTATAAACAACAAGTTCATCTGCAGGTTACTTGTTCACTGTCTCCGGGCGACACGTCAAAACAATAGACAGCGGCTTTGTCTGTGGAGTCACATTTGAACCTGAGGTGTGTTAAACCTTGCTGCAAATTAATCTGGATTAGAGAAATGCAACCTAATCACCATCCCAGATACAATGCAGACACAAACACACAATGAGGACTTAATATGTGTTTGTTTGTTTTTTAATCTTCGTTGCCCTGTTTTGGCCTGAATGTTCAAATGATTTAAAGAAGACTTAATACAGGGATGTGATTTTTCCGCTAATTCGCGGAATTCCGCTTTTTTTATCTCCAAAAATAAAATTGATTTTTTAATTGGTAAAAAAAACGATTTCGTCTCTACAGCATTCCATTTTAGTGTTTCCGTAACTGAAATGAAACGTACTTGCGATTGGTTGAAGTCTCCGTGTTGACCAATAAACGCGCTTGTTATAAAGGCGTAGGAGTATGCCATTGTTCATTTCTCACACGTTTTTGCCGAGTGTTTAAAGAAAGATGTCCGAGATCGAACGCAAAGATGCTCCGCGAGGTAAAGAAATTGATAAGATCGTAAAAAACAAGTTTCGATCGGACTGGTTGGAGAAGGAATTATCCACAAATGTTGGAAAGAAGACTGTGACGAATTTGTTCAGTGACTTTATTCGGAAGATCGATCGTGCCGGGAAAGCGCTTTGCATTTGATGCCATGATACCATTGTCTATGGTGGGAGAGGTTTCAAAGCTCTTGAAAGTCACGCAAAGATCAAAAAACACGTGAAAGAACTCCAGTCAAGAACAACAAATTATTCCATCGCTGGTAGTTTCGGTGCCCAAACGAAAACTCCAAAACTTTAAGGCCTCCATCCCTTATTGACACCACAAACGGAAGCGGTAATAGAGAGACGTGATCCACCCCAAAAACCTGTACCAGTTGCTGATAGAGTCGTGAATTTTGAGGTAGGTGGTAAACTTTTCAAATTTATTTGACAGTTTTCCCCTTTTTTTCGAAAATATTATAACGTAATAAAAATGGCCATAAATATTTAACAATTACAATAATAGATTTTCATGTGTACATTACACCAACACTTTACTGTAGGGCCTATACTTATTGTACTTTCATTTATAGATAACATCTTCTGCTATAACAAAGACATTTGTGGTATGTTCTAATATGAGTTACTTTTCATTTGGTCATGATACAATTATTTCTTCATGAAATTTGAACATGATTTATGTGTTAACTTAGTAATCACATGAGTTAGATATGATGATATTCTCAGTGATAGTTTTTAAAAGCAAAGGCAGTCCAATGTTTTTTAATGTGACTGATTTTGAGTTGACTTAAACTGTAATTTTATATGGGATAGTTCAAAATACATTGAAAATTGATGCTGTTGTTTTGTCTATTTCTTTGTCATCTGAGTGCATTGAAAGTACTTAAAAAAACGTAAAACCCATGAGCTCCGGGGGGCTTCGCCCCACTTGTCCCCCCACCAGGGCACTGCCCTGGACCTAGCTGGGTGCCCGCGGCCCCCAGACCCCCGCCTAATTTTCAGATAATTTCACTTTGGTCAAATCACATCCCTGTTAATAGAAAATCTACTTTTAAATTGGTTGCGTATAAACAGTCGGTTATTCAGATATACTTTAAAACTTAAAGACATAATATATGCAAATTCCTGAAAATGACATATCGGTAATGGCTTGAAAGACTGAGAAATGTAATATATTGTAAACAATGACCTACCCTGGGTAAGTTCATTTATACTTGACTTAATGCTTTTAAGTGGTACAAACACTGCTGTTATTAAAAGATGGATTGATTTAAATAAAAGGCAAAAATACTCGTAGGTCGAGAAATTCATATTTATTTTACATAACATATGGCTTACCTATTGAGAGGGCGGACATGATTGTCCACCATCTTGCTGCTATAGGTACCCCTTGAATCCCAAAACTTTGTGAAAGTCTTAGCAAAAAAATGGAAATAAAAATGTGCGGTCTTGTCCCTTTGAGTCTCCGTAGTTCGTATTCTTACTTGTTCTATTCATCACTCGTTTTTGGTTGCATTAACGTAGTACAGGGATCAAATATTACACACTGTCCCTTGAAATACGAGGGCTGGGTTTCCTTTTCCTTCATTTTTGATGCGACTGCTGCCTATTTTGTTTTCAAGACATAATTTAAATCACACATTCAAAGAAAAACGACTTATTTTATCTATCTCTAGGGAAAGCTGTCGTATGACGATGACATCACAGTTGCTCAGGTTTTGCCAATCACTAAAATGGCCATCGCCTGATAAGGATAAAAACGGAAGGTGTTGTTTTTAACCCATATTCTGCTAATACAATAATATTAAAAATGTTGTCTTTGGACTAAAGAGTGACAACACATTATACAAATATGTTTGAACAGTTTTTGGAACATTTGAAGTCCCCATATTTCCTTCACTATGAATGGTAGTAAAACAAAAGTTGTGCCCTTTTAAAGCTATAAACATTAAATTTTTTATAAGGCAATTTACTTTTAATTTCTTTTCAGAACCATTAATAGTGTTCACTCAACCAGAAAAGGCATTGTGTGTGCTTGAATTGGCAAAATGAATCATGGACTGTGGTACAATGTTAATTTTGCTGGAAATTCGGAAAGGAGCCACTAGAAATCAACCACAAAGTGGGATGGCATGGTAAATTCATAACGGATGGATGCTTATGCCTAGCTAAAAGAATGAGATGCTCCTCAACTTTAAAAAATGTGATTGAACAAGTCCAAACTGCTTTTCGGCAGTTGCCCCGTAAATCTTATCACAATTGTGTCCTACAACAACTGTTTAGCGTGTCTTAAGAAGATGACTGCACTTTACGCCTTCCAAGCTACAATTAATCCAACAGTTGAATAACACTGATAAAACAGCTTGTCGTGGCTTTTGCATTGCAAGGCAAAAGAAGATGGAAGATGATGAATATGACGACCGGCTTGTTAGAGTTGAGGTAACTTACCACGTGAATGGCTAAATTGACAAGCATAACACTGGCATTTACTGAGAATCAACATGAAACCCCTTGAGCTTCAGCAGGATTCCCCCAAGGACGATTCTTCTTTGAAAAAGCAACAGTCAAAGGTGAGACGTACCCTGCACTGCAGGAAAACTGGTTAATGGCTATATTGAGCAAGACACGATGGGGCACCACCACACTGGAGCTTCAGGGTAAGACAGTTTCTGAACACAACACTGCCCAACAGATGACTTGGACAGTCTGTGCAGAATGATCACATCAAGCGATTTCTTTTTGTCGGGATTTGTGAAAGGATTGGTCCATGTGCCCCTCTTTTCCAACATGGGTGAGTTTAAGGCCCAAATAACAGTGAGTGTCGTGTGACCAATGGTGCTCACATTAAACACCTTTGACCATTCAATGTATTAATTGAGATCACAAGTTTTCTGAATTTACCAAATATTTAATGTCAAAATGTGCCCAGGACTTTTGGAACACCGTGTATTACGTATTTGAAATCCTTTAGCTCGGGTCGTTTGAATACGTAATTGTTTTGGATGTATTACCTCATTGAATATCAGTTACCTCAAAATAAATGGAATATTGTTGACAATCATATTGGATTCTTGCTGCGAGCAAGTGAGTGCTATCAAATCCCTGGCAGGTAACCATAGACACACACACACATAGCATGCATATAACTAGTATCAAATTTCTCAGAGAACTGTTGGCAGCGGTATTCCATCTATGATGTCTTTCAAAGTTTTCCTGCGAAGGCCGTCCGGGACATCGTCTAAAGCGCCGTCTTTCCTGCTAAGGACTCACGGTGAGGACATTCATGTGTAGGTTTTAGTTTATTTTATTCTAATAGTGATGTCTTCTTTTTCTGAAAAGGCATAATGGAGGCTTGGCCATTCAAGGAGCGCATCCTCGGGTGGCCTATTGAATCTTTTATAATGGGTAATATCTGCACCGGGGCTGTTTATCCAAAGAGCAAAACCTCATTCATTATCCAGTCTTAACTGTTGCCACTAATCAATATGGATGGGATCTTACAAGGGTGCGGCCGTATTTTTTCGATTTTGAGAAGTTATGACGGGCTGGCATCAAAGGCTTCTTTCTGTTTGAGAGGATTATAAAAATATAAATACAAGTGTACTAACGATTGTCAGTTAAGATACAACCGAACAGTAAAAAACTTCCTATTTGCTCAATGTTTTTGCACAATTGTATTACCTTTTGTTGTGCATGACTTTGGATTATTCCCCTCTTTTAATATTCTATACCATGCTGACTAAATTCGAATGAAGATGAATAAGAATGCAAAACTTTGGAAAACAATGTGTATCTTGAGCAAGTACAGGCTGGTGATGCCCATCCCTCTCCAAGCCCATATACAAAACACAAAATGAACTGATAGGCAAGCATTAATAAAAGAAATCGGATCAGTTCAAATATCAGCTTTTTTTTCAACATATTGGTACAACGGTGGGCAAAAAATAAAGTAGACTTGGGGGGGAAAATAAATGATGCATATATATATATATATATATATATATTTATTTTTATTTTTTTAATAGGGATTGATGAACACTGATACCACAAATCGTTATAAGTTTAAATATCAGTTTCACTTAAAGGTTTTGTACTCACGACTGGGGCTAAATCTGTGCTGGCTGCCCTGTTGTGGTTACTCTATAATCTGCAATCAGAAATTACAGATGTGTTTTTGGTAATACTTTCTCCCTTTAGTATAGTATTGCAATCCGTTTTGGTAAATAAATTATATTGGAATATTTTTTAAATGAATAGACATTTATTTTCTGCGCCATTTTTTTCAGACCATTATAATACCTGAATTTTGAATAATTAACAAAACTGTTGCCACATACTCAACGCTTTATTGCATAAAATTGTAATATTTTTGAAGTAATAGTTTTAAATGGCAGTATAGTAGTTTTTGTCAAATTTGAATTGATTCAAAGTCAAGATCTTAAGGTTTTTAAGTCTTTCCTTACCCTCACGTAGGTTCCTGAACAGGGGATGCGGTAATGCCGGTCTCTGCAGTCCTGTGAAAGCTTTAGTGATTAGGGGCTATGCAAATAAATGTGACTTGACCTAAAGGGACATTGTGTATTATTTGACCACTCAATGGTGCTGCATTGTGTCGTGCCACCGGAAACATGTGCTAAAATGCAAACGCAAGACTACAAACTACAGAGCCTCAAAGTGATCAAACCACTGTCTTTATTGTCATTTTTTAAACAAGGTTTTATTTTTTTCAGCTAGCAGCAAGATGGCGGAAAATGATGGAAATGATGTACTCTACGTGTTATGTAAAAACTCACGAGTATTTAAAAAAAAACTCCGCGTTTATATGATGGCTCAAGTTTTTTTTTTGCCCCTAATGAAATTAGTTTTTTTTTTATAAATTAAGGTGTTTTTTTATTATTATATATATATATATATATTATATATATTATAATTATAATGATCATGGACTGTTCACTCTGCTAGCCTCTGGGAAGAGGTACTGCAGTGTGCGGTGCAGGACCACCAGGCTCCGCAATAGTCTAGTCCCCCTGGCCATTAGACTGTTAAATGGTCAATCTAACATATAGTTAACTTAAATCTAAACAGCTGCTAATCTGACTTTTTGCACTACTGGCAATTTTTTTATAGCTTGCCACTCCTTGCACATTGCTCTCTGCACTATTGTAATTACAGCGTTATTGTTACAGTGTTAATGTTACTGTGTACCTGACTTGTTAACCTGACTGCCCATTTTGCACATCTGGTTAGCTACTCTTCTTGCACTATCGGCACTATGGTAAAATACTATACGTAGCCAAAATACAATACAACTTTATTATATCTGTACATTCAAGGAAACTGTAGGGGTCAGATGCATCGACATTTCGTTCTGTATACACGTGTACTAGAATGACAATAAAGTAGATCTGAATCTGAATCTGAGGCACTGACCATTACACACTGTCCCTTTGACACTCGCATTGGCTACCACAGTGTGGACAAATATCAAAAAACATTCTGGTTAAATCACCAATAAAAAAGAGAGAAATTGATTAGCACCTATAAAGTACCCATAAAAACCGTCAAAATGATATACTTTTTACGTTTTGGGGGGAATTCTTCTAAACAGCTTGGATGTCCAGATAACTTTTTCTTTTCCCGGGAAAAATCTTCACTCTCTAAAATGGATAGACAATGGAATGATTTCACTTTTTTAAAGTAATATATCAGTACCGCCATAATCACCATATTTCGACACTTGATGCAGTTGTACAAAGGACTTTATATGTTTTAATTAATATTACAAGAAATCCCCTTTGTGCCTCCCTTTAACTCCAACTTTGGATTCAACACAGAAATAAATTATGCAAAGTCCTTTAGGTTGAACTTCCCCAAATTAGTTTGGTTCTCACAGACAACACAGATGCAGCCCACTCTTTCTCGATGCTTCCGGCTGCTGAAAAGGCATTTTTTTCTGGTTTGTCACATAAAAGCTGTCAGTGTCTGCTCGGCATGGAGTTATTGGGTACCAGTAGGGAGCTTTCTTTTTAAATGTAAATGTGACAAATAAGCAGGAAAGGCAAATTAAAAGCCAAGGTGGAGAAAGAGGGGAAAAAGCACTCCCCCTTCTTTTTGTTGATGTAAATGGTTCATCCCATTTCCGACCGGCCCAATAAGAGAAACCACAGGTGGGCTGAGAAGAATTGCTCGTCCTTTAAGTTTTAAATTCATAGCTGGTCATTTAGTATTCATTTTATCCTATTTTTGGCAGTTCAAATTGAACATTTATGATCTGCTTGCACCACAGAATTTGTTGGTGTCTACCCTTGTTAATATTACCAAAACATTATATTTATATTTTGGGAGAAAATATTTCTTATTGATAGTTCAAATTCTTGTTTTCGTATATTTTACCTTAGCTGAAGTTAGAAACAATAGTTAAGTGATTGAATGAAAAACCCCGTGTTGTCTAGTGTATCATGAAAATGGTGAAAGTAATAAAAGGCCTGTTTCAAATACAGTCAAAACCCCAACCCAACAAAAAAAAAGATGAATAAAAAGAAGAGTTTATTTAAGTGAATGTATGAAAAGCACGTACTGCATGATACACAATAGGTGCTTGATAGAGGCTGCAATGATGATGCCAGAAGATGGCATCAGTGAGTAGAACATTTCCAAATTACGGAGTGTGCTTGGGCAATAAAATCAACTGACTTGTTAACAACTAATTTGATTTTCCACATGGCCTTTTTACTAACTTATCAGCAGTCTTTGAGGCAGTTTCCTAGCTTTAAAACGATCAAAAGTAGTCCACTTAAGCAATACTCGTTACTCACTAGTAATTAACCAGTTTTCTTTGCTACATAGCCATCTTGCTAACTTACTAGTAGTGTTGCAGGCAGCTTCCTACCTAAAAGTTGTCTGGTAAAGGAAAATTTGTGAATGACTGGTCAACGGCTTTTTTTCTTCATTACGTGGCCATTTTGTTTTGCTAGCTTACTAGCGGCATTGGCAGCTTCCTAACAAGAAAAAAAAGTTGTCAGCTTAAGCACGAAGAGTTACTGATTCATTAACAACTGATTTGATTTGCCACATAGCCCTTTTACAAATTTACTATCAGCCTTTGAGGCAGCTTCCTTGCTTCAAAAAATAAAGTTGTCCGCTGAAGCAATAATTGTAAATAACTGGTTAATAACAAGTTTGGTTCACTACTTAGCCATTTTGCTAGCTGATCAGCAGTCTTCGATGTAGATTCCTAAATTAAAGGGGTAAAAAGTAGTCGGTTATGAATATCCTTTGTGTTTTACGCTAACCTTTGTAAGCAAGTTAATTGTGACTGAGTCTACTCAGTCCTGACCACCAAAAAGAAAGGGGTATCGCTCATTGTAGTTAACTTAACAACATACTGTACTAACAAGTATATGTATATGCATCCATAATCACGTATTCCCATTGTAATTCTATTTTAGGGCCCCTGAGACACATCAGTTATTTCATTTTCTAACCTTGAAACAAACAGGTCACTGGAGACCCTAACACAACATAAGGGTTAGTTACTTACTCTTTATCAACTAGTTCGCTTCCCTACGTAGCAAATGGTCTTTGATTTGTCTTTGAGGCAACTTTAGCTTCCTTTTGTGTGGAGCAAGTTCAGATGTACCAGGAAGACATTTGAAACGGCGTCTCCGCATGCCAGAGTCAGTGTGGGAACGACAAACATATCCCGGACTCAGCGTGCTAGCCATGTTATCAGCGCTCCTCTTAGTGAAATACAAAGCGGCACAATAGCAAGTGTTAGCAGTAGACGACATAGTCAACATGGCTTGGAGCGGGAATTTTTTTTTTCAGTCACATTGGGCTAAAAAAAAAAATAAGAAAAGGTTCAGGGGGCCAATCCTGGAAACGTATGTATTTTTTCTTAATTGTGAATACATATACATGCATAAATCTACATATTGTATTCTTTTTTAAATTTGTTTTTAACAAGTATTATCAAATTGGTTTTGAAACCTTCTGAATTAAAGCATAAAATATTAATAAGGTCCCTGTTTTAAACAATCAATTTGATATTTAGTTTTGCAATATTACTGTAGTCATGTTTTTTTAGTATTTCTGTAGTATATCTGTATTATCTATCTATAATAAAACAATTGTTATAGTTTTTTTGCAGTATTCCAAGAGTAGTCAAGTCGAGTCATGTTTATTTGTATGGCTCTTAATCACAAAAAGCCTCGAAAGGATGCGGAGACCAGTAGTAATTTTGTAGTATTTATGTAATATTTTTTTCCAGTATTTCTGTTCTAGCATTTCTGTAGTAGTATTTATTTATTTCTGTAGTATTTCTAATTTAGTACCTTTTTGTTATAGTTTTACCTTAGTAATATTTTTGTAAGGGCAGCACGGCGGCGCAGTGGTTAACGCTTGTGCGGCACAGTTCATGTCATGGGAACCTGTCGTGGGTTCAAATCCAGCTCCAGACTTCCTGTGCGGAGTTTGGATGTTCTCCCCGTGGGTTTCCTCCGGGCACTCCGGTTTCCTCCCACGTTCCAAAAACATGCATTTCAGGTGAATTGGCCGGTCCAGATTGTCCCTAGGTGTGAATAAGCGAATGAGTTGTCTGTCCCTGTGTGCCCTGCGATTGGCTGGCAACCAATTCAGGGTGTCCCCTGCCCACTGCCCGGAGATGGCTGGGATGGGCTCCAGCCCCCCTGCGACCCTAATGAGGATAAGCGGTACGGCTGATGAGATGAGATGAGATATTTTTGTAACATTTCTGTGTTTTTTCATTTTCAGAGTGTAAGCAAAATAAAATTTTTGGTGCCTGTAAATATATTTTCAAATTTTTACCATTTTTGTTTGGCCGGATTAAAAAGTCTGCCAGGCAGCCAGTTGCCCGCGGGCCATTGTTTGCCTACCCCTGCGTTAGATAGTTATTAACAGTGCTGAGAGACTAACATAAGTAGGGTGAGATCTTTGACACGCTGGTTCGTTCCCTCACGGATTTTGAATTGAAATGATTTTGTCTTTATTGTCATTTATTTTATTGTATTGTGCATTGTGTTCTGTTAGACAGCAGGGACAGATCAGGGAGGGTGCTCTGTGTTGGGTGAGTTTGCGCGACTGTGATTCAAAGATTCAAAGTGTTTATTGTCATATGCACAGTAAAGAACCACAATTCCCTGCACAATGAAATTCTTACTTTGCTGTCCAAACAGTTGCCAGCGTAATAAATGTAAGAAACTATATACATGTATACATAAAATAATATTTTGAATATCAAAAGTTGAAAAGATAAAAATACAAGATTATAGGCTGGTGTGACTGTGTGCGTAACTGTGATAGGCGAATCATAGTGTATGCTGTGAGTCAAACGACGGGCAGGCACGGACTCCGTGAACAAACTGGGAAGCATTGTGACTGCTAGCTTTTAGCTGTTTTCTACCCTGAAAATAAATTAGTCAATCAAATTGGATTCTGGTGAAAGTCAGAAGAGTGCAACGGAATGGCCATCACCAGCACGTGCTCTGGGGATTATTATTGGGTTCCAGAAGCAACTGGGGTATCGTCTGTGAGAAGGCAAGAGCGGTGCTGCTGTTCAGGCCTATTACTGACAACTAGGTTAAACTTCTACAGAGCCACCAGTGAGGACCCTGTATCTTCCCAACGCAAGTTCCATCAGCCATGGAGCGAATGATCTGGAGCTACAATTCATGGGAAACAGCTACGTTCTGGATGGTTTTATTTTAATCATCATAGATCTGGCTCAACTCTAGGACACCCGTTGCTAGCGCGCAGCCAACCAGCCGGTCTTTTAATTGCTTTCTTACACTGAAGTGAGAAGCCATCCAATTTAGTATTACTTTTGTATAATGAAAATAAAACCATTCATTCACCTGCATCTCTGTGTTATGCGTTGTCATTTGTAGATCTAAGATTGTTATTTTGTAAGTCGTTTACTCTTAGTCAGCGTTGCCTCTAAGCTGCGCGTGTGTGCAATTGCGTACTGCTCGAATATTCTCAGCGCACAAGAAAATCTAGCCAGCGCACAAAAATGAGGGCTCAAAATTACTTATTAAGAAGCGACTTAAGTCAAAGTTACAGTGCATGAAGGTAAAAATACACGGATTCCCCTGACGTTGTGTCCTAAATGCGGTATTTTGAAGTCGAGTCGAAGTAGAACAAAGTTGAGTAAAGTTAGTAGAGTTTGTCGAGAACCGGCTTCTTCGGCTCGGCTCACTAAAAGGAACCGGCTCTTTTTGGGTCCTAAACGGCTCTTCAGGTTGTTTTTGCTTCTTTAATCCCAACATGACCAAATATTATGTAAAACTATGCACAAAATGGCTAAAAGGAAGGGGGAATAGAACAAAAAAGAAAAAAAAATACCAAAATGAAAAACTAGTGAAAAGCTGGGAAAAAAGGAAACAAAAGGAAGAGAAAAAAAGAAGGAAAAATTTAGAAAAAAAAACAGAAAAAAAGAAAAGGAAATTTAGGAAAAAAGTAAACAGAGAACAAAAAGAAAAAAGTAACAGCTCAACACAATGAGATTTTTTTTAAAGGAATTAAAAAAAAGTAGAAAAAAAAACACGGAAAAAAGAAGAAAAAGTTTGCGTTGCATTCAAATAATTTCCAATGATATCAAGTGAATCTTGTTGCCAACATTGTACTTCCACTAAAAAATGTGATTAAGTACAGTTCTGTATCTTACAACCGACTAAATAAGCCCCCAAAAATGTTAATATTATGCGACAAAATATATCAGGAAATAAAAAGAAATGGATATCTTGTGAAAGAATTGTAAGAACAAACGACATTTTTAGGCCGTACAACCTTTGCAATAGTAGATGAGTCGATTCATTCAAAAGAGAAAAATAATTTTGCATTGCCGGAAACTCAGCAAAATGTAACTTGAAGTTCAAGTTTTTGACATGTTTGACAATTAATTATCTTGCCACACTTGGGATTATGGTTGCTCACTGCTGTTTCAAGCGTTGCTCACCGACTTTCTTTCGCTCAGACCTGTGGAAAATTAGAGGGAACATTGCTCTTACTTGGTAATTACATCATCTCGAGGTAGGTTAAACCCTTTGAGGGCGTTTATGAAGGTCCAACGTTACTTCGCGTATTTTCACTTTTCATGGGTGCATGTTTCTGATCCCCAATAACCGCGAAAAATGAGAGATGTCTGTATAATGCATGCACGACAACACAAGTTCAAATAAATGACATTCATTAGGAGCCGGGGGTCTTCACACTCTCTTCTTGTTCTGCAGGTCAACTGAAGCTGTCAATCACCCAGGAAGAGGAAGTTCTTGCTGTAAGCGGTGAGGTTACAGTATATGGACTACACTAGGATGCTTTATGGCCTGGAAAAACGTGTCTTTGGGGCGGCAGTAGCTCAGGAGGTAGAGCGATCGTTTTAGGATTAAGGGATCCCAGTTCGAATCCCGGCTTGTCCGTGTTACATGTCGAAGTGTCCTTGGGTAAGACATTGAACCCCCAATTACCCCCAATAAGCAGGTTAGCGCCTTACATGGCTGCACACATCACGGCCGCTATTGGGAAATGTGAAGCACAATGTAAAGCGCTTTGGGAAGTCACTGACTTGAAAAGCGCTATATAAATGCAGATCATTTCATTTCATTTCATTTCATTTCATTTCATGTCTTCTTTGGCCACAACATAAGTCGCCTCTGCAGAATTTAATATGAAAGTAAAACAAGGTCATAATACAGCTCTATTTTTATTACCTTTTCTAACTTTATCATTTAATGGAGTTTAAAATGTTGCACATTGTTTTGAACGTTTACCCCTCATAAAAAAAATTCCCATAATTCATGTTTTTGGATTATTTCAAATTGAATAAGCCATATGTGACATGATTGCCCATTGCCCTCATCTGTGCCTGCTCGTTTGATGCTAGCTGCTGCTCGTTGCCTGATTGGTTCCCCTCCTATTTAAACTCAACGCTTCTATTCACTCCTTGTCAGTCCGTCAGCGAACCTCCGCACATGCAAAGCATGCACTATTTGACTCTGGCTCCCTTCTGTCCCGTCCTTACCTGTATCCTGCTCGTCTTCCCCTGGCTTCCCGATCGTCTCCGGCTCCCTGACTTTTTCTTTCCTTTGACCATGCTCCGATCTCCCGCCCCGGCTACTCGACCCGTGTTTGCCCACCGACCATGCTCTGATCTCCCATCCTGGCTACTCAACTCATTTCCGCCCATCGACCACGCTCCGATCGCCCGTCCCGGGTACTCAACTCGTTTCCGCCTTCCGACCCCACTCCGATCCCGTGAGCACCCTGCTCCTCCTGCCCAGCAATCACTGGACTGCTGGCACTTGCTTTCCTGTACCTGATTTATCAGCTTCCGCAATAAAGTTTGTTGTGAAACGTCTCGCGTTTGGGTCTATCATCTGTTCTGGTTGTGACAATATGACAATTTTTGCACGGGTTTTTGTTTTAAAATGTAATGCTAAGAATAATAAACAACACAAAATTTACTGCACGTGGGGAAATAACTCAGAAAGATTTATAAATAAATGTTTTGTTGTTTATTTGGTAAACAAATTAAACTTGTTTTGCAAAGATGGTCATTTTTATATTCAGTTATGTTTGTAAGGTGTATTATTGCTTAACAAGGGGAGATACGATCATTAATAAAGGGGAGGAATTGGCTGAGGTGGACAGGTATATTATAAAAACATTTTAACCATGCAGACTACGTTAAAAACATGCTTAAGGGGACATTGTGTATTATTTGACCACTAGATATCCCTTTACAGTCTAGTGCGATCAAAAATGAGTGCCATAAAGCACAAGGGAGGTTGTAAATAACAGAGACTCAAATGGCCAAAATGCTCCATTTGACTTCTCAGTTTATTCGGGTACCTTTAGCAGCAAGATGTTAGTGTCAGAAACCAGAACAGGACCCAAACGCGTGACGTATATATTTTATGGGAAATGGGGAGTCATGCATGTTAGATAGCGGTCTGGCGTGGAAAGACAGGAAGCCAGAGACGGCGAGATCAATACCAATTGCCAGAGTTGATATCGGACAGATGGGGTCGATACCGGACAGGACGGGACAAACAAGATAGATAATGAAACAGGATATCGAAAATAAACAGGACAAACGAGACGGGAACGAAAACTGGAGAAAATAATAAACAGGACGAAAATAGACGGAAACAAAGCTGGAAGCTGAAATTAAACAGGACAAAATAAATGGGAACAATACCGGACAGGAAATACCAACAGGAACAGGACCGAGTCGAAATCCAAGTCTTGCGGGGCAGAAGTTTGTTGACCGGCTGACAAAGGAAGCATGAAAGCGCAGCTGGCACCACACGGGCGGGGCCAATTGGGCGCCATGGCAACCGTGACAGTTAGACAATCATGTGAGCTCCCTCTAGGTGAGCCCCATGTTATATAAAATAAATTAAATATAATGTTTTTCACTTCTAGTCTCTAAATTATATATATATGATACAAAATATCCCTTTTAAGTTCCATGCTCTGGAAAAAAATGTATGAATTGTATACAATTTGTATAAAATTGATAGTGACTTGATGTTCTGTATCATTTTCTCAGACCTATACGTGTAAGAATATGCAACTCTTAAGTTTTTGCTAATATAATACCAAATGCATGTAGCACTTGTACATACAATTTCACCAAAAAATATTTAAATCAATCTTCAATAAAGACAAGAAAATGTTTTTACTCCGATCTTATTTTAAGGCATAGTTCCTAATGTTAAATAGCCACAAGGGGCCAATACTCTCGCATGAGTTGAAATACTTACTTTTCTCACAGTACTTCAATTAATGTTTGGGGGGTAAAAATGTAAAAATAATATTTCATAATTTTGGACTATTTTGTATTTACAGTTTTGGAGGCACGAGGTTTTTTGCATGATCACTCTGGGTCATGTAACTCCTATGTAAAGGTAAGCCATTGCTCAGTTTTAGAATTGTAAATCAAATAATATGTGGAGAGAATATCGCAATACAATAGACCCCTTATGTCCTTTTCACTTGGCAGTGCGAAATAAGACCTTTTTTTTTGGCATTTTCCCCACTTTTATGATATCAAGAAAAAAATGTTAATTGTACCCAGAAACTTGCAGCACGTGCGTTAGAGGTATGTATCTAAGATAGCTGTCTGCTTTTGGTCGGTGGCAGATAAAAAGCTGGTCTGTTATTAGTTTGCTTTACAGCACCATTAAAATGCTGATATGCTATTGGCTGAACTCTGTCCCACAATGCCTTTTCCGTTCATTTAGTTTCAAAACTTGTGAGATTTGTTAAGATGTTACTAGTTGAAGATACAATACTGTATCTCTTTGTACTGTATTAATTTGCTATGAGTCCAAGGCTTGCAGATATGCTCAAACAAGAAGAAAACCTTGATAACCATGGAAACGAAGCTTGGGATTATCACTAAGTGTGAAGGGGGATGCATTAAAGGCTACCCTTGCTAAGAATCGTGACCAGGACTGATTTTAAAAATAAAGAGACAAATAAAGTGAGGAAATCGTTTAAGGTCATGACAACCCCTCTCAAGTTCAAGTTTTAAAATCAGTCACCATTTTCTTCCCTCTGCATCCACCCGCTACTCAACTTAGCCAGCATAAGTCATGTCACACCAAAGTTATATTGAATGTATTTTTTTACATATCCATTCATTTAAAATAGTTTTTAATAATATGCATGTATATTATACAAAAGTAGTACTTACTGTATAGTATTTTATTATTTCATGTTTCTATCTGGCCTACTGGGAGTATGAAGCTAATTTATAGGTATTCATCTCTTCTGTATAGCAACTTTCACTTCAACTTTCACTTTACAATCCCCCTCAGAACGGATTGTTTTTTATTAGGCTACCACTATCACATTGTCAATCATATATTTGTGTTTTATGGCAGTTTCGATATTCAGAAATTTACAACTTATTAAGAATTTACTTTTACATTTATCAGGTGGGCATGTTTCCAGGTCGCGACCCTAAAGAGCGGCAAAAGACGGCAAAGGTCCCTCAATGCAAAAATCCTGTCTTTCTGCACACCTTTTACTTGTAAGCGCACAATCATTTTGTATAGGAACTTTTATGAAGGTAAAGATGAATTTCTGTTATTCAACAGTGAGATATGTGAAAAGGACCTTCACAAGCGACTACTCCTCACAGTGTGGAACTCAGACCGTGCCTACAGGTAGAGTATCTGCTCAGGTTACAAAAAAAGTGCAAGATCCGCAGTTTTTACTCATCATCACATTGAGATGTCATTTTTCAAAATATAACAACGTTACTCACATCTCTACGCACGGTTAAAAATGTAAAATTCCTGAATGTTCAAACTCACAATATACATGCATGTCGGAGCATGTGTGTGCTCTTGATGAATGAGATCCTTGATTTGGACTGTTTCTGGGGCACAGATTAAGAGCGATTTACTCATCTTTGGGACACTATTAAGCCCTATTTAGATCAAATGCCTGCTGCTATTTATTAGAAGAAGGAACAGCCAGCAATTCAAATAAGGAACATTTTCTTCTCTTTTTTGTAGGAATGTGTCATAATGTTTTTATAATGTATCTTTAATTGACAGAGTATATTTAGTGTTGCGGTGGTTCTAGTATTATCAAGTCATTTTTTAAAAATACCATTGAACAGTAGACCCCTAGGATACCACATTAACACTTGCCAAGGTGGCATTTGCAAAGTAAAATTGTTGTGTAGTAGGGGGATGGAAACATGTGGTAATGTGTAGCTAATGCGTTTCCAATCCTCCGGTACCCGAAATAAAACACTATGATAACAAAATAATACGGACTAAGCTAATTTAGGTTGAATATACCTCTATATCAATGGCTCCCAAACGTTTGCAGGCTGGCGCCCCCTTGGCTCCCCAGTGTATTACTAGCGCCTACGTGAAAGTAAATTCTGCAACGGGCGTTTTCTTCTGTTCCACGTTCGCTTTGTCAAAACCCAAATAGGTCCGAACAAGTGATGTACCGCCATTCTTCGGTGCAAGCTTCGTTTCCTTCACGTTTGTTGACTCTGGGACTATGTTTACGGAGTCCACCATGACACTCAATGAGCTCACACGGTAAGTGTGGCATAGTGCCGTGCTTGCAAACTTTGAATTGCGTTTATTGGCTTGTGCTATTATTAAAACTTGCCTCTGATTGGTCGGCGCTTTTAAAACTCGAACAGTAACAATTGTGGTTGGCCAAAACTCCATCACTCACTACAACACCTTGAAAAAAACGCAGTGCTTTGCGGTTTCACATCCACACTACGTTCAAACTTCTGACTTCGACTTCAGACTGCCGCCCCCCTACCGCCCCCTACCGCCTTCTTCTTCCTCACCGCCCCCTCAGCTCTTTCCACCGCCTACTTTGGGAACCACTGCTCTATATGAATAAATAACATGAGAAATAAATATACATGACAAGGGAAAATGTTTGCCCTTTGGTGTGATGTGTCTTAAATAAAACGGACTTTAAAGGATTGTCACGTCTTTAGAAAATTTCATTTATTTTCTCTCTTTTTTTTTTTTTAAACTACTTCCGATCAACAATTGGTTTTGGCCATGCAACCGACTGCGGGTATTGATATGTGCGCCTTCTATATATTCTTGAGAACCGCGAGCTAGTTTAGTTATTATATCTTGCTTCTTCTAGCATCACAGCACAGCAGTACATCCATGGCTAATAAGACAAAAATACAGTATTGTATTGCCGACTCGTTGAATCTTTACGAAGATTTTCAACTGAGATGAGCGACAGAAAAGGCATTGTGGGAGATAGGTCAGCCAATAGCACATCGGCATTTTGTTGTGCAAACCGATAACAGACCAGCTTTTATATGTCATCACACCGGTGTTTCAAAGACACATTTTAAAGTTTTGGGCAGACATAATAAGTTATTTTTGATGTTATGGGAAAAAAACTTTAAAGAGGGGCCGAAAAATGCCATCTTATTCCACACTGTAAGGTAAAAATGTTATAAGGCGTGGTTTCTGTATCCCGTGGGTCTGCTGTCATTTGAAGGCACTCTACGATCACGTCGTTGTTCGATTTTAATCAAATTAACTCGGCCTTTGAATGTGATATAACTTGTATGCTCTAGCAGGGAATGAAATAAGCATCATCCTAGATCGCCATTACTCTGCCACATTTAATAGAACACCAAATGGCAAAATTTGAGCATCACTAACAGTAACATTATTGAAATTGTAATCTTTATAAAGAAATTGGCGATGCATCAACTGTTACCTTTGGTATTTGATGTTGAATCTTGAATATGAGCTTACATATTCATATTTTACATCTATGACTTATTCATCGCTTACTCATAAGTAATAAATGTGCAAGCACTAAAGGTATGTAATAAAGGCTGTAATGCATTCAATAGAGACGTTTCCAAACAGAAAATTAATTGCCACCCTAAACAGAAAAGCATGATTCTACTTAATAGATTTTTTTTCTTCTTAAAGTAACAGTGTTTATTATCGGACTACTCCATGTCGCTGTAGTGACACTGAAAATAAGTACCACAATGCAAAAGGAAAAATACAAACTACATAGATTCAAAGTGACCAAAGCACACCATTTGTCTTCTCATCTTTTATCCCAAAGTTTTTAGGTAGCTCATTCTAGGTCAGGTTTATGTTATGTAAAATAGATACAAATTTCCTAACCTACGACTATTTTAAAAGACACACACTTTGACACGATAGTTCATGTATTTTTGCTTATTGTCTAAATCAAAATTGTTTTTTTTTAATAGATTACATTTCTTCAACACTACAAGCCGCTAAGTAATACTTACTGTCCAGTTAACAAACCAAAGAGAGGATAAAGGGGTGAAAAGGAGTAATTTCACTCATACAAGGATATCACATATAGACAAGCCACTTTGAAAATAAACTAAGATCTTCTCTCTGGTTGCATTTGGCACCCAAATATGCAGCTTTTCTTTGAGTGAATTCAATGGCACCAAGGTTTGTTTTAGGTATTCAAAGGAAAATGACACCATCCTTACTTTTCTAATCATATTCCTTATTTAAGTTCCTGAAAACATACTTCTTTGATAAATATGTTTTCTAAGAAGTTCCTGTGTTCGTTGTTTATCAGGGTGAGCACGCTTCTGGGATGTATGAGCTTCGGCATTCGCTCACTTTTACAACGGCAGCAGGTGGGCAAAATGATTACATTCTTATTTCTTTTAATTGAAATGAATATACGCATACGATATACAAGCATAACAATTTTGCTACGCTCATTCATTGTATTGCACTGCCAACTTATGACCAAATGTGACAAAGGTGACTATAAGCATTAAGAGATTCAGATTCAGATTCAGATATACTTTATTGTCATTCTTGTACACATGTATACAGAACGAAATGTCGATACATCTGACCCGCACAGTTTCCTTGAATGTACATATATAAATATGTAGTATTGAAAATACTAAATAATATACTAAATAATTATAGCTATGAGTACTATACAGTAGTGCAAAGGGTGCAAGAGGAGCAGCTGAACAGATGTGCAAAATGAGCAGTCAGGTAAACAAGTCACTATACAATAACAATGACAATGGAGTACAGTAGTGCAGAGGAGAACAGATGTGCAAAGGAGTGGCTAGGTACAAGAGAATTGCCATTCATTCATCATCTGCACCGCTTATCCTCAGTCAGGTCGGGGGGGTGCCAGAGCCCATCACAGCTATCTTCAGGCAGTGGGCAAGGGACACCCTAAACTGGTTGCCAGCCAGCTGCAGGGCACACCGGGACAGACTCACGCGCTCAATCAAAACTTAGGGACAATTTGCACCGTCCACTTAACCTGACATGCATGTTTTGGAACATGGGAGGAAACCGGAGTGCCTGGAGGAAACCCACGCAGGCACGGGGAGAACATGCAAAGTCCAAACGGAGAAGCTGCGGTACCTGCACGTGAACCCTGAACCTCTGCACCGTGGGGCTGCGCGCAAACGACCCAGCCGCCGTGCCGCCCATCATAATAATTATTTTAGGTATTCATAATGTAAAAAGTTGAAGGATTCTAAGTGTGAAAAAGCACATTTAGGAGACTGGGATGGAATCTCCCTTTTTTCCTTTGTTTAAGAGGAAAAATGATTTATAACGCTGATGTTTTGAGCTTTGATTTTGTCACAAAACGTAAAGCCCTACTGTTAAGTTTAATTAAACTTTAGTAGACACTCAAAATAAGAAGAGAAAACATCTATTATTTTAGAACTTGCAAGGAGGACCGGGAGAGGAGAGTTCAGTTATGAGAATCGGATCTCATCCAAAAACCCACATCGAATAGCGTTGATGATGTAATAGTAAAAACAATAAAAACGACAGTGGACAATAATCAAATAGTCAAAATAGGGAACTGGCATCATCAGAAATCTCTTTTGCAATATTAAATACAAAATCAAATTATCACCTACTATAAACGAAGATCATATTGTAAGTATGTAGCAGTCTCTAATTCTTGTCATCGTTCATATTTTACTGTTCTCGTATGCTAATAATGGGACTACTTTGACTTTGACCTTGACCTTGTCCTTCATGCTTGGAAGTCAAAGGCCCAATCCCATTTCTCTCACTCGGCCCTGAGGACCCTCCAGTGAGGTCCCTCGATAGAGGAGTGCCCTCCGCCGGTGGAGTGCAAAGCGGAGATGGTTTGGACAAGACTTGCAAGGTTCCACCCCTGTCCAGGAGATGGCGGTAATATTAATTGGCTGTAGACCTCAGTGACGTATTGGTCTACGTCACATGTAAACAACTCGAGTCTCAACCTGTAGTGTGTCAGTTGGAGAGTTCGTGCAACGTTAAAAATGCCCGCTACTGCTGTGTTATTACCGATTGCCTGAAAGCTAATCATCTTTTCCGTGTCTCCAATCAACGGAGGAGAAATGTGCTATACTGAAGACAGCTTCGGCGCTATGTAGTGCTGATTCATCTTTACAAGGTACGTACACTCATTAAAAAAAATTGACCCGTTCGGTCAAATACAGTAAGAGTTAACATACAATGCACGTTCACATAATACCCTATGTTTGTGTAGACATAAATGGCAATCTACTTATTAGTATCTTAATGCCATTTTATGACATATAGTAGGGGTCTTGAATCTGTGACATGACGAAACGTAAACAAACACAAGAACAGTCCACCTGACCCTTTAGCTGACATAATATCGTCACCAAACTTCCCTGTACGACCCAAAAACCTTAGTTCATAAGGAATTTAATTCAAAAGAGTTGTCATTGAATATAAAAAGGTCATTTCAACATTTTTTCATGATGCTTACATCACAGTTAAAGCGGTCTTTTTCTTTGCTATGCCCACATTTATGTCTAAATTGTTTGTTATCTATTGTGTTCCAGAGTGGCTGTCCCATAAGCGTGGACAGGTTGGACAGGAATGTTCCCATCCTGTGCTTATGGTTGGATGTGGAGTCAGAACTCATTCAGGACTTAAGGTTGAGCAAGAAGGTTATGTGGGCCCTGCAGGAGCTGCTAAAGAGGGAACAGGGCCGTGGCTGGAGGTCCTGATCTACGTGTACTGGCTGGCCCACGCTCTGTCCTACCGTGTGGTGTCACGGGTCTTCAGGGTTCCCAGGTCCACCGTACAAAGAATTGTCCACAGTTAATATGGAATAAATTGCCCAAAAGCCATATTTTAGGCTCTTTAAGTCAGACCCACATTTGCATTATGTGCTTTTCTGCATTACTATTCAATAAACATCTTCATTTTGAGTAACACCTTGGTGGTTTATTTCATAATGATGTGAGATACTGTGTGTGAACTATGTGACTGTTGGACAGAAAACAACTACAAATCACTCCAGCTTAAATAATAGTTTACTTTCAGAAAAACAAACTCACATTGGGCCAAAATACATAATAGTAAATAAATAATGTGTCACAAATTTTAACAAAAATATACCAATACTTCCATGAAGCTGGGAAACACAAACTGGAACTTCATTGAGTTCTTAATAAAAAAAAATATTTTCCTTTTATAAAACAAAGGGAAACATTGCAGAGATGTCACTGTTCTGGAAATTTGTCCACGAGCTTCCCAAAAAGGACAGGAACCGCTCAGTTTTGGCCACAGTTTCTTCGAGCCTTTTCCTCACTCCGGCAGACTCCACTTTCAAAAAGTCAAGGAGTGTATTGTGCTTCCTTTTTTTTCTGGGTGATTTGGGGTTTGGCGCCGGATTAGAAGGTGCCAACGACGTGCCCGGTGGTGTGGATGGCGTGGTAGCTGTGATGGTGACCAGCTCTTCCACGGGACGTTCTACAGTGGCCTTTAGGTTGGGTGGAAAAAACAAGAATTACTTAATGCTGATGTATTATACAAAAACAACTGTGTATAGGGTGCTCAACAAGTTGATGTGAGACAGGAAATTATAGGATGTGTTCTGGATAAGTATTTGATAGTGAATAGATACACAAAATTGACATGTTATTCTTATGGCTGTATGAGCCTTCTATTGGCCAGCATCACATATGCTTTAGAATTGTCTCCACATTTGGACAACATTTTGAGAAGGTAATTAATTTACTTAATATATGTTTACAGAGAAGGCAGTGGACTATGTGATAGTAGTTTGTTTCAACTGTATTTCCACGTGAAATTCGGAGACATTACTCATAATGCATGATGAAAACTAATGCATTCTGATCTCACATGAAAGAATCATATTGTAAATAAAACACGACACCCGAAATTGTGTGCAGTAAACAAGCGCTTATGTCCAGAACGGTATTCTGACTATGCTCCTTTAGCGACTGGCCATGTACAGTAGATGTAAAAGGACGACTCGTTTAAGATAAAAACAGGGATGGGCTGAACCGTGATTTTCTGCACAGTTATCCTACTTTACAGTTTGTAGCGTGAAGATTTTTTTGCCAGCTCCCTTGGTAGATTAGTGCACTTCGTAAAGTAGCGATTTTGCAATGTTCGTGTTTTAACGCGAAAATACGATTTTCTATTGCATTTACGTCTAACTAAGATATCTCAATACATTTTGTTGCAAATACATGCGTGGTTGTGGAAAACTACTTACATTTGTGCGGTTCCTTTTCGGGCATGTTTGTTGATATTGAGAATTCGCAAAGCCTTCTGGGTAGTCACAGTGAGGTCGAGAGCCCCCTCGGTCTTGAAGTGGCTACGACATGGTTTGAGGGCACTTCTGCCTCGGTCTTGAGAGTATCGGGACACACCCCATTTTCACGTGAACGCGCAAACCGAGTGACTAGGGCACATAGCGAGTGAAAGTGCGAAGAATGGGACTCAGCCAAAATTTATCTTGTTGTTGCCGCCTATGCTTAATGGCCCAAAATATAACTTCATCTTTTTTTTCTTTTTGATACAAGACACAAAAATAAAACTATATAAAATAATAATAGACATATTTTTGTAATAATTACTTACTGTCAAATCAAATAAAAAGACTTTAAAAGAAAAAAAAATGAAATACTAGACCAGAAAAAAGTATAAAAAAACTTGAAATAAATAAATATGAAAAAACTCCTTTGAATATCAGCCCTCTAAGATATCAAATCTAATATTTTATATCAACAGTGTCCAAACTACGGCCTGAGGTTTCTAATGTAGTCCCCTGACCATTTTTCAGTACCCTCAACTTATGCTGAAATGATACTGAAACTTCTTTTACACCACGTAACTTAAAAAACCTTTGAGAAATACATATATTGTTACAATTGATCATTTTGTAAGATTATAATCTGAGTACTGTACACTGAAAACTATTTGTTTTCTTTTTAGAAAATAAACAAATCTAAGAAAGGAGTTTTGTATGCTTGCTAAATTAATTACAATTAAAAAAACAGCGTCCATTGGAAAAAGAGCTCTACATTTGTAGCCAAAAAGGTCATATCTATCTATCTATCTATCTATCTATCTATCTATCTATCTATCTATCTATCTATCTATCTATCTATCTATCTATCTATCTATCTATCTATCTATCTATCTATCTATCTATCTATCTATCTATCTATCTATCTATCTATCTATCTATCTATCTATCTATCTATTATACATGCAATACATACATACGTACATATACTGTATATACATATTTGTTTTGAGGAAACACAACTGTCAGTGTCTAATACTTTAAAGGGAAAGTGTGTAATATTTGACCACCACATGTGGCTGTGTTGTGTCACTGAAAAGGAGTTCCACGAAGCACAAGAAGGAGTTCAAACTACAGAGATTCAAAATTACCAAAACGCAAGATCTTCTTTTTGCCCAGCCTTTTACGCCAAAAGTTGGAAAAAAGAAAAGGAAAAATAGTAAGAAAAAAGGGGAAGTATATTACTTGAAAAAAATCTTTGAATCTATCTATCTATCTATCTATCTATCTATCTATCTATCTATCTATCTATCTATCTATCTATCTATCTATCTATCTATCTATCTATCTATCTATTATATATATATATATATATATATATATATATATATATATATATACAGGGAGTGCAGAATTATTAGGCAAATGAGTATTTTGACCACATCATCCTCTTTATGCATGTTGTCTTACTCCAAGCTGTATAGGCTCGAAAGCCTACTACCAATTAAGCATATCAGGTGATGTGCATCTCTGTAATGAGAAGGGGTGTGGTCTAATGACATCAACACCCTATATCAGGTGTGCATAATTATTAGGCAACTTCCTTTCCTTTGGCAAAATGGGTCAGAAGAGGGACTTGACAGGCTCTGAAAAGTCAAAAATAGTGAGATATCTTGCAGAGGGATGCAGCACTCTTAAAATTGCCAAGCTTCTGAAGCGTGATCATCGAACAATCAAGCTTTACATTCAAAATAGTCAACAGGGTCGCAAGAAGCGTGTAGAAAAACCAAGGCGCAAAATAACTGCCCGTGAACTGAGAAAAGTCAAGCGTACAGCTGCCAAGATGCCACTTGCCACCAGTTTTGCCATATTTCAGAGCTGCGACATCACTGGAGTACCCAAAAGCACAAGGTGTGAAATACTCAGAGACATGGCCAAGGTAAGAAAGGCTGAAAAACGACCACCACTGAACAAGACACACAAGCTGAAACGTCAAGACTGGGCCAAGAAAAATCTCAAGACGGATTTTTCTAAGGTTTTATGGACTGATGAAATGAGAGTGAGTCTTGATGGGCCAGATGGATGGGCCCGTGGCTGGATCGGTAAAGGGCAGAGAGCTCCAGTCCGCCTCAGACGCCAGCAAGGTGGAGGTGGGGTACTGGTATGGGCTGGTATCATCAAAGATGAGCTTGTGGGGCCTTTTCGGGTTGAGGATGGACTCAAACTCAACTCCCAGTCCTACTGCCAGTTTCTGGAAGACACCTTCTTCAAGCAGTGGTACAGGAAGAAGTCCGCATCCTTCAAGAAAAACATGATTTTCATGCAGGACAACGCTTCATCACACGCATCCAAGTACTCCACAGCGTGGCTAGCAAGAAAGGGTCTAAAAGAAGAAAAACTAATGACATGGCCTCCTTGTTCACCTGATCTGAACCCCATAGAGAACCTGTGGTCCCTCATCAAATGTGAGATTTACAAGGAGGGAAAACAGTACACCTCTCTGAACAGTGTCTGGGAGGCTGTGGTTGCTGCTGCACGCAATGTTGATCGTGAACAGATCAAAGCACTGACAGAATCCATGGATGGCAGGCTTTTGAGTGTCCTTGCAGAGAAAGGTGGCTATATTGGTCACTGATTTGTTTTTGTTTTGTTTTTGAATGTCAGAAATGTATATTTGTGAATGTTGAGCTGTTATATTGGTTTCCCTGATGAAAATAAATAATTGAAATGGGTATACATTTGTTTTTTGTTAAGTTGCCTAATAATTATGCACAGTAATAGTCACCTGCACACACAGATATCCTCCTAAAATAGCTAAAACTAAAAAAGCCCCACTCCAACTTCCAAAATATTCAGCTTTGATATTAATGAGACTTTTGGGTTCATTAAAAACATGGTTGTTGTTCAATAATAAAATTAATCCTCAAAAATACAACTTGCCTAATAATTCTGCACTCCCTGTATATATATATATATATATATATATATATATATATATATATATATATATGCAAACATATATAAACTTCATTTGTTATATATTTTTTTGTTTAACTTAATATTTTTTTATTTCTATTTGAGTCATAATTAGTTTCAGTAATATAATACAAACAATACCTTGTTGAGAACAAAAAGTTAAATACCATAAATAATGAACGAAGAAAAAAGTTTGCCTCAGCAAGATATTTTTAGGTACCCATTAAAAAAACGTGATCTTAGATGAGCTTAAATCCTGATTCTCACTGAATACTGTACCGTTTCCTCCCCTCCCCCCTTACGCTGTGTCCCACTGCCTGCAGAAATCTGTCCACTCAGATAAGATGCTTTTAAAGCAGAGATTATTGTTACTGTCCACAGCATGACATTATTCAGTACAATAAGACTGTGCCCGAGCTTGTTTGTGTGTCCGTGTGTGTGTCCTGTCCATTTGTGTGTGAGTGTCAAATGGCGTATGCACTAGTGACGGCAATGTCCTTGTTTTTTGCATGAGTGTGTCCACATCATTCACATTACAAATCAGACGCCCACTGCCTCGGCCTGGCATAGCTTTATGTAACACGCACATAAACCATCTGGCTCACAGGGCAAAGTGCAGAAGGTAGATGTGGGGGGGTCGAGGGGTGGAGATCAGCTCCTGGAATAAGATAAAGTACAGTGGTTACTAGTGACTCTGTGGCCCTTTACGTATATGTAGAAATACAAATATAAATTAATACATGAATAAATAACTGCGAATAAATGCCATAAAAATAAAGATCAACACAAAAAGAAATCATGTAATACCTAAATGTATGATGTTAATGTAATTTCTTCATTTAGCTATGTGAATACGTCGTCAGTATTTATTTTGTCATGTATTTTGTCGTGTAACTTTAATGTTTTTTCATGAATTTTGTCTTGTATTATTTCGTGTATTATGTTCTGTACTTTTTCATGTATTTTCTTGAGTATTTGTTCATTTATTTTGTCGTATATGTTGTCGTGTTTTTTGTGGTTTTGTCATGAATTTTGCCATGTATTATGTTGTGTATTATGTTGTGTGTCACGATTACCCATTGCCCTCACCTGGTTCCGCTCGTTCGGTGCCAGCTGTTGCTCGTTGCCTGATTGGTTCCCCTCCTATCTAAACTCGGTACTGTACTCCATTCACTCCTAGTCAGTCCGTCAATGAACCTCTGCACTTGCAAGGCAAGCATTTTGACACAGTCCGGTATCCTGCTCGTGTATCCAGTATCCGGTATCGATCCTGTCTGTCCCATTCTGTCCGGTATCCTGCTCGTATATCCAGTATCCGGTATCGATCCTGTCTGTCTCGTCCTGTCCGGTGTCCTGCTCCTGTTTCCAGTATCAGGAATTGATCCCGTCTGTCCCATCCTGTCTGGTATCTTGCTCATGCATCCTGTATCCAGTATTGATCCTGTCTGTCCCGTCCTGTCCCGTATCTTGCTCTTGCATCGTGTATCCGGTGTCGGTCTCGTCTGCCCCTGGCTTCCTGTTTTCCCACGCCTTACTTCTCTGCCCCACTTCTTCTGCCCAGCAATCGCCGGATCGCTGCCGTTTGTGTTCCCGGACATGAATGCCCCGTTTCCGTAAAATAATGCTTGGTGTAATAACGTCATACGTTGGGTCCACCGTCTGTTGGGGTTCTGACACTTGTGTATTTTATGGTGTATTACGTCATGTATTACGTTGTGTATTTTATCGTGTATTTTGTTTTATATTTTCTTGTGTATTTTGTCACGTAGTTTGTCACGTTTTTTGTCATGTTTTTTTTTCATGTATTATGTTGTGTATTTTATCGTGTACTTTGTCATGTTTTGTATTGTGTATTTTATCCTGTATTTATTGCATATTTTGTTGAGTATTTTGTCGTGTATTTTGTCATACATTGTATTGTTTTTGCCCATTTTGCACATCTGGTTAGCTACTCTTCTTGCACTATCGGCACTATGGTAAAATACTATACGTAGCCAAAATACAATACAACATTATTTATATCTGTACATTCAAGGAAACTGTGGGGGTCAGATGCATCGACATTTCGTTCTGTATACACGTGTACTAGAATGACAATAAAGTAGATCTGAATCTGAATCTGAATCTGTTTTTGTTGTCTGTTTTTGTCATGTGTTTTGTTGCAAATTTTGTCACATATTTTTTGTGTGTATTTTGATGCGTATTGTGTCGCGTAATTTGTCATGTATTTTGCCATGTATTTTGTCATATATATGTCGTGTTTTTTGTTGTGTGATTTGTTGCCTGTTTTGTCATATACTTTGTCAATGCGTTTTTTGTGTATTTTTTCGCGTGTTTTTTCGCGTATTTTGTCTCATTATGTGTCATGTATTTTGTCATGTATTATGTTGTGTATTTCATCGTGTATTTTTTCATGTTTCATATTGTGTATTTTATCCTGTATTTTGTTGCATATTTTGTTGCATACATTGTGGTATTTTTTGTTGTCTTTTTGTCTTGTCGCAAATTTTGTTGCGTAATTCGTCATGTATTATGCCGTTTATTTTATTGTGTATTTTGTCATATATTCTGTTGTGTATTTATCATGTATTATGTTACATATTTTGTTGGGTATTTTGTCGTATCTGTCATGTTTTTGGTCATGTGTTTTGTGTGGTATTTTATCGGGTCGTTTGTTATTTATTTTGTTATGTATTTTGTCGAGTAGTTTGACATGTATTTGGTCATGGATTTTGTCATATATTTTTTTGTGGATTTTGTCTTGGATTCAACAAGGATTTTGTCGTGGATTTTGTCGTGGATTTTGATTTGTAATAGTTGTGCGTTTTGTCTGATATTTTTTTGCGTATTTAGTTGTGTCTTTAGTTGTGTATTATGGTTGCATTTTGTCTTGTGTTTTGTCACATAATTGGTGGTGTATTTTGTTCCTCCAAAATGTTTTTCAAATGAGGGAGCAGGTCAGCCGATTCGTTCATTACTGATCAACCAACAGGTGAAAGCTCAGGCAACTGTGCCGCCTCGTCCTTAAATAACATTTTGTTGTGACGAAATACTTGACAAAATACACGACATTACAAAATAAATGACAAAATAAATGACAAATAAAACACATAAGTAATAATTTGCATGTATATCATGTATGTGGGTATTACGTGATATATGTATGTGTTCATTAATTTGTATATCATATATTTATTGGTATTTGTTTCATTATACGTTTATTCTACATATGCAAGAATCAGTCCTTCATATTGGGTTAAATTCAACATCCGTGTGTGTTTCTATACATGTTTAATGCTTTGAATATTATAACATGTTGCTGACACAAGCGTTTTTCATATTTGCTGCTCTAGGAGATCCGAGGATGGTACTACTTGCTTGGGGAAGAAGTCGGCCTGCGCAAGCATCTTCGAGTGTCTGGAGTACAAAAGTCACAAAAATCTGGTAAGAGTTTTCCTTGTATTGAAATATACAGTTTGAGGAAAAAAAAGAAAATATATTTTAATAAATTTAGGCCACAGCAAGCAACACATACATTGGGAATTCCACTGACTTTAGCTTTTATTAAATTATTGTATTGTACTGATTTGAAGTATTACATTTTTATGATTTGCATCAGTTGTTGAGTTTATAGTTTAGTAGACACTCAAAATAAGGAAAGAAGACTTCAAATAATTTTGACCCTGGAGAACAGAAGGGATTTACTTATTACTTTTTAATTTGTATGACTATTCATATTATATTTTTACTCTTATCTTTACATAAGTTTTAGTTATTTGTAATTATTTTCATTTATTTTATTTTGTATCCATTTTCTTTTATAATTACAATAATATATTTCTTTATTATATTTCCATCCATCCATTATCTGCACCGCTTATCCTTAAATAATTGAATCTGTTGTCTATACCTTCTTAGAACATTAGAAAAACTATAAAGAAATAACGCCTTTGAAATTTTAAGGTGGTCTCCGTAAGTCGAAAAGTCTACTTGCTGTTGCTACCTTCTGGCTTAAATCATCATTGCAGCCTCTGTCAAGCTGCTTTTGTGGTGCTTTCACCTACGGGTCTCTCTTACACTTGCTTGAATAAATGCTTATTTTTTCTCATTTTGGGGGGTTTAGGTTGGCATTTGGACTGTATTTTAAACAGTCCTTTTCTTACTTTCACCATTTGCATCCTGGAATAAAAGAAAACCGGAACCACACGCGTGTACTCACTACCGCGCCCCCTGCCTCCTTTCTTCTAGCCTGATGTGTTTTGTGGCCTGAACACGATGAAACAAAGATAAAAGCCACTGTCAAAAAAAAATATATATAAAGGCTCTTTTAACCCAGTTGGGCATTGTTAACATATACTTGACATAAAAATATATGTGATTTTAAACTTTTTATGAATACCTGTAACTCTGCACCCCACTTTTAAACAATGTCAATAATATACAAAAAAAAATCCTTCGCACCATCAAAAAGATATACACATTCATAACAGGCACGTGTACAAATACCCCGATGCTTGTTTGTGTGCCGATCTTCTTTGCACTGTGTTTAAGCGAGGGATTAAACAGGGAAGAAAGCAAGGAAGCGTTTGGAGAGTGACATTCGAGAGAGAGTAAGCGAATGGGGAGGGGGAACGGAGGGCTTTCTGGACCCAAACGCACCTCCTTGTCACAATCGCCATCCAGACACAAGTCCCGTGCTTCTCCGATACTAGCGTGGATTTCTCTTTTTTGTATACCTTTATGTGGTTGCGTATGTATGTGTGTATGAAATGAGCCTCCACAGTGACGGCAGCCTACTCTAGGTGAGTACGGTTTGTGTTATCTCTTTTAGTTGCAAAGTCTTCTTAGATCTTCCTCCTGAGTCTTCCCCTTCATCCATCTTTTGTATTTCAATTATTTCCCTAAACGCGACCCCCGCTACCCTCTGTCCCTTTTTAAGAAGCTTAGCTTACCTATGCTCAATGGCTGCTGTCACAACATCTAGATAACTGCTTTCAGCAACAGTATCTTACCATAAAGAGACAGCGTGTAATAATTGACCCCTAAATGTCACTTTACTGTGTAGTGCTGGGGTGTGAAACTGATTTTAGCACAAGGGCCACATGGTAAAAAAAACATTATCTCGAGGGGGGCCAAACTTGTAAATTAATCGTGTAAGTGTGCCTTAACTAAAATGATGTGGGTCTTTTCTGAAGCATTACTAAATCATGATTCAGGGATGTAAAATTTGATTATACAGTTCTGTGTACATTGTTACAAAGAATGACAATACAAAGGAAATTATTATTATTATTATTATTTTTTTTTTCTTTTCTCAATATTTTCTTACCTTCACTGCGATCTATTCTTTTGAACTTTTTATCAACTGCACACAAAAACAAACGCATTTACAACAATACAATTCATATCTACAACAGTTATTTAACTCATGGAAGCTCATGTAGACTAGAAAAGGACATAAATAGCTTACAAACACCAATTTAAATGATTTATTATTGTTTTAAAAGCCTTTCTGATATGTATTTTTTATGAAAATGTTTACCTCATAATGGTATCTTCACTGTTAGATTTATATTATGAAAAGAAGCTAAAGCTTACAAAAACCTTTGCAAAGACACCCAGGTTCTATCATTTTTAGTTTTGTACTTTTTGTATTGCGTACAACAGTGCATCCGTGACTTATGTTTTAAGTAGAAGAACATCAGGATGGGTTTCCTGGATGTTCTCGGGTTGATTAATGGTAGTCAGAAAATACAGCTTTGGGGATTGGTGCTTAGCTTTGGTGAAACCCAGTGGATATATGAAAAACTGCAGGTCATTGTTTGTTGCTGTCTCTTTCTCTTGTGCTTCTCTCAGGATTGTCTCGCAGGCCACACAAAATGATGTTGCGGGCCACAGTTGGCCCGCGGGCCAATTAGTTCAAGATATGTGGTGTAGTGCAACCAAAAACGAGTTTCAAAAAGCAAAAGGGAAAAAAACAAACTAGAGAAACTTAAAGTGACCAAACTGCACCATTTGTCTTTTAAGTTTTTGGGGGTTCTAACTAAATGGTAGTTATTAATTTGAATGGTGATATGATTTGAAAAGACGTGACGTACACAACTTAGAGAAGAGCCAAGCTCAACGCTTTTGACTGTCTGTAACGGTAATGGCGAAAAAAAAACCTGTTACGTGACGGCGTTATTCCCAACATCTCCTATAGATACCTACTTACAGTTATTTCAGTACGTTCCTTACCATGCAGACTGTTTGTCTATCAGGACTGAATTGAAATAAGCGGAGCCACTTCGATCAGATGAGAGTCTGCTGCATTCGCTACTACAGTAGCTCAAAACTTTATTTGGGCGTAAGGTTTTCCAACTAAAAAGTTTTGAGGGTTAGAGTATTTGATACCAACAAAATATGAAAAAACTCCATATAAATACATCCCACCCGAGCATGACGAGAATTTGATATCCAACAAGAACTTTCCAAATTCTCTGATGACAATTTGGCCTCCTGCGATGCAATGATCAACTTTATGACATTTTCGAAGAAACATCTCCTTAAAGACTCATGTACTTAAGCGAATCAAACAACTGTCAAATATTATGCACTTTTGGCCTGACACTGGCAACTATTTCTACTTGTTATGTCGCCTGCATGAGCTACTCCCACGTCATGCAAGTTTAAAAGCAGTTCCCCTCCGTCCGCCTGTGGAGGACCGGACGAGGCAGAAACAGCAAACTGACTCGGCCACGCTAAGCCATTTTAAATAATGCAGGTTGCAATTGGTAGAGGAAGTCGTTTTTAGTCAATCGTGAGCACATCTGGCTCCGGATTGTGATCATCTCATGCAGTGGTAATACTTGCCCCACTACTGTCTCATCGGATTCATATGGCGCTGTGTTGTCTCTGTCTCTCTGTAGTGTCGAAGGGGGGGCTTTGCATGCTCATGCACTTGAATGTTGCCAGGCCAGCTGGCAGAATGTAGGCCAGGGCACTGCTGCACAATGACGTGCACAAACACGGCAATGATCAAAAGCCAGTTTAGTACGATGCAACTCTTTGAGTGAATGTGTGTACGCTCTCCTTGTTCATTTTTGGGATAACGCTCCCGGTAACATCAAGTCTGGTGCGTTCTTGTGACACTGTTTAGAGAAAAGCTATCAGTCTACCTCTGTCATGTTTATAAAAGTGACATTTTGGAGTCTAAACAGTTTAGCAACAGGAGAAAACTTATTCCAGAGCATATTTAGACAGTGTCGCAACAACACAAAATAAGTGTGGAATTTTTATCAAGATACATTGTCAAAAAATATTCCATTGCAATTACAAAAACACACATACAGTGCCTTGAAAAATATTTGGCCCCTTCCTAATTTCTGATTTTTTTTGCATATTTATCACTCACAAAGGTTCCAGATCATCAAACTAAATTTTAATATCACACAGAGCCTATCTACCCTGGTCATATCCTACGAGCAAGACAAACACATACGCAAAAACAAAGAAAAGAAAATAGGAAAAAAGTATCAAAAACACAAAAAAATTGACCATGGCCAACCCAAATGCCCAAACACCCAAAATAGGTAAAGCACCTCAGCACCCAAGTTGGTCATGCTTTCGTCCCTACAGAGCCAAAGCAAGGAAATAGAAAATGCGGTTTTTGGGTGGGTGATTAATAATGTGTTCTTTCATATCAATTCCAGTACTAAACATATTTCAGTATATCTCTTAATTTGACCCTTTTTTTGGATGTCAACTACTATTGAAATAAAAAGAAAACTACAGAAAATAAAATAATAAATTTTAAATAAAAATAAACGTAAAAATCAAATCATAATGAATATAATTGTCATTTATTATTATCGTTTCTCATTATGTCTTTTTCGACTCTGTTGTTGTTATCATTACTATTATTGTTGTTTATTTAATTTTTTTGTTATAATTATTAAATACGTTGGTGGGTGATCAATACCAAGTTCCTTCATATTGATACCAAACAGTTTAGTTTCCTGATGTGCTATATTCTAGTGAATGTCAAATAGTATTTTAATTGTAATTTAAAATGAGTAAACCAATTTAAAAATATGAATAAAAATACATATCATTATCATTATCAATTATTATCATTCTTTTTTGTCTTTTTCATTTCTGTCTTCCTTATTATTATACATATTGTTTAATTGATTCTAGGGTTGGTGATCAATACCCCATTCTTTCGTATTGATGCAGTTACTAAACTCTTTTGCAAACATCATTTTCAATATATGCTGCGTGCCATTGAAAATTGTTAACCTTTTTGCTTAAAACTTACGTTGGTATAACCACCGATACTGATACCAGTTTAAGTACCTGTGTTTGTTTAAGGTTGAAAATAAAGTAAAGTAGATAAACAGGAATAAAATATTTGCAGATACGATTTATATGCAGAGAACCAGTTAAGAGTGATTAAAATTGCATTTCTCAGAATGAGATATTTTTCAATGGATTTTTCAACTTAAGAAGGATGGAATTAAATATCATATTTTCACCCTGAATACACAGATGTTCATTGGGAAAAAAACATTTTTTTTTTATCCTTTGTCTCAGTCAAACTCATTCTGTCCACAAGGTTTCTTATCTTCCAGACGATGACAGTTAATTACACCCTTCAAGCCTTCTTACCGCCTATCAAGCTTGTGGCAAGAGGCGGAACCCTAAAAACGGAACTTGAGTGGCAGCCAAACATTCTTTAAAGCAGAAAATGACAAAGAGATTTTTTTCCTGGTCAAAAAAACGTTTTTTTTGTTTTTTAAAGAAAAGCTAACTCATAGCTGAATTTATTGGTGGATTTCTCACATTAAAATGAAGCTTTTGTACAGCAATGATGCATAGAAATAACAAGACACTTGATTTCACAGCGGTGACACGTATCAGTGGAGTGCTCTTTATAGTGTAAATAATTAATCGACCAGGTGCTCCCTTTACTTGCCAGTTTAGCGTGGGAACTTAAAGTACTCATCCGTGCTTTCCGCTGTGTGAGCAGATCTTCCCTCTTGTTGCTCCTGATATTAAAATGCCGTCACACTTTCTCAAATGGACAAATGCTTTCTTAGATGTATTATCCACGGTGTGAAATGGAATGCTGGGGCTGGGAAAACAGCATGATCACTTCAATTTTGTTTTGGTCAAGTGGAGCTAGTGGTGGTCTTTCTGTTTCGCGTTACAGTTTTGGCCTGGATTGCTGGTTTGGACTTAATGTCCTTGTTTTGTTTTCATGCTTTTTGGTGCACCCTCCTGGAACTCATCAGTTATGGTATACTCCTTGTTTTTATTACAGTCGTTTGTATGCTGCAAGGAAACATCTAGACTAGATTTTTGACCAACTAAAAGCAGGTCTAAGTTGTGGCTCAAGTGAGCGGCATAGTCCTGACTCTTTTCAATGACGTCCAACTCAGTTGCGGCATATAAGCAAGGGATACATCGTATATAAGCAAGCTTGTGGCTATTGAGATACCCTAAACCTGTTCTAGTGAATTTGATCACATAAATCATCATAAGTGTTGTTGTTTTTTTTTTTTTTACCTTTTTTTTTGTTTTTTTTTTAACCTTTTTTTGAGCCAAGCCACTTTTTTCATTAAAAAATCCACTGTATGTCAAAAATATCTAAAAATAAATTCATTTTAAACAATTATTAATAGCTTTAACTGACATTAAGTGTTTCCTATCATTTGTGTGCACCGTATCCCAGGAGGTAATACAGGTTATTCATTTTGGTTTATTATTTTGCTAATAAATTCCTAACCGGTTTTTCTAATTTTACTATAGTAGTATCTTGTTTTTCTGCAAAAATAACATACACTTAAAAATAAAAATGAAAAAGGTTTTATAACATTCATTTTCAGTTGTTTTCTTAATAACAAAATTATAATTAAAATTATTTGCAAGTTTTTTACTTTATTCTATTACTTATATTTTTTCGGCAATTTTAATCAGCTTCATCAAACTAAATGAGTTATTAAGTGTATGTCCTTGTAATACCTCCTGAGCAGATAATTAGTATCCATCAACCTTTTTTAAAAAGTAATGTGTTGCCACGTACTGATAAGGGTGAAAGTTATAGTTACTTGGTTGATCACTAGGAGAAAGCAATGGCATAGTTTATGTTTGCAAATATAAAATTGAGCGATTTCCTGGGTCATTAATTTACATGTAGATAACTTCTTACAGTTTACTTGATAAGTATTTTTTTTACCATATTCAACAGGGGTCACTTACCTTTTTGAAGCTGAGAGCTACTTTTTTGTTACTAACGATCACAAAGGCTACATGTTTCATATGCATTCCTTGAATAACTTATGACTTTATTACTTTGTCATTACTAAATTATAATTATGTTATTACCAGGTTGTAATTGTTTGTGGGTTTAAAATAGGCTGAGTCAACCACTAATACATCATGCCAGTTAGAAGTCAAAATTCCTAGAAAATCACACTGGTATATTGCTATTGAGCTATTTTCAAAACCAGTCAGTGGACTACCCAGGTGTTCTTGGGGCTTACCTGCATACACCACGCCAGTGACACATGATGTGGACTATCAAGACTCAATTTAAAAAAGCCATTTCCTTTGGATGGTAGTCAGCTGCATTCCTTGCCAAAATAGCTAACATGTCCACTTAATTTAGTTGAATTGTCTTTATTGTTATTGATAAAAAAATTGAAACATTGTATGCAGCAGGATTAGACATGGCAACAAGGTAAACATGTAATAAAGACTGAAATCAAGATAAAAGACTTTCATCATAATTAGGCAAGAATATTCACAACGTAGTGCTTACACACTGGTCCAAGTTAAAATAGAGTAATGAAAAAATAGTACTTTGAAATTACAAAAAAAAAGTCCCTCCAACCTCAAACACACATTAGTCACATATTTTGGCTTTAGTTGGGGCCATTATAAATACTATTCTGGGCTCTACATATCCTGCATGAGCTAAAAACATGTTTGAAGCTTCGCAGCAAGGTTTTAGGGCTAGGACCTTAGCTTGGCCTTTTGGCTGAGAGTAAGTGTTCCGGCTCCTAGGCTTTGTAGCGTATTATGAACTGACCGATAACGGATAATGGATAATGAATAACGAAGATAGATCAATAACCCTTAAAACCCCCCCCCCCTCATGTTCTTTGACTTTAATGATACTTTTAATTGTGTTTCTCTTTAACATTTGATCATCTATCCCTCTCCCAAAATTTAATGATATCCTTCTCAAATCTACCCAGAGCACACACATTGCCTTCGACTTGTTTTGTGAAACCCATCGTGACATGGTTGACATGATGCTCCCCGGCTGTCTCAGCACTGGAAGTGAAATGTGTGAAGCGTGGGCCGGCTGCACACGGCATGCCCGAGAGAGTCAAGGCGTCGTCATGTGATAAATGAGTCATTTGTGTAGTGGGCACTGGGGTCATACACAATTCAAGGCAACAAAACAACCGACAGACTGAATATGGGTTAACTTGTGGGTTCAGACCCAAGTCTGTATATTTTTGGGGGAATTTTGAAAAAGAAAGCTTAGACTTAACATCACGCATGTCCGTTCTCCTAAAAGTGCTCAGAAAGCTCGGTCAACTTGAGCCACTCCTCCTAAATATTAAAAGGTGTCAGCTGAGGTGGCACCGGAATATCTTTATGATGCCTCCTTTAGTCAGAAGGTTGGTTGTTGTCGTCTTAGTTAAGCAGCTGGTCCTCTATGTTTTGAGGTGCCGGTTAAGGCAGCTAGGGTATCTGTTTAGGATGCCTCACTAAATGCCATTCTGGGCTGGCTCCTCAAAGAGTGGGTCTGGTGGATCATGTCCTTTAGCTGGCTTAGGAACTATTCAGAGCAGTCTGATGAAATTGCAGGAAAGAATATTGGTTTGGGTTTCTTTTTCAAACATCTGCTGATCCCCCACCCTGACCCCAAGGTGCCATAAATTGATTTTATTGAATCCATGTCATATTGTATCCTTTTTTTGATTCTTAGTATTAATAAAGCATTAGCTTTCAAGTTTTTATATATTAAGTACTCACAAACCTGTTATTATTGAGTTGAAGTCGAACCACTGCTCCACTATGTTTAAAAGTGTCAACAGAGGTGTCTCGAGAATCTCTATAGGAGAGCTCATTTAGACACTTATGTGTCAGAAGCTCGGTCATCAATAGCTTAGCTGAGCAGCTGTTACTCTATGTAGAGAGTTGTCAGCTGAGGCGGCTTGGGCATCTGTTTAGGATGCCTCCCTAGATGCCCCTCCCTGCCCCCTCGGGAGTATGTCTGACGGATAAACCAGGAGAATCTTGAGAGATCATGCCCCTTAGCTGCCTTAAAAAATATTCAGAGCAGTCTGACAAAGTTGCAGGAAATAAAAATGTTTTGGGTTCTTCTCTCGAAGATTTGCTGATCCCACACTCTGACCCTAAGGTACCGTAAATAGATATCATTGCATCCGTCTCATGTTTGGTCTGTTCTTGTATTTTGAGTAATAATAAAGCATTAGCATAATGCTTTCAAGTTTTCACAAACCATGGGCATCATTGACTTAAAGTTGAGCCACTGCTCCTCCAGCCAAAGTGGCTCGGGAATCTCCTTATGGGCCCTCCTTTAGATAATTCTGGGTCAGAAGCTCGGTCATCAATAGCTCAGTCGAGCAGATGTTCCTCCATTACAAGAGTGGCCAGTTGAGGCTGCTTGGGCATGTTTTAGATGCCTCCCTAGACACCTCTATGGGCCGGTCCCACAGGGAGTTGATCTGATGGATAAACCAGGAGACCAGGATCATGTCCCTCAGTTAGCTCAGAAACTATTTAGAGCAGTCTGACATAGTGGCTGGGAAGAATAATGTTTTTTTTTTTTTTCCCCCCTCTAAGGTCGGTCACCAAGGCTGTTACAAATAGATACATTTTGTTGCATCCATGTCATGTTTTGAATGTTATTGTATTTTTAATAGTATAAATAAAGCATTAGATTTATATCACACAACTCCGTTTACCAGAAGTGCTCAAATCAGTGACTGGAATTCAAGCCACTACTCTTTGATGTTGAAAGGTGTCAGCTGAGGTGGCTCTGGAATATCTTCCGGAGGCCTTTTTAGACACTTCCTGGTTTTAAGCTTGCTCATCACTGACTTAGTCAAGAAGCAGCTCCTCTATATTGAGAGATGGCAGCTAAGGAAGTTCAGGCATTTGTTTAGGATGCCTCTCTAGAAGCTTTTCTGGGCCTATTCCCCAGGAAGCAGGTGTGACGGAAGGACTCAGCTGGCTTGGAAACCATTCTGACGAAGTGGATAGAAAGGTTTAGGGTTCCACCCTCAAAGAGCTGTTCATTCCACACCCTGACCCCAAGCCGTTGTAAACAGATTCCATTGCATCCATCCGATTATCTAGGGTCTGGTGGTAGGGGTAACAGCCTTAGGAAGGAAGCCTAGACCCCTCTGTCCCCAGCCACTTTGTTGACCTCACCCGATGGAATCTTGAGGAAGAAGAAGGCGGTACGGGCAGTCCTAAGTCGAAGTCAGAAGTTTGAACGTAGTACGGTTGTGAAACCGCAAAGCACTGCGTTTTTTTTCAAGGTTTTGTGGTGAGTGATGATGTTTTGGCCAACCACAATTGTTACTGTTTGAGTTTTAAAAACGCTGACCAATCAGAGGCAAGTTTTGATAATAGCAATAAGCCAATAAACGCGATTCAAAGTTTGCAAGCACCACACTATGCCACGCCTAACATTTGAGCCCATTGAGTGTTATGGCGTACTCCGCAAACATAGTCGCAGAGTTAACGAACATGAAGGAAACGAATCTTGCACCTAAGTCGGGTGGTACATCACTTGGTACACACCTATTTTAGTTTTGACGAAGCGGACGTGGAATGGAAGAAAACGAGTGTTGAAAAAATACACGTTGATACAATAATTGATGTATTCTTGCTTATTTAAATCTTTTTTTTAAATGCATTACTTACAAGTTGGGGGCAGCACGGCGGCACAGTGGTTAGCGCGTGTGCGGCACAGTTCTGAGGTCGTTGGAACCTCCTGCGTGGGTTCAAACCCAGCTCCAGACTTCCTGTGCGGAGTTTGTATGTTCTCCCCGTGCTTGCGTGGGTTTCCTCCGGGCACTCCGGTTTCCTCCCACATTCCAAAGACATGCATTTCAGTTGAATTGGCTGGTCCAAATTGTCCCTAGGTATGACTGAGCGAGTGAGTTGTCTGTCCCTGTGTGCCCTGCGATTGGCTGGCAACCAGTTCAGGGTGTCCCCTGCCCACTGCCCGATGATTGCTTGGATGGGCTCCAGCACCCCCGCGACCCTACTGAGGATAAGCGGTGCAGCTGATGAGATGAGAGATGAGACTTACAAGTAGGCACTAAATAATACACGTTGTACCTTTAAATTTATCTGTATTTTAAGACTGCATTTTTATCCCTGCCCCCTTGTTTGAAATTCAAGAGTTTAAATCACTCGTTTGCAATAATCCGCTAATTGATGTCAAACGGTGTCGTGCTACAAGCTTTCTCCCTCAAGTGTTTGTTTGTTTGTGGTTGCCGGAAGCTGAAAAGCTGATGCGGGTTCAAGTGGACGAGTGGTCTTGACAAGACTCGAGTCGACTTGTTCAAACTGAAAGACTGCCAGGGTCTTTTTCTTCCCCCTTTCTTTGTTTATCTTTCTCTAATCTTCCCTTTCCCCCCTTTATACCCTCCCGTGTATACTTTTCCCACTGGATGCTGCCTCCACCGTTTATTTTCTCTCTTTTTTTATGTCATTCACGCCTCCAGCTGCTTCCACGCCATCATGCCCGAAGTCCTGAACGGACAAAAGGTTTCACTCCTGGGCCTGACGCCAGCCAGGTTGCCCCCCTATGCTCTTCCCCTGCCGGACCCCTAAAGTTTTTTGATTCAGACGGAATCTTCTTATTTTTTTCTTGTTTAATCTTCTGCGTTTCCATGGGGACTGCAGCCCGGAGACCGGACCATGTACTGTGGACTTTGGCCAAAACATGTCAGAAAGTGATGGGTGTAATTTTCTTTTGTTAGTGTACACGACTTTTGAATTTAATATGTACTGCACAACTTAGTATTGGACCCCACTTTTATCTACTATATTGCCTTTTTTAAATTACTTACTGTATGTATATTAGATATGGTGACAAACTTGTTCTCATTAAGACAGTATATATATGCTATATATATCAGGGGTCAGGAGTCATAATAGCAATATGATTTTTTTTTGAGAGAGTGCCATACAATATATTTTAAGATACATTTCAGCAAAACTACCTAAATCACTATCTAGACAAATTAAATTTCCAGTGAATTTTATTTCACTGTGTGATCTTAGTTGATTTGATTCAAAACAAGGTGCAAGCAGAGTTCTTTTGTAAAAATGTCACAAAATACAGCTGAGGAAGCTACAGATGTATTTACCTTCGGTACAGATAGTGTGTGCATAGCTTCGCCCAACCCTACCGCTTGCCCAATCAAATTGCCTTGAGTGCTTGGCTGGCGTTACTAGCGGTTCACAGTTGTTCTGTAGGTTCTGATCATAAAGTGTCTCAACATTGAACCTAAATTGTTCAATTAGCTTCCATATAAAGGATTCCTGAGCGACATATAGCCAAAACGGTTTCTGTGGGTTTGACACCTTGACTGTTCTCCGAGCCATATGTATTCATGAAAGAGTCATATATGGCTCGTGAGGCATAGGTTTCCGACCCTTGCTTTATATGTTTTGATATATATATATATATATACGTTTTGATCTCCAGCTAAAGGATTTGGAGAAGTGGCAGAACAACCTTCTGCCTTCAAGACAGTTCGGATACATTGTACTGACCACCTCAGCTGGCATCATGGACCACGAAGAGGCCAGACGGAAACATACAGGAGGCAAAATCCTTGGATTCTTTTTCTCAAATGTCAACTGAAAATAAATAAAAATATGTGAAAAATATTCACACAGTAGTCCAATAAGAACATTTAAGAATATAATTGTCTTTATTGTCATTGATTACAACATAGAATAGCAGTATTGTGAGCCAGCAATGTCTTCCAGACTGGAAACAGGACAGATGATGATTTTCTGGACTATGTTGATGACTTTTTGTAAGTCAGGTTGATTCTGATAATTTTGTTTCTCTAAATTACTATTTATTTATTGTTTCCTATCTTTATATACTTTTTCTTACATTCTTATATTGTCCCCAGTGTCAATGAAATGTTTGCACTGAAAAAAATAAGAGAACAAGAAAACAAGTGAAACATATTCACTGTCAAATAACTATAATACGGTGTTCGATACCAATATTTCAAAGTACTTCAAATTTCAAATGACTTTGTCGCATCATTATTGTCAGAAATTGTTGCTCATTATAAATATTCTTTTTTGTCTTCTTGCAATTTTTCAAACTTGTTTTTCCTGCAAAATGAAAAAAAAATATACACAAAATATGCAAAGATAATTTTGCCTGTATAAAACCTTAATAATAATCAACAAAGATGTTTTTTAGGCGATATGAGCTAATTTTGTGTAAGGGTCATTTTTTTGTGGTCTTTTTCTCTTCTTAAAATGATCAAAAATATAAACCATCTATATCAGTTGGCTTATTTCAATGATGCTTTCAGTTTTATTTTACTATTGAAATAAATTGAAAATAATATCTTACAATCAGAAAAAGTGTACTTAAAATAAACAAGTTTGCGTGCCAATATATAAGATCTTTTTTTTGGTAAACTTTGAAGATTGATTATAATTAAGTATTAAACAGCATTTTGAATTCATTTGGACTAGAATTCAAATTTCAAAAGTTATATTAGGCTATGTCAAAATGGTCAGAATATAGAATATTTTTATAGCTAGTAAAGCAGTGTTTTTTAAAATTTATAATACATCTGAACTACCAAGCTTTTTAATTGTATTACTACTCATCTAAAAACATTAAAAAAGTTTGGCTGATCCTTTTTGCTCATTTTATGTACAATCTTTGTTATTTTTTCAGGAAATCATGACAAAATAAGCTGAAACATGGTAAACAAATTAAAAATATACCGTAGTAAAATTCAAAATTACATCCATTTTGTGCACCGCTTATCCTCAGGCTGGTCGCGGAGATGATGGAGCCCATCGCAGCTGTCTTCGAGTAGCGGGCAGGGGATACCCTGAACTGGTTTTTAGACAGTCACAGGACAAACCGACATAGGACCCACTCATTCATTCACAACTAGGTGACATTTGTACTTGCCAATCAACTTGACATGCATGTCTTTGGAATATTGGAGGAGTGCCCGGAGGAAACCCACGTAAGCACGGGGAGATCATGCAAACTCTGCATGGAGGCTGGTAACTGTAATTGAACATCAGACCTCCGCACCGTGGGGCTGCGCACTAACCACCCAGCGGCCGTGCTGCCCAAATTGCAGCAACATTTATTAAACACATTGAAAAGCCCTGTATTACCTCCATAGCCACGATGTCACCACACATGATAAGAAACACCTTATCGTGCCAATTTATGAAACATGATAATTTCACTTAAAAAAATACGAAAAACACTAAAAACCAAAACCTTTATTTTGAAAGATTTTCAGCGGATGGTGTGCATCGAGATTTTTTTTATGAAAAAATTGTACTTTGGCTCTAAAAAGGTTGGAAACAGTGCACTTTGACAAAATCAAAAGTTTGATGAGGAGTTTCAATCTTATCTGACTGTCACTGATGAAGCCTTGACCGAAAAAGGGCGTGGCACTTTTCGAAAGATGGTTCAAGTGGGTTTGCTTTTTTTTCTCGGGAAATCAACTCCAAGCTTCACGATGAGCCAGACAAAGCGTCGAGAAGGGCCGCAAACACGCGGAGGCCGAAAAAACACACATTGTTACCCGTGCGCTGAATGCAGCCATTATGAGCGTTCGTTAAAAGGGACACATGAGGCGGGAGTCTCCCGTAACCATGACAACTCTCCCAGGAGCCTGTGACGGACGGATAATAGAGTGAGAGAGGAGTTCCTTTTCTCTTCGTTTGCCTTCTCTCTCACTTGTTCTCCTTGCACTCCTCCTCTCTTGGTCACTTTAGTGAGATCTTCTCATCTTAGTGGATTTTCTAAAAGCAACTAAAGCAAACTTTTTGTTGTTGTTATTTTTAGAGCGCTGCTCGCAAGTTTCAATCCCAATCACCCTCTACTTTTCTCAGCCACTTTTTATGGACTCTGAGAACTGTTTAGGACTTTTGCGCTTTTGCATCCAGAAGGTGGTTTTGCGGGAGAGGGAATGTGCTCCAAAGGCACAGTGTCAGCCCGTGATTCCTTTGTCTACATTTCAGAGGCCGTGCTGTCGAACCATGGTGCTGCCCCTGATACACAGCGACCCGAGAATATGCAATGCCTAACGGTGAGTAAGCCAGTTTACCTACTTTTCTCCTCACTGTCTACACCACGGGTGTCAAATTCACATAGAAAAAGACTCTTGTGGGCATCAAAGGAGTACATTGATGGTAAAAAAGTGTGTCTTGCTGTTGGGGTGGGGATCTTTTAGAGGCTCACATTTAAGATTATGATTCAGAGGTGTCGGATATGATTAAAACGATTACTGAGGGTTTTTTTTTTAAATCACAGGTATGTTCATTTTCCTTCATTTCATCTCTTCTCATGTTTATCAACTGCATTTGTAGAAAAAGCAAGACAAGAATTGAATTAATTTCCACTAAAGTTTATTTGACTTTGGGAAACTCATGCAAACTGTAAAGTGACAAAAAAAGCACTCAAACACTAATTTAAGTGCAAATGATGATTAAATGATTGATTAAAAGGTAGGGTGCTTTGTTTGAGGTTTTTGAGTTCAAATATAATATTTTCTCTATTAATTATGTGTTAACAATGTCCAACTGAATTCAAAGAGCTTTTATCTTATTTTTTTCCACTGTGCCTATCTGCTTTTTATAATTTTAGCAAAATTGTTCCAGGGCACGCACTATTTGGTGAAGGGAAAACGGAGGAGGGAGGTTAAAGAATGACTTGCCCGTGATCACAAGTTTTTGTTAGTGTAGCTTGAAAAATGTAAAAGTAAGAAAACGCCAACCCGAACCCCAAAAAAATATGTTTTGAAAAGAAAGAAAGAGTTTATTCGAGTGTGTTTAATAATGCACCATGACATGGCGGCAGAGAGGAACAAAGTTTCAAATTCCGTACAGCACCTTTAAGGATTAAGCCTTTTTCTGCTTTTTTTTTATTTAATTCAAACAAAAATGTTTACCTGAATTTGGTACCTTCACTGTTAGATTTTATATTATAGAAATTAGAAATTATATAAAGTTTCTTTAAAGCACTGCAACACAGGTGCTATTTTTTAAAGTGTTTTTTTTTTTAAATCCAGGTGCCAACAATAATTTTCAATCACAGGGGATGGAGCGCAGTTTTTTTTTAGCAATTGTTGCAGACAAGAGAGACATCCACACATTGTAATGTATTGCCTTGTACAGCACATTAGTGACTTGTATTTTACATAAGATATAATTGGGGTTTCCTCTCGTTGATAAATGGTAGTCAGAAAAGACAGCGATTGAGTGGTTTGCTTTAGGAGTGGCACCTAGACTTGGCGACATCCAGTAGACATTCAAAACTGCTTGTCATTGTTTTACATGATGCGGCTCATTTTTCTCTTGTGCTCACCATTGTCTCCGTTAAATCTGTTGGCGGGCCTGATCTGATCTGCTTGAGGTCCGTTTGTTTGACACCACTAACACCCTCTAGTTTAACCCTGCACTGCTATGACAGGTGACCCCTGAGGGGGCTGCTTGTTCCACAAATTCATCATGCATAAACGCACCCTTACTAAGTTATATGTTGCGTGAGTTCCGTGTCGTACATTCCCAGCTGCCATGGCAAGTAATCGAATTGGGTCTGCGGGGCTTGAACTAAGAACGACAGAAAAAACAAGAAAAAAAAGAGAAAATGGGAAAAAAGATGAGTCTCCGTGCTTGACTTAAGATGTATGTCGAGATGCGTGTTTACATGTAAGTGAAGCGAAAAGCTGGCGTGTCATGGGAGAGAAGTTGAGTTCATGATGACGCTACAAAATTAAGCCCCATTTTTATTTGGATATATCGAAAAAGTTTCTGGGCAGACAACTATTCTTACTTTAAATGATGTGACGTGCATGTCAAGTAAACGATTCCTGGTTTATGGTTGCTGCAACATGTACAGCAAAAAAATATATATTAATAATTTTCTTGTGTACATTTTTAGTATTACATTTTTTATAAAACTATATTTAAACTTTTTTTGCTTTTACCTTTTTAATTTTTAGAATATTTTTCATTGAGGCATTTTGGGATATATTTTAAATTGCTTTCCCAAACAAAATAAGAAAAACAAATGCTAAAAGTAACACTATGAAATAAGCATTATTTTCTATATTTTAATAACAATAATTTCTCATTATTTAAATAACAAACAATATCTGCTACGCCGTTTTTTTCTCTATTTTTAAGTATTATTTTTTCTTATTTTTCTGGGAAAAAAGCTAAAAATAAAGTTCTATATCGGCTGCTATTCCAAAAAAGAAATAGCTCAATTTTTTTGTGGGTGTTTGCAATGAAAAATAGAGCAAAAAAAGCCCAACATTTATTTGGGATGAAAACAATTATAATGGTAGCAACAAGGTGTTAGCAAAAATAGGTAGCAAATAAATACAATAACTGATTATATACTTACAATAAGCAGAAATTTCTGATGATAGATCATTTTACACATTTTAAGATTTTTTTAGGCTATTCAGTCACCAGAAAAATAAGTTCAAAATATACCTAAATAAGAAAATCAATGGATGAAACAAGCAAAATTATCTTACCAATTAATTTTAGTGTGTGCAATAATTATACATGAACATAAGATTCATAAAATATACCTTAAAAATATTTTTTACCTCTCCTAAAAAAGTTTAAAATATTTTTCTTTAACAAATATTTCTAATTATTATCACTAGTTAGTGATTTCTAAGGTCTGACTTGCGGCCAGTAAATAACTAAAAATCACATTAGGATAAGTACAAAAATAGGAATTTACAAAATGCAATAATCGGTAAACATGTGATAAAGGCTTTAAGGAGAAAACTAGGATAAAAGACTGTCAGAATAAATAGGCAAAATATTTACAAAGTAGTGCTTAGAGACTAGCAGCATGGCGGCGCAGTGGTTAGCGCATGTGCGGCACAGTTCTGAGGTCATGAAATCGAAACTTCCTGTGTGGAGTTTGCATGTTCTCCCCATGCTTGGTGGGTTTCCTACGGGCACTCCGGTTTCCTCCCACATTCCCAAAATATGCATGTCAGGTTAATCGGCCGGTCCAAATTGTCCCTAGGTGTGAATCAGCGAGTGAGTTGTCTGTCTCTGTGTGCCCTGCAACTGGCTGGCAACCAGTTCAGGGTGTCCCCTGCCCACTGCTCGAAGATAGCTGGGATGGGCTCCAGCACCCTTGCGACCCTAATGAGGATAAGCGGTGCAGATAATGGATGTATGGATGGATGGATACCTAGAGACTGGCCTGACTTGTAATAATTGCCAGTGCAATGAAAGAAAATGGCATCGTATTGGCAGTCCAATGAAAAGTAGTGCAATAACATTTAGCAGCCGCCAAAATGGTCAAAAAAGTTGCAAGATATATATTTCAATATTTTGCTCGCTTGTTTAGGGTGGGTAAACTATTTACTACTATTTATGCTGGGACTGCCAAAATCAAACACACTGATTTTAATATTGTAACACAGAAACACAATCTTAACAATTTCAGAATTCAAAGATTCTGATACGGTTGTTTGTGTGAAATCACAATCAATGCATATATTATGTTCTTAGAGTTTTTGGTGATTTGACTAAAATTTTACTCTGTGATCCATTTTAGGTGCCTTACTTCAGATTGATTTTAGAAGTTTTACTGTTTAATTCATTTTTGACCCATTAACATGCAACACAGGTTAGACCCAGAGGACAAATGCTAAATGCCCTTCTGCTTGTTGTGGTTCTCCCTCCGGGTTTTTCCGTGTTCCAAAGACGATTGTATGTGGTTAATTGAATGGCATGCTTTCCAGAGAGCTTTAAACCCTATGGATGGTGGATCATTACGGTCAATCAGGCTGAAACTAACAAGCATTAGACCATTAGCGGCGTAAATCCGGTTGCCAGTACTCGACTTTAACCTTTGCACTATTAAGACTAACGTGCCTTGGATCCCGGGTCTTTTGTTGGTAACATTTAGACCTTAAGTACTTGGTCATAGATAATTTTTCATAGGGGTGATTGTTTGACCTATGAATCATTTATCTTAGCATTACTAAGTAAGCAGCTAATGCTAGTGACCCTTTATGTGAGAATGGAGGCTTTAACAGCAATTCAAACACACAACTTTAGAGTTGTGAAAAAAATAAGTATAAACCACTTAGCTACAGTGCTACCTCTGATTTTTACACCATTTTGATTTTTGACTATTTAAATCCTAAAAGTATTGAAGCCGTATTTGCAGGGATAAGCCACCTTCTTTAGTTATCTCTCCTTAATCACGTCCGTGCAACAGATGAGGGTGGCATTTGTGTCAGAATGGTCTCACGGGAGATTGGACCGAGGACCATGGCACCTTTATGAGCAAATTGAGGGAATGTAAAACTGTTTTTGAATTCCTGTCTGTGTTTTGTCTGTTTCCTTGTCCATTAACATCCAATGACTACTCAATGACTACTCTGTCCTTTTATTATTGAGGACGCCCAGTTATTTCAGAGATTCACCCAGCGCTTTGGGCACTTGAGATTTTGGTCTTGGTAGCCTTGAGTGTGCTTTGTAAAATCACAAGGTTTTTTATTTTTTCGTGGTTCTGATATGAAATGTGTGCATGTAGTTACAATCTATATTTTATAATTTTTTTGCAAATCCTACTTAAAATTATCTTAATAGCCTACTTGGATAAAAACAAAAAGTAGCATATATTTCAGTATATCAGTTGTTTGGGGGTATAAGTATTCAATAGAATTGACTTTTCTTTCTTGTCATTTATATAAATGTTGTAAAACATTGTATGCAATGAGATTAGACATGGCACCCCATGGTAAAAATGAAATAAGTACTTCAAAGAGAAAATATAAGACTGTCAAGATAAATATGCAAAAATATCTACATGACGGTGCTTAGGAACTTGCTTAAATTATAACAATAGTGCAATGAAAAGAATAGTGCATCGTAACAAGTGTTTAATGAAAATAAATGCAATAACACTTAGCAGTGACTGTAGACAACATAAAAAATTATATACTTATTTAACAAAGTGGCAAATCATGACAATAATCGAATGTAGAAAGGATAACGCCTATTTTCAGCATAAAATACGACAGTTACCATACCTGTCAACCTCCACGGCTCCATGCCCTTACAAACTGTCGTATTTTCCCTTACAAAATACAAAATAATCTTACACCATATTTTTTTTTTTCAAACGTGTTTATTTATGTAGTTTAACGTGTTATATTGTACATGTGTTTCGTTAAATCTTATATATTGTTAATTAACATTTTGTTGTGAGATACTGAGTTGCTCAACATGAATGAGGTTTATTATCAAAAAGTTCAAAAATGAAGTAGCTTGGTCGTTCATTGTAGAAGGGAAAAATACATGCAAATATAATCAAGTAGAATAATACATTTTCTCATTTAAATTATTAATTCATTTTCTGCATTAAATTATTGTTGGTAATATACTGATTAAAGGGATAACCACAAACCTGTCTTTTTTTCATTTTCACCTTTTATACATCCTATTTTTCTTAACTTCTTTATATAACATAATAATTCGTAATATAATGTATCACAGCAAGTGAGCCGTTTGAGAGCCGGCTCTCTTCAATGAGTTGAGCCGAAAAAGCTGGTTCTCTAAAAAGAGACGGACTTCCTTTCTCTCCACAACTACCACATGAAATCCGATGTTTTTTAAGACCACATGTATTTCAAATTTACTCAATCAACCACGCCTGTTGTTTTCAGATCAGAATAACTTACAGCATTTTAATTCAGGTTCGGCCATTGCGACTTGATGATTGTATCCAAAGAAAATTCAAAACTATGTTGTAATGTAGGCCTACTGTGTGATCGGAATGATGCATGATGGGAAATCCCCAGACGACAGACGCATGCGCACAGTAGCATCAAAATGCTCGCTTCGTTTGCAACGGAAAAAAAAAACGATACCGAGATAGAGGCTACCGCGGCGAACTGGTTTGACTCAATTTTTTTGCCGTTTCGTGATAGTCGGTGTATACCAGCTGGTACCCATAATTGACAAATTTGCGTTTTTCCGTACAGATTTTCTTGTACGTCGTACACGTCTTAAAATGCATAATAAACCTACTTTGTACGGCAAAAATGTACAGGTTGACAGTTATGAGTTACGGTCTCAAGACGACGCAAGAGAGACTAGTTTTTTCGTTTAGAAGGACACAACAGGATAGATCGTGCTTGTTTTTTGTTTTTTTTTTGCTTGGCTTTAAAAAACAGTTATGAAAGGAGGCAATGAGTTTTATCCGCCTTTTTCTTACCGCATCCCCTTGCATCTATTTGCTTGTCACCTAGCATTAGCTCCAAATCCGTCACTGTGATAATGTTTTTGACATCCGTGTCTGTTGGCCAAGTATCAACGCGAAGGGCGAAATCGGCTATCCCACTAAACGGGCACATTTTCTTTGTATCTGTTGGTGGTGTGAAACTCAAACAGATGATATATTTTACCTAATGCGTTTACAAATATTTATATTTTCTGAGACCTTGGACAGGTGTGATAGCAGATCTCCCCTTAAATAGAGTTCTTTGACCTCTATCCATCTTCTGATTTTGACAAAGACAGATAATCTTATTGTAGATATTTCTGTATTTCAAAAGGCTAATTTGAAGATTTAATATTAATCTTGCTTTTGTTCCTATTTCTCTATATATCCAGACTTCATTGCAACGAAACAATTCATGGTTTTGTTGGCATGCATGTTGGACAGGTGTCTGGCATCTTTCCTGTTTGGAACAACGTGACCTTCAAGATGTTAGAAATACAGTGCCGGCATGAATTCTCCTGAGGACGCCTCCTCCTTTGATAACTTCTTTTCTCTCCACGTCCTGGAGAGCGCGAACCCGCGACACTAAAGAGCAGATTGGCCTCATCTGGCTTGCAGACAAACATTTCAATCTCCTCTCCCCGAGACCTTCTTTTCTTCTCGCCGTCTAATCCGTCCTTCTGCCCATTCAGAGGTGAACGGCGCCGCGTGAAAGCGAGACAAAAGTGTTTTTTGTATGCTTGACGTGGTAACCCTAGCCCATTTTTTAAAAAAAAAGGAGAGAAAACAGGGAAAAGCCGCCATTACCTCGCCGATGAGGGGATCTCAGAAAAATAGGCCCTCTGCGGCCTCTTTATTAGCACTTTACAGACTTAGCCAATGTTCGTTCTATCTTTTTTTTTCTCCCGCTTTTCCTTCACTGTCAGTGTTTCATCACGCGAGACGGCCGATGTTAGTTGTGAAAAGACACAAACTGTTAATTAATGGGGTTGTTGCTCGCTTTGGCAGGGGGGCTAAATTGTGTGAGAGGGAAAATTGTACCAAGCGGGTCATGCGCAAGATGCACTTTTAGACCCTTGAAGAAACTTTGTCACATTTGCTTAACTATACATTACAAAAAGTATTATGAGAAAATTAGGAATAAAACATTCAGATTTATAAAAGGCATTCATTTTTTTTGTTCAACTGGCAGATGATCTAGATCAGGGGTGGGAACATTTTGGGAATTGCGGGCCCGATAGGGTTTTAGAATTTGGCAAAGATGCCGGTTTTGAAGACCTATCCAATATTTATATAAAGCCATTTACATGTGACCTTTATTTTTATGATTGTTTTTCATAAGATTAGTCCCATCAAATTGGTTTGAAACACTTATAACTAAGATATAAGATCCCTTTTTTAAGCACCAAGTTTGATATTTAGTTTTGTAGTATTTCATTTTAGTGTGTAGTATTTCTGTTGTAAGATTGTTGTATTACACCGGTAGTATTTTTTTCCGTAATATTTTTGTAGTATTTCTGTGGTATTTCTGTATTATCTCTCTATTACTTCTGTCGTATTTTTGTAGCTTTTCTGTAGTATTATTTCTGTATTATAGTATGACTGTAGTAGTATTTTTGACATACTTCTGTATTATTTTTTGCTTTTCAAGATGAAGCAATATAAAATACTATGTCCCTGTTTTTAAGAACTACATTTTATACTTAGTTTTAAGGTATTGTGTAGTATTTCTGTACCGATCATAGTATTTTTGTAGTAGGCTGACAAAGGGACAATCGGAGCAAAGCCCCCACCCAAAAAAAACTACATTTTCTTATTAGTAGTACTTTCTTTTACCATTTTTCGCGGGCCATAGTTGCCCACCCATGGTCTAGCTGATTTCAAACTAAATTGCTTATTCCACAAATTGGTCTTAAAATAGTAAATTAATCCTTCATACCTGAAAGGTGTTTTGCCGGTTACCAATATCAAATTTATAGTATTATTTCTCCTATTTTGGAGGAAGTTAAAATGATTACAAAGACATATTATTATATAAAGACGCACAAAAATATTTTTTGTTTGGGAAATATCATACCAAAATAAAGAAAATCATGTTGTTTTTGAGGAAAATTGTCTCATATACCTGATACATCGGACACCTTTTCTTTATTTTATAAAATTACAATATTATTGGCAGCACGTCGGTGCAGTGGTTAGCGCGTGTGCGGCACAGTTCATGTCTTGGGAACCTCCTGCGTGGGTTCAAATCCAGCTCCAGACTTCCTGTGCGGAGTTTGTATGTTCTCCCCGTGCTTGCGTGGGTTTCCTCCGGGCACTCCGGTTTCCTCCCACATTCAAAAAACATGCATTTCAGGTGAATTGGCCGGCCCAAATTGTCCTTAGGTGTGAGCGAGTGAGTTGTCTGTCCTCGTGTGCCCTGCGATTGGCTGGCAACCACTTCAGGGTGTTACCTGCCCACTGCCCGATGATTGCTGGGATGGGCTCCAGCACCCCCACGACCCTACTGAGGATAAGCGGTGTTGCTAATGAGATGAGACAAGAAGAAAATGTAATTGTAATTATTTTGTTTCTCATGCTACTAGTTTACTAAACAGGTTTTAAATATAGTGAAAAAGAAAAAGCCATTTTGTGTTCTTTCCCTGGCTTTATTTTCTAATTATTTTTTAGTGTAGCATGGACATGGGGGTTATGCCCCTTCCCCACAGAAACACCCCCAGCATTAGTGTGTTGAGCAGAGATATTTACCATATACACCCTTAGGGTAGACTGAGCTGAAAGTAAGAAAAATGCCAGTTTCAAGTTAAGTCCAAAAACCAACCTGAAACACCCAAAAAGATTAAAAAAAACAACAAACGTTTTTTTCGAGTGCAGCTAAGACATGTTCGTACTTGCAAATACATTATAAATGAGTTTGACAGAGGCTGTAATAATGACAAAAGCCAGGAGATGGCAGCAGCAAGTGAAAAACATTGTAGTTTGCATTCTTTGTTTTTACCTGCATGAAAAAAGGCAGCGACATCTAGTGGTCAAATTTCACACACTGTCTCTTTAATTAACCACTGAGGGACAATTTCTACAACTAGCAATCTAAAACAAATTTCCGATATCATTTTTACCCCATGCCAGCAACACATAAAATAATGGTTAAACATGTTTTGTAGAATAACACAACACAGAAATACAACTGTCAGGATTCTCCTAATTTATTTTTCAGTAAAGTGAGTTCACTGTTAATCATGTTTAACATATTTATAAAAATTTCTTCTCACATTTTTAAACATTTTAACAAAAACTTCTATTCCCCGTGCTATGCTGTTTAAAAGTACTATACCATTATTTGCATGCAATAGTAGGGGCTCAACCCTCTTGCTAATATGTATTATCTTAATGTCTCATTATCGCTACTTTCCCATGAGAGTCGATATCAAAAACAAAAACACATTTTTGCCAACTGGCAGAGGATTAGCGATTGTCAGGGATTCGCAGAACTGTGAATTTCCCTGTGGTGGGGGGAAGCGTTTTTGAAAGGAAAAGCGGAGGAAATATGGAAGGTGAAAACATAACAAACAAGTCTGGGTAGAGGTCGAGGGAAGCCTGCTTGCGTCACGCTCTTTGCTGCTATTGAGCGTTTTTTCTACTATTAAAAAAAAATTCATTCACACACTTGTTTCTCAGATGTTATATGTGCAAAAGGCAGTGTTGGGCGCATTACTGGAAATAAATTATTTATTACGGTTACAGTTACCCCCAAAATACTGACACCAACAAGTAGCTCTTCAAGTAGTTACAAATTACCGTAGATTTTCACATAGAAACTGATACCCTTAAACAGGGACAGTGTGTATTAGTTTTTTGCCACTAGATATGACATGCAACCAAAAGCGAGTGCTAAAATGCACAAGGAAAAATACAAGTTACAAAGACTAAACAAGGCTCACCATTTTTCTTCTTCTATGGAGCCAAGCCTTTTGCTAACTTTTTTTAGGGACCCTTAGCAGCAAGATATCAGACAAATATGTCAGCTTCCTCCAAGTGAGGCTCATGATGTAAGATGGATGCAATTTCCCCAGCTTATTAGTAGTTTTAATTAAATGGTTTTATGATAGTTTATGTATGTTTTCTCATTATCTAAATCCACATTGGTTTTTTTCTTCCATTTTTTCTTTTAGAATAAAACATGCACACGAGTCTTTGGAAGCAGTGATCCCTACCTATTTCTTTGCTCGTGCATTCTTGGGAAGTTGCAAACACACATGTAGCCGAGATACCCCATATCAATATTGTCTCTGGACTTCAAACCTCTCCAAGAGTTCCTTCTCTATTTCTGGATACTGTCCAAGACATGGTCTTTTTTTCTCCAGGCTAGGTCTATTGCAAAAAATAATTTTACGCAAAAAAAATCAACAAAATTCAGTACACTTTTACTATTAATTTTGTGCTTACGTTTGCCCCATTGATTTTGCTGTTCCTGTATAATCTACCATTCGCTTCTGGTGACACACAAGCTAATATGTGCATATACTGTAAGGAGACACCCTGATTTCAGCTATTTATTTTATAGTTGTACATTTGTCTTGGATTTGAATACATAAATACTCAATATATCTATATAAGAAAGGAAATATTAATTTGGGCTTATTTATATATATCTACATGAGAAGAAATTCGTTCTCACACTTTATGCTTGTAACGGAGGCCACCGTAATTATAGTCAGTTGTATTTTGTATGTATGTATAGACACTCTTCAGGCATTTCGTCAGTGGCTAAATGATGTGTGTGACATTGTAACGGAAGCAAGAATACCAACCAATCACAGAATGATTTGTGTGGTGCTGTAACGCGGTAATGCCGGAAAGTAATACCGATGGTAGAATCACAAAATTTTATTTATATTGCATTAGTCCCAACACTGTCAAAAAGGATTCAGTTGCACCTATGAGAAAGTAGTGTGGGCACCAGTGTTTGGAGCAACATATTACAAAGCAACATGTTCCTGGAACACAATTATTTTTCTCTGTAATGAGTACTGTAATGTGTTACTCTGATACTTATTGATAACAATTCACAAATTTCAACCCCATTAATCAGTACCTGCTCATTAATCAGTGCCTCCCCCCTCGCTCAGGATGAAATAATGCACCCTTAGTCCGCCAGCATCACACCTTCAACAATGTTGTCAAATTTGGGTAGACATCTTTATACGGCCATGCAAGGTACAAATCAATTCAAGCAGTTTCTTAAGCACAGAGTGCGATCATTTCTCACTACTGATATTCTCCCTACTGTACAATATATACTCAAATCCAAGCCAAAATTACAACTATAAGATGAAATACTAAAATCAGGTATTTAGCTTATACCCGCATATTTGGTTGTGAGTCACCAGTAGCGAATAGTAGGCAGCATGTGGGTAGGAGGCGTGACTTATAGAGAAACAACAATACAACGTGAGATCAATAGGGTAAACATGATCAAAGAATTTGCGATAAAAGTGTGCTTTTTTTTAATTTATGAAATTATTTTTGCAATACACAATACCTGGAGAGAAAAAAAAACGTATTGGACTGTAATCATCAATGGAGAAGGAAATCTTTAAATGGTTTGAAGCCCAGAGACAAAATAGATATAGAATGTCTTTGCCAATTGTTCTTTGCAAGCTCTCAATATTACACAAGAAATAGGAAGGCTTAGTGTGCACATTTTCTTCTATTTATCTTATTATGTGGCTGTTTCAAAGCAGTCCATGGGCAGCGACTTATTTGCGAGTATATCCAGTAATTTATAACTAATTACTTTCAGAGTAACGCTTTACTTTTTTGGTGTCACTAATCTGGGGTGGTAACTGAATAACTTTTTAAATAGAGTAAAAAGTAAATTAACTACCTCTTTTCAGTAACATGAGTGAAAAGTGATCTGAAGCACCTATGAGAAGCTGGTAGTGTGGGCACAGGAAGCAAATGGGCCTTATCGCGTGCAGACACGCAAATGTATGCGGGTTGTGGAGGTCGCCAAGGTATGCGTGGGTCCGTGTGTGTGGTGGGGGGGAATCGCTGCTGTTGGTGGTGGTGGGAGGAACTTCCTCCTATTCTTCTGCTACTGAAGAGTTCCCATGAGCGCTCCTGGCAGCAGCAACACTGTGGACCGAGCGGCAGTCTCGCCTCCGCGTCGCCGCAGGGAAGGCGGAGAAGACCCTCCAAAATCCTGCCACCTTGATGACATCTCCACGAATAAATGGATTGCACCTTCAGGGAATTTCATCATTGAGTTAGGTGAAGCTGAGATGATCCACAACACGCTAAAGAGCCCTCAGGATGAGGAGGCGGTCGAAGAGGGAGTGCAAAGTCCCACCCGAACTCATTCGGCGGCACAGAGGCGGCTGTGGAGGTATTCTGGCTGCAGGAGCAATGGGTCTCGGACCGAGAGCCAGCGCAGGAGCGTTTGCGTGCTAGCTGCAGACTTGAACGGGACAGTCGGAGGAAGAGGAGGTGCAGGGGGGCCCGTGATGCACACCATCCACGGACTGTGCCGCTTTTGCATCGGTTGTAGGCTGCCACAGGTGTGTGTCAGTGTGTAGAAATAGAGAGCCTCGGATACAGCTCCAAAACGAGACCAACATACTCATCCATACCACTGTTTAATGCGGTAGACTTCTTAATTCAAACGACAACAAAACAATCTGATTGGGGACTACTATTTTTGTCTACGGCTGCTTTATCTTGAAGCGAGACTAAATGTGTGTAAATAAGCCACCCCAACAATCCCATTGGAGTTCTGTTTTGGTAAAAGTTTGCAGGTGGACTGCATTATTTGAGCATTCCTTTAAAACTTAAGAGTAGAATATTTTCTCAATTATGTATTTTTTAAAAATGCCTAGCTGAGTTCAAAGAGCCCATATGCATTTATCTTACTTTTAGCTAAGTTGTTTGGGCTGCAAAACGCATTAGGTAGGACAAATGGGGGGATAGAGGTGGTCTGTAGAGTAACTTAATGCTCGTCATTGTGTTTTTTCTTTCTTTTTGTAAGTGTAGCATAAAAAGTGTCAAATTAAGAAGAGGACCATATCAAGTATAGTCCAAATACGTGTCTCAAAAGTCGACCCCTTTCGGAAAATGTTTTTTTTAAAGATGGGGTGACAAATGGGTATTTCTGTGGTATGAATCAGCAATTTGGGGCGAGTATCGATGCTAAGTATCGGTATAAGCGCAGACACCAGTCTTTTTAGGCCGTACCAATGATAGTTATTTGCACAGACACCGGCTTTCTATGAGTCATCCCGATGCCCAGTATCAATGATCAATGAAGACACCAGACTTTTTTAAGTCGTATTGATGCTAGGTATTGGTATCGTCGCAGTTATCAACTTTTTTTTATGGTATTGACTTGTGATAGTGGGTGATCCCAGAATCTGCTGCCCTCTACTATACATTTCAGGACCAAAAACCTGAAATTTAAGGGAAAATAAATTGAAATTATATGTATACAATGTTCAGGAAAATATGTTAGGTATTACTTTGCATTTTTTTCGTTTATTGAGGGGGAGGGAAATATTTTGTACGAGCTATATCAGTTTTTGTATTGGTATTAATTGCATCTGCTGAGTTGACTATCAGTCTGAATCAGAATTTGCTCATTTTGTTGAATATTTTCTACCTCGTTTCCCAAAAATTATATAATAAGGAAATCAATTTACCTGCTGTAATATGGGACCATTTTGCATATTTTAATTATCATTTTTTTGTTTTATTTTTTGTTTGAAAAACTACTTAATAAGTCCTAATACTAATCAGATAAGAATAATTGTTCTCGCGCTATTTTCAACACAAGTCCCTCCTTCTAATTTCCAGTTTCAAATAATGTGAAATTAAATAGAATTAAGAAACACTTTCTTTCATTCCACGTCCCCCTTCTGAACACAGCTAATTTGATGAACAAGGTTGTTATCTGATTTATACAGAGCTTTCCCATAAGATACAGCTATGTTGAAAGAGTGAAACATAGAAATGTTTGTGTTTAAGCTCTCACTGAGCGATAGCCAAAACTAATAATCACTGTTTGGAAAAAACATTGAAAAATTAATAGATTAATTCTCAGATGTGCTTAATTAAGGAGGTAAACTTGCAAAAAATTTTATGTTTTAATTTAGAATACTTCTACCTCTTCACGTGACACTAGCTCAATGCAAAATACAGTTTTTCTATCCTTTGTTTAGGATTTTTCTTTCAATAATGTTTTAAATTCATTATTTTCTGTGGTGCTAAGGCTAATGCAAAAGCGCTAAGCTAATCTGGAATCTTTGTTTTAAAACAGTCGCCATTAGCAAAGTGACGGCAAAGGTTGCTTATCACTATAGTTTTTTTTGTCATTCGTCAGCATAAAATTTTGTCACGTTCCAGCTGAATACATATACAAAAGTATTAGGTCACAGTCAAGGTCAAGTATTTCGACATTTAGAAATTCCTGTGACACTATGACAGGCGACAAAATCTTGTTATTCACTAAGACTCTAGTCCATAAATTCGACTCATGACTTGTGTTACAGCTAATCAAAACCAAAATGTATTGAATACTATACAAACTACGACCCGGGGGCCATTTATGGCACGTCGGAAATTTTTCTTCAGCCTGCAGCATAAAATTAGAATTTATCCTCAAAACGTTTTGTAGAATCCATTGTCCCCAAAATACAAATTAATTCTCCAATTTTGAAAATAATAGTAATATATCTTTGTATTTTTACTTACCTTATAAAAGGTTAGTTGTGTTAACATAAAAAATAAATGAAAATAAGAATGTATTTTTTTTGTTTTTACACTTGTTAAAACAATAAAAAAATAAACATGGCAATCGCATCTTTCAATTTTTTTGTAGGTGCCCCTTAGAGTAAAATTGTATCCACATCTAATTTGGCCTAAAAATCCTCACATGACCGAAACACAAAATGACATTAGTCGTTCCGTGGGCACGGGCCTGTGTGTGCTGAGCATACTGACCCAGATAACATTGTTTTACTGAGAGGAAGAGGAAAATGACTAGTTGACCAGGGGTTGTGTGTTTTTTGTGTGTGTGACATCCAACAATACAAGCGTAAAGTATTGTGATTAGCGACGGTTTCTCTGTGAGCAGTGGTGAGGCGTGAATGCTAAAAAGGGGAACGTAGCTCATGCAACACATCCTCAAGAAAATAACTTGCTCTTCAGTCTTGCGTCCGGAGTCAAAACCCCTGGTTTGGGTCCATTCATTACAACTATGCCCATTTGGCTGACATTTTAATCCTGCACTTTTCTCATTCATTTGGAATAGTCAAAAAGGGGAAAAAAATCAATAAATCATTTTACCTGCACATTAAGATATAGACATACTGATTTTTTTTCTCAGTCTCAGGGGTTTTCACTGATTTTCATAGTTCCACCTATTTTGTTTTAACACAATGAAGCATGCTCCAGGGCTTCTTTTTTTTCCCGAACTTCAGTATGCAATTTTTTTTTTGCTATTTCAAAGAGTTGAACATTATACATTTGTTTTTGTCTAGTTTTCTAAAATGTATCTAGTCCAAAAAAACAAAAAGAAAAAAAAGCAAGCTTGTTTGTAAAAAAAGAAAATGCTCATCACCAAAGGCCCACTCCTGTAGCCTTAGTACTCTGTTCGAGCTAAATTAATTGACACAAACTTTTTTTTTAATCACTTTTTGAGAAAAATAGTCTTCACTATTGAGTATTTATGGATACTGAGACCCAGTATAGACCCAGGTAATATGATTATCTAAAAATAATTTGGCAATTACAAAAAAAGGCACCATCTAGATGACAACTAATGAATTTTCAAAACAATAGTCGACAATTTCTTCTATGAGGGACTGCTGAACATTTCTTGGAAATTTTCAAGCAATAAAAAAACAACTTTTAACTGGTTAGGCCTGGAGATTGATCTGCTTTGAATTGACGCAATATTAAATATTTTTCAGAATAAAAACTCTGAAAAGTCGCAATTTGGCAAACTTTCTATATTTTCGGAACTTCTCAATATGGGTCTGCCCATAAGCATAGATAATACTTTATTGTTAAAGGACTTTTTGGTGGATCTCATCTCATCTCATCTCATTAGCTGCACCGCTTATCCTCAGTAGGGTCGCGGGGGTGCTGGAGCCCATCCCAGCAATCATCGGGCAGTGGGCAGGGGACACCCTGAACTGGTTGCCAGCCAATCGCAGGGCACACAGGGACAGACAACTCGCTCGCTCATTCACACCTAGGGACAATTTGGACCGGCCAATCCACCTGACATGCATGTTTTTGGAATGTGGGAGGAAACTGGAGTGCACGAGAACATACAAACTCCGTGCGGCCCCTGGTGGATCTCGTTAAACACTATTAATTTGGCTGAGCTTTTTAGGGAAGAAAATATTTGACAATTTTCTGTTATAACATTGGATAACCAGTAAGTAAACTATAACAGGTTTAAAAGGCTTTTGGTAGGATGTTCTTATTGATCAAGCAACAGAATAATTGTGAACTAATCGAACATTAAAGTAATCTACACGGCGTTGGTGATATTCTTACTCTAAGATTCTAGAAGAAATTATGAACTATCAATTAAATAAGCCCAAACTAATATTCCCTTTCTTAATACAAATGAATAAAGAAGCTGTGTCTTCTTAAAAAAGAAGATTATCATAAAATACAGAAAAAAGTTAATAATAGTTTTTCCTCCTTTTATTTATTCCTTTAGTTCTGCTTTCCAAAAATCAACTGATGGTCTTGACTTCCTAATGCCCATTATTGTAATTTTTGATACTTTCTTGAAATTTCTAATATAAATCCGTGTTTCATTTCATATTTTATTCGGTTCACATTATACCCGTCATGCCTCCCATTTGAAGTACTTCCATACGACCCCCTTCTGTCAGTCAGGTAGCGTTGTTCAGCAGTCCCTCATGGAAGCAATTTGTCCTTTTACACACCCAATCCTTTTCCGTCATTCTCATAAATTTGCAATCCTGGCTGACGTTTTGGGGTCGTCGTGAGTTTCAGGGCCCATGAAATGTTCCAACACCTTTGATGGGACGTGTAGTTCCGTATAAAGGCGAAATTGACATTTTAAAAATAATTTTAAAGTCACTATTCATGGGTAAGACTGCATAAAATTAATATGAAACTGGTGTCAGAGCTCAGAATTGTGTTATTGCTTCTGAAAAAATAAACACTTTTTATTTGTATAGAATTGAGCGGGGTCAATGTGCTTTTTCTTTTCTTTCTCTGCCTGAGGGTAAATCTGTCACATCACCTCCAGTCAGTTCAAACAACACATTACCGACGAAAAAAGAATCTGCCTGAAGCAATTAAAGTGTGGCATGCAATCAGCGGCTAAATCACCAATTTGACATCTAAAGGAGAGACGTAACCACAGAAAACACACGCGAGCTCCGCCTCTACTCATCATAAAACCAATGATGACTTATAGGAAATTATGTTTTATTAAGGTCCCATTAAAGAGCAGTTCTAAGTTTATGTTTGTGACTTTGAACTGATAAAATCTCTTTTTTTGAGCCACGTCACACCTTTTTTTTCACTGGAACCATCTCGAGGCACTCCTTCCATAGAAAAATTGTCTAAAAATGAATCCCTTTTATCAGTTTCACATTTAAAAAAAAAACCCAATTTTCACTGTCAAGTTTTCTTATCATTTGAGGTCACTCTGGGTCAGGATGCAATTCAAGTTTTTTTATTTGGAATTTATTACATTTTTAACCCATTTTTTTAGATTTACTATATTTTCATAATATTATTTTCTAGAACAATTGAAAAAAATACTTAAAATGGGTAGAAAATCTGCCAGTTTGAAAAAAAAAAATCTTATAACATTCAAACTGTTTTCTATTTTTATCATTGTAAAATAATATAACAATAATGATTATTTTTACTACCGGTAATTTGATTTTTTTATTAAGTTTAAGTGAAAAATAAGTTATTATATTTCCCTATATTATCTCAAGAGCAGATAATTGTACTTCAGAGAAAAAAATGTAATCCGCTACCACCTACTGATGAGGATGAATGTTACAGGTACGCGGCCAATCACCGGAAGAAATCAAGGATATTCAACAATGTGATAAGTTAAGGGTTTAGTAGACACTCAAAAAAGGGAAAAAAAACATCAATGGATTTTGGACTTGCAAAGGTTTGAGCCCAAACCACACGTTTCTCATTAAATCTCTTAGGTTGCAATAGCAGATCCGTTTGAAAAGGTGTTGTCATCAAAGAACAGCAACACGATTGGCCGATAGTGACAATCTTGTAAACAGTGCATAGGTACAACAACAAAAAAACGTACACTATAACAGTTAAACTAAGATCCCATTTAATCTCCTTCGCGTGTGAAAATGAGATAAAATCGGATGTCTTTTTGTAAGTCATCTGTAAAACTGGTAGTGAAGTGGTCAAATTTCTGTGCTCTTGTCGCCGGGTTAGATTTTATTGCACGTAATGATTTGTGATTTTGCTCAGCGATGAATTTTGATTGATAATTTTTTTGCACAAATATGGTAGTATACTGTAAAACCTCATGAGGGTAGTAACACACACGAATAAATACTGTATGCATTTGTAATTTTATCCAGCAGTATGTTGCGGTATTTAACGTGCTCGTTTACATTTCTGGCCAATTTGGGGCTTCTGGGTGCGCCTTATACAGTGTTCCTACAGCTTAAGGCAAGTACAATTTGGGCAAGACACCGAAACTTACGCCCCGATAAGTGTGAAGTACATTGTAGAGCGCTCGCTTGGGTCACAGGTTCGATCTTTGGCTCCTCTGAGTTAAATGTCGAAGTGTCCTTGGACAAGACACTGAAACTCTAATGCTCCAATAAGCTGGTTGGTGCCTTGCATGGCTCACGCCACTATCAGTGTGTAATTGGGTAAGTGTAAGTGTTGTAAAGCGCTTTGGGAGGTCTTCGGTAACTTAAAAAGCGCTATATAAATGCAGACCATATACATATATATACCATAGTAAAGTTATCACAATGGCAAAGGTAATATTGGGCATTTCTCTGTGGCACACTAGACAAGGTTTCACGGCACCATAGTGTGCTCTTGCACACTAGTTGAAAATTACTAGTCTCTGGAAAGCATCTCCTTGTACTGGATTACATTTAACTGGAATGGATCAATTGAAAGCCGGATTGTATGAATTTCAGTCCCGTATCTGTTTTTTTTTTAAGAGCAACACATTTGCCGTCCATTCGCCGAGCCCTTTTCACCAATCATGAACAAAAGAGAGTCAGTACTCCGTCTCTGGGAGTTGTTTCTTCTCTAATTGGCTTCCTGTAGGAAAAAAAAAACAACAGACAATACGTTTCACATAGGAAGTGGGCTCGGCAATCAAATCTGCTTTAATTTCTCCTGTCAGCAGGGAGCTGTTTTTCTTGACAGCCAGCCCATTTGAAATGATAATCTCTCTGTTTTTGTGTTGCAGGTGACCATCCTTCGAGGAAAAGATGGGTACGGATTCACGATCTGCTCAGATTCGCCTGTAAGGGTCCAGGCTGTTGATCCAGGCAAGACTCATCCTATTAAAAACCTTTCAAAATTGTCTATTTTCCAAGGTTTTCTCCTGGTATTGTTCGGAATTTATAAGTTTTTGGTTGGTTACTTTTGAATAGATTGTGGGAAATGATAGAATAAGTTTCACCTGGGATTTCACATGTACTTTTTGCAGTCATGTAAATAGTACTATGTCATATATATGGAGTAGAAGATAATTGTCTCTATTGCCATTGATTACAATGCAGTGTACATTGTTCTCAACAAGATTGAAAAAAGGATAGTATCATAGATAGGCATTATTTACAAGAGCCTACGTTGTAAGTGCATCAGAAAATAGTGCAATGACATTAGTAGTAACAATGTGCAAGAGTGAAGGCATAAAATATGAAAAGAAATGTTGCTAAACATGGGCAAGATATTTCTTTCCTTAGTTTTGTGTGCTTATTTAGGGCAGCAGTTGAGCTGAAACTGGTATGAATTTCAATGGTAAAACTCTTTTACTGTGAATATAAACACATTTATTATATATCATTCACATACTGCCTTGAACATTTTTTATAATTTTGCACATTTTACCCTATTGAATTTGTTTTACTTGCAATTAGAATAGAAGCCCTCCAATTTCGTTATGCTTGTATGATGACAATAAAGGCCATCCATTTTTCAACTGTTTGAATCCACTTTTGTTTAGAATTACTAGCTCTTTTAAAAGTCAGATGTTTTAATATCATTTTAATACGAATAAATGAATAAAAATATATAATAAGTATTTATTTAATTTCACATGAATGAATGTTTATTTTAAACATTATTTCATTTTAAAATTCATGAATAAAAAAAAAGTCTTTATTTTATTTTAAATTTTAAAAATGAAAAATTTGTATGTGTTTGGAGTTTTAATTTAATGAATGAATTGAGTAATTTCAATTAATAGTCAATATGTAATTGTTTTTTTAATAAATGTCTCTATTTGCAACCCAAGCTGCCTATTTTGGGATTTGATAATTAGTGTTTAGGGTTAGAGTTAGGGTTAGGATCAACTACAAAATCCTGCTCTACACCTTTATGGCCATTCATAACCTTGCCCCTCCCCACTTCTTCGACCTCCTTCACATTGCCACGCCCCACACCCACAGATCATCTTCCTCCCTCCATCTCACTATACCCCCTGCCTGCTTCAGGTCCTGGGGCAGAGCTCTCAGACGCTCTTCCCCCTAGCTCTGGAACTCATTGCCGCCTGACCCTGTCCACCTTCAAAACTTACCTCTTGAGACTTGCCTATTCTTGACCATATGCCTCGCACACCGCCCCTTTTAACTATGATGTGTTTTATTGGCTATTCATTAATTGCTTGTTTTACTCTTCGTTTATTGTTGCGTCCTACTCACATGTACAGCGACCCTGTGTGTCCTGAAAGGCCCTTCAAAATACAATGTATTGTTACTATTATTATTGTTTTATATTTTTATGTTGAAGGTAGAAGGCAAAAAAAAAACAACAACACTATTGCCAAATTCATTCACATTTGTATTAGAACACTCCTTCCGGGTTATACTTTGCACATTTTTAAAATTCCAAACCTTATATATTTTTGTATTCTATATTGATACATGTTTGACCTTTTTTGTTATTTGCTATTTGTATTTGTTTATTGTATGTTTCCACACGGGGTTGAGGAAGTAATTTCATCTGTATTGAAAGTTTAAGGTTTTAATTGCTAACTTTTTATCCCAGTGTATTAATTAGTCGACAAGATAATAGATTGTTATAACAGTTTTTTTTTTGCAACCCAAACCCAAGAAGACATAGGCAATAATCAGTGGCAAACATCCTGAATTATTGTTTTCCTTGCCTGTAAAAAGAGGACAAGGCGTGTCTGTTTGTATTCCATTCAGCTGGCTCGGGTTTGGAAGCGTAAACTATGACTTTCCCGGCGTTTCTACCCTGAAACAAAGCACAGGAAAAAGATAGTCACCCATGGAGGACATCCAAAATGTTTCCTGTTTGAAAATAACATGATTATGGTTTTAATTTTTATACCTCCACCGCCTCTTTATTCCCCCTATCCCGATCATCGATCCACTTTTGATGCCTCATGAATAATTCCCCCATCATCGAAGAATAATGTCACCTAAGGGTCTTCATTTTCTATTCTTTTTTTATCTCATCGCTTTGAGGATTACCGTGAGGATCAAGCCGAGCAGCGGGGTGTCGCAGTTAATAGGGGGATCCCGCATGGCTTTTCTCCTGGAATCCAATAAACAAAGCTGTGGGAATCAGACACACCCTCGAGTGACGGCTCTTTGTTGTCTTGTTTTCTGCAGGAGGTCCGGCAGACCAAGCGGGTCTGCAGCAGCTGGATACGCTCCTGCAGCTCAACGGTCAACCCGTGGAGCAGTGGAAATGTGCTGATTTGGCCCATGCCATCAGGTACAGACGGCCCACATTTTGTTTTGTTTTTATTTGCATGTCAAATCTTCAGAGCAGTTTCTTTTCTCCAAGATAGACCAAATGTCTGCACACTTTTACTTTCTTTGCCTATGTTTGCCTCATTGATTGGCAATTGGTTTGTTGTTCTTGTACAAACGTGCTGCCTACCATTCACTACTGGCGACACAACCAAATATGCACACATAAGGTGGCTCCCTGATTTAAGTATTTTTTATAGTGACAAATTCAGTTAGAAGCAAAAATATATGATAGGAAGAATATCTACATGAGGAGAAATTCTGCATATTCTGTGCTAAAGACCTTGCCACAATAGCTGTATTCATTTGTAAATATAAACATGCACACTCTTCCTAGAAGGTTCCTGGTGGAACAAGATATACATGAGGCATCGTGAATGATGCAGCATTTTGGAAATTGTATCTGCATTTAATGAGTAACGTGTTAAAGTACTCGTTTTCAAGAAAAGTAATTGCGTTCCAGGAACAAGTTCCTTTGTAGTACGTAAAAACACTACTACGACTTCTTTGCATGTTTGTAAACAAAGGCGATATAGTCAAGCTGCGCCAAATTGTTGAGACAGAAAGGTCGAATAATGTCAGTTTATAGGAGCCAATTGACAGAAAAACATAATTTATCGTAGACAGTAACATCTCAAATAGGCAGAAAGTATATGCTGTCACAAACCAGAACGGACACAGAACTCAATAGCGTACGTTTCTCAGTTTTTATTGAAAAGAGAGGAGAGTAAAGCTTGCTTGCTTGATCCGAGGACTGACGGAAAACAGGAGCGAGCGAGGCGGGAGTGACACTTCCGTGTCGGATGAAGACAGGCGGGAATAGTAAGTCGTTTGGCAGGGGCTGGAGATCAGAGGTGATGTCGAGTTCGTAATCAGGGTCGTAGGCAGGAGGCAGGCAGGTAACAAGGCAAAATGGGTCAGGTAACAGGGGCAGGCAGAACGGGCATTTCAGGTGCTGAAACGGGTCAAAAACGAAGATCAGGCAGGAGAAAAGTTTAGCAGAAACGGAGTTGGACGGGAATGCTCAATGAGTGGAATACAACAGCTCGCAACGATCTGACCATGACTGAGAGGAAGCCGGGGGTTTAAAAAGGGAGTGTCCACCAATCAGCTGTCCGGGCTGTTGGCGCCAATCAAGCTGCCGCAGGTGCGCTCAATCAGCAATCATGACATATGCAAGATAGCAACTTTATTATGGTCAAATTCAACAATTAAAACTGAGCTAAACAGATTGTGCAAGCCACTTAGAGGAGATTTTTCGTGTACGGTTTTATGACAGCAAGTTAAATGGATAAAGAATAGTGGCTTGGATGACCTCTTCATGTTTACGGTAGCTTAGTTCATACGTAAGTCAACCTTTAGAATAATTGACTTCCCTTGGCTTGCACTAGAGATGAGATCTTGGGCCCTGATCCAAACCCGACCTGAACTCGGCCCGAATATCTTTCTGCTTTCAGGCCAAATCGTTCACTATTTGCAGATTGTATTCTGGATAATTTGATTTTCTTTTCGACGCCATTTTGTTCGTGTTTACTTTTGCGGCAAATTAAAATTTAGGGTTTATTTCGAGTTCATTTATCAAATCGAGTTAATTCGTCGGGGCTGGGGCGAGTTCGGGTTCATAAACCCGCGACTCGGGTCGGGTCAGGCTGCATTTTTTAGGCTTGATCTTACCTCAAGCTTAAACCCACCTTAAATACATTGTTAGTGTTTGTGGGATCAATAATAATAATGTTTATGACAATTAATCAATAATAATTGCTATTAAAAATATAATAACGTATTAATTATATCCATTATTGTCACAAGCCAGAAACAGAGACCGGAACCAGTAGCGTTCGTTCACTCAGTTTTATTGATAAAGAGAGAGAGCAGTTCTTGCTTCCATGATCTGATGATCAACGGACACGGGTTGCAGGTGGCCGGAACGCGGAAGTGGCATTTCCGTGTCGAGCAAAGATAATTGTTGGCAGCAGGGAATTTGGTGGCTAGCAGGGACGGGAGAGCAAGGGCGGTATCGAGTCCAGAAAAGAGGTCGGCAACAGGTGTCAGGCAGGAGAAAACAGGGCAAAACAGGTCAATGGTCGGATTGGAAGAGCAGGGCAGAAACAGGTCCAGAAACAGGTCGACAACAGGTATCAGGCAGGAGAAAACAGGCCAGGAAAATGTTGGAAGGTATGGAGCTTGCCTAGCTGGGAGCATAGGTTCGCAAACGGTCTGACGGCTTCCTTTTGGAAGCAGGGGGTTTAAAAAGAGTCTTTGAACCAATCAGCGCTCTCGGCTGTTGGCGCCAATCGGGCAGTCACAGGTGCCCTGAATCAGCAATCATGACAATTATATATAAAATATACATAAATAACAATTGTTAATAATGTTGTTATTATTTTGGGTGTAAGTATTATTCTTATAAAAGATCTACTTGATCGCACCAGTAGTAGTAGTATAGTTGGCATTGGTAGAAAACACCCCGCCAGTTATCATACTTACACTGACTAAAGCATTCAGCATTCAAGTAAATCTAAATCAGATCACCACAACCCCTGACCAGATATGAAATGGTCATCGCATAAGCAGACATTCATGATATCCTCAGTCCAGTCAGCTATATTATTTGGATTACAGCCACTGGCTTCTACTGTGATTTTGTAATTACAAATAAACTGTGTTCCTTAATGTTTGATTTTTGCACCTGTACACGCAACAGCTAAGCATGTTGTTTTAAAACGCAACTCAACATACAAATCTTCTCTTGCTCCGGTCAAACTCTGAACCCACCACTTTGGGTCAACAATGGGCTCGCATCCTGTGGTGAGCTGGTGATAATGTATGCTGGAGAGGGGTCTGTTGATACTTGGGATTTTTGTATGTTATTTTATATTATTTTACAAATATTTTGACTCTGTGCTCTCACTCGACTTCAGAAACAGCGTAAACGAGATCACCGTGGTGGTGTGGCGCAGCGGCCCGTCAGTTAAACCCAACTTTGAGGGTCTAATTCACCGGCCCTCTTACAAGCAACCGAATCCCACCTACGAGACGCCCTCGCCACCCACTTGCCGCCGGGCCCCCGACCCGAGTGCGGCACGCAATCCTCCAGCCGTGCCGCCGCTCCCGGCACACCACCGCTCTACCGCGCGCCGGCTTCTCCTCAATGGCTCCATCGACGATGGTGGAGGCTTCGGTACCCTTCGCTGGGGGCCCCAGAGCGGCTCGGCGGAAGAGCTGGATGGCAATCCGCGGGTCCTACCGCACCCGCATACCGCCACGCTGAAGGGAACCCGGGTGAAGGCCTCCAACGGGGACAACTACATCATCCTGGCGCCCTTCAATCCCGGAAGCCAGGTACCGCAGACAGCTGATGGGCTACATCTTCATCATCTCCGCCCTCCTCATCCTCACATGGTGGCTCACGCTAGATATGTCTCCTTACCCTTCGTCCCCAGCGCTAATTGATCGAGTGACTTTACACCAGCGCTTCCTTCGTTGTTCCTTTTATTGTAAACACAGGAAGGGCATTCAGACCACAATACTGCAGTCCGCCGTCCTTATTTCCGGTCATACAAAGACTTCTGGCCAACAAAGCACAATTTTTTTAAAATTAATTTCATCAATGATCTCATGGGTATCTTAAAGAATTCGACCAAATGTAATCTTATATTCTCAAACGTGCAAAATGTGAGGAAATAATACGTGTCTTTATTTAATTATGTATATTTTATCAGTATATCCCAATTATTTCAGAGATCATACATTTTGAAGACAGCATGTCTTGTCTTTGTCATTCTGAGCTGTGACGTGATCGGAAGAACACCAGCACACTAGCTAGTTACAATATTGTTCGTTGAAAAGGGCTGCTCATTAAGTAGATTGCAATCCACTGGTGGATCACATTAGTAGTACTGAGGCGTGTTCAGGAGAGTGAGCGATTGCTATCGCTAGCTATCGCTAGCTTCTGAACGGCCAATGATTATTGAGCGCTCGCGTGCCCGAGTAATCACGGGAGAAAGACCGCTTACTTTGATTTCCAACATGGCGTCGACAGTGCAGAAGATGGAGGATCTCACCCTGACGAGTGCTGTTGGCGATGTAATATATCGTCTTACATTGCCTGGTAATGTTTGTGAACAATGCAAGACAGGTATGACCCTTCCACTGCGTTTAGGATAACCTTAACTGTGTCAATATGCGAACTGTCGCTCATATAAGCCAACTCGCTCAAAGCAAGCTGTAGAACGAAATCCATTGTACTGTCGTCGGCCATTTTGGATCAGTAAGGCAATCACAGTGAGCGATTACAAAACGTTCAGCAGTGCGCGGCAAGCGATTAACAAGCGACTACATGTCTGATTACTCTCCTGAACACGCCCCTGGTTGATCTCGGAAAGTGTAATGCCACCTATTAATCAACTGCAGCATGTGAGCTTCAACATCAACATTGCTCATGGTGCCGTAAAAAAATGGAGAAATACGAATTCTGTCGCTGAAAGGTGTATTTTGTGACGATTAGAAATGTTTTTAAAAGAGTATTGATTCATTTTTTTCATGATTTAAATGAGTGTTTAATGATTAAGAATTCAAATGTACTATTGACATCTATGTATCTTAAAATGTATGACAATGGGGATTATCAGAATGCCTTACAAATCAAAGTAAAATAATGCTATTTAATCTACTATATAAGTATTTATTGACATTTCTATTATCAACCACAAATGTAAGAACTTTATTTGCCTAGTTTGAGTACAGGGTATGATCTCTTTTTTTTACGATAATAGATTTGCACTAATGTAGTACAGTGTTACTTACTGGACAAAAATATTGGCGACAAAAAAAAAGACTGACCTGAATTGAGTCATGGAGTTGACACTTATTATATTTTGACTTTTTTTTTTAATTACATAGTTATTATGGTGTTCGTTGAAAACTTGTGAAAATTAAATTCCACTATTTGGGACACCTTATATAATCCTGGACAGCTTTTGAATCTCTTTTTTTTGAGGCATGTTGATAATTTTGATTTGGTCATTTTGTAAGTAGCTTGCATGCTGAAAAATGGCTAACTGCCCAACAAATACACATCAAGAGCAGACAACTGGGAGCTAACCAAGACAGATCGACAAAAGGCGGCCGCAGCCTTAGCGGAAAAACGCAAGGTCGGCTGACCAAAAAATATCTAATGGCTTACCAGGAACAACGAAAAGCACTAACGGCTATGGCGACAAACAAAAAACAGGCGTTAATGCAAGGCTAGCTGGCTAAACAACGCACTTTGGGCGTCCAACGATTGCCAACTGCGTAAAAACAAAAGAGGGAAGCCCTTGGCAGCCCCGACAGTTACGGGGAGCTAGCTGGACAAAATTGTACCAACTGCGACACACATGGCAAAAGACACAAGCAATAAAAACAATCGCCTACCTAAGAAAAGGCAAAGGCAAACAGAACCGAGGTGTAACGGCAGCAGGTAAACATAAACCACACAGCTTTGGAGGTTGAAGGACTCTGATAAAACAGTCACAAGGTTCCCAGCGATAGGATACGCAATGTTTACATTTCTCCAAGCAGAAAAGAGTGGTATGCAATTGCTGTTCACTGCAATCACTGTCTGTTTCGGAGCTGCCTCACATGTCTTGTTATTGGAATTCGCCATTTTAAAAGTGTTGTGTTACTTCAATTACATCACAGCTCTAGAGAAGACAAGCCACATCTGTCAACTTTGAGACTAAGTTTCTCGAGTCTTCTGACGCGTGAAATATTTCGTGACATATTTACATAATTGTGAAGAAAAACAATACACGTTCTGTGCCTGATTGAAAGATAACTCTGTTTGGTAATACCTTTTATTGCAACAGTTAATGGGTATCCTTCTTTTCGGAATTGTGTACACTATTGCATCAATAAAGCAAACTTGTTTTTGAAGAAAAGCCTGAATGAGTTCCTTAGTGAGCAACAGTGTAACATTACTAACATTACAGCGTAACTATCCACTGATATGCTCATCGACTAAAAAGGCTAACATTTATCTTCTTTACTGTACATTTTGAGACAAAACTGTCCTTTTGAGTCTCATTATCCTTAGGTACGCAAAAATAACACAGTAATAACAATATGCGAACACAACTTACTTATAGGTCTGACCAATACTCAATCTGTTCATTGTGAGACAAAAGCAGCAACTTTGTGTCTAATTGAAGTAAAGCTTATGTTAATATCACAGTAATAAGAATATGAAAATAAAACTGACATAATTCTCACTAATATTCTTTTCTCTGTATATTTCAAGACAAAAGCAGCATCTTTGTGTCTCGTTTAACTTAAGTTCACGTTTATAACACAGTAATAGCAATATGTGACAACTACTGACAATTAGTCAGCAAGTCCAATATTAAAAAAATATCCACTTTGTGTCTCACACCCCGTTAATTCATAGAATTACCACAGTAATAACATATGAACACAACTTACTTATAAATCTGAGTTGTATTTCTTTCACTAAGTAGTTTGAGAGAAAAAAACAGACATTTAACGTTATTATATTTTAATAACGCAGCTATGACAATATGTGAGCACAACTGACTAACAAGCTTAACAATTATATCTCCCGTTGTACATTTGGAGACAAAAGTAGTCCCTTTGTTTCTCATTTAGCTTTAGTTCAATGTATCTATTTATTTTTTCTTGTGAACTATGCCATCATAAATAGTTACCTATACAAAGCATCAGTTTACATTAATGAAATTGTAAAAAATTGTAACAAAACAGTAATAACAAAATAATAGCAGTTTCTGATAACAACCTACCTTTTAACGTCAGCCAACTGATCCCGTTATTGATTTTTGCAATTTCTCTTACTACCTTACTAAGTGATAATAATAATAATACATTACCGAGACAACATCCCACCTATTTACTCATAGCAAGACAGATTATGTAGAATAAAAACGAAGATAATTTGTGTAAACGAGTTTATTTATTTACCAAATAAACAACACAAGCAGTTCTTTCAGTATCTTTCTTAGTTGTTTACCCTCTTGGAGTAAATTCAAAGTGGCTCACCGTACGAATACATGTATTAAAAAAACATCCCAAATTGTTATACGGCGTACACAATTTGAAATGCTCAAAACAACACATAAAATACCGGTAAAAACGTACAAATTGGCAGGTATTTAACAACAATCTAAAACCCCATATGATCTCTCTCACTGTATATTTTGATTAGGAAAAAAACAAAAAACAAAGACAAAAATACTACCGCCCTTGAGCTTCGGTGGAGCGTGTGAAAAATCCATGTGCATGTGCTACATCACACCATAGATTTATAGTGCAAAAAAAGGAGATCATTCAATCAATACGAATGAATCACAGTCCCAATCCAAAAATAATAGCCTCATGGATGAATCATTGAAGCGGTTAGCATTGTCTACATGTGCAGGCTAAATTTACCTTGAAAGAACTACTGGAAACAGCAACACAATGCTAACCCGATATAGTTCTGGAAAGTGACGACAGGTTATGATGATTGATTGAAAATTAAGCCTCAAATGACCAATTTTTTGTTTTTGTTTTCAGATCTTAAGGCCAGTTTATCAGGACAATCAGGGCACGCTAGGTAAGCTAAATTAGGTTAGGCTAAGCTATCTCCATCTCAAAAACATATTGATCAAATATGTCTTTATAAATCTGAATTTGTGGTTTGTTTTATTATGGTTTTTTTTTTTCAGCCAGCAGGTTATACCCCAAACGGCAAGTTCCAGGTGCCCAGAGCCAGCCGACCGGCAGCGCCGGAGTTACCGGGAATCTTTCCGGTGCAAGCGGTCCATTCTCCAGCCGAACTGGTTTTCTGCGTCGCTCCAACAACGGAAAAACGTCAAAAAACCCGCCATTTGGTGCCGGAGGGATGGCATACCCACAAAAAAGTGCCAATATGGCCAACTACCAAAACTGCACTATCGTCCGTTCTCACGTCCCTCACGGGAACTACGGATACGTCTCGGCGGCCCCTAAAATCCTCATCTTCCCCATATTTGTACAAGTGAGCCATTTTGTCTATTTTTCATACATTTGTGTGGGCTGTGGTTGTTAGTTTGGAGGCATCTGACCTACTTGTGTGTGAGCAGCCTCTGGACCTGTGTAGCCGAGTGCTCATCATAACAGAAGAGATGATTTTACATGAGAGCAAGCATCACTCACTCAAGGTGAGTCCAAAGTGTTGCTTTAAAGACATTTTTCAGTATCATTTTCTGTCTTACCCAACCCTTTGAAGGAAAAAAAAATGCTTGAACCTACCATATATCTAATGAATTGTTTTAGGTACACCTCTGCAACACTTTTACACCGTATCCTTAAAATGTATTAGAAAATAAAGGAAATAAATACGGAAAAACTAACAAAAAACAATAGTTTTATTACTCACAATTTATTGGGGGAAGAAGAGGTGGGCGCACAATCGATCCGGGAATCGATGGTCGCAGGAGTGGATTAGAAATCCACTCAAAAGAAAAGAATGTCCAAAAACAAACGGATCAGGCCAAAAACAAAACAGGATCAAATACGGAAAGATTCACGGAACTAGGCATTTAACAGGATTTAACAGAAGTCTCACATAAGTCTCACAGAGTTTAACCAGGTTTAACAAACGTTCCAGCGAAGCAAAGTTCAAAAGAACGCATTTAAGTGTTCATGGGCGGGGCCAACTGGTCGCTGAGGCAACCGCGGCGGCAGAATCCGGCACCACCTGGCTGGAACCAACAGGGCGCCATGGCAACAGCGCCAGATGTGACAATTAGTACTTTAGGCCTCTGGGAGTGTTTTTAGCTAGGTTACGTGCCAAAGGACCCCCAATAAATACCAACAAAATTGATTAACATCTGATTTCATGTACAAGCAGCTCTGACGCAGTCATACTGCTCTTTGGCACTCCCTGGTGGCTCCCTGGGGCTTTTGCAACAAACCATGGCCCCAGCAATCTTGCTTAAGTAGAATGCCCGGCACCGCTATGGCTTTATGTTTGTTAATAAAAAGTCTCAGCTTAAAGCAAACATTCCATTTTAAGAGAGAAAAACACACACACACAATTTTCAATCAGTTTTCCATATTACACAGATATAATTGCCAATCTTTATTTGCACCGTCCACCGCAGGTGACTGTTTTCGTTTACACCGACTTGATGTTGGTGACGAGGGAAGATGAGCCCGGCAAGTGTAACGTCCTCCAGAGTCCTCTGTACCTGCGACACCTGCGACTACAGGACGGTAGGTTCAGTAGATTCAATAAAATGGGGTGCACCAGCGCACCACTACATGCTACACTATGAACAATCATAATGTTGATAGAAATAATAATGATAATAAAATGACTCCAAAATAATGATTAAAAAATTAGTAGGTAAAAATAAGATTTACATTTTTGTAATTTATTATTTAAAGGTGGTGTCCGTAATTTCAAAATATTCAACTTAGTGACACCTTTTTCTTTCTGAAATCATCATTGCAGCCTCTGTTGCTGTCAAAACCAGAACGAAAACGAGACCCAGTTGTGTTACGTTTTTCACAAGTTTTATAGAAGGGAAGCGGAAGGGTTGCGCCCACGATCCGGTGTCCAATGGACGCGGGAAGCAAGACGCTCTCGTACTCTGATTGTGATCCAAACACGGAAGTGGACCTTCCGTAGCGAGCGATGGCAGGGACGGGAAAACGGGTCGGTTGCTGGGACTTGGAGAGCAAGGCGTGGTCGGGGTCGAAAACGAGTCCTAAGCCAGAACTGAAGAGTAGACGCAGTCGGGGACAAAAAGAGGTCGTAAGCCGGGACCGGAGAGCAGACGTGGTCAGGATCAAAACGGGTCAAAAACGGGACAGGTGGGAGTCAGGGTCGAAAAAGGCTACTGAGGTTCGCAGACGAACTGACAACAGGGGACTGACAGGACAGGGTTCAAATAGTGACAGGGAGCCAATACGAACCCGCGCCGGTTGGCGCCAAATGAGCGGGCACAGGTGCGTCACATCAGTAATTATGACAGTTGCTGCACGTGCAAGCATCTTATATGCGCTTGAATAACTCTTGCTTTTTCACCTTTTTTAAGGTTTGGGTTAGCATGTAGACTTTTACTTTTACTGTTTTCATCCAGGAATTAAAACAATCCGTGACCACACTATCTACAACACTACTGGAATTATTGACCCAAAAAGTCAATAAACAAATATTTCAACAAGACAAACTCAGCTCGATTTCAATTTAGATTGGGAACATTCGGAAGGGAGTGTGTTTAAAGGGAAAGTGGTTCAAAAGGAGGTGTATCTACTGTGAAAGTTAAAATGGCTACTGAAAGAAACGATGAGAGATATCCTATTGCGTATTGTGACGCCAGCAACAAAAACTGTCGTTACCTTAGGGGGATTCTGGTGAGCTGGGACTCTTACTTTCAGGCGAGTTTTGGTTCAAGTGGCACGGACTTCTTGGAGAAGGTCTTAATGTACGGCACGAGCTCGACGGTCGAGTCAGGGAGGGAGAGAAAGAGGTAATAAGGGAGCGGGCTCGAGTTGAGTGACACTTAGCTTCTGAGTCTAAGAAAAGAGACCATGGTGGACTTTGCCGCCTTCTTTTTAATGCCTATTGTCGTCATTGACCCTCGAAAGTGTGTCATTGGAACCTGCTACGTGAGTTCCTGCCAAATAGGGGTTAGATCGGGCCTAAAAAATCCAGCCCAACCTGACCCCGCCTGCAGGTATATGAGCCGGAACCCACCGCAACCCGACCGAGTAACTTGACTTAAGTGACTTGGCCCGAAATAAACCTGAAACTTTATTTCGGCATCGGTTTAAGTATGCAGCTTCTGGTTTACTTCGGTCGGAGTCCCTTTAAATTGAAGTGCACTGTCCAAAGAGCGCTCTAACGCCGAAGTGCAGCGAAATGAAACTGAACAACAAGAAAATCATATACTGCAGATTCAGATTCAGATTCAGATTTACTTTATTGTCATTCGTATACACGTGTATACAGAACGAAATGTCGATACATCTGACCCGCACAGTTACTTTGAACGTCAGCCGGGATAGATAAGATTAACCATGTCTTCGTCAGAATTTTAGCGCAGCAGTTCGTCATCTCGCGGTTTGATGCCACTTCCAGTTGTTAAATGGTCCAGTTTATTGTCCAGAGAGCGTTTGTTGGAGAATGGATGGGAGAGGCGTTTAGCCTTTAGCCTAGCTGTTAGCACGGCCCGACAACCTCGCTTCCTCGTCCGGCGGTCACGCCCTGTCTTGCCACTCTGCTTCGCTGCTTTGTAGGCCGCTGGGTCTTGTTGACATAGCAGTCCGTGGCTAATAAACACTCCCGAGTGGTCGTAGCACCGAGCGCTTGATGTCTGGATGATCGCATATCCAGCAAAAAAAAAAACTGCGATCGTATCTTAATCTGCAGTTCGAGCCGACTTTGTGCGCCGTCAAAACTGAGTCGAAGACTGGGTCTTATGGCCGACGTGTAAAAAACTGTTGCGAGCCGATGCAGCCGCAGCCGAACAGGGGCGCCGCCATGATGTGATGACAAGATTACAAGATGCAAACAGTAAAATATTTGGCCAAAAAGCAGAAAGACAATTTATAAAGCTTGTAAGTTATTTGCGAGAAGATGGAATGACGTCTGACGTAAGCAATGTAGAGGCGGAAAGAGGAAGCGGGGCATCTTCTACCGTGCCACCAAGGATGAAAATGTCTTTGGATTTAGTGATTTAGAGTTAAACTGATAGTTTGGTAAGCATGTTGTTTATGATAGAGTTATCTGAATAATATAACTTAGAACGCTAAACAGCAGCGCCAAAGTGTGTCACTCAAGTCAAAGTAAAAAGCAGTCATCTAAATAATTACTTGAGTAAAAGTAAGTGCATGCTGTACAGATCCTCCATGAAAGAAAATGAATTAATAAATTAATAAATAAAACAGCGACAGACTCGCACGACCCGGCCCGACCTGGCCCGGCCCGACTTAATGATTGACATTTTATGCCCGAGGCCGGGTTTTGGCCCGGGCTCAAGATCTTACCTCTAGTTCCTAGCTTTGACAAAGTAAAGTTCTCTAGACCTAAAATGTGTCCGAGTTCATCAAACACCCCGTAAAATACTCAAGCATGAATCATGACTCAGCACGCAATAAATCAGCAATATTTTCATTACAATTAACACTTTGGCGATTTGAATCTTTATTATACATATGTAGATATCGGATAATGGATAATGAATAACGAAGATAGAACAATAACCCTTAAAAACCCTAAAATCCCCTTTTGGCTGAGAGTAAGATGGATAATGAGTAAAAATGATAGAACAATTACCCTCAACAACCCCCCTCCCTTCCCCGTCAGCGTAGTGACCTCGTCTTAATCCATTTTTATTTCTTGACATTTCTTTTCAAGATAATAAAATAAAAATGATGCCATAGCTTGAAATCTTGATTTTCACGGGACTGTGCTTAGAGCGTTTATGATTTCTACAGCCCGAGAAATGCATCCCTGCCGAGATTTGCATCTCCTCGCTACTCCAACCACTTTTACCTCGTTTTATCTCACTTTTAGGGAATGTAATGGCGAACATACAACCAAATCCACTTCGTCTTGCATTCGTTGGGAATGTAATACAACATAAACCATTCCGTCTTTGTGTTTGTTGTGAACGTAATCGAACGGTAAAACCTCCCCCCCTCGCGTGAACAAAGCGATCGTATTCTATATAAAACGCTTATTAAAACAATAAAGCGCGCAAATTATAATAATTGGGAGATCCTAGTCTATATAACGCGTTTATTTAAACAATAAAGTGCGATCGTATTTTACAAAATGCTTTTGTTAACGCGGATGAAAAGGTCAAAAGCGATCGCAGCAGAATGCGCGTTCACGCGAGGGTGTAGGGGGGTTGGTTGTGTTGCGTAGGAGTCGGATTTGGGCACAACACCCGCTCGGGAGCTTTTATACCCGTGGTCCACACGAGAAAATTACGCAGAAATTACGCGATGAGGGAGCGGAACAGTCGCCGGCGTGTTTTGCGGGCATACCACCGATGAACAGCGGGTTAGCCAATTTTGCGCATTTTCCATGGCGGGCAACCACGGGCAAAAAAAAAAACGCAAAATTTTAGCCGCGATTCAGCCGCAAATGTCTGTGTGACCGGCCCCTAAGCGGGTGTGGTTCTGTCCATCACAGTTGTGGGGAGATGAACTTAGGCTGGTTTATCAAGTTGCTTAGGTAGTCAAATAATCAGAGAAAAGGGGGTATCTTGGGGGACAAATAGTGAGTGATTTGAGGTTCTTTCTTTTTGATTGAGTCTGTAGCTGGAAAGGGGGGTGGTGTTTTCTGCGAAAAGGGGATCACCCTACAATTCCATCCATCCATCCATCCATTATCTGCACCGCTTATCCTCAGTAGGGTCGCGGGGGTGCTGGAGCCCATCCCAGCCGTCTTCAGGCAGTGGGCAGGGGACACCCTGAACTGGTTGCAAGCCAGTTGCAGGGCACACTGGGACAGACAATTCGCTCGCTCATTCACACCTAGGGACAATTTGGACCGGCCAAATAACCTGACATGCATGTTTTTGGAATGTGGGAGGAAACCAGAGTGCCCGGAGGAAACCCATGCAAGCATGGGGAGATCATGCAAGCTGGATTTGAACCTATGACCTCAGAACTGTGCCGCACACGCGCTGACCACCGCGTTTGCATTTATATAGCGCTTTTCAAGGCAACGAAGACCTCCCAAGCGCTTTACAATGTACTTCACACTTACCCATTCTCACACACACACACACAAATCAGCCATGCAAGGCTTATAGGGGGCATTAGGGATTCAGTGTCTTGCCCAAGGACACTTCGACATATAAAGAGGAATTGAACCTGCGACCGCTTGATCCCAAGACGAGCGCTCTACCTCCTGAGCTAATGCCGCTCTTAGTAGTATTTCGATAAAAGAAAACACAATTATTTTTTTGCATTTTTTTTTCAGAATGAATGCCTTTGTTTAGATTGTCAGCAAGAGGAAGAAAAAACCCAAACTTTATTTGTGGCGGCACATTAAGTAACAAACTGCAAGGCCTCCGGCAAGCAATAAACCTTGTCTTGACCTGACCTGGGGATATTTAGGGAGTTCCATCCCCGCTGAGTTCCTGCCGCTTTGTCTTTTGGTCAACCCCCGCTCTAAATATTTGTCTCCGCAATAGACATGCAGGGTGGTCACTAATATATTTGTAGGGCCTCCATCTCTTTTTTTTTTTTTCCTAAGCAGCGCATTGTTTCAAATGAATAATACAGGATGCTGTTGTGTGATTGTGTACTCTTTGTTTTGACTCCAACAATTATGAGTGGTGTACAGTCCAAAATCTTTGCTCCGTGAAATTTGGTTGTACTAAATGGAAGTGATAACAAATCTTGTGCAAGTGATATAATCGAAATACCGTAAAATTCAGACTACAGAGCGCACCCGATTATAAGCCGCACGCAGTACAAAAATATTTTGTACATTCAAAAGCCGCACCCGACTATAAGTCGCATGTGCCCACATTGAAACATGAGATATTTACAATGAAAGATGGTACACAGAAAGTTTAATAATATACGGTACCTTAACCCCGCTGTTGGTTGATAAAAAAAACATTTGTCTGTACGATGTCACGATTCACTGAAATATGTCATGCCACATATCATTGGAAAGCTTAAACTCTTAGGATTCAAAAGCATTTAAAATTATACTTATCAAAGAGACATCAGGATGTGTCTGAAACAAGATACAGACGCTGCCCTACTTACGAACGATCCGGACGAATTTGTTCATAAATTGCTTCAGTGCTATATTTTGTATAGAATGTATGTTTAAGGTTTGTAAAAGTATCTTTAAGGCTTGTATAAGTAACCTGTATTGTTTTGTACTAAAAAATAAACATTTAATAAAATAATATCTCATCTCATCTCATCTCATCAGCCGTACCGCTTATCCTCATTAGGGTCGCGGGGGGGCTGGAGCCCATCCCAGCCATCTCCGGGCATGCTCTATAAAAATAAATAAAGTTAAGTGTAATTTGTTTTGGAAGATAAGCTTTAAGAAGTCCTCCTCTGTGTTAGAAGGTGGCCGAAAAAAAGTGATTCAATAATTTTCTCAACCGCATCAAGCTTTCTTATTCCACTTTCATTTTTTTAACGTTTTTTTGTAAGTCGAATGGTCGTAAGTAGGGCCGAGGTTACTCACCATTACGTCCCCTGGTTGTTTTTAACTTCTTTGAGTGTCCAAGAAAATGGCTTTGTTACATCAAGGAAAATCCATAGACTTTGTACCTGATTGAACCGAGTAAATAGTTACACCAAAATACACTATACTGCCGACAGATAAATAGGAACCCGCCTAAAACATTTCTGCTTCGTTGGATGTTTCTTCTTGTAATCCGTTCTTTTCGTCGCATTATTTCCGTTAAATGAACAGACTCGTAACATTATTCCCCAATATGGTAGTTAGCTCTCCCTTTTGGTTGACACCTTTTCCATAATAAAGGTCTTTCATGCTAATTTTATTCATGCACAAAGCACAAAGTTACCTTAAACTTGTGTCTTCATCAACACATATATTCCAATTGTCTCACTTTTAACTTTACTGCTCGGGCGCCCCTGGCGACCATTCGAAAAAAATGCTTGAATTAGCCGCAGAGCTGAAAGCTTGGGAAAAAAGTTGCGGCTCATAGTCCTAATTTTACAGTATGTCAAATATTTAAAGAAATGAAAACATTTAAACATTTACAAGTAGGAATAAGTAGTGATACGTGTTAGTGCTTTCGGCGTTTAGTCTTTTAAAGCTATCAGTACATGCCGTTTGAATTAAAGTTGATAGATGAATAAAATTATGACTCACAACACATGGTAAGCTTTCTCTCCTGGCTTTGATTTCTTTGATCCCCGGCAAAACTAACATAAAATGCGACAGAAACAAAATGAAAATAAATCCAAACAGCTTGCCAACATCATTTTTGCCGTTCCATGTATTCCGTTACTCCCTAAGCCTGCACAAAATTTTGCAATTTTATTCATATTTAGTTTATTTTGTCTTTTATTAGCATATTTGGTATTGGAGTAATCCAAAAGTAATTGAAAGTAATCAAGTTAAAGTAACCCTACCCAACCCTGTATATAACAACGTAGTGAACACTGTTTACAACGAGAGCAGACGTGGCACTCCAGGATAAACATGTAATAAACGGTTAAAACAAGAAAATAAAAGAAAAGAAAATGTTAAGCTAAATAGGCCAATACATTTATGAGGTAGAAAGATGATATAATATTGGCTGTACAACATAATAATATTTGTCACAGTTTTACTTATAAAAGGAGAAAATGAAAAAAAGACAGATTTGTGGTTATCCATTTAATCAGTATATTACCAACAATAATCTAAAATGAATGAATGAAAATGAATTCATAATTTGAATAAGAAAATGTATTATTCTACTTAATTATATTTGCATGTGTTTTTCCTTTTACAGTGAACGTCCAAGCTACTTAATTTTTGAACTTTTTTTAATAATAAACCTCATTCATGTCAAGCAACGCAGTATCTCACAACAAAATGTTAATTAAACAATATAGTGATATAACAAAACACATGTACAATATAACATGTTAAACTACATTAAAAAAAAATACAACATTTTGTAAGGGCATGGAGCCGTGGAGGTTGACAGGTGTCACGAGACGTGGTGGCGAGGAAGGTGACCGGACCAGAACGGAGGCAGGAGGCATGAAGGGAGAACTCAAATGCGTTGACGATCCATAGGTTTTATTTAATAAAATAAAAGTCGCCCAATACTCCGAGGCAAAACAGAACAATACAGAGTTCCTCCGGCACGAACTCAACAGGACAAGGCATAACAGACTAAAACATGACAAGGCATAACAGACTAAAACAGGACAAGCATAACAGACCGGGATTGTGTATAAGAGTAATGAACCAGCACCCGCCAAAACCAAAATCCAGCCTTAAATAGCAGAACAGCAATCAGCTGATCTGCTTCAGCTTGAGTTCGGGGGCGTGGCATACTGGTCGTCATGGCGACCGTGACAGAGCCCCCCTCTTAAGGGACAGCTCCCGAGGTCCCAAAAAAGAAAAAATTACTACCTCGCGCCCCGGAATGTTGACGATCGCGATTGGGGCAACCCTGCTCCCTCCTCCGAACACGCAGGAACGGGGAGAGGCAGGCGCCATCTGCGTCGGGCGGATCGGAATCGGCGCTCGGCAGGGGGGGTCTGGTGGCCAACTGGACAGGGGATGACAGACAGATAAACAGGACAGGCGAGAACAGGACAGATAAACAGGACAGGCAAAATCAGGACAGATAAACAGGACAGGCAAAATCAGGACAGATAAACAGGACAGGCCGATGCAGAAGAGTCGCACTCAGGACAGGCCGATGCAGAAGAGTCGCACTCAGGGGGGTCAGATGCAGAAGAGTCGCACTCAGGGGGGTCAGATGCAGAAGAGTCGCACTCAGGGGGGTCAGATTCAGAAGAGTCGCACTCAGGGGGGTCAGATTCAGAAGAGTCGCACTCAGGGGGGTCAGATTCAGAAGAGTCGCACTCAGGGGGGTCAGATTCAGAAGAGTCGCACTCAGGGGGGTCAGATTCAGAAGAGTCGCACTCAGGGGGGTCAGATTCAGAAGAGTCGCACTCAGGGGGGTCAGATTCAGAAGAGTCAGGCTCAGGGGTTCAGGTTCAGAAGTGGCGATTCAGACAGGACAGGCGGAATCAGAAGAGTCGGACTCAGGGGGGATCAGATTCAGAAGAGTCAGACTCAGGGGGGATCAGATTCAGAAGAGTCAGACTCAGGGGGGAACAGATTCAGAAGAGTCAGACTCAGGGGGGATCAGATTCAGAAGAGTCAGACTCAGGGGGGATCAGATTCAGAAGAGTCAGACTCAGGGGGGAACAGATTCAGAAGAGTCAGACTCAGGGGGGAACAGATTCAGAAGAGTCAGACTCAGGGGGGAACAGATTCAGAAGAGTCAGACTCAGGGGGGAACAGATTCAGAAGAGTCAGACTCAGGGGGAACAGATTCAGAACAGACAAGACAGGACAGGAAAGACTGAACAAAATCAGTACAGGGAGACTCAAGGCAGGCATGGGAGTCGAACAGGCAGGCATGGGAGTCGAACAGGCAGGCATGGGAGTCGAACAGGCAGGCATGGGAGTCGAACAGGCAGGCATGGGAGTCGAACAGGCAGGCATGGGAGTCGAACAGGCAGGCATGGGAGTCGAACAGGCAGGCATGGGAGTCGAACAGGCAGGCATGGGAGTCGAACAGGCAGGCTTGGGAGTCGAACAGGCAGGCTTGGGAGTCGGAGTCGGGCTGGCACGCAGGGGAGACGGAATAGCAGGCAATCGGCACGGGAGTCGGGCAGGCAGGCATGAGAGTCGAACAGGCAGGCGTCAATTCTTCCCGGGACCCCATTCGAGGCACAGCAAGGGCCACGACGGGCGGGGCCGTGGTTCGAACGGGCAGGGAAGGCCAACTCAGTAGGCGCCTGCCGAACTGCGCTCTCCAGCTCTCCCCAAGTCGCGCTGGGATCGTTCGCTGAGTTCTATTTGTTGGCTGGTTCATTCTGTCACGAGACGTGGTGGCGAGGAAGGTGACCGGACCAGAACGGAGGCAGGAGGCATGAAGGGAGAACTCAAATGCGTTGACGATCCATAGGTTTTATTTAATAAAATAAAAGTCGCCCAATACTCCGAGGCAAAACAGAACAATACAGAGTTCCTCCGGCACGAACTCAACAGGACAAGGCATAACAGACTAAAACATGACAAGGCATAACAGACTAAAACAGGACAAGCATAACAGACCGGGATTGTGTATAAGAGTAATGAACCAGCACCCGCCAAAACCAAAATCCAGCCTTAAATAGCAGAACAGCAATCAGCTGATCTGCTTCAGCTTGAGTTCGGGGGCGTGGCATACTGGTCGTCATGGCGACCGTGACAGACAGGTATGTTTTTGTTGTCATAAACGAACTTTGGCAGACACACATGGCCACCCCGCTGGCTGCCTGTCATTGTATTTTTCTCTTGTTTTTTTCTTCTTCCGGCAGCGTCAGCCGGGAAAGAGGCGCCATTGAAGGACTGTTTCTAGTTTTTGTGTGAGCACAAAAAAAACATGATTGAGACAGTACAAGTTCAATACAAACAGCTGTCCCATGTTCCTGTCTACATCATATTTCAATGTTAAGGAGCGTGGGAAACGACCAGGCTCAGGCACAACCCGCAAACAGAACTGTCAGTCAGACAAGGCATAAGTGAGCTTAGTGGCTGCTTAGGGCCCCGCCACCACTAGGGGGCACCCAAGAGTGGTTAACTTTTTTGGTGCCAACATTGTCACTTTGTGTGTCCACTCAAAAATACTTCTCCATAAATACAACAAAAATACTACACAGTAACTACAAAACCAAATATCAAATATAGTGCTTATTTCGCTTACTTTCTGAAAAAAAAAAAAAATAGCATACCTGTCAACCTGTACGTTTTTGCCGTACAAAATACATTTATTATGCATTTTAAGACGTGTACGACGTACAAGAAAAACTGTACGGAAAAACGCCTCTATCTCGGTATATGTTTTTTTTTCCGTTGCAAACGAAGTGAGCGGTCTGATGCTACTGTGCGCATGCGTTTGCCGCCTCGGATTTCATGTAGTAGTTATGTGGTTAGCTTTTTCGGCTCAACTCATTAAAGAGAGCCGGCTCTCAAACGGTTCACTTGCTTTGATGCATTAAATTTCGAATCATTGTTGTTGTATAAAGAAGTTAAGAAAAAAAGAAGTATTAAAGGAGAAAATGAAAAAAGACAGGTTTGTGGTTATCCCTTTAATCAGTATATTACCAACAATAATCTAATGCAGAAAATAAAGGAATAATTTGAATATGATAATGTATTAATCTACTTAATTATATTTGCATGCATTTTTTTCCTTCTCCAGTGAACGTCCAAGCTACTTCATTTTTTAACTTTTTTATAATTAACCTCATTCATGTCAACTCGGTATCTAACAAAAAAATGTTAATTAACAATATATATGGTATTACGAAACACATGTACAATAAAACATGTTAAACTACATAAATAAACACGTTTGAAAAAAAAATATGGTGTAAGATTGTTTGCATTTTGTGAGGGAAAATACAACATTTTGTAAGGCATGGAGCCGTGGAGGTTGACAGGTATAGAAATGTTCCAAAAATACCATTACAGTACAACTATATTACAAAATCCTACAACGGAATTATTTATTACAAAAATACTACAAAAAGACAACTACAATAATATTACAAAAACACCCAAAAAATATGAAAAAAAATACTACTATGGAAATACTAAAAATAATCTACAAAAATACTTCTAAAATAGTGCTTTGGAAATACATCGATGGAACTTCTACTAAAATACTACATAAAAAAAATACTACATACAAATACCTAATGCTAAAATATATAAAAAGAAATACTGGAGAAATATTCCTACAAAAATACTGCTACAAGAGGTTTACAACAGAAATACTGCAAATTACACCAATAGCGATACTACAAAAATATCCCACATTTACTTCAAAAACAAAACCACAGTAACACTACAAAAACTACAGAACTGCAATAAAAATCCAACTTCAGAAATACAAAAAAGAAACATAACAAAAAACCTACAGTAATACTTCAAAACTAAATAACAAATAAAGTGCTTAAAACAGAGACCTAGTATACTATTTTGCTCTAATTGTGGACATTTCAAAACCAATTTGATGAAACTAATTTATTTTAAAAGAAGTATAAAATGTCACGCGCCCCCCAACTCCAAATAATTGCCCACCCCAGGTAGAACATGGAATGAGTCCTAGTCGGTATGCAAATGATCAAGTAATAGGGGGCCCAAAATCTAATTTTGCTTAGGGCCCCATGAAGGCTCGGGCCGGTCCTGCTGTCAGTCAATTGTTTTTTGACAGTGTCACTATTGAAACTGATTTGTGCATTTATATCAAATTGCTGAAATGTTCTAATAGTTTGCCTGGTCTGGAGAAGAATGGGCGCCACCAGGCTGTATTCGCCCAAGACACACTACAGGAAATAGTGCCCCTATGACCCAAGTGGTTGAGGGATCAAACTAAAATAGCTGTTGAAATATATCCAACACTGCCCTCTCCTGGTCTATTTAGCAAATGAGGACCAATTCCTCTTTTTCCTCTCCACATTAATTCCTTCTCTTTTTGTTTGTTTGTTTTTAAGGTGATTTCTCGTTTTTGCGTTTTATTCCTGTGTACAATCAAAACAGTCAGTCCCAGTCACTTATTCATTTAGACTGTTTAATGGGCAACAAAGTGTTCTTTTTTAAATTATGGGTATTGTTTATTCCACCACATAGTCCCCGTATTTGTCTCGCATAAAGAAACCAGTTTTGGAGTTTATTTTGTTTATTTTTGATAAGGCCTTAATTGTTTTCTCTGACACATGTTTGGTATTTAGAGACTTCATACTTGTCAGTTACAACGAGTCTTTAATGATTTATTGACCTAATTTGTTTTAGAGAAGACAACAAACAAAAAAGAACCAAACTAAATAAAAATAATAAATAAAATATAAACCAAGGTAAGAAAAAAATAAAATAAAATATAAAAAGAAGGCAGCACGGCGGCGCAGTGGTTAGCGCTTGTGCGGCACAGTTCATGTCATGGGAACCTGTCGTGGGTTCAAATCCAGCTCCAGACTTCCTGTGCGGAGTTTGTGAGTTCTCCCCGTGCTTGCGTGGGTTTCCTCCGGGCACTCCGGTTTCCTCCCACGTTCCAAAAACATGCATTTCAGGTGAATTGGTCGGTCCAAATTGTCCATAGGTGTGAATGAGCGAATGAGTTGTCTGTCCGTGTGTGCCCTGCGATTGGCTGGCAACCAGTTCAGGGTGTCCCCTGCCCACTGCCCGGAGATGGCTGGGATGGGCTCCAGCCCCCCGCGACCCTAATGAGGATAAGCGGTACGGCTAATGAGATGAGATGAGATATAAAAAGAAAACTTTCCCCCAACACAAAACAAAAATTAAACTAATAGAATGGATAATGGATTTAAAATAAGAGCAAAACAAAGATATCAACAACAACAAAAAGAAATAAAAACTAAAGTTGATACAAAAAATAACTACCAAGATAAAAATAAAACGTAAAAATATATAACAAAAGCATCACTATCCCCAAAAAATAAAGTTAAAGACAAATTCAAAAGATTAAAACAAAAATGAAGAAAACAACAAAAATAACAAAATGTCATGATAACTGATTTACTTCACCTGTGTCCGCTCGTTTGGCACCAGCTGCTTTGGGCTTCCTGATTGGTTCCCCTTCCTACTTAAGCTCAGTCCTTTCTCTCACCTGTTGTCAGTCCGCCAGCGAACCTCTGTTTCTACAAGGCAAGCACATTAACTCTGACTATCGTTGGTCCCGCTTTTTGCACCCGTTTTCCACCCGTCCCTTCCTGATTTCCCTGTTTGTCTCCGGCTACGACCCGTTTTTTGACCCTGACCACGTTCAGCTCTGCCGTCCTGGCTTACGACAAGTTTTTTTGCTCTCCTGTCCCGGCTATCGACCTGTTTTTTCTTTGTCTTCGACCCCGCGATCTCCCGCTCCGGGGAAGATTCACTTCACCTTCAGAACACTTTCCGGTTCTGTGAGCAGCTTGCTTCCTGCGTCCAGTGAGCACCGGATCGCGGGCGCTGCCTTTCCTCTTTATCTCAATAAACTTTTGGTTAACGTTACGCATCTGGGTCCTAATTCCGTTCTGGTCGTGACACAAAAGATAAAACAAAACAACTAATCACAAATACAAAATGAACCAAAAATATCGAAAACAAAAAAATAAATTAAAAAAATGAAAACAAAAGTTGCTACAAACATAATTTAAAGTAAGGCGAAAACGTATGATATAAAGGTAAACAAAAATGTCAAATATAAGACAAAGAAATATCAACAGTGACAAAAACAAAAATGTAAAACAATTCAACAAAAATAAAAAAACAAATTCAGTTAAAAACAAAAAAATAACAAAGAAACATGAAAACAAACAAAGCAGAAAAATAACAATACTGTACCTACACGGACAAAAAAGTAACAAAATGAAAAACAAAGGCAAAAAATATATAAATCCAAACAACAATAATACTTTTGGTTTGAAACATTGGTCCCGTTTCAAGTAAGCAATATTTGTAGTAATAATCCTCCTAATCAAAAAGGAATGACACTATTAAGATGTGTTTATTCATCTTTCGCAGACTACGCCGAAGAACTCCGGTTCTACCTGATACACATGACCGAGGTAAGACCGACATTTCCGGACATTGGTGCGTTTGTGTGCTTGCATGTTTGTGCCTTTGTGTAACCAACGTGGAGACACTGGAGTCTGCTGTTAATCACATTATAGAAACGAGACGCAGATTAGCAGCCGACTCTAATGAAAATGTCTTTTCCTCTTCCCTTCTGTCACGTCCGAAACATCTACACTGAGGGTCAAGAAGAAGTCAATTTCAGTATAAAACAGAAACAGCATTTATTTTACATTTTGGGATATTGTTTGGGCTGGAATTAATAATGTGTTAATAACACAGGCAGAAGATTTTGCTCGTTTTAAATGTAGTTGTTATTTGTTTGTTTTTCCCTCTTTATTTCTTATCTTTTTTACTCTTTCTTTTTTTTCTACTCTTTTCCATGTTTTGTTTTTGTTTTCTTCCTTTGTCTTTTCTGTGTCTTTGTTGTCCCTCTTTTTCCTTTTCCCCTCTTTTCCTTTTTTCTACTTGTTTTTTTTTTTCATTTTCATTTTCTTACTCCTTTAGTTTGTCCTGTCTTTACTTCCTCCTTTTGGATGTCCTTTTTCTTGTTTCTGCCTTTTATTCTTCATTCCAGTTCCTGTTTCTTCATTTTCTCTTTTATTTTTTATGTATTCTCATTTTTTCTTCACTTTCTTTTCTTTTTTCCTTTATTTTTGTTCTTCTTTTCTTTCTTGTTTCCCTCTTCCCAGACTTTCTTTTTCATGTTTCCCTTTTACCATCTTCTTTCTTTTTTTTTCATTTTCTTTTGTTTTTGTTCTCTCTTCCCTTTTTATTTTTTTTCTCACTGTGATTACTTTAATTGTTGTGTTTTTAAGATTTTACGTCTTGTTTCTCTAATTCAATAAAAATAAAATTAGCAGTTGGCGGATAATTTTGCTTATGGTACGGAATGTTGGAATTACATCGTTATAAAAAACAATGTTACATAACAGCATTATTTGTTTCAGTAAGGGAGTAATATAACTAATTGTACTGCCTGGTCCCTGCTGCACGCCTGGTTAACAGGTCCGACGGCAATGCTGCGCTCCGAACACAGTCCTCTTGGGGACTTCAGACTGATCGAGAGCAGGAGAGGGTAGGGAAAGGGTGAGGTGTGTTTTTTACTCTAAGGGCCCCACGCCAGTCTCTTGAAATTTAAGTTGAAAAAGTATGTATAAGCACAGGAAAATGGTTGGATAATTTAAAAAAAAAAAAAAAAACACAAAAAAGGCTGCGAGATAGAAACTCAGCCAGACCTGATCATGATTGACATTTTAGCCTTGACTGGCAGAAATTTGAATCAGATCAGAATTGAGTTATAAGATATTACCTCTACCTGAAAGTTGCAGACAAAACCTTTTCCGCTAGCTCGTTTTGGAGATGTCCAACAACTCACTATTAAATCAACACAACTGTATTATTTCTTTGTTTGACGGCTATTGGCCCTAAAACTTTGGTAGATAACCGCCCCCTACCCACGAAGCCAGTAACACTTGATGGAACTGGTGACATTGCTCAGCGCTCGATGGCTTCCATCAACTCGAAATCTGATTGGCTACACCCACTGCTCTCTCCAAGAAGGATCGCATGGGCCAGAACATGCAAATATTATCCTGAAGGCGTTCGGGTAGCCTAGCAACAAGTAATGGCGAAAATGGGATTGGTTAAATGCTTAAATTTGAAAGCAGATATTTGGAAGCAGCGAAAACCAGGCGAAAAGCAATGAAAGGAAGCTGACAGACAATTTGGAATTATTTCATAAGTATTGATGGACAAGAAATAATCAACATCACATGATTCAGAGCAGAGAAGGCTCACCACTGGTAACAACATAGTAATAACATGCAAGTTTATTTAATGTTAGAAATGCAAACTGGTAGCCTTTAGCGCTAATCAGTCACAAAATAAGTCGTTCTCGACTTCCCAAAGATTGGCGACCACTACTGTAGTAGAATCTGGTGAAGAATAAAAAAAACAATTCTAGTGGTCAAATTGGGAAAAAAAAGAAAAACAGTCGGTCTCCTGATTTAGCATTGAGTAGGAATTGTTTTGCCGCATTGTTTTCTGTGGTATCCATGAAAGGGATGATAGTCGCTAATGTAAGCTGGTTGCTAAGCGACAAAACAGGAAGTAGCGTGCTGTCTTTTGACGTAAAGCGGAATCGTTATACATAGGCAAGTTGTTGTTATCTACCACAGAAACACTAATAAAAACTTAGGGAAAACAACCTGTTTGAGATTTAGCTGCTAGCATTTTTAAAGTTTCCTGCTTGTGGAAAGTTGACCTTTCTAGCTTGAACAAAAGAAAACCATTCTATTGCTGTATAACTCTTTCTAACTCTTTTAGGGCAGCCTCATTAGCAGCTTATGAATATTTTAAAGACGCCTCCCCACTGGGCCCTAACACCTAGCCTCCCCGTTTTGGGGCTTAGGTTCCACACAGATCAAGAGTTTTGCTATCTTTCCCACAGGCGGGGGAAAAAAAGAGGAAGGAAATGGCTACATAGTTTTCACTCCGACCAATTAGGAAAGTGTATATAAATAGCAAGGTCTTTCGTAGGACAGCATTGGAAAGCTGGAACAAGCCAATGTCACAATTTGAATGTTGGTAAAAATGAAAGATTGTGAAATTGGAGCCCCACCTTGGAATTCACCCCTAAACGCCTGCCTAAATGGAAGTAATAATGTTTGATACCAATTCACAATACAGGTACGTGACTAGTTCTCAATAACAATACAAAAACAAAGACATACCGACAAGATTAGTACAGTATATACAATCCTTCTTCAGAAATGACTCAACTACTGTATTTTTACCTTTAATTCCCAGCAAAAATGTTTGCCTTTATATTAAAATAATTCAATGGCAATTATTTACTTTTCCTCCAATTGGTTAATTCCTTTCAGATGCAAACATAGATAATAATTTTAAATAAGATATTTTTATCTTTACATACCAACATAACAGTTTCTCTATTTTAATGGCTATTTACCATTCCTTTAACTTGGTCACTAGTTGGTATCAGCTACTATTACGAATACCTGAACAAGTCGGCAAAAAAACTAAAAAGGAAAAATATCATTAGTATCCAAACTCTTTAAAAAAAAGGAAATATAAAATCCTTTCCTTGGTATAACCAGTTTAAAGATTTGAGTATACACAATGTAAAAAAAATGTAGTGTATAAAACACAATTCTTAGGCTCAATTATAATTTTCAGTGCTTTTCTGTGCTCTAATCTGAACAGCATTGTTCATAATCTTAGCATGCCTTAGTAAACACATTTTGACTAAGAAAATTCACATGAATTAAAAGAAGAATCAGACTTAGCATGGACTCCTGTGGTATACCCTCATGCACAGCCATAGTATTATAGGATATAGTGCATATTAAAAATGATAACTGAGATTGTTTTTGGTTTAAACATTTTAGGAAAAAAAATTAGATAGGCGGGGTGTATTATTAGACGAGTAAATATTGCTGTTGAGTCGAGCCACTGAAAACAAGTGCTAAAAAACACAAGTAAGAATACAAACTATGGAGACTCACAATGACCTGCACTGTTTTTGTTCATTTATTCTTTTTGCCCAGTCTTTTGATTTTTTTTTTTCTATTTTTTTTGTGTTTTGTTCCCAAAGCAGCAATATACCAGACAAATATCTCAGCTCCTTCTAGGTATAGCTCGTGCCATTTCTTAACCTATCATTATTTTTAAAATGCACGTTTATATCATTTTTCATGTATGTTTGAGTGACTATTATTTCTTTTTAAAGAATGACGTTTTTTTTACCACTCGGGAGCACTAAACAATACACACTGTCTCCTCAAAAATGCTAACCATTTTTTTAAGGACCACTCTTTTTGCTATGAGCTAATGTGGTACTAATTCGAATTGGACGTCCCAATATAAAAGCCGGTGCTTTGTGGTCGATTCTATCTTAGTCTTTAAGATTACTTTGAAGCTGTTAAAATGGCTTCATAAACACAATATAGGTTTAAATTGTTTTTTATTGTGTATGCTAGTGCTGAAATTGAATTGAATTGGATTGAATTGGATCAAATTGTCTTTATTGTGATTCATATCAACATTGTGAAACATTGTATGCAATGAGATTTGACATGGTACTCCAGGGTAAACATGTAATAAAGACTTAAAAGAGAGAGAAAAAAAGACTGTCAGGATAATTAGTCAAACATATTTCCAAAATAGTACTTAGGACCTAGGCCAGGTTATAACAATAGTGCAATGAAAATCAGTGCAATAACACTTAGCAGCAACCAAAATCCTCAAACAAGTCACCAGGTATATATTTTTCACAGTTTCGTGCAATAACATTTAGCAACAACGATAGCAAACAACATATCGCTAGATATACAGTATGTTTTCAAAATTGTGTGTGCTTGTTTAGGGTGGTGATGGCCCCGGGAATGGAAGCTGTCTCTGAGCCTGTTTGTTCTTCTTTTGAGAGACCTGTAGCGCCTACCAGGGGCAACATGTCGAATAGGTGGTAGCAAAGGTGGGACGTGTCCTTTGCCCGTTTGCAAGCGTTACAGGATATTCTTTGAAATATTTTGCTGTTGCGACAAGTGACAATGAATGTTTTATGTTCTATTTATAGGATTGAGGCGTTGTTGCTGTCATGCATTTTCTGGACAGATTTTTTACATCTTACCTATGACTTTCTTATTGATGTTCACTATGTTTTGTGTATGGTTACCCAATGCAAAAAAATATATCACCCTATATCTTATTTTCCTCATGCTGAGGTTTTGAATTTGTCCTTGCCCACATGTCGGTTTAAGATCAGGGGATGGTGTAATTGTAACCTGTGCAGTCGTTTGAGACATTTTGTGATTAAGGGCTATACTAAAACATGTGATTTGACATGACTTGAATCATATTCGTGCGTGTACTTATTGAATGGATAAATCCGTCCATCTCAACGTTGCAAGTGTCTTTGAGAAGGCCTTTTTTATCTCGGCGCTCGGTTATCTGCAAGCGGTGACGGAATCTTTACAAGAGGGTTTGACAGATGGTATGCGAAGAGGAGCCGTGCGAGGCAAATATGTTGAGATAAAGTGAGACGGGTCTGTAAATAGGCAGTCCGTTTAGCAGAATGGAGATGGAAGTGTGCCTGACCTTCACCTTAAGCTTCTGTGATGACTCCAAGGTCGACTCGATTGCACTTTGTGACATGCAGATGGTAAACTGAGATAAGGTTTTAATTTTCAAGGGGTTTGCAAACAATAACCCAGAAGCATTTGTGGAACGTTGTCTCTTTTTTTAGCTACCTACAACAAATTCGGAATTATCTTACTTTGTTTTGCACTAATAAGACATTGTTCAGTAAATTATCTGTCATGATTACCAAAGGACAGACTGCCCTTACTTTTTCAGATTCTAATTTCTTAGGTTTTGGGCCTCTGGAAAACTCAAAAGTAAATATTATTTTAACTTGTTAATATATTGTGTTCATGGTTCACAGACCCCTTTACCGCCACGGTTGTCGGTGCATAACTTCCTGTGGTGTGTTTTGGGCAAGAACAGCCTTGCGGCGCACGTCCCTCTCCAGTCCGTTTTTTTTTTTTGAGGGGGGTGTTTGTCCTTCACATGAAACAGATAGTACTGGTTTCCATGGTTACCAGTATCAAGAAAAGCCTTCCAATCTGACTAAAATACAGCACCTTCATCATGTGGTTGCCATTGTTTTTCAGTGTAAAGCGGCATGCTGCTCTTCAGAGATGAGCTAGACTTCGGCATTGATGGGCAGCAGTGTGTTACTGATACAGTGTTTTTTTTAGCCACAAACGTTTGGGAATCAGTTTGGGAAACGCCTCACTCACCAAGTTATGATAACATTTTTGGCATTTCGTGTTCAATAGTTTGACTAGTAAGAGCTCTATTCCAGCAAATTATCAACCCTACTGCTTGTAAGGTGGGTTCCCAACAGTCCTCCCAAGAATTTAAACGTATCCTTGTTTAATTCACATTACCTGCTTGCTCAGACAGGACAGGAAGTTTTACAATCCCCTCCTGAATTTGGTATGATCGCCTTTATTTTTATATTTTGTGCTAAGCTACGCGAGAGGTCAGCCTATTTTAGCAGGCGCTCAAAACGGAACACATCTAACCCAGATTTACTTGTGAAAAATATCCTCATCTACCGGAAGGGAGCAGGCCGGTCCCTGGAAAGTCAAATGCAAGTGTGTCAGTGACGCAAAAGGAGAGGATGATGAGTAGGGTCGTGTAGGTAAATCGGAACGACAAGACTTCTACTTTGCTTGACATCATTGTCCAAATCCAAAGGGTCCTTTCTGGAGCAAGTGGTCATGGGAAACTTGGCTGAGTCTACATTGCCTAAAAAGTTGTGGTCCAGGGAAGGCAACTCTCTTGAGCAACAACTGATGCAAGCGGAAATTGTTGTGTTAAAAGGATGTTTGGGTTGCAGTGTTTTTTAAGAGTAAAGCTTAAAACTTGTATGATGTATTAGAGGTTAAATCACTAATAGAACAAGTCTCAGTGCTGCCTTTGACACTGTGGATCACAATATATTACTAGATCATCTGGAAAAATGTATCGGTCTCTCAGGAACCATCCTTTCATGGTTTTGGTCCTACCTTTCGGATAGGACGTATCGTGTTAGTTTCTGTAATATGACCTCTGAGCCATCTGCTGTGGCGTTCCACAGGGCTCAGTTCTTGGCCCCCCTCCTTTTCAGTATTTATATGTTCCCACTTGGTATTATTATTCGTAAGTATAAATTTTGTTTCTATTGACATGGAGATGACTTTCAACTGTGTCTGACAATGGAGGAAAAAGCTCAGCTAAATTGTGGAAATCTGTTGGCCTGCCTCACTGACATAAAAAGATGGATGTCATTTATGTCTTGGGTCCTAACCTCCAAAAAACTGAAATGTTAATAATCAGTCCAGTTCAATGTTGTGACTGCTCTGAACATTGACAATTACCCAGAGTTCTCATCTCATCTCATTAGCTGCACCGCTTATCCTCAGTATGGTCACGGGGGTGCTGGAGCTCATCCCAGCAATCATCGGGCAGTGGGCAGGGGACACCCTGAATTGGTTGCCAGCCAATTGCAGGGCACACAGGGAGAGACAACTCGCTCGCTCATTCACACCTAGGGACAATTTGGACCGGCCAATTCACCTGAAATGCATGTCTTTGGAATGTGGGAGGAAACCGGAGTGCCCGGAGGAAACCCATGCAAGCACTGGGAGAACATACAAACTCCTCACAGGTAGGCTGGTAGCTGGATTTGAACCCACACAGGAGGTTCCCAAGACCTTAGGACTGTGCCGCACACGCGCTAACCACTGCGCCGCCGTGCTGCCCATTATTACTTAGAGGTACTTAGTATAAAATGCTGGTGTCACATTTGACCCTAATCCGTCATTTTGGTAACAAGTTAAAAAATATTACATGCATAGCTTTTTTTCCATCTTCGCAACATTCATAAGCTTCACCCAATGTTGTCCCACTTTGATGCTGAAATCATGATTCATTTGTTTGTTTCCTCCGGTCTCGATTACTGTAGGTAAAAAAAACCTTGTGATGAACCTGAATCCATACAATGAAGAAAAACCTCCTGTTTTAAATTGTATTTTATTTTATTCTTTAATTAAAATTATATAAAAAGATTAAAACTTATACAACCCTGGTGAGAAGCAATAGCTTATCTGTGTTGGAGGCCCTTTTTTGTTAAGTAATACTTCTGTGCAAGCATATTCCCAGAAATCCCTACTGTTCAAATTGAACATATTACGTTCCTTCACATGCTTGCGTAAGTGGCCCTGTGGGATAGCTAATGCCTGAGGAAATGTAAAATGTTCCCCTTCATCACACACTACACTCATTGACTGAATGGAAGCTCATGCATTCTATAGTGACTTTGTTCGTCACCCCTTAACAATTCAAAGCGTTTTGAATTATGAATGTAAAACCAAATCATTGTACAGTGAATCACATTTTAGGTCTGGATACCTCTCTGATTTGCATCATCGTTGTGTTCTGCGTTCTGATTGGGTTAACTGTCTATCTCAAGGGTCGGGGACCTTTTTGACCCAAAACGCCATTATAACAAAATACCCCTACCGCTCACCCATTCAAATTGCTCTTAGTTCTAGGCTGGCGTTTTTGACTGATTACAGTTTTCTGTAGGTTTTTATCATTGAGTGCCTCAACAGTGAAACTAAATTGTTTAAAGAGCTTCCATATGAACAATTACTTAACGACATACAGCCAAAAAACTGTTGGTGTAAAACATCAACTGTAAACGATAGTTGGGTTATGTGCTTTATATACTTGAGTGAACCACTTAGCAGATTAGCATTGCAATAGACTTGCTTCCACTCTTGTCAGATATGAAATGAATGTGTCCAATTTTACCAACGAGTATTTGTATGAAAAGAGCCATATATGGCTCGTGAGCCATAGGTTGCTCGGTCTATCTGCTTCTTCTCTTCTTCTTTTGTGCTTTAATATGTACATGCCCGTATAACATCTTGCCATATTTATGATATGCTGTGTTCGTGTAAACTCTCTAGCGATTTCAAATTTCTTTAAAACTCATAATGTTAACAAAATCCAATTTTTAAACATAATCAACGTACAATTTAATCTATCATGGGTTCTTTTTGGAACGTAACACCTGTGATAAACGAGTGTTCACTGTACCGGGAAAATAATTATTTGTAAGAAACCTGAAACTCAATGTTTATTTCAAACTCTGCATTTGGGAAAACATTTCTATAAATAAATGGAAAATATGAATGAAAAACAAAATATAAACTGACAAACAAATCTTCAACCAACAAATCGGTCAATCAGTCAATCAATCAAGCGAGCGAGCGACCAACCAAGATATCAACCGACCGACCAACCAAAAGATCAACCAACCAACCAACCCTTCAATCCAAACAATCCAATCAATCAATCAATCCAGCCAGCCAGGAATCAAGGGACCAACCACCCAACCAACCAACCACCCAACCAACCAACCAACCAACCAACCAACCAACCAACCAACCAACCAACCAACCAACCACCCAACCAACCAACCAACCAACCAACCAAAACTAATTGCAATGTATGGTGTATAAGAATTTTCAGATTAATGTGAGAATAAATCGTAGCATATCGTCACTTTTAGCCATATCACAAGAATATTTTAACACCCTCCTATGATGGGACAAACACTCCAAGACTGGTATCTTCTGAGCTAGCTAGTAAAAGGCAACAAATATAAACAAACAAAAATAAACATCTGACTTCTTCTGTTTGCAAAGCAAGGGCCACAGGAAGTTATTTTTAACAAAAAAGTTGGAACTTTCAAGTAAGTTAACATGTTTAAACTAACATAACGTAGCTGGTTTAAGTGACCCCTTTGGGCTGTTTGTAAATAGATTTAATAGAATTGATATATCCTATTTCCTAAACAATATAATTCAAAAATGTGAAAACATCTCCTAAAAATGATGCGTTCATACTTATACAATAAATGTCACTGGCTCAATCAAGCAAAGAGATAAAATGGTCATACTAACGACTATTAAACACAAAAAAACAATGTCATTGATCAGAGGCAGTAACTGAAATAGCCATATCCCATGGGGTCAATCATGCGCTAATCATCCCTGCTGACGTCTATAGGAAGGGCCGAGGGCCAAACATTCCAGTCTACATGCTCCTTGGGTTTTTATTTAGGCCAACCGCAAAACAGCCGTGAAGTGGAAAGGCGGACAAACAAACTCGAAATAGATGAAAGAGTGTGGGAAAGACAGTGAGGCATATCACATTCTGTGCTTCTGCTTTGGAAATTGTTGGCGGGAAAGGCTTTGTTTTGTCCTGTCAGCTGCTCAGTGAAGTTATCAGTGTTTGACCCTTATGTTATTTGTTTGCTGTTTTTTCACTCTGTTGAATAGTTGCCAAATTGGAGATTTTCTGTGTTTTCTTACTCAAATTCAGCAATGCCTTGTCATAACCAAATACATACTTTGCTTTGTATAAGTATTTGTATTTTAATCGTATGCACCAAAAAATTGCAGACCTACCTGTCAAAACACTAGCGGCTAGTGACTAGCCTGTAATGATTATTTCAACCATTGTTTTTACCGGGATTTATTTCAAGGAATGCTTAAATTGCGCTGTGAGCAACAATTGGCTGGCAAACTATTCATCTCTTTAAAGTCTTTATATTACATGTTTTACCCTGGAGTGCCATGTCTAACCTCGTTGAATACAATGTTTCACAACGTTGATATCAATGAAAATAAAGACAATTCAATGCAATTCAATTAGCTAAACCCAAGCTACCATCTAACCTACTTTAAATGTAGCCATGCTAATTTATAATACTTATTTTAATCTAGTGTCCAACATGAACGCAAACAGACCTGTAAAAGCTGTTTGATAGTTTAAATGCTACCCAGTAGAAAATAACAATTAAACAAATCTTGTTTTACCATTATTTATTTTAAGGAAAGCTTTATCAAAAAGCTCTATGATTTATGGCAGGCTGGCTAGCTAATTAGCCAAACCTGAGCTGCCAACTAACCTTCTTTAAATGAAGCCCTGATAATTTATTTGCTAAGCTAACATCACAGAACCATGGTCTTGTACTGTGTCGCATTGCCATCTACCAAATGTTTTGAAACCGAGGGCTACTTTTTAAACATGAAATTTGATGATGATAATAATAGTAATAATAATAATAGTAATAATAATAGGCAGCACGGCGAGTGATTAGCGCATCCACAACACAGTTCTGAGGTCATGGAATCAAACCTTCCTGTGTGGAGTTGCGTGGGTTTCCTCCGGGCACTCCGGTTTCCTCCCACATTCCAAATTTATGCATATCAGGTTAATTAGACGATCCAAATTGTCCCTAGTTGTAGATAGATAGATAAACTTGACTGGACACTCAAAAACGCATCACCGAGAGTACTTTATTTATTCACACCTTTTGTTTGTGATGAGCGTGAAGACCTCCCGGTGTCCTATACATTGATAAAATAACTCATGTTATGCCTCTGTTGTTCAAATGTAATTACCATATTGTAATAATAAGAAATAGGGTTAAACTAGTCTCAGACGACCACTAAAACATGCGTGATTTATGTATATAAATCAATAAGTACATTACTAAACAATTTTTTTCAGACTGTATTAAGGTGGGGCGTGTCTGAAGTGTCCTTAAAAATTTGAAAGGTAGAACATTTTCCCTATTAATGATGTGTTAACAATGCCCAACTGAGTTCAAACAGCCCTTAATAATATATTTTTTTTAAATCCCAACACACCTATCTGCTTTTATCTAACTTTTAGCAAAGCTGTTTGGGCCGTGTACTACATTAGGTAGGAGAAATGGGGGAGTGTTTTGATGAGTGACTTTATACTCATCACTGCAGTTTTTGTTAGTGTAGCATTACAATGGTAAAACTAAGAAAAAGTCCTGTTTTGAGTACAGTACAGTCTAAAAGCCACCCCCAGCACCCAAAAGATGGAAAAAAGACGATTTCATACGAGAGCATCTACTTACTTCCATGTGCAACATAAGGAGCTTGACAGAGGCTGCAAATAAGCCACAAGTCTGAGAAATGATGTCAGTGAGTAGAAAATTTCCAGATTCCGTATATCCTATCCATACCTACAGTATGTCACAATATTGAGTACACCCCTCACATTTCTGCAGAGATTTCATTAAAACACTTAATAGAACATCACTGAAGAAACATCACTTTGACACAATGAAAATAAGTATGTAAACAAAGACGTTGGCTTACTGAAAATATATCCTCTGGTCTGATAAGACAAAGATTAATTTATTTGGCTTAGATGGTGTGAAGCATGTGTGGTGGCAACCAGGTGAGGAGCGCAAACATGTTTGTGTAGTCCCTCAAGTCAAGCATGGTGTTGGGAGTTGCATTTCATTAAGGGAAACAAATACTCAAGTTCATATTGTGAAATAGTGGAGCAGAGAATGATCCCCTCTCTCCAGAAACTGGGGCGCAGGGCAATGTTCCAGCCTGTCAATGATCCTAAATACAAATATAAGATGACCAAAGTTTTTCTAAAGGGGGCTAAGTGTAAAGTGAATGGACTGGGCAAGCATGTCTCCAAATCTCACGCCAATAGCATATCTTTGGGCCATTCTCGTCTCAAAGATCTCAATATCCCCTAGCTTTGTCATGTTTCATGGAGAAGTGGAAGAGCATTCCAGTAGCAATCTTGTGAAATCGATGGCCAGGAGGATTAAACTGGTTTTGCAAACGCATGGTGGCCACACAAAATACTGAACTTCAGGAACTTTTTACAAAAGGGTGTATTCACTTTTGTTACCAGGTTATTACTAATGGCTATATTCAGAGATTTTTTAGAGGAAAAATACATTTACACTGCTATAAAAGCTTTACACAGTCTACCTTTCTTTGCGTCATAGCGATGTTTTTTCAGTGTTGTTCAATTAAAAATTATGATGCGAAAAACTCTGCCGAAATGTGAGGCGTGTACTCAATTTTGTGAAATACTCTATGAAGACCCTGATCAAGTCAGTCGAAGATCAAATTTCATAGATAATCACAATCACCAATCGTTGGTGAGCTATTTCCAGAACCGATCGGTGGGATACCAGGTGTTCACAGAGGGTACCTTGTTGCTGACCCCTGATATCATATATCCTAAGTTGGCAATCTCAGATTCAATTACTTTCCAAATAAAATTCAGGTAACAGCGATTTGTTTGAGGGCTCAAGATTATGAGATTTGATCTCTACATTATTCTTGTAATATATATTTAAATATCAATAAACATGTTATCTTACTGGGCAGCATGGCGGCGCAGTGGTTAGCGCGTGTGCGGCACAGTTCTAAGGTCTTGGGAACCTCCTGTGTGGGTTCAAATCCAGCTACCAGCCTACCTGTGCGGAGTTTGTATGTTCTCCCAGTGCTTGCATGGGTTTCCTCCGGGCACTCCGGTTTCCTCCCACATTCCAAAGACATGCATTTCAGGTGGATTGGCCGGTCCAAATTGTCCCTAGGTGTGAATGAGCGAGCGAGTTGTCTCTCCCTGTGTGCCCTGCAATTGGCTGGCAACCAATTCAGGGTGTCCCACTGCCCGATGATTGCTGGGATGAGCTCCAGCACCCCCGTGACCATACTGAGGATAAACATGTCCAATTACCGATTATATTGTGTATAACAATAATTTTTGTACCCCAAAAATAATTCAAAGTTTGGGTGCGCGTTGTACACAAGGTTTAACTATATATGTGCAAGCGCCAAATCCTAACCACTACACAGCCATTGATTACAGATGACGTGTAAAAAGGGATTAGACTTTATCTCATTACAAAACTATTTTTATGGGGCCATTTGCCTCTCAATGTGATCATGAGATGAAATCTGATGCCTTTTAATGTGTAATGTATATCACTGAAGGTTCAGTGGTCAGGATTTGGCACGCTTACCCCTGCCACCTTGGTTCGTTTTAAAAAAAAATAACTCAGTCTTTCCGGCGTGCAAACATGTAATAAGAAAGGCACAATACAAATAACAAATAGCAGCAAGGAAAAAAATAACAGCAATTTGTCTTTTTTGTTGAAAAAATAAAACTATTTTAAAAATATCCAAATTAAAATATATAAGTTTCAATTAAAAATTAGTATAGCCGGAATCCTAAGGGAGCCGTTTTGAATTGATTTGGCCGAAGGCAGAGGGGTTGGAGTGTAGGGCAGGGAGAGAGTTCAGAGTCCTGACTGCCTGATGGAAGAAGCTAGTGATGGCAAAATGAAGCCCCATAATGAAGCAGTGAAGCGACAAAGAAAGTAAAAGGGATATAAATAGCAAAAAAAAAAAAAAAACAAAAAAAAAAAAAACACAATAATATTTGGACCATCGCCAACCCAATTGCCCAAACACCCAAACAAGTTAGGCACCTTGGCACCCAAGTTGGTCATGCTTTCGTCCCTCCAGATGAAATGGGACACCAGAAAGCGGCCATGTCACTCGGGTCAGGGTGACACAACACACTCTTTTGTTCAACAGCAGGCCCGACAGCTTTCACTGGTTTACCCCTGCCGCATCATACGGGTGCCCAGCCCATCCTTAAGAACGCGTCTACAATCCCACTATCCTTTCACAACACCTCTCCACTCCTTTCTATCACCAACAAGAGCTCTAGCTTCCATTGGAGTGTATTAATGAGTATTAGAGTAAGAGTGTATCATGAATTATTCTGTGCTACGTTGTGCTTCTGCAACAAGTTTTCTTTTTTCGGTAGTGAATTTTACCTACTTTTAAAAAAAACTTTCACAGGGTACAGATGAAGCAGGGGTGCATAGATGTGTGATAGCAAGTTTGTAAAGAATTTACACCTTGTATTGGGTAATTATTGCATTTTATAGCTCTTATTTTATTTTCTAACACAAGGATACTGATAGAAATGTGAATTTCCCTAGAGGGATGAATAAAGTATATCTACCTATCTATCTGTCTGTCGGCCGGTCGGTCGGTCGGTCGGTGATTCGCAGTACCGAAGGGTACTTTCAACTCCGGGGACATTTCTTTGCTTTCATTTTGAACTACACTCAAAGCTAGCAAATAATTTCCTGAATCAGTGGGATGCTACACCCACTTTGTGGGCCTTCAAACGTCACCGCTTACATAATCAACACACACCTTGATTCGCAGTTCATGAACCTAAACCACCTAAAATACTCAGCACACGCTTCAGGGTCGTAAGCCGAGCAGTACATCACAAGAAGAAGCTGTCTTTCAGCCTGCTGGTTCTGACTCTGAGCGACTGCAGTCTTTTCCCTGACGATAGCCTGTTGAAGAGGCTATGAGATGGGCCGTCTGCAATCCTAGTGACTTCGCGATTGAAGGGGAGTTGATTGATGTCCAAAAGGGGCAGGTGGGACACCAATTACCTTTTTTCGGCTAACCTCACGATGCGCTGCAGGGTCTTTCGGCACGTCACGTGAAGACGCCATACCATACGGTGATGCAGCTGGTCAGGATCCTCTCGATAGTGGGAGCATGATGGGGGTCAGGGCATTTGCTCTCTTAAGAAAGCATAGGCGTTGATGGGCTTATTGAGCCAGGGATGTGGGATATTATTGCTCCAGGTCCTCGCTTATATGCACACCCAGGAACTTGGTACTGCTCATCCTCTCCACTGCAGCACTGTTGATAGTGAGTGAGGCATTTTGAGGAAAGATCAATTGCCGTTTTTACAAAACAGAAAATGCCGTTTACAAGGATGATCCTGATTAAACAGTGGAACAACATCTGGCGACATTGGCGAGGGCTACGAGAGGCCAACGGCTTCTTTAGCGTCATTAGCTCTCGTTAACATGACACTCGAGTTGAAGCCGCCGCTTAAACCCGTTGAGTGGCATTGCTCCCAGACACATTAAATACCCCGCTGTCTCCGAAGCCAAAAAAGGACATTTATTTGGTTTATATGCTTTGCTACACAAAACCGTTTGATTCTGTATGACGACGAGGCATCGGGACATCGTTGTGCTGTAACTAAGCCGATTGTGATGGAGCGACAAGTCATCATGCTGTGACTAATGGGCAATGACGCCTCTTCGTGTGACCATGTGTTGTTTTTTTTTTGCCAAGCTTTTTTCAGTCTTTTTTTTTTATCCTTTGAAGCCTGGCGGAGAGAGAATACAAGAACGCAGCAAATCTAGAGTACAGCCAGTGCTTTTGCAGAAATTCCCGTCGGTCGCTTTCATTCGAACATTTTCCTCCTTTCATTCTTACATTTTCACGAGTTCTTAGGAGTTTGTTCTTTTGACGTGTCTTTAAAATTGACTTGGGTGGAGATGCACAGCTTGTGATTGGCTTGTTTAGTTATTTACTAGGAATGTCCCCCAAGTTTGGGTAATTTTTTAATGGAAACACTAACAATAAAGACTCCATGATCAAAAACCTTCTTATATAGTGCATGTATTTGTGTATGACGCACTTTTTCATTTACCTAATAATAAAAGGTTTTACGGTAATATATTACCGTAATTGAGCAATAATTGATCAGTCAAAAAATATTGCTGATTTATTTTCACACCTACATGTTTTCACAACCTGGGGAAAATTTGAGCTCTTCAATGCTATTTTTGATTGAAAATTCGAAAAAAAGTGAAAATGTACTTGACATGTATCCTGATGCCACAAGGGTTAAAGCTAATAGTCAGCCTAAGTTAAAGCCTTAATTTGTCAAGGAGATTTCCTTCTTCTGGCCGTAACTCCGGGATTAAAACGTTTTGCTGTTTTCCTTAACTCAAAAGTTAAAGCAACTTGAATAAACTAACATATTCAAAACCATTCTATTCCTCTTGTTTAACTCAAGAATAAAAACAGGTTTAATGCTTTATATCAAAAATAAAAACAGGTTCAATGCTTTAACTAAAAAGTTAGAGCAGTGTTAATGCTTAACTTTAGAGGTAAAGCTTTGTTTTGACCAAACACATGTCAAGTCATTCCCTTTTTCCCTTGCTTTAATGCTTAACTCTAAAGGGACAGTGTGTAATATTTAGTGCCACCTAGTCCTCCAAAAAAACCATTCATCCAGTAAAAAAAAACACAAAAAAAAAATATTTATCTGAATACAAGGTAAAATACACAAACCAATGGTCTTGTCTATTAAAAAAAAAATCACAGATTGAGAAATATGTGTTTCTTTTCCATTGTGTAATCCCTTCTTAGATCTGCGCCATGTTCTTCAGGCATCCTCACTTGATGCTTTGTTTTTTCTCGCCACCTTGGACTGTGATTATTTAATTCTACAATTCTTATTATATTTCTCATATGAATGCTTCTTCCGCCAGATGACCCCTTGCCAAATCTGGAATCCACCGACATGGTCATGCCACATTAGTAGTTGAATGTAGGATCGTTGTCTTTAATCCCTTCATAACAAATTTAGCTCTTGAAAACAACTCATCCAAATTTCAAAAAAGTTGTTTACTTATTGATTTACAGTATATCTTGAGACAATTTTTCAGAAAAACTTTTTCTCTTCGAAATGCTAAGATTATACCGTACGATTAAGTTTTCCCGACTGCCTTCTTTTGATGTTCTTCTTTTTAGTGAAGAAGTTGTAGTCCAGGGTAGAACAAAGACAGTTATGTAACTATTGGTATTGCCTTTTTAGGCCTGCACTGATTTTAAGGCTGTTGGTCGAACCTTTAAGAAATGTAAACCCTCAACAGTTTGCTGGACTGTTCATAAACAATTATATGTCTATACGATGTCAACATTGACTGGCACATATCTTTGGAAAGACTCTTGTGATTTAAGATGACAATTCAAAATGTGCTCATCACAGAAACATCACAATGAGTCTGAAACAGGATACATGAAAACTATAAATCCGGGGTAGCTCACTACAAGTCTCCTGGAAGGCAGCTCATGAGATCATTTTTTGCAAACTTGGAGTCGTTGCATCCAGGACTATCCATAGAATCCAACTGTGTGCAATATGTACTCCAAACCCTTGATATTGCTGACCAATTAAAAAATAAATCCACCCAGAAGCATTTTTGCAACGTTAGACGTTCCTTGTGTAATCTGTTTGGTCGCATAATTTCCATTTACAAACAAACAGACCCATGAAATTATTTTTAATATGGCCGTTAGCCTTTGAACTTTTTTCACTGTCCACAGCCTGCATTAGCCTATAAGGACTGATAAAAGGGAGATCGCCTTCTTTAGCTTAGAATATCTTTAGCCAGTAGTAACCAATCCAAATGATGATTAACACTCTGGTTAGCCAGTGAAATTCGCAACATAAAAATATACACATTTACGTTGTGTATTCAAATTAGATCCCAAAATATACATGCACAACCCACTCATGATTCATTTTTACCTACCATTACTATGCGCACGTGTCCAGAATCATTGATTCACTACTTAGACGAGAAGTAAAACGTTTACAACTCTTTCAAAATGTCTAAAATACCGTTTCTATAGCTGTAAACTTGTCGTCTTTAAATGCCCAAATTTGGAAACAGCTTGACCTAGCCTTAGAAAAATATTTAAAATACAATAATTTGTTTTTCAGATAGTGATCAAATTTGACAAGGTACCTAGTAAAGCTTCAAGCTTTTGTCTCACCTGTTGTTCAGCTGAGATGCCCATGCAGGCATTTGTTTGCAAAAAGTTAAAAATAAGCAAATATAAAAACCTTCTGTTTCTGTGTGTTCCAACTCAGATCAATATTAGTAGCACTTGCAGTGATTATTTCAGTTTGGGACCAAACTTGAGTCTTACCTTTCAAAAGAGACCAGAACCGTCTATATTGTCCAAGCGGTTCAAGAACAGCATTAAATTTAGTTTAGGTACATCTTGGATTGGGACTTTAGGCTAACTTTACAGAACGTTAAGGGGTTAAAAGTTCTGCACCATCGTTTCCGTCTGAACGACTGACTTCATGCATGCCAACAAATTTCAGTTTGTTGACTGGTTGTGGGGCTTTTTCCTACTTTCCCTGCAATTTTCAATCATGTTTTATAGCAAACAGACCCTCCTTACTGAATGAGCTAAAACCTTGGCTCCTGCTGATGACTAGCACCACATGAAGTGGGAAAGATGTTGTCATTCCCCTCCTCAGGCTGTTATTTTACTCTAAAAACGGGTCAAAAATAATCCAAGTTTGGGCAAAAAAATGGACCAACCCAAATATAAAACATTTTTTTCTATTTAAAAAAAAATGAAATAGTACATAAGTGTATTCATTTTACACTAAATAGTCAGGGTAGTTTTGTTTAGAAGAATCCAAACAATTGAGGTTTTTGTGAAAAAACTCCAAAAATATGTTGAATTGAATATTTGGGTGGTTCCCATTTTTGACCCAAGTGTTTTTAGAGTGTGAAGAAAGAAAACAGGCACAGGGGGAGATTGTTGTAAATAGGTCACAGCCAGTACCCTGTCTCAACGTTTTAGTTGGCCTCTTTGCTGCCTTGACTGGATTTCTGTTTTATTTTAGAGATATTGCTTGCTTCAGATAATAAACACACAGGGCAGAATTTAACTATAACTCCAAATAAGCATTTGAGTAATAAGTTCAACATGTCCCAGCAACAACAGTAAATTCTATAAATACCTGCGACAAATGCCAAAAACATCTGCGACACAAATGCAAAAATCATTGACGATGTGCATTTGATTGTTGAAAAGAAAGCCAACAATTATGTTTAACAGGTAAAATTAGCCACATTTTGGGGAATGGACCCAAGCGCAGACACACAAGCTGAATGACAAGTTTACTGAGAGAAAATAATTAACTAAAAGTGCTCTGCCCAGAGGAGAACAAGAAACCAAAAACACAGTCCAGAAAAAAACTATGACAGGCAACGTTGAGGCAGTCCAGGATCTATCAAAGACAGGTAACAAGTGGTCAAGAAACATACGGAGGCAGGAACATCAAAATGGCAAGTAAAGATCTGACAGCTTCTGCTGTCGGCACATTCCTTAAATACCACTTTTGATTCATGTTACGTGCGGGTATGAAGACTAGCCAATCTGCCAGTTCTTACACTCTGGAGGACGATTGCTTGTTGGATCCGAACATTTTTAAGCGACAGGCCATTCACTGACATCTTCTGGTTAAGAACCTGCTCGGGTTGGCACGAAAACACAATGCAGAAGCAAGGAGAAGGGCAACGATGGGTCATGTATTCTGTGCAGTTTTAGTACACAGAAAATCAAGGCAACAGTATCTTGATCACCACAGACAGTTGTCGCGGTCCAGAGGCAGGCAAGGTGTCAGTGATCCAGTGAACTCACGTTGGCAAGAATGACAGTCCAAATCTACAGCAGGCGGAATTTGTGGTCGGGTGTAGAGACAAAGGTTCAGTTCACTGAAAGTATACCGAGGCTGGGACAACGCTATAACAAGACCAGAGTGGCAACAAACTAGCAAACATACCCCAAAACAGGAGTGCCTAAATAGTGAGCAAGAGAGGTGGTAAGGGTGCAATTAAGGCAAGTGACACTAGGTGTGAGAGGATATCAGAGCCAAGGAGGAAGTGACCAAAAGAGAAAAAGGCAAAGCGAGAGCGGGAAACAGAGAAAACCAAACCTGACAGCCAGACTGTGACACTTCCAGAGCACAGCTCTAAACAAACATTTCTAACAGTACCACTGGTGCAACTGTTTTTTATTAGTTGTTTAACGCCTGATTTCATTTCTCATCTCATCTCATCAGCCGTACCGCTTATCCTCATTAGGGTCGCGGGGGGGCTGGAGCCCATCCCAGCCATCTCCGGGCAGTGGGCAGGGGACACCCTGAACTGGTTGCCAGCCAATCGCAGGGCACACAGGGACAGACAACTCATACGCTCATTCACACCTAGGGACAATTTGGACCGGCCAATTCACCTGAAATGCATGTTTTTGGAATGTGGGGGGAAACCGGAGTGCCCGGAGGAAACCCACGCAAGCACAAGGAGAACATACAAACTCCGCACAGGAAGTCTGGAGCTGCATTTGAACCCACGACAGGTTCCCATGACATGAACTGTGCCGCACAAGCGCTAACCACTGCGCCGCCGTGCTGCCCTGATTTCATTTATTTGTAGCATATTGGTAGTACAGTAATCCGTTGTTTTTTTTTACGGGGGTTGCCTTCCAAAATGTTCCTCGATAGCCAAAACTCACAAAGGATAAACATTTAATTATTCATTAGATTTCAGGAACATATATACAACTGTAACAAAATAACAACTACACATTACAAATAGAAACAGAGTACAAAATGGTAGTTCAATGACTGGATTGTAATCGTGCAACAAAATTGGAGAGCTTTTCCTTTTAGTGTAAGAAAGCGCTAGCTCTAAACTAGTTTCGGGATCCTCGGTATGAGCCAGGTATCTGTGATGAATAAAAAAACAAGAACCACAAATGTAGCAGTTTCTGTCAATTGTAGCTTCAGGTCATCCTTTTTATGGGTAATGGATCTGGCGTTGTTGAGTTATTGGCTCGGCAGGGGTGGCTTGTGAGAATTATTGCGTAGCTAAACTGAATGCCGGACTTGCAGCCCCGCTAGTGATTCCTCTCCTGATGCTGCCTCCTGAACCGTTAACAACCAATGGAGCAAATGGTGGTGATAAGCATTTCATTGAGCTCTTCTGACTTTCCCTTGAATCTGATTTATAAATTTATTTTCAAAGTAACGAGCCCCTAAAATACTACCATGCTTCGCTTTTTGTTATGCGAGACATTGACTTGTGCGCCCATCCAGCTGTTTGACTGACAGCATTCACCAACGTAACACAGTCACGCACACGGACAGTCATGCCCACCCAACACACACACAGCCCTCCAAACCTCGTGATAGCATTTGCTGTGTGTCTGCTTCAAAACAATATGCACCATTAAAATCCGCAAAATATCAAAATAAGTAAACCGTGATACAGGGATTATTATAAAAGATTGTTTAAGACGATACATTTTTTACCCGGAAGACACTATAAATTTGGCCACATTTGCAGGTTCACTAGTTGCACCTTCAAGCTCTTTATTAGTTGTGATTGCTTCAGCAAGGCACAACTACATTGCCAAGTGCTGTAAGCAAGCACAACTATTATAGTCCCCCGAGATATTATTATTATTATATCTATCTTCTTCCGCCGAATTTTAACGGGGAACTCCTCCCAGAGCTTTTCGAGTACCACATCGATTCATACACCAAAAATTCCGGCCTGACCAGGACTCTTGTGGCTTGTCTTTTGACAGTTGCGGGGCCCAGGGGACCAAAAAAAGTCCCCATCCGGAATAATGGGTTTTGAGATTCTCCCATCCAAAATACATGGGCCCATTCATTTCTATGGGTAGTCATGGAAACGAGGGCTTTTCCAGAGTGTAGTCATAGTAAGCAGGGACTGTCCAGGGTGGCTTGAGGGGGCCCGACCCACATTACCATTAGCCAGCCCAAACATTAGCGCAAGCTAGCTGTAAACACTGTTGGTGATTAGTTGGGCTGGCACAGCCAGCCCAAGTATTTGTGCAAGCTAGCTGTAACACTGTCGGCAATGCTAACTTCTTCATAGTAACATTTTTTTGTAACAGCTATATTTTAACGACTTCATATTTACAAATTATGCTAATGGCGTCATGTTAATGAGTTATGCTAACAGGCACGTTCTAAAAAGTGATGCTAACGGATAAATGCTAACTTCTTCATGCTAAAAAAATTTGGTAAAGGCAATATTTTAACGACTTCATATTTACAAATTATGCCAATGGTCTCATGTTGATGAGTTATGTTAATGGGTAACTGCTAAAGAGTGATGCTATCGGCTAAATGCTAACTTTTTAATGCTGAAAAATTATTCTAATGCTAACATGCTAACGACTCAGCAAATTGAATGGGCTCAATGCATTCCGGATCGGCCAATTCATTCAGAACCAAGTAAAAATGTACAAATACAGCTTTCCCAGTTAATAACTTTATGTTTTATTTCCATATCATCTTCCAGATCAATCACAACTCTTACAATTGACGCGGGAATTGTCTAGTGATTTATTTGCTGTTTTCCTTGTTTATTCAGAACTAGTTTTTTCCTCATATTTTCATAGAACCTTGGACCGTCTGCTAACTCCCCCCTGCTGATCTTCTCACAGTCACAATTCCAACCGATTTTAAGATATTCAAAAAATGTTAAAAACAACAAGCCCAATTCAACCAGCTCAACATCAAGCTGAAAACCGCTCGGAGTCACTTTCTATCAGCTACTGGCTACAGTTGGATTTGTTTACCACTGAGACCGAAATTGGTATCGATCGACTCCTCTGGCCGTTGTCGAGAAAGCAAACAAGGGCATTTAACGAACGTTCCTCCAGGGCACGGAGCTGATGTGGGATCAAACGGCATACAGCTGGCCTATTTGAGACCCAAATGTCGACGGGAAAGCGTAAGCATGCTAATCGCTGCTGACGCATGCTAGGTGAGCGGCGGTGACATGTTGGAAACTCATCCGGCAGATGGCTCGGGAAGAGGCCCTCAAACAGGGAGCACTTTCATCAATCTGATTATGCTGTTTTTATTTTTAGCCCCTCCGTGGCAGTTACCAGTAGCCATTCATTGAATTTTGCCCCATTAGCTTCTCATGTGGAGCTCTCGAACTGCTGCTGTGGGTACAAACACAATCTTAAGTTCATCTGTGGGAACAATCTTCTGCTGTAACTATTGGTAAAACACGTCTATCTTTAGGAGAGATGAGAAAAAGGGTAGTCGCTATAAAAGTGAAAGCATTGAACAAGCTTTGGTCGTTGCTGTTTTGAAGAAAAACATTTACTGACAAAGTCTGTCATCCCAATCAGGACTAACGAACCAGAAATTTATCAATTTGTTTTGGTGAGTATCTTCTATTTAGCTTCAACAGTTTCACAGAAACTTGAACTAATTTTATATCATTGGTAGGGCAGCAGACCACATTTGTACAAGAGAAGTTATTCTCAAAACATTAAATTTTTATAAGTGGAATTATGTTTAATTCAGTCCTGTCGGCTAAAAGTAGCATACTATTTAAAGATAATGAATCACATTTTGTTTTCGTGTTTTAGCTATGAGACTCCTTCTCCGGAAAGACTTATACGTGTTAACTAATTTAGTTTTTCTATTTTGGGAAATATCAAATTGCAAAAATTTTATTTCACAACATTTTTAATTGTCATTTTTTATTTACTCTTTAAAAGCAATACTACTTTTGAGTATTGAAGCAATACAGATGTAAAATTGTATTCATGCCTATGCTCACTTTGCACAGTGTTGACTATTTTGCACAATGTTGACTATTTTTGCACTAATACGATCCCAAAACTGTATGTAACATCCTACATGCCCACATTTCTTGTGTAAATATTGTGTAAATTATAACCTTTATCTTCTTTGTTCCCTTATATTGTGTAAACTATAACCTTATCTTCTTTATTTCTTTATCTTCTTTATTTTCTTTTATCCTCACTGTTAAATGTGAAACTGGAGTACCACGTCCTATTTCGTTGTTACAATATGTTTTTACCCATTTTGTAACAATGACAATAAAGGTATATTCTATTCTATTCTATTCTAAGTTGCTAGTTGATTTTTATTATTTTTTAAAATTTTAACTGAAATATCCATCCATCCATTATTTGCACTGTTTATCCTCAGTAGAGTCGCGGGGGTATTGGAGCCCATATCAGCTGTCCTTGGGCAGTGGGCAGGGGACACCCTGAACTGGTTGCCAACAGTCTCAAAGCTCACAGATACAGACAACTCACTTGCTCATTCAGACCTAGGGACAATTTGAACCGGCCAATTAACCTGACATGCATGTATTTGGAATGTGGGAAGAAACCAGAGTGCCCGGAGGAAACGCACGCAGGCACTGGGAGAGCATGCAAACTTACACGAGGAGGCTGCGGTAGCTGGACTTGAACCCTGAACATCTGCCCCGTGGGGCTGCGGTCTATTCACTCGGCCGCAGTGCCACCTTAAACTGAAACATTATCTTCAAAATAAAAATACTTCCGCAAAATGATTTGCTCCAACCTCCTGTGAACCTTAAATCAAAGGAATGGTTAAATATCTACTCAGGGGTGGGTAGAGAAGCCAAACTTTGTACTCAAGTAAAAGTACTGTTCCTTCAGAATAATATTACTCAAGTAGAAGTAAAAGTAGTTATCCAAATACTTACTTGAGTAAAAGTAAAAAAGTACTCGTTGAAAAAATAACTGCAGTACTGAGTAACTGTAACAACGTCTTATTTATTGATTTTTAAATCTTTTGATCTATCTACCTTGGTCATATCCCTTCAAAAGGGGTGACCGACAGCAAGACAAACACATACAATAACAAAGAAAATTAAAGGGAAAAAATAGCAAAAACACACACACACATTTTTGGACCTTGGCCAACCCAAATGCCCAAACACCCAAACAAGTTAGGCACCTCAGCACCTAAGTTGGTCATGCTTTAATCCCTCCAGATGAAACGGGACACAAGAAAGCGGCAATGTCACTCGGGTCAGGGTGACACAACACACTCTTTGTTCAACAGCAGGGCCCGACAGCTTTGAAATGAAATGAAATGATCAGCATTTTTATAGCGCTTTTCAAGTCAATGACTTCCCAAAGCGCTTTACAGTGTGCTCCACATTTCCCAATAGCGGCCTTGCAGCCATGTAAGGCGCTAACCTGCTTATTGGGGATATTAGGGGTTCAGTGTCTTACCCAAGGACACTTCGACATGTAACACGGACGAGCCGGGATTTGAACTGGGATCCCTTAATCCCAACACGATCGCTCTACCTTCTGAGCTACTGCCGCCCCAATGGGGTTTACTGTCACTGGTTTACCCCTGCCGAATCATACAGATGCCCTGCCCATCCCTTAGATTGCGCCCAAACATCCCACTATCCTTTTACAACACCTCTCCACTCATTCCTATCACCAACAAGAGATCTAGCTTTCACTAGATTTAGACCTCTTTCCTGCAGTGCATTCATAACACCATCCATCCACATTAATCGCGGCCTTCCTCTTGGTGTTCTTTCATTGACTTCTGCTCTGTAGATCCTCTTAACATTTGCTTCTTATCCATCCTCTCCATGTGTCCAAACCAACCGAGTACTCTCTTATCCACACGCTTGGTCAGTTCCACGACTACTCCAGTTCTGTCTCTCACAATTTCATTTCTCAATCTATCCGACCTTGTCACCCCTAACATACTCCTCAAACACTTCATCTCAAAAACATTTAATTTCCTTCTTAAATCTGCATTCAGGCTCTAAGTCCTTGGACCATACAACACAGTCGACACAATCACACTCTCATAAAGTCCCCTCTTAACATCCATACTCATACTCTTGTTGCTCATCACTCTCCTCAGAGCACCCAAAACCTTGCTTCCTTGAATACCTCGCACTCCATTCCACCAACTGCAGCCACATCACAACCCAAGTACCTAAAGCTTTCAACTTCTTCCAGCACCTGTCCATGCAACCTTATTTCTAAACGCCATGCCCACTCCATCATGTGAACACTTCATCACCTTACTCTTCCCAACATTCACACATAACTTACGCCTATCACATACTTTTCCAAACTCCGTTACCAACCTTCTCAATGTTTCCTCAGAATCAGCCACAAGCGCTGTGTCATCTGCAAACAACAACAGACTTACCTGCCACACCGTTCCACTGTTATCCATCATCTCTACAACTCTGCCAAATACTCTTGCATTCACCTCTCTCACCACGCCATCCATGTACACATTAAAGAGCCATGGTGACATCACAACCCCTGTCTCACACCAGTCAACACAAGGAACCACTCACTTGTCTCAGTCCCTACTCTTACACATGCTCTGCTGTTCACATAAAAACTCTCCAATGCTTCCAACAACTTTCCACCCACTCCATACATTACCATCACTTGCCACAACACCTCTCTATCAACTCTGTCATACACCTTTTTAAATAATACACGTAAATTCAAGTGCTTTAATAAACAATAAAATAGAAATAGTAGAAATCAAATAAGTAAATTAATCACATGTAGCACCAAGTAGCACATTTAACGCCCCAAATTGAATAGGCTCTGAAAGCAGAGCAACAAGCTAGCCCATGAACTCGAACAAAGGAGACATTGCATATTGTAGCTGGTGTTTGGAACCCTTTTTAAGGGGAACATGCTTTTGATGTGATGCCAGAGGTGATCCTCCTCTTCTGTGTTTTCATAGTCGGTACTGCTAAGCAACATTTTCCATCTGTTTCCTCCGTAAACAACTTTTCCCTGCTGAAGTTCAATAGGGTCATGTGACGAGGCTGCTATGTTTGATTGGTTGAACATGGTAGAGGCTAGTGGAGTTCTGCGTCAAAATCAAAGCGCCTTAGTGGAGACAGACAGATGTGTACCTATGTAAAGCGAATTCTTAAGTAACGACATCAATGTTGCCTAATGTAGAAAATGTCCTGTTCCTTTCTTCAAAATTTTATTCAAACACAAGTAAAAGTATAGGGATTTAAAAATACTCCTAGAAGTTCATGATTTCCCAAAACTTACTCAAGTAAATGTAACTGAGTAAATGTACTCCATTAATACCAACCTCTATATATTTTTACGGTTCACAGATCCCTTAACTGCCTGGGTCATTGGGGCACCAATGAGTAAGCAATTCTGGACAGCCTTCTCCACTGTTGTCCGGACCAAACCAAACCTGACCTGACTTGACAAAGTCCAAATCTGAAACAGACTCAAACTGTAAAAGGAAACTGAGGAGAACAAACAAATCAGAAACAAACCTGGCATGGTGGTTGAAATGACAATGGCCTGATGACATGTTATGCTCAAAATATCATTATGAAGGGTACAGGATAACTGGCTGAAGGTGTGTGGTGATTGGAAACACCTGTTCTAATTCTAGGTTGTGGCCCCCTGGTGGTAAGAGGTGTACAAGAGCCTAACAATTACATCATTAAAATAAAGAATGGTTTTGAAATTTACCATCAACCATGTTTGATTTCAGCATCTGAGAAGCAACGAGTGTACGTTGTAAGTTTATGCTATCCACATTTACAAGCCTCTCTAGAATTGTGACAATCACGAACCGGCTTGCGCTAAATGATGGATTCCATAGAACATTGACTCTGATCTCTGTCTGCTTTGCCAACGCCGATGATTCATCATCTCCCCGTGACGTCATTAACTACCTTCTCGTCTGTTTCAACACGATCCCCACAAGATCCTTTTGTTTTTGTGACTTCTGCAGACCGTTTGTTCCACTTAGTGAATATGCTCTTGGATGAAACATTGAGGGTGATTGAAAAAGACAGGGAGCAACCAGGCGGGACGTGATGAATCCCACAATGTCGGGGAGAACATGAAAACAAGCAACAGTGTCGTGATCCTCTACTGAGCGGGGCCATGAGCGTAGAGGCATAACCCCTAAATTGATCTCAAGAGGACTGGAGCCAATTGGAACAACACAAACCCGGGCTATTTATATCCCGACTTATGTTAAAAAATGTCAGGACTCTAATGTTATTGCCAGAAGCTGGACAGTAAAAGCACTTTTCCATATAAAAACATAGGATTAACAGTTTTTCTGTTTTTATGTGTAGTATTTTTCCTATTAAGCCCAGACACATTGTTGGGTGCTTTACTGAAAAACAGTAATTAGTTACCTATAGTTACTATATTTAAAAAGTAATTCCGTTACTCCCAAATAACTGCCTCTCAAAAGACCCCCTTACACTTCTTTAAAATGGCAAAATAGATAAAAGAAATAGAAGAAAACATGTACAACCTGTGTGAGAGGTGAAGCCGTAATATTCCTCGAGAGCCTGCAAACAAAAACTGAGACTCTCCATAGCAGTTTTCTCTCTCTCTGGGTTTCAAACCATTCCAAGATCTCCATCTTCATTTCTGGATACTGTCCAAGATGTTTTTTTTTCTCCAGGCATGGTGTTTTTCCAAAAATGTTTACAATTAAAAGAACAAAATTAAGCACACTTTAATCGTACATTTTATGCCTACTTCCCCAAATGCTGCCTACCATTGATGACACACAACTAAATATAAGCTAACCTCGATTTGTGTATTTCATTTTACAGTGAAAAATGTGGCTTAGTTGCGAGTATACACGGCAGGGAGAATATCTGTCTTAGGGGAAATTTGTACTCTGTGCCCATCCGTTGATACTGGCGGTTAAGGAGGTGTAGGTGACAATATAAGTGATACAGAATTATTCTGCAGTTGGAGATCATTGCAGATCATTATCTGCATTTAATGAGTTATGCTCCATTTAGTAACGACAGTTGAGTTACTAATTTTGTCGATAACTCGTTACAGTACTTGTTACAGAGAAAAGTATTGGCGTGCCAGGAATGCATTCCTTTGTAACACATCAGTCCCATACTATCTGTCAACCTCAACCCCATACTAATGATTTCCTTCATTAAGCAAAAATAATCCTTATAAAACAACACAGTACCTATTTATTCACAGCAAGGCAGACTATTTACCATAAAACAATGCAAGCATTCCTCCAATATCTTTCTTAGTTCTTTGCCCACTTGCAGAATGAGTAGTCTTGTTTAGTTTATGTAGCAGTGTATTTCATTTTATTTGTCAAGTCAAGTTTATTTGTATAGCCCTTAATCACAAGGAGCCTCACAGAACTGCACTATTGCAAACTACAGAGTACACCATCCCCTGATCTAAAACATACATGAGGGCAAGGAAAAACTCAAAAACCTCAGCATGAGGAAAATAAAGAAACCTCGAGAAGGTACCGCACATGAGGTAATGCCCCTTCCAGGATGACCAAGCTGCAATGGATGTTGCATTAACAAATGATACGATTAAAAATTAAATATAAGACATTTTAAGTATAATATAAAATTAAAATTATATCAAAAGTATGACCAGTTTGCAATTGGTGTAGCATTATTAAACGATACATAGATATTGTCAACATGAAATATAGGTAATTCATAAGCTTTGTGTTGTAAGCTTAGATTTAAACCTTTCCGCTGAGGTTGCAGATCAAATCTCAAGGGGGAAGGGCATTCCACAGCACCCGGGCCTGAATGGAGAACGCTCTTGGCTCTTGGGATCACTTGTAGACCTGCATTTTCAGAGTGAAGGCTCCGAACCGGAACATAGGGGGACATTAAATCTTAAAGTTAAGAGGGAGCATGCCCATGTTAAAATCTAACACCTCCTTGTGGCAAAATATGTCATTTATTCATTTAAAAAAACACATAAGTGATTTATCTTTCTCCCTCTTTGTCCCATACAAAAAAACATCATACGGCCTACACAGATTCAAATGATCAAAAAACATACAAAATTTGGGGATAATGTTTAATTGAACAGGTGTACAAAAATATCAGGATTCAAATGTTTTGCCAGAAGCTGTGACAATTGCCCTCACTCGAGCCCGCTCGTTTGGCGCCACCTGTTTATCTTTGCCTGTTTGGCTCCCCTCCTATTTAAACTCAGTGCTCTCACTCCCTGTCAGTCCGTCAACGAACTTCTGCACTTACAAGACTTGTATTTTGACTCTGTCCGGTATCCTGCTTGTGTATCCAGTATGAAATGAAATGAAATGATCTGCATTTATTTAGCGCTTTTCAAGTCAATGACTTCCCAAAGCTCTTTACATTGTGCTTCACATTTCCCAATAGCAGCCTTGCAGCCATGTAAGGCGCTAACCTGCTTATTGGGAGTATTGGGGGTTCAGTGTCTTACCCAAGGACACTTCGGCATGTAACACGGACAAGCCGGGATTCGAACTAGGATCCCTTAATCCTAAAACGATCGCTCTACCTCCTGAGCTACTGCCGCCCCGTATCTGGAATCAGTCCCGCCTGTCTTGTCCTATCCGGTATCTTGCTTTAGTCTCCAGTATCCGGTATCGGTCTCATCCTGTCTGGTATATTGCTCCAGTCTCCAGTATCCGGTATCGGTCTCATCCTGTCCGGTATCTTGCTCCAGTCTTCAGTATACGGTATCGATCCCGTCTGTCTCGTCTTGTCCGGTATCTTGCTCCAGTATCCGGTATTTATCCCGCCTGTCTCGTCCTGTCCGGTATCTAGCTCCAGTTTCCAGTATCTGGTATCAATTCCGTCTGTCTCGTCCTGTCCGGTATCTTGCTCCAGTCATCAGCATCCGGTATTGATCCCGTCTGTCCCGTCCTGTATATTGCTCGTGTATCCGGTATCGATTCCATCTGTCTTACCTTGTACAGTATTTTGCTCCAGTATCCAGTCTCAATCATGTCAGTCCCGTCCTGTCCGGTGTCTTGCTCGTGTATTCAGTATCCAGTATTGATTCCGTCTGTCCTACCCTGTCCGGTATCTTGCTCGTGTATCGACTCCGTCTGTCCTGCCCTGTCCGGTATCTTGTTCGTGTATCGATCCCGTCCTGTTCGGTATCTCGCTCGTGTATTCTGTATCTGGTATTGATCCCGTCTGTCCTGTTCGGTTTCGATCTCATCTGCATCTGGCTTCCCGCGACTGACTACTCCGTCTCACTTCTTCCGCCCAGCGATCGCCGAATCACTGGCGTTTTTGTTCACGTGCATGACTGCCCCATTCTCGTAAAATAAAGCTTGTGTGAAAATGTTACGCGTCTGGGTCCTCCGTCTGTTCGGGTTCTGACAGAAGCTAAACAGTGAGGGGACAGCTCCACAAAAACGAGGTATTAACAATGACTGTTGTTATGTTTAAGCTTAGCATTTTTCTCGTTAGGGCAGTAAGCCATTTTAAATGTGCTACAAAAGAACACTAAATGGCACTTTTGGTTGGACGTGGTGACATCATTGTGAAAACAAAACAGTGAACGTAATTCGTAATGCCAACCACGAGGAGGATCAAAATCCTCATGGATGAAAAGCTCTCAAACCACCAACTCCCCCATTTTGACCGCTGATTGTCAAATACACGTGCCTTTTCCCCAGCAGGACTTTATCGATTTGTTGGTCTACATATCAAATTCTGTCTCAAGTGTGGTCTGGCTGTGATCTAATTTCGCTAATGCTTGCACATTTTGCCCCGGCCAAAGCCACAACCAAAAATGCTGCGTCATAAAAACTCAGGCCAAATGGACATCCGATGGGATACGAATTGCACTACAATGTCGGATTCGAACAGATATATTTTTTAAGGGACATTGTGTATTGTGTAGCATCCTGTACAGCCTGGTGGCGCCTATCCCTCTCCAGGCCGGCAAAACCTCTATCTATATCTCTGTCTCTCTCTCTCTTTATCTTTCGTTCAATTTTTTCACATTTTTTTTGTCTGTTTTTTCCCTCTATGTTTCTCTTTTTCTCTCTATGGATCTTTTTTGCTGTAAATACATCCTACCCTTTGCTTAGGGGCCGGTCACACAGCCATTTGCGGCTGAATCACGGCTAAAATTTTGCGTTTTTTTTTTTGCCCGTGGTTGCCCGCGATGGAAAATGCGCAAAATTGGCCAACCCGCTGTTCATCGGTGGTATGCCCGCAAAACAGACCGCGGCGACTGTTCCGCTTCCTCATCGCGTCATTTCTGCGTCATTTTCTCGTGTGGACCACGGGTATAAAAGCTCCCGAGCCGGTGTTGTGCCCAAATCCGACTCCTACGCAACACTCACACCCCCCCACCCCCTCGCGTGAACGCGCATTCTGCTGCGATCGCTTTTGTTGTAAGCGTGCATTGACGTCGGTGACCTTTTCATCCGCGTTAACAAACGCATTTTGTAGAATACGATCGCACTTTATTGTTTAAATAAACGCGTTATATAGACTAGGATCTCCCAATTGTTATAATTAGCTCGCTTTATAGTTTTAATAAGCGTTTTATATAGAATACGATCGCTTTCGTTGGAAGCGCAGCAGAATGCGCGTTCACGCGAGGGGGGGAGGATTTACCGTTCGATTACCTTCACAACAAAAACAAAGACGGAATGGTTTAAGTTGTATTACATTTCCAACAAATGCAAGACGAAGTGGTTTTGGTTATATGTTCGCCATTACATTCCCTAAAAGTGAGATAAAACGAGGTAAAAGTGGTTGTAGTAGCGAGGGGATGCAAATCTCGGCAGGGATGCATTTCTCGGATAACACCGGGCTGTAGAAATCATAACCACTCAAGACACAGTCCCGTGAAGATCAAGATTTCAAGCTATGGCATCATTTTTATTTTATTATCTTGAAAAGAAATGTCAAGAAATAAAAATGGATTAAGACGAGGTCACTACGCTGACGGGGATCCATGTTCACCCCCTTGACCCCAACTGACGTGTGCTCGGCAAATCGCGCTGTATATACGCGGAAAAAGGCGTTTGACTGTCACACGCATAACACGCTAATTTCACATAATAACACCGCGATACAGGCGCAGAACATGCTATTACCATGCTCCACCCACGATTACCCGCTGAAATTTCCCGTCCTACCCATGTGTAACCACGCCCTGGCCGCGGCCAGAGCACGTCGTTCCGCGTCATTTCCGCGTCATTACCTCGTGTTGACCACGTGTGCGGCACGCGGTTTAACACGTGCTCAAACTTTTGAGCAGCTCAAAAGTTTTGCGCGCGGCCAACCACGTGTGAATTTCCGACCGCGAGTAAAGCACTGCTGTATCTCGTCTATATGGCGGTCTCAAAACGTCCAACAGCGCCCAACAGCATCCGCTTCACGAAATTTCTGGCCGTGGTTCAGCCTTGATACGCTCGTGAAAGGCTGTGTACCCGCGCTCTGAAGAATTGAGCAGCGCCAAACTTTTTCGCGCTGCCACCCGCGCGCGAATTTCCGACCGCGTGTTAAGCACTGCTGTATCTCGTCTGCATTGCGATCTCAAAGCGTCCAATAGCGTCCGCCTCACAGGCAGAAATTTCTGGCCGTGATTCAGCCGCAAATGTCTGTGTGACCGGCCCCTTACCTACCTTTTTCTTTGTCTCTCTTGTTCATCTCTTTTTCTTATTGTCACTATTTCTCTCTCCCTCAATTTTCTCTCTCTTTCTATTTTCTCTCTCTCTTTCTCTCTCTCTCTCTCTCTCTCTCTCTCTCTCTCTCTCTCTCTCTCTCTCTCTCTCTCTCTCTTTCTCTCTCTCCACTCTATTTAAATATCCTTATTTTTCTATCTTTCTCACTCTGTCTGTTTTCATCTCTATATTTTCCTTTCTCTATGGTTCTATCTTTTTTGTTATAAATACATCCCAGCCTTCTCCTTATCTCTCTCTTTCTTTTTGATTCTCTCTCTCATCTGTATTTCTTGCTGTCACTATTTCTCTCTCTATTTTTCTCTCAGTTTCTCTTTTTCTCTCCCTCTTTCGCTGTCTCTCATTCTCTCTCTCTCTCACTTGTGCTCTCTCACTCTCTGTAGCTATCTTTCTATGAATATCTTCCTCTCCCGCTTGCTTTCTCTACCACCATTTCTCTCTCTTTCTATCTTTCTCCTTTGTCTCTGCGTAGCTTCTATTCTTATGCTTTTTAGCATATTTTTAAAAATTTGACTTTTTTATGTTTTAGCTTTTTATCACTATACAACGCGGAAAAGCTTAGTTGTCAAATATTACATAGTGTCTCTTAATAGTGTAATATATTTTAGAGCTAATAGTTCCAATTATATTACACTTTTTATGATATTTTGCTTTTGCTAACTTCTTCCGCTAGCCATTCTTGTTGAATGAGCTCATACTGGCTGGGTTGTTAGTTCCAAGTTATAATTGGTAGTGAAGGTGCAACAACTAATTTTGAAATAAACTTGTGATTTTTGTTGTATTCGACGAATCTTTAAAGTAATTATTGGTACACAAAGGTACATATCCGAAGAATTTCAACATCTCAATTGTAAATTTTAATTAATTTTTACTTCCCCTTGTTATTTTTAAGTGTTATATAGTCACTTATATGCTATGTAAGCTAATATGTGAGTATATACTTTTACATTGTTGTTTTGGTTTTGCTGTTTTTTTCTTAAAGATGAATATATTCTACTATCTCTGCTTTAACCTACACAATCATTTTTCATTAGGGTGGAATGATGAGTACTAAAGTCGAACCAGTTGAGAACCATTGATTTAGATGCATAAAATGTGTAGTACTTTCATGTGTAATATATTTGATAGCACCTATCAAACACAACCAATCAGTTTTGACTTCATCCTCAGATTCAAAAAACATTTTCTTTATCTCCAAAATGCTTCCCGTCTTAATCCTTGGCCCGCCTTGTCGCTTACCTCTCTCTCTCTTTGTGTCTTCCCCTCAGAAGTGCGACTGCCTGCTCAGCTTGGAAGCGTACTCTTGCGAGCAGAAGCATCGCGTGTGCCAGTGCCTCAAGGATAACATCGATAAGCAGCTCCACATTCAAAGGAGGGAGCCCGCCGTTCAACATTTCGACCAGGTATGGACAATGCCCTCTCTTGTTCAGTGATTTGCATGTACTCTCACTCATTGTTACCTCAATAAGCGATGTGTTGGCCGCCTTCTTTGGTCAAAGCTGCGTCTTTCCTGTCTCTTTTTTCTTGTCTTGATATTGACCCAAGATTGGTTCATGATATTTACATTCTATGCCAGAATCCTTACCAGTGATGGGTCATTGTGATTTTCCTGGAAATTTGATTTGTAACTGGCATAATGTTTTAGTGGTTGATTTTTTTAAAGCTTACTTTTAATAATTACAACCTGATAATAACATACTAATAACATATTAACAACATAGTAATAACATTAGTTTTGTCTGATTTACTTTGATACTGTGGCAGAATTTAAACTGATTGTTTTTTTCTAAATAACATCAGGGTTTTAAACAGCAGCATTTTCTATTTATGATGAAATAAAAGTGTATTTATGTGAATAGAACATGAAGTTTGAATATCTTGTGGAAAATAAAAACAACAAACAAAAAAAGGAACATTGGATCTCTTAAAGGCACAGGGTGTATTATTTGACCACTTGCTGTCGCTGTTTTGTTTCGAGCAAATGAAAAGAAGGAATAAAAGCACAAGCAAGAATATAATCTACGGACAATCAAAGTGGCCTAAACACACCATTTCACTTCTTATTTTTTGCCCCCTTTTTGAGTTGTTGGGGTATTCGTAGCAGCAAGATGTCATATAATTATGGAAGATCCCTCTGGGTGAGGCTCATCTTATGGAAAATACATATACATTTCTTGATCTACAAGTATCTGTTAAAACAAATATTCAATAAAATAAAAATGCACGATCACAAGATCATAAGTTCATGTATTTTTGCTTATCATTCAAATCAATATTATTTTCATTTTAATAAATGGGCTTGTTACCACCAGTAGGCACTAAATAATTCACCTTCTCCCTTTAGGAACGTTAAGCGAAACCGAGCACAAATATTCCAATTTCAATGACAAAAGTTCAAGTTCAAAACAATGATAAAAAATATACAATATCAATTTTAACAAGTTTTTTTTTTCCCGTGGCAGATAATTGAGCTCATTTGAATTATAATTACGGTAACTTCATTAATTTTGTGTGTTTACTTGTTTTTTATTTTACTATTTGTTCCTCCTTTATTGAATCTCCACACTGAATAAATTTAATGTAAAATTTAGAAAAATACATTAAAAAATAATATACGTATTGTCACTGCTAGTTTTATAATATTTCTTCTTTTCCGGCCATTTTTTAGTTCAGCAATATCTTTTTATGTATTGAAGTTTTAAAATATATGTAAAAAAATGAGAAGAAGACAAACAATAAACACATACATTTATTTCTTATTTTCTTTCTTCTCAGAACTGTGTTTTTGTTTTGTTTTGTTTGTTTCATTTAATTTTGTTTTATTATTTTAGTATGTAAAAATTGCAATTATTTTATATTACGGTACTTTGATTTAAATCTCATCTTAATGAATTTGATTTAGTTGAATTCAAATGAATTATTTTAACTTTCAGTGTTTTAGTTTAATATAACTTGAAATGTATTTATCATAAAGTTTAATATTTCATAAGGTTTTTACAAGTGACAGTATATGAAGATGTATAAATTCATTTCTGCTGTTTGCAAATTTATGATGCCATTTTTTTCCAGACTGATACTGATATTGATACTTTACAGCCTGAATGTTTGGTTTTTGAAACCAAACAAGACACCAATGCCAATAATTAAAACATAAATAAATACATTTTCCCCCTCCCTTTCCCCCATAAAAATAAATATTTTTTCTTAGAAAGAAGTTAAACGGTGTATATTTAAAAATAATAATTATTTTATTTTATTCTATTTTATTTGTCACTCTTGATTGTAAAACGGCCTCTAGAGAGCAGTTGCTGCTGGTATTGAACACAGTCAAGAGTGTGGATGCCATTAAATAAGGCTTTAAGAAATACAAATAAATAAAAGGCTGGTAACAGGAATAATACTAATATTTAATAACAGTATGCACCCAACTCTATTGTTACTCATTCTTAGCACATATCATGGACCAAAATCTAGTATGTAAGAACGTCCACTAAAACTTAGTCACTTTATTTATTCATGTGTTCTTTTTTATAAACAAGTTTATAGTTAAGTAGACACTCAAAATAATGAGAGAAGATATTAATGGTTTTTTAACATGCAAAGAGAACAGGAGAAAGCCCAAACCACAGATAACAAATTCCAACCTGTTTTAAGCCCTTCCTTTTTTATTAAATCTCCTAAGTTACAACAGTGGTTCAGCCCTTAAGGGTGCGGAAATTAAAGGACATCCACATGATTGGCTGATAGTGACTGAAAGGGGGATTACCACTTGTGAGGCTCCTTCTCAAGGTTTCTTGGTTTCCTCATACTGAGGTTTTTGAGTTTTCCGTTGCCCGCATGTTGGTTTAAGATCAGGGGATGGTGCAATTGTAACCTGTGCAATCCTTTGACACACTTTCTCATTCGGGACTATACAAATAAATGTGACTTGACTTAAATTGGAAATTATGTAAATAGTGCATATTGTAATAGTCAAAATAACGAACTGGCATCCTATGCAAACTCCTTTGCAGGTGTCCAATACTAAAAGCAGAATAAATGTATCAAACATCCTGTAATTTAAAAGGTTAAAACACACTTTTGAGTGTTGTTGACGGGTCTAGACGTCAAAGTGTTTGACTTGGCCGGCGGTAAACGGGACGATGTGAATTTGCTCGAATCTTCTGACCATTTCCACACAATTGCGAGTGACTCAACATGCACAATCAGCTGACATACACATAAGCTGTTTTGCCTTTGGCTAACACTCGTAGCCACAGTTCTACACAGCGCTAATCTATTTGCCTTGCATTCCCAGATTTTGACGCTTCCTTTCCCCATAAGTTCTTTTCATTAACGGATACAATGGGGGCACTTATCGCAGGGGTGGTTAACACTGAGCATGACTCGCTTGACGTTATTATCACATGAAAGGGCCGACCGGGTGCTAGTGGCGCTCTTCATCCCTAAACACTTTCACCTCGTTGTCGGGAGGTGGAAATAGCTTTAAACAACTCTTATCTCGCTAGGGAATTGCTTTACTCGGATTTTTTTGTCTGATTTACAGGATTCGCATGGGTCATATCATGAGATGTACAGTATATATAAACAGGTATGTGTAGGAGATTTTATTTTATTCTCCGAAGGAGGGTCATAAGTCATTTGTAGTACATAGTCACCCGTGACATACTTATTTCTACTAAATTGATGTGATTTGTTTTTTCTTCTTTTCTATTTTGCAAGACGGTCGATGTTATCAATAACTGATAAGAGGAGAATTTCAATTTTTAGTTGCTAATCATAACTAAAATCTTACAAAATATCTCTTCTAAAAATAATCTAGCAAACCAAGTGAACCGAGATTATTTGCCCTATTTTTGCTCCACAGAGGCTCCTGTCCTTTATCTGACTTTGCGTTGCTATTCATTAGATCCCCACATAAAGCTCCAAACACATCTGTTCTGCCCAATAATAAAATTGAAATGCATAATTTGCATGCTTCTTACTTCGTCTTTTTCCTCCCAGATGCAGACACACGTTCCTGCGCATTGTCCCTAATTAGATACGGGTGAATCGCATTTGGCTTTGCTTCACTCGTTTTTTTGCTCTTGGCTCCCTATTTTTGGGGCACGCCAGGTTTTGAATTTTTATGGAAGACCGACGATGCCTAAAAAGAAAAATGCTGGGATATTCTTATCTAAGTGTCTGCATCAATGAGTGTGTGATGTGATGAAGGGATGTTCCCTCTTGCTAATAATGACTGAGATGAACCAGATATAGTGACTATAATTAACTTGGGCTGCTAAATATTTCACGAAGGGTGAATAATACATTTTGTGAAAAAAAAAGGAATAAAAACTACGAACCAAGTAAAATGTTTTTATTCCCAAATGTAGGTGGTTTTTAAAATATAATACATATTATATTATTATTAGTTTTTTCTTCCAAACACACAGCTCCTCATTGCAAATTATCTAGTTAAAAAAAGGAAGAAAAATATATCATTATTTCAAAAATAGGTTTTTCAAATATTCTTTGGGGATTGCTGATAATTTAGCTTATTTTAAGTTTCAGTTTTCTTTTTGCTCTGTATTTAGTTTGTCTCATTATTTTTTGTTTGTGATTGAAGCTAAATTGAAAGAGTAAATAAATAAATAACTAAATAAATAACAGATACAATATAATGTACATTATAATAATGACTGACACGAAAAAATATTTTCTGTTGACAAAAAATTCATGTAATTCCAAAAATAATTTATCCCTCTTTTTCCACAATATGTTTTTTCATTTTACCTTTTTTCCCCCTCTCACAAAATATCCAATCAAAAAATTGTTAAAACTGTAAAATAACAAAAATGACAATTTTTTCAAACAAGTTATTCCTGTCTGTTTGGTTGAATTTATGATATTTTACTCTTTTTTATTTTTATAATTGTTTGAATTCAACGGTTGTAGTTCCACAATATAATAAATATAATTGAGAAATAAATAAAGTTAAATAAAAATAATTAAAATCATTTAAAAAAGACATGCCAAAGGAGAATAAGTTTAAATTCCAGAGTTTGATGAATCATCAATAAACTTGTCAAGTCATAGTCTTAATTGAATGCAAGATTTCAAAAACATTTGGCCACTGCAGCAACTTTTCATTTTCTCATTTCAGATTCAATCCATCACAGTTGTTTACAATTTGGCACGGTGGTTTTTGTTTGAATGTGCTATTAAGAAGACAAATGTCCAGGAAAGCAGTCCACTAAGTTTATTACAACTCGTACCCTCACACAACTCTGTTTATGCATAAATTGAAAACTCCACAAGTACCAGGAAACATACTTCAGATGGACAATATCAAAAACGGTTTAATAATAACAAATATAGAAATCTTAAAGTTCTACACACAAGCATAAGTATGTGAGAGGAACAAATACATACATTGGGAAGGAAACATTATAAGAAATGTACTTAATAAAAGATAAAATTACATAAAATAACTGAGAGGAAAGAGTAGAACTCTTTCAAAAATCAATTTCCTGCTACACAGAGTAATAAAAAAAAAAAGGAAAAATAATTCATATCGTGCCTTGAACTATGAATTTGATTAGTATATCACCAAGCTTGTAACTCAAAACCTGTTCCCTCCTAATTCATCAGGGAAATACTGTAATCCCTTTCCTTGCCAAAGGCCATCGTGATATACAAAATACAAAAAGTAGCCTCTGCCATTTTCAACATGAGCTCTGCCAGCCCCCGCTAGCAACAAAAGTTTTAATGTGCGTTTCAGTGGACCCAAATGCAGGAAGCAGTAAATGGCAAGATGCTCAAAAACAGGTACCGTCTAATACCAAACACATCCAAAAAGAAAAAAACAAATGGTTGGAAACAAGAATGGACAGGAAAATGGTAATGGTGGAAAAAGAAAGTGGAAAATGAAACTCACCTGACACTGAGTGCTGTCCAAATGACCCTATAAAGGATGGAGCTAAACAGGGACAGGTGTGGGAAGATTGGAAACACCTGTCCCAATTGCAAACTGATAAGGCGCCATCTGGTGGGCAGAGGTGCGCTAGACCCTAACACACCAATTGCCCATAAGAAATATAAATAAATTAGAGATGCTCTAGGAACGGGGCGGTTGAAGGTCCTTGCTGGTTCAGGTAGCCAAAGTGGCCACGGGCTCTTGTTGCAGCTGGGGCAGGGAGCGAAAGCGGCCAGGTCCCTGCCAGCAGCCGGGGCATGGAACCCAAGTGGTCAAGGCCTCTCCCCACTGCCGGGCAGGAAGCTGAAGCTGCCGGGAACGATCCTTTCAGCTGAGGACTCTCTTCGCAGCCGGGTTTTAAAGCCAAAGCGACCGGGGAATCTCCCCGGAGCCAGGCAAGGGGAGAGGCAGGTTGTCGAAGCGGCCGGGAACTCTACTTGCAGCTGGGACAGGGAGCCGAAGCTCTCCTCTCAGAGGGGTGCTTCCCACTGGGTCCTTTCATGGTCGAGTGATTGGACATACCTGGGAGTTAAAGCGGCTGGGAACTCTCCTCGCAGCCAGCGGTGGGCGTTAAAGCAGCCGGGGCTCTCCTTTCAAGGGGGTTTCTTCTCACTGGGTCCTTTCTTGGTCGGATGGTTGGACACACCTGTACCAATTACAAACTAATAAAGGGCCCTCTGGTTGATGGATGCGCACCGGACCCTAACAAGTCGACCGGGGATAATCAAGTTGGCTGCACTTATGTTGTTCATCTTAGGTGAAAAGAAGGGAAAATAAGAGCTGCAAATGACACAAATCTTTCCAGCTCTCATCAATAGCCAACTTGGGATAATGGAACACAGCCAAAACAGTGGAGTTCATTTTGAGCGGGCGAAAATGGCACACTTCAGCAGCCCAAACCAAGAATAAAAAGATCTTTGCCAACCCTTTGCTCTATGCAGTCACCAACTGGGGATAATATATAGCTGCCACTCTAAAGCATTTCATTTTAGGTGGGCCGGAATGCATCAATATGCGATTGGGAATAATGACATGAGTGTGGTTCTCTTCCCTGCTCACGGCAATATATAATTAGGGATAATTGATTGCGGAATACTTTTTAACTCGCGTTGATTTCTAAAATGACAACTTGTCATGTTATTACTATGTTGCTAGTATGTTATTATTGAGTTGTAATTATTAGAAGCTGAGTTAAAAAAAGGCTCAGCCAAGCACTAAAACATTATACAAAAGGAAAATAACAATGACCCGTCACAGGCTACTCAGATGTTGTTCAGGGGCTAACTGGAACATCTGGGCATCATGTTTGTGACCTTTGATTTAGCGCTTCTTAGTGGTAAAAAAAAACAACCAATACTGATATGAAATAAAAGCCAAAATACATACTACCATATGAGCATTTTATAGAATAATACTTGGTCGAGATATTTGCCTTTAATTCACATAGCATGAGTGTAACCTAGAGGGAGCTGACATAATTGTTGAAGATTTTGCTGCTACAAGAACCCGTAAAAATACAAAACCTTACAAAATGCTTGGCAAAAAAATGAGAATAAAAATAATGCTTTATGGTCACTCTGAGTCATCATAGTTTGTATTAATCCTTGCGTTTATTATCTTTTTCCCCTTTTTGCTTTCTACACCCGTTTTTGTGGTACTACACCATACATTGACAACGAGTCAGCAACTAATATGCACTGTGCCTTTAAGTAAGTCGGAAGCTACTGCGATAATCGACAAAATTGTGGCTTTCTGAATATATCTCCTCAGAAATCTTCACCTCCCTCGTTTGGCCCACTTACTCTCTCATCCTGTTTAGCTTTTCTTAAATATGGCCGCTCACAGTACAGCGATGTTCTTTTCCCGAGCAGTCGGCTGATTAATTCCATCAACCGTTTTCAAACATTGTCGTCCGTCGTTCGGCAGGCCTGCTTTGTCTTTGCTCGACTTTAACTATCCATACGTGTATTGTGTAACGGAACGGGTTCAAACGGGGGCCGAGAGGGCGTCGCCGTGCACAAGAAATGTTCTAATTACGCGCATTCCTCACATGAAGAAAACATGACGATTGTGAGCTGGAATAATTGAAACCGAGTCACTTTGGCGGAACGATATGTTTACATACAAGTATGTTATGTAAGAATAATTAGTGCGATGCTTTGGGGAATCTCGTAGGACGTCAGCTTTTTGGCAGGCTTTTTTGAAAAAGGAAAGTATAAATGTGACATTCTTAAAATATTTGTCCTCCGTACATTAAGAACTCCTCAAACAAATATCTAATTAAAATGTGAAACCGTGGACCCTGACATAACAGCTACATCCCTTTAAAAACTTGTGCTATTATCTGTGCCTATAACTAACTCTTTGAGCTTGTCATGTGAAACAGTTGGGCCCGTTGGCTCTTGGACGATTTGATCTGGCTCTCTTTAACTTTTAGGGAATGTCATTTCTATTAAAAGCTGATTTTTTTATTAAATGCCAAATGCTCTCTCATGCCGCTAGAGGGCAGTGTTAAGTTTGCATACAGGGTTTGTACAAGTGCTTGAAATCCTTAAAAATGCTTGAATTTTAATGTTGTGTTTTCAAGGTCAGGTAAATGCTGTGATTTGTGTAGTGCTTGAAAAGCCTTGAAATTGTTGCCGTTGTGCTGTTGTTGGCAGTCTGTCTCGAGAGAGCATGCAATAAATAAGGAAAAACTTTTCAAAAAAAGGTACGTTAAAATGACGGGGACACACCTGCCCTGGTGGCTTGTTATCATGGTGCTGTCATGTAAAAACTTCACCGCCTCCTACTGGTTGCACCCAAGAGGACAGCTCTATCTGGAAAACCGAGTCTTTTAGCTCCCAAACGATAGCTTAGATTTTTTTTTTTAATAATATAATACTATCAATAATAATAAAACACTATGCACAAAATTATTTAGTAATTAGTAATTCCATTTGTTTTTCAGGGGATCGCTGCAAAATACATGAAATATACAATAAAATATTAACCAATAAAAATTGTAAAGTAGAATATTAAATATTATTTTCAAAAATAATCATCAGCAAGTATTTAATATAATTAAATCAATCATTTAAATCCATGTTTGTATATTATTTTGGCACTTTCCACTCTACATGGGACTTCCTTGGTTAAATGGATTTTCGTGGAAATAAATGTATTTTTTTAAACAAATGCACGCTTGATAAACACTACAGGAGATTGAATACTAGGAGACAAATGTATAGAATATAACTCTCAATAATCGTTTTATTATCAATTCATTCCTGAATCATAATTTAATGGTGAGCCTCCTGAAAGACCCCTAGCCCTCTAGCGAAGGCACACCTTTTATGCCATTAATTTAGTAGTCTGACCCCATGAGACTGATTTTTCTACCGTGTGGCCCCTGAGCTAAAATGAGTTTGATGCCCCTGCACTAGTGAGGTGCAGGGGGGTCTCCAACTTTGTGCCTGGAGGCAACATGATGTCCCCTAAAGACAGCTGAGGTGCCTGCAGATCAGTTCTGGAAATAGCTCACCAATGCTGGGTCAATGTAATTTCTCAGTAAAATTTTAGTTTTTTGTGGTTGACGGAGTCTATTTTAGCCTACTTCAATTATTTAACATGGTAATAACACAGCAATAAGATTGTAATGATATGATAAGTTAAAATTTTAGAAATGCATTTCAAACTGGGTGCCATTTGCGCTAATTAGTAACAAAAAGTAGCTAGACACTTGAAAAAGGGTGGAATCCCCTGTGCTAAATATCACATACTGTCCCTTTAACTGCTTCTAATCTTTCTAGAAAAAACATGCGATTTGCTACATTTACAAAAGACTATCGCATGCAAGCACATTTTCTGATTAGATCAGGCCTGATGGGAGAGGGGGCGGGGGGGTCCCACACTCGCCTTATGGGGGCCTGCTTAACATCCCGGTTTTGATTCACGGCTTTGATTTGTAACTTCTAAAAATAGCGCGCCTAGAGCAATGCAGAGCGACGGTACGCGAAGGACACTTCTTCCGAGAGTTACTTTTTATGCGTTTTGATCTTTTAATAATGACCTCCGACCCCCTCCATCCGCTTGAGCATGTACGCTTACCTCATCAATGTGTTGTTTTTCATTCGTTCCCTCCTTCTGTCCTTCATTGATTCTCTTGTCCTTCTCCCCTCCTACCTTCCTGAAGCATTACTGCACTGTTTTGCTCTCTCACTATCGCCCGCGTGCACATTGGCGCGATCCCCTTTTTCAGAAGCGCATCAGAAAAGGACAGTACACGACAGGGATGGAGGATTAGCCAAACATCAGAGCGTGAGTCTGTTTGTGTGTACTTGTGTAAGTTTGTGTTTGTGCTTTGCACACCAGCCAGCTGTGCATCCAGATGCCTGTGTCTAAGGTAATGTCTTAGCTTCCGCGCCGGTGAATCAGTTTTATTCCAGCGTATGGGATTATAATGTACATTGAAGCTTTGATTGTTTTTGTTTTTTTTTTTCAAATTGTTTTCTTTAAAACTCATTAAGTGCCAGGCTCTTTTTTTTCAAGTTCGGAGAGCCAGTGCCGGCCAATGTTTGCCATTTTGACTCGTTTTTAAAGCCAGACAGAAAATTTAGTTTTATAGCTATATAGGCATAGGAGATATCAAAATAAAACTTCAGACTTCTTTCATTAGAAAAAAATGTGTTTCCAGCTATTACCATTGTTTATTAAACAACAGTTGAATATTGTTAAGTTACTTGAAAAAATATATTTCCAAAGATTTTTTTGTTTTTTGTTTTTGCGTATTCGTCATACCTGCAGAGTCTGAACAATGCCTTTCACAATGGCACTCTATTTGCAAAATCACATTTTATTGCAAGAACACTGAACATATGCATGAACTTTGCAAAAACCTTTGAGCGCCTGATGTTTCCAGTGACATGCTCACTAAATTCTGGTCAACATGGCGATGCACGAACGTTCATCCCTCTCAGTTCAGACAATAACAAATGGACTTTGTCATCTTTAAGAACAGAAAAGCTTGAAGCGTTAACTTATGTGCGCTATTCTGACCCTACTGCTTCACTCTACTAATACTACTACTACTACTACTGCCTATACTCTGCTGCACCACCTGAGGCTACAGGTCCGTCACGCCATCGACCCACTGCAATTTGCTTACCAGGAGAAGGTGGGAGTGGAGGATTTTTTTTTGTGAATTTCCCTTCAGGGATGAATAAAGTATCTATCTATCTATCTATCTATCTATCTATCTATCTATCTATCTATCTATCTATCTATCTATCTATCTATCTATCTATCTATCTATCTATCTATCTATCTATCTATCTATCTATCTATCTATCTATCTATCTATCTATCTATCTATCTATCTATCTATCTATCTATCTATCTATCTATCTATCTATCTATCTATCTATCTATCTATCTATCTATCTATACTGGCCTTACGGGGACACCTACACAAGCAAGACTAGGCCTTCACAATGTGTGGAAAAATATCTGATCAACGCCATTTCTGCCACATAATGGTGATTTAATATATTAAAATCATTCCCAACAGCTCGATAATTACTGATAAACTATGCCAAACAATTTGAAATCTTTCAGGGACAATGCTTCTGAAAAAGCAGTTACATGTTATGGCACTGAATGAGTTGGGGATCAATTAGGGCAGATGTTCTATGATAGGGGTACATGAATCAATAGGGGTCTGTGAGGGTACAATAATCCGACGCTACTTTACGTTTCATCTTTCGCCCATTTTTGTATGGCCTGGTGGCTCCTTATTGCCGTTATTTCCACTATCCCTGATCGCATAGGGCTGCAAGCAGGGACTTGAAGAGAACACTTTTGTAAGACTTAACGGCTATTTATTTTTTCGTATTTCCGTCAGAAATAAAGTGCACCCATGCGGCCTTGATCTATTATCCCATATTGCTGCGAGCCGGGATCAGCGGAAGGCATTTTTTAGGGAGGCATGCCATACTGGTCTGCCTAAAATAAAATGCACGGTCGTGGCCGTGATCCATTTTCCCCTGTCGACCATTGCTGCTTACGAGTGCAGAGAAAATTAGTGCCATGCTGGCGGCTCTTTTTTTCGTTCTTTACGCCTAAAATGAACTGCACTCGTGCCGCTGTGATCCATTATCCCCAGTCAACTATTGCTGCGAGCGAGGGCATAATAGAAATTGGTAAGGGGGGTGTGTTGTTGTTTTTTCATGGATTTTCACATATCACATAGGGGTCTTGGGCCCTTTAGACTGGGATAAACAAGTAGATTTAAAAAAAAGATCTTCAATCTAATCTAAAAGAACCAATCACATTTTTTATTTTGAGAGAGGTGCGATATTTTTCTTTTACCTTACGAATTTCCCTACGGGGATGAATAAAGTATCTAAGTATCTATCTATCTATCTATCTATCTATCTATCTATCTATCTATCTATCTATCTATCTATCTATCTATCTATCTATCTATCTATCTATCTATCTATCTATCTATCTATCTATCTATCTATCTATCTATCTATCTATCTATCTATCTATCTATCTATCTATCTATCTATCTATCTATCTATCTATCTATCTATCTATCTATCTATCTATCTATCTATCTACTAGTCATTCGGAGTGTGTAGTTCTTGTCTAGTCTTTCACATAGAAAAGTCCTGATTCTCGCTTTGACTTTTTTGTGTTAAGGTAGTTCTAAATAATAACTTTCAAACCGTTCGGTTGAGTTGTGGGTTATTTGTGTATGCTGGTAGAGTGCAAATAAATAATTTATAGTGTAGTGTTGTGTCACTTAGTTGACCTTTGAATATCATTTTTATTTTAGCTTGGCACCTTTCCCTTCCATATATCTAGCACAGTAATGTAGCTTACTCTTTGCTTACACTTTACTTCCATGACCATGAGACTTGTTCAAAGAAGTAACTATTTTGCTCTGGGTCCACATAATGCAATATTGCTTATTGGCATTTTTGTTGATATAGACCATGAGTCACAGGCCCTTTTAAAGCTGAGGGCTATTTGTCTGTTATTGACTAACACAGAAGGCTTTCATTTTGATATGTATTTCAAAGATAAAAAAATTATCATCTTATTACTATGTTGCTACTATGTAATCATAATGTTATTACCAGGTTTACTTATTAAAAGAAGGGTTAAAGTACCGGTATGCTCATTCAACCACTGAACAAGGGCATCAATCATGTATTTAATGAGACTGGTCATGTCAATGGCTTCTCATGCCAGTTATAAATCTTTTTTCCTAGGAAATCAGAAAGACCCATCACTGGTAAGCTATTTCCAGAACCGGTCAACAAGCTACTCAGGTGTTCGTAGGCAGCATGTTGGTGACCCTTTGCAAGATATAGTAAATATTGGACATTATATTTTTCACTGCTATGGCAACTGACAATATGTTTTGTTGTAGATCAACAAGGATATTAGCTTCCTTACAATTTGGTGGTACATCTTTGCATAGTTTTACAAATATTAAGTCAATTGCCAACTATTTCTGCACTGATTGACACAACAGAGTGTTGCATGAATATAATCATGACAACGCCTCTGTTGTCACATCTCGAGATTCCGTCTGGGCTGCAACAAGAGATCAAACCACTCGTTTCTCATTTTAACGTGGCGAGTTCTCATCTGGATCCGGTGTCATTTCCGGCAAGCTGGATTTTGGAACCATCTGCAACACGATGCATACAATTTGCATAGGGACATAAGTGTCGCAAAGCCCGTCAAAAATCTCTGTTTACATTTAATCAGAACGGGCCATTGGTGTCAGGAATATGGTGGTAACCTCTAACTCAGTGTAATTATGGTGTGCAAACATGTCTAAATACAGTGTCTCAATGTATAGAGTACGCACCGTGGCCTAGGTGACAGAAGGAGCAATAAGTAGGCGTACGTTAGCATGTTCTCCAGGATGCTGTAAGGCGACATGAGATGATGTGATCTGGTTACACGGTGTCCTTTTGTCACAACATAATAAAAACTTTATACAGTAGGCTATATGGAGTAAAGGGATATTAATATAATTAAGACCATAAAACTGAATGCTAGCATAAAAACACATTATTATACTACAGTGGTGCCTCTGGTAAGTAGGGACGCATTTCAAATGAAAATGCGCTAGTCCGTTTGAAGCCTTGTAAAAATACAGTATGATATTATTTAATAAACTATAAAAGAGCATCAGAAAATGATGCAAATACAATTTAGGATTATATTACCGCACAATAGACACATAATAAGAGCCACACAATGTTAAAAAACATAGAAAAAAGGAAATAATGAGTATATGAAGTTACCTTCTTTTTTAAAACTGATCCAATTCCGATACTTTTTGGAATTTTGCTAAAATATTTTTTATTTGGGCTGAATGAATGAGAGCTGCCTCCTCCTCCCCTCCATCTTGCCGGAACCCCTCTTCCTCCATGTCTCTGAACTCTGAACTTTGACGGTGACACTAAGAGCATGCTGAGCACGTTTGCTCACGTTTGAAAAGCTCTGGAAGCGACTAATAGCAGCGTACAATGTATGGTATTTTTGACTCTGTGTCCTGAAAAGCATTTGTAACTAGAGGCAATGATTACCAGTTCAGCTACTTTGTAACCTGAAACATTCGTATGTAGAAACATTCGTAAGTAGAGGTACCACTGTATTCTTATTGTCACCAATTGTTTTGGATCCATTATTCCTGAGACTTTATTTTAAAATTGTTTTTGAATAAAAGGCCAAGACTAAAAGGAAAAAAATCCCTTAACAATAGTATGTGCTCTTTTCTAATAGTTACATTTTTTTTCTTCTCTAGCAAATTTTGATTTGATTTAACTTAAACTTTAACTTAGCTAAGAACATGGTAAAAATTCCACTGAAAATTCTTCTCACCAGCTTTAAAGGTTAAAAGACGGCTGCAGCGCTCTTGCTTCTAGCGGTAGAAACACGATGTTGCACACCCGGCCTCAATGCTTTAAACTAGGGAATTTTATCTCAGAGCCAGATGTACTCATGAAAAGAGACGCAACTGTCTCATAAACTATATGCTCTCGACCCCATTTTCTATCAAATATGGTTCTAATAACCGTTAAAGGGGCATAAAAATTGATAGGAGCATTTAACAATGCTGCTATTGTAAAACTCGTAAACAGCAGTGAGGGGGAAACCTCCGATGGCTCTAATCATGTTTTGCTTAGTGATGCATCCGCCTAGTTTATTATGGACCAGTTGACATCAAAACATGAAGATTAAAAAATAAAAACCTCCTAGCTTTCTCCTTTTGGTGCTCGAATGTCTTTTCTTGTTACCAAGACTCGAGAGTCCACCTTCTTCTCCTCCAGGGCACTCGCATCCCTCCTCCCTCTGATTCCCCCCTCCTTTTTCCCCGTTCTCCTCTCTCCATCCTTCTCCTCTCACACATTCGCCGAGCCCACACCGACACAATTGCTCCTTCACTCACTTTGACGGGGGAAAGGAAGTAGGTTACTCAGATGGGGACGCGCAGCGCGCTTTTCGTCAACCTTTAGCGGGAAACTTGGGACAACTTCCACTAGCCAGGTAGGAAGAACGTCCTTCCAATTACTTTTTTCTAGTCTGTAGGGAAAAAAAGTGTCTGTGTCTCTGCCGGGCAGGGAGTGGCTTACTCATATGACCCAACGGATGTGCAGAAAGGATAAGGGAAAAGCAATAAAACGGGGTCATTTTCATTGAAAAACAAGCTCCTACTTTTCTACTTTTTATTTGTTTAACATAGGTACATTCCTCATGTTGAGATAAACAAGCTGTTTAATTTGACTGAAAAGTCTAACAGACTAAAGAGACAGCACTCCAAACCACGAGAGAGAGGGGCAAATAAATGAAGATAAGGGTGAAGAAGGAGAAGAAAGCTCACTCGGGTGTAATTGCCTTCCTGGTGTCCTCACCGGGGGGGAAGATGGGGATTATTTCTTTATTTGAGGAGGCACAGTCAACAACGGGGTATGTTTGTTCTGCGATGAGCGTTACATGAGAGGTTTGCATGCCAGATGATGGCTTCAACCCCCTCATGTCTTGCTTGTCCTTGATCGATTGGAGACACCGTTCGCTGTAAGCACACACATGAACGCTCACAGAGCGCGATTTCTCAGCTTCGCCTCACTCGCTTGTACAAACGAGCTGTTTGTTGCGCACTAACCTTGGAGCAAAGTGCTTTGGAGCTTGTCACCGGGCCCTATTTTACACGCACAAAACATTTGTCCCGTTGTGTCTTTGTATTGTGCTTTACAAGTCAATTGACACCTGCAAGTGCCACCTGCTGGCACGGCAGTTTTTATTAGAAATGTTGGTAATGGCGGCACGGCAGATGAGTGGTGGCCGTGTTTGTGGCAAAGTTCTGAGGTCATGGGTTCAAATCCAGCTTCCAGAATTTTGTGGAGGTTGCATGTTTTCCTCGTGTCTGCGTGGGTTTCCCCTGGGCACACAGGTTTCCTCCCAAATTCCAAAAACATGCATGTCAGGTTAATTGGCCGGTCCAAATTGTCCCTTAGTGTGACTGAGCCAGTGTTTTGTCTGTCTATATGTGCCCTGCGACTGGCTGGCAACCAGATCAGGGTGTCCCCTGCCCTCTGCCAGAAAATAACCGGGATGGTTTCCAGCAACCCAGCAACCCTACTGAGGATAAGCGGTGCAGATAATGGATTGATCCATGTATATTAGAAATGGCTTGCCTGGTGCCAAGTGGCCTGTCTATAGCAGGGTGCTCACACTTTTTCAGCATGCGAGCTACTTAGTAAATTACCGTGTCATAAAGCCTACCCTCCACCAAATATGCATAGGATTCTGTAAAAAAATGTCTTGCCCAGTGCCACGTGACCCGTCTGAAGCAGGGGTTCTCACTTTTTTTAAGCATGCAAGCTACTTAAAAAAATGACATTGTCAAATGGATATACCCTCCACAAAAATGCAAAGGACTTCATCCCATTATTTTTTAAAATATTTGTATTCTTTTACGCAACTGTGAAACTTAAATACATAATATACAATAATGACAATCAGAAGGAAAAAATAACAACCAAACAAGTTCAATGTCAGAGGTTCACTGTAGAATTTACAATAAAAGCTGCAAGCTAGTTTTAGCATTATGTCTTTGTTTTCAGTTATTTGACTCAATAAATACTACTGTTTGATGTTGTGAAATGCTTCAACTTTATAACGCAAATATGTTTTCTGTTGGACAAAGGAAGACAAAATAATAAAACAGTAAGAACGTTCAACCCCAAATATGTTTTATCCGTAGTGTGATTTTTATTTATTTCAAAAATATTTTTAAACTATTTGTTAAGTATAGTCAAGTTACTTTTAAAAGTAGTTTTTTTCTATATACCATTTGGTTGTAACTTTCTGCACTTAAGAGAAACAATAATTCCTAGAATTCAAGTTTACAACTGGTTCTTATATTGTATTATTTTCGAGTAAATAAAAATACAGTGTGTTGTTGTATAGTGTTTCAGTAGTGGTGGAGAATATTGGTCCAGAAAATTAAAATCATTTTTTCCTGAATAAACTACTCAATATTGTTATCATGGCATAACCTTCTAGACTTCATTTGTAACACAAAATATAATTAGGTAATTCTCTTTTTTTTTTATTTGTTACAATTTGATTTGGTTTGATCTTTTAAATTCGATAAAAAAAAATGCTTAAAACAGTTTTTTGGGTGACACCGCCAAATAAGACTACTATTGAAACTTTTTCGTCGTGTTAGTACCTTTTTTTGTTACATAAATCATTTACAATCTGATTCCGAAATACGGTTCCTCTTTGGAATCCAAATATAGAGCAAAATATGGAAGAGTTTGCATATTTTAATGCCAAAGAAAAGTGTGTGACTATGAACATGAATCAAAAACCCATTTACTTTACTCATTTCTCCATTGATTATCAAAAAATTAATGTCAGTAGAAAATTCTATAAGGCAATGATAACTAGCCGTAGCTCCCTAATTAAATCGAAGTAATCCAAGTATTTTTTCATTCTTTTGAAATAGACTTGCATCATTATTTGTCCATATATGCTTAATTATACAACTCAAACCCCAATCGACCTTTATGACGGTCATAATAAAGTAAGAACAAGAGGCCTTAGATGACCAGTCTCCGTTTGATGTCACTCTAAAAATCAATGCATTGGAGTCAAAAGAGCACTTCATTGAAAGCACACACACATTTAGTGTAGCTCTCTTTTTCCAAGCAGCTCTTTTCCCGGCGAGCTCTGTAGTCACATTGTCCTCATCTGCCTGGCGCCACACAGTAAAACAAGTTACGTCAAAGGCAGTGATTCTTCAGTGTCCCATCAATGAAGACTTTCCCAACAAACCTGAGAACGACGGGACAAACCGCCGCAAAACTCTCGTGTAATCCTCCGAGCCTTGAAGCCCGTCTTCAATAATGCTAGCGCCTCCTTGTTTTCATTGATTCATCGACCCATTCACCACTTGTTCCCTTGCACCCTGCTTCCGTTGCGTGTCATATCCTCTTCTCTAAGCGCCATCTAAATGGACGCCTGAGATGGATAAATGACGGTGATTGCCTCATCGCTCTTCCGTCCGTGAAAATCAAGGGGCAGAAGAGGCCAATGCATTGCCGTGCATGTAATAAACCCATTCCGAGATGGATCTGCTATACGGATCTTCTATATGGGCACATCCTAGTGTGTATTCGCTATTACGTACAGCGGTAATGGCTTTCAAATCACCAGAGTGCAAAATGTTGTTGACATGCAGTTTCCGACCATTGATGACAAACCCAGCGGAATATTTATTTAAGAATATGCAACATATTAATATACAGTACATGGCCTGCGATGACGAAATGCTCTCATTAGATTATGATTATAGATTTTTTTCCCTGACTGTACTTGCATAGCGGCAACGTAGCATCCTCAAACCAGTGTCGAACACTATTTCCCATTCTGATCTCAAGGGTCACTTGTTCTATTATAACTTCCATTTGAGTACGACACTGTTAATCCTTTACCTTAAAGATCCATCTTCTGACATTTTCCTTCAGAATTTTTGAAAAGCGCCAACCTTGAGAGACCATCCATCACAGAGAACCTCTCTGTAATTATTTTTTTTTCTCACCCTTTCCTGGGCTATGTATCCCTAAGGGTTCTTCTAATAAGACACTTCACATTTTGTCTCAAGCTGACAGATTTCTCTTTTAACACCATTTGCCACAGAACTCTGAAGAATAATAACTTCAGCCAACATCAAGTAGATTGAATGTGGCAGCATTTTGATTGGTACAGGTGGCCAATTTCTAATAAGATAAAATAGAATAAACAGAATTGTGAAATCACTAGCTATACTTTTTAATAATTCAATGCCATAACACACAAATGCATTTTTAGAAGAATGATCCTTGAGTGCCAAATCTTAAAAATATATTTTCATGTTTCATTATAAAGAACTATTATAAAGGGTTTGGCGCTGCATATCAGTATGTAGATGGCATGAGTGGCTTTGTTAAGATCTTTGTCCACACATTGAGGGAGCCCCCACTTCTTAGTGTTGGTTCTTTTTCCCGGCGAGTGGGCGTGTGTGTGCGGCCCCATGTAACAAGTAGGTGTTCGGAGTAGAGTGGTGAGAATAGCAAATATGTGGATGAATAGTAATAGTTACTTAACTCCTCAACAGAGAATATTCCTTTAAAAAAAAGACAATATCTTATTGTCGGATCTGGATCGATCTCATCACTAAAAGAATACACCAAGCACTTTGTCTCATTTTTCACAACTAGCTAGTTGGAGAGGGAAAAGCGGACCTCGTCCCCTGGCCGTGCTTTTTACTCTGAGGTCAGTCCCGCCCAACTGCGTTTATTAAGAGAAAACAAAGACAAAGAAAGAAAGAAATATTTGAAAAGGAAACATGTTACCATCTGGTTACAAATACACATTCTCCTCTGAGAAATTCCACCCTACACTAATCATCATCTGGTCAAAAAAGGATGACGTTTTGTACACGGCCACATGAACGCGTCCACCCGAGGGAATGTGATCTCCATGGTTACCAAATTTTTCAACTGTCGTTTACTAAACAATGGTAAAAATTGGAAAGATGAAGATTTCCTTTGATATGGTCTATGCCTATATAGCTACAGAACTACATTTTTTGAAGGGCTATAAATATTTGTCAAAATGGAAAAAAATGTCTGCCACCGGCTCTTCCGATTTGAGAAAGGCGTTTGGCATCGAATGAGTTAGAGCAAAACTAAAAAAACTATTGACTCAAAAAAACCTTAAACTGTGTAAAAAAAATCTTAAAACTCAATTTGAACATTTCTAGTTTATTTTGTACAAAATTAATACATGAACATATAAATAGATAATAAATAAATGCATTAAATAAAAAATATAGAAAATTTAATGCATGAACAAATTAGAAAATGAAAATGAAATCAGTTGCTGACTTGCACCAAACAAAATGGTTCTTCTGAAAAAAAAGACACAATTTTGGAAGTTTACCATAAGATACTTGTTTTGTTTGTGATATTAAAGGGACACTGTGTAATATTTGACCACTACATGACGCTGCATTGTGTAATACAACGGTAAACGAGTGCCACAAAGCTCAAGGAAGAATACAAACTACGGAGACTCAAAGTGACCACATAGCGCCATTTTTTTATTTTCTTTTTTTTTTTTGCCCAGCCTTTCTCAAGGTTTTTTTTTTTGGGGTACCCGTAGAAGCAAGATGGCAGACAATCATGTTAGCTCCTTTTTGGTGAGCCTTATGTTATGTGAAATAAATACATTGAATAAAAATAATATAAAATCAAATAACAAATTAAAGCAAATTTCTCGACCCACGAGTATCTTTAAAAATGCATAATCCTAATTGTTCTCCTCTTTTTGCTTACTATCAAGATCAATATTTTTTTTTTTTAATAATTTTCATTTTTTATCACAAAACAAACCACTGAGGGACAATTTTAATAAACAATGTAGAAAACCAAATTTGGAAGAGTTGAAGTCCCTTTTAAAAAAATTATACATATTTTGGGTTTGGATCAAACTGACCCAATTTAGATTTAGAGTTAGTTTATTGGTCCCCCTTTGGGAAATTCACTTTCACAGGGGGAAACATGCATAACACTAAATTACACCCTCAAAAATGAGGGCAGACTTGTTGGATTGGTCAGCGGGGCCTGTTGTTTAGAAAAGTAATGACAGAGGGATCAAGCTTTTCCCAAAATGGACCCTCCTCAATCATAATGTTCTGTATCTGTGCCCTGACAGATAAACTATTGGTGTAGAGGGTGAGTGGTATCCTGGACTATTGTGTTTGTAAGTCAGATGAGGGAGCTGTTACAGTCATATGTGCATATATCTTTTACTTACATCTAAAAATTTGGGGAATTAAAAACAGAATGTTTAATCTTCTTTAAATATTGACTCAATTTAATATATATTTTTTGATAATATTCAACAAGGACTGTTGTTTTAAATTGTTAAATCTCAAGTACCAACTGGAGTTCCTTGCCCGCAAGGGTAAACCTACCTTGATTTGAAAACCACTCACCTATAGGGATGCACACCTGTGACCTTTCATGCCCTTGCCATTAAAAAGACTCAACACTTTGGTGTTGGAATCAAATCTAAACATCCTGAAATCCAACTTGGCATCGCATGAATCCAGCTGGGAGTCATGTGAAGGGAAGACGGGATTATGGGAGCAAGAACTGCACAGAAGAAACCTTAACGGCTGAGAGGAAATGAAAGGAGCGTTTGGCAGCGGACTCTATTTCAAACAGCTCTGCTAATCGAGTTTAGTCAAATTTATGGAGACGATGCACTGATTTGGCGTGCAGCAACATTAAAGCTTTACTGTTGCTGTAAGTAAAGAACCTGCACAGATGTACATTCTATCGTCCTATGTTCCAAAACAACCACAGGAAATTGGAGGCAGCACTGGAGGTGTTGCACCACAAAATGAGGAGAAAGGTGGAATGACAAAGTTCATAGGTGAGGATGTAACATTTGGAGACGGCACAGTAGAGCGCAGGTGCACCCCTGGGATTGGTCTCTCATTGTCATGGTAACGAGGACAGAGTTCACACGATTGTCCCTCAGTGACCGTCCATGACTCTCAGGGTGTGCTTGCCCCTACGGTTCTATTTTTGTTAGCGGTAGTTGACCTTTTGGAAAATGCTATTTGGATATTGCATTATCAACTCTTAAAATAAGAAGATCAATAAGAATGATTCCAACAATAAAATATGAATACGTTACAATAGTTTATGGACATACCTAAAAACTAATTTGGCCAGAAATTAAAATTGCGCTTTATAATCCTGTGAGCTTTGTATACCGCAAAATACTGTATGTACGATTGGAAATGCATACAGTATATATCAAACCTGGGTAGCAGCCCCTTACACTTAACCACTAGCCCACCAGTGATACAGATGATATTTAAAACACATTCGATTTTATATCATTATCACACCAAATTTACAGCGGAGGAAACAAATGGAGATAACATGATGTCGTCCTGAAAAATACAAACAAACGCAAAGTCTGATTCATCATCAGATACGTCAAAGGTTTATTTCCCTCGTCTTGCTCTTTTGTTTTTATTTCTAATTATATGTTTTTTTTTTGTTTTTTGTTTTTCAATTCCGATCAAATACTTCGAAGCTGCGCAGTCAAATTATAATCAAACGTTTAGGTCATCTTCAGGTTATAAACTGTAACACTTGGGAGAGAGACTAAGTCAGTTTCGAAACCGGTGATATTTAAATTTTGCCTTTTTCAGATTTGAGAGAAAAATGTAGTTCAGGTATGTAGCATTTTAAAGTATTATAACTCTAAAAAATACAGATTATTGTAAAATAATAAAGATTATGTACTTCAAATTTGTGGATGACCATCCGATATTCATCACAATTAATTCGATGATGTCGAGCTGTTCATTTAAAAGTATCAACATTCATAAAAATACAAATGATTACATTTAATATTAGCTAACAAGCCGGGGTTATCTGCCAAAATGTGCCTGTTATCTAATTTAGTAATCCTAAAATTACCGATTACAAATTCTAAAATTTAGGATGATTAGCAGGTATTTTTCATGAATAGTTTCAAGATCACATGCTGCTCTTCTTATAATTATTACGCTGGTTATTTTAAACAGGGTTGGGTAGGGTTACTTTAACTGGATTACTTTCAATTACTTTTGGATTACTCCAATACCAAATATGCTTATAAAAGACAAAAGAAACTAAATATGAATAAAATTACTAAATTTTGTGCAGGCTTGGGGAGTAACGGAATACATGGAACGATAAAAATGATGTTGGCAAGCTGTTTGGATTTATTTTCATTTTGTTTCTGTCGCATTTTATGTTAGTTTTGCCGGAGATCAAAGAGATCAAAGCCAGGAGAGAAAGCTTACCACGTGTTGTGAGTCATAATTTTATTCATATTTAGTTTCTTTTGTCTTTTATTAGCATATTTGGTATTGGAGTAATCCAAAAGTAATTGAAAGTAATCCAGTTAAAGTAACCCTACCCAACCCTGATTTTAAACTATTGAAACCCAACAATACAAATGATAATAAACATTTTAGCCGATGAGTTAGATCTTCCTTTGATTTTAGTTAGTGATGCTAAAACTACTGATATCATAAACTTTAAATTTAGGGATAATCATCAGATTTTCATCACGGTTCAATTGACTCACGAGCAGATCCTCCTCTAATTATTATGGTCAAAATCTGCCTGTTTTTTACTTTGGTGTCCTTAAATTGCTTAAGATTACAAACTCCAAATTTAGGGATGATCAGCAGATATTCATCGCGATTAATTTGATGACCACGAGCTCCTTGTATTCTTATTATTATGGTCAAAATCTGATTGTTATCATACTTAGTGACAATAAAACCACAAAGATGATAAGCCGATATCCATCGCAATCAGTTTGACGATCACGAGCTGCTCGTCTTCTGATTACAAATCTTAAAATCAAATTACATTTGCGTGGGTTTCCTCCGGGCACTCCGGTTTCCTCCCACATTCCAAAAACATGCATTCCAGGTGAATTGGCCGGTCCAAATTGTCCATAGGTGTGAATGAGCGAGTGAGTTGTCTGTCCCTGTGTGCCCTGCAATTGGCTGGCAACCAATTCAGAGTGTCCCCTGCCCACGGCCCGGAGATGGCTGGGATGGGCTCCAGCCCCCCCGCGACCCTAATGAGGATAAGCGGTACGGCTGATGAGATGAGATGAGGTGTGTCGTCTTCGCAAGCAACTTGAGTCTACTTATATCATCATGTCCAAGTGAAATCTTTAGCAGGAGTTAACTCAAGTTAACTCAAGGCAGGACAGAGTTAACTCGAGTTGAAGCTTTTGCTTTGACAGCACTAATGTTGCATGGTTATTATATACTGTGATAAAACTTGATACTTCTTTATGCTGTACTCTCATGCATTCAACAATTGTGGCGAGGGCATTAATTTAATAAGCGACATTATTTGCAAGCATGTCAGGAATGCTTGCTTGAGCTGCAGCAGAAACTATTTTAGTAGTGTAGCGTCATGTTATTGCAAACCAACCCTTAATTCTTTCAAGCTACAAGCTAGTAATGGTGATATAAAAGCAGCTAATTACTGGTGTGATGACCCGCAATTTACACATGATCCTATGAGTTGTTAATCACGACACAAATTAACGGTTAGTCTTATGAAAATTGAAATTAAATAGAGCTATAAATAATGATGAGGAAACACACACTTGGGAGTAATGTTTCATATCCTTACCAAGCACCATTAGATTTGCTAACTATCTTCAAACAAAGTTCATTCAAGCAACCCATTCTCACACCTGGCAAATGAATAACATGCTTACAGGAGACGAGATAAATGTCGTCATTTCCTAATGGACTGATCCTGACCCGTGTTTCCCGATTCCTATCCGGAGGCGCATCATCGGACCATTACCCCCTTGAGTGCGGGAGTTTGTGTGAATAACCTTCATCCTCTAAATAGTCCATCATCATACATTCGGAACCCCCTACGTTTTAAAAGCGTCTCTTTGACATCCTCCATTGTCGATGGGGCTATTCATCAATTAGCTCTCTAACCAAAAATCACCTTGTTGTTAATGACTGACAGATTGATTTGTATAAATAAAAAGGGTGAGCAATTCTTCATTCTCATTGTTAACTTTCAGGGCTTTCCTAAGAGGGGTATCAATTTAAAACAACTCTTAACCAGATACAAAATATGTTCTAAATCTAACAGTTAGCCTATGTTATGTAGTTTTCTATCTTATCCGACTTTTTAGTCTGATATAAACAAGGAAGTGGTGCTGTAAGAACATTCATTGATTTAACAGGTCATAAAAATGTGGATTTTATGAGCGAGACGGGAGTTGAGAGCCGAGCGAACGACATAACTGCGTTTCCTATTCCACGGTTTACCAGCCGACTAGCTTGATATATTAGCAGCTGACTGTATCTGTATCTGTATCTGTGAATGTGAATGTGTGAAACTGGAGTGTCATGCCCAATTTCGTTGTCACAATATGTTAACCCATTTTGTAACAATGACAATAAAGGTATATTCTATTCTTTTCTATTCTATCTCATTTACTACCATAAACAGCTTTATATATCAAATATTTATCATTTTTCTTCATTAAAATACCCAGATACAATACAGTGCAGTGTTACATATAGTTTTTACAATGTTCTTTTTCACGGTTTACAAGGCGAATAGCTTGATATAGTAGCAGCTGACCATGACTTATTCATTACCTTAGATGGCTTTAAATGTCAAAGATCTGTTGTCTTATTATGTTAAAATATCAACACGGTTCACGGATTCCTCAACTGCCTGAGTTGTCAGGGCACAACTGAGGATGCACCTCTGGACAGCTATCTCCACTACTGATGGTTCCTGGCCTGTTTTTGGCTTGTGGCACCAGTCCATTCCTTGATGTTGTCAGCCCAGTTCTTCTTTGGTCTTTGGTCGTGTGATGTGACCATACAACTGCAGTTTTCGTCCTTGCAGAGTTGACAACAGTTCTTCATAGGTTCTAATGTGCTCACTGATGGTGTTGCACACAGTTTGTCACAATGGCTATATAGGTGATGCCTAGAAGTTCTCTGCGGCATCACATCTCCATTGCCTGAATTTTTCTTTCCACCTTTGCTGTGTGAGTCCTTGTCTTGCTGGATTAGAGAAAGATAAATGTAACCAGCACTTGCATGAGTCTGATCTTTAATTTCACTGCTATGTTCTTGTCCCTCAGACGGGTTTAAGTCTGGTAATTGCAACGGTGGTTCTAGCTATCAAGGCCATGATTTTTGGTCCTGACCTCTTTTCTGGTATGACAGACATTTAAATTTGGTGACAACTTCAAGCTGTCAGTGGTTGATGGTGATGTTTGTAATAATACCTTGGGGACTGTTTTGTTTTTTCTATGCTGATTTCAATCCCATACTAGACTGATGTTTTGACCAGATGTCATAGTTCCTGTTCTTCTTCTGCCAGTCTGGCAATATCATCAGCAAAACGTAGGTTGGTGATATTGTGTCCCTCAATGCTAACTGTACCTTCATGTTGATCCTCCCGAGGAAGATGTTGGATAAAGTTGGAGGATCCCGCCTTGTCTTACATAGACTGTTGTTTGAAACCATGTTCCAATGGTATCGTTGATCAGTACCGCATTGGTATACAGCTGTATGAATTTGTTGCTGACCCATGTTTTGCGTCCTTATGGTGGCTCACAAAGCAGCTTGCCATAGTATGTCAACATAGTGAGTGGGTAAGTGGCTAAATCCCTTAACCACTTGAGTCGTAGGGGCACCATTTCCTGTGCTGTGTCTTGGACAAGTACAGCCTATAATTGTATACTATAGTTGTATACACAGCAAGCATATTTCTGTTTTTACACAAATAACTTCCCAAACATATCTCTAAAAAAGTTCAACTATGAATTGTACAACCACAAACCTCGTCTTATAAAACTTGCAAGCATACGTGACTTTGTTGTGTGATTTGTACGAGTCCAGTGTCGAGCGTGTGCATGAGGGGACGAGTGTTTCTGACAGGTGGCTCCATTGTGTCTCCGTCCATAACTTCAACCGTCGAGGCCGCTAACAAAAAGTGAAATGTCAGTGAGGTGGTAGGAGGATATGTACATTTTCTCTTGTTAATAGGGAGGGAAGGTTCATGTTAATTAACGCTGGCACAATGCCGTCATCAAGTCAGAATATGTAAAGCAGCAAACCTGTCAAGGAAGCAAGGTTGGTTTCCATTTATGCAGTTTATTTTTAACAAGGTGTCTCTTGGCCCCCTATGTTTAACGCCTATGCTAATCACCTAATAAGGCGAAACACAACACCTTTAAGTTGCTTACCTGAACATAAAGCAAAATCTACAATGTAATTGTTTAAAACTAACAATACAATAGTCTTAGAATGGCCAAACCAGACCTCAATCCTCAATTTGTAGAAAGATCGGAAAAAATATGTCACAAAATCACTGTCAGACCTTAAGGAACTTGAGCTGTTTTGCAAGGAATAATGGGAAATATATCTATTTCAGGAGGTGCAAAACTCATAGAGACATACTGAAAAAGATTAGTGTTTGTGTTCGCTGTGGTTCTACAAAGTATTAACTCAAAGGGGGCCAATATTTTTGCAACATCTACTTTTCAATATTTTAATTGTTAGCACCATTTAAAATGTTGAATATGTATGGTTTCTTTTCTGATACAAATGTTACTGATACGTAGCAAATATTATAAATATAGTTTTGAAGCCTGATACATGGCAAAATGTCAAAACCTTTGCAAGGCACTGTATTTATATTTATTCACAGATACCTAATTTGCATCTGTTGTGCTATGTATTACTTAAAAAAACAGCAATATTCCCTTCTATGCCAAAAACTAGCTTCATCTGGTTTTATGCCAAAAATTACTGCTGTCTTTGTCAAAAACATGCATTGTACTCTTCTACCTCAAAAGCTAGCTTCTTCTTTTTTCCCTAAAACTGCAATTGTCTTCTTCAGTGGAAAGATTTAGTCAAAAACTAGCCTCTTTTTAACGCCACAGCTGGAGTCGTACTGCTATGCAAACTTGCATGTTTTTCCCTTCTATGGCGAAAACTAGCATTGTCTTGTTTTATGCCAGAAACTAATTTTTGGTGCGTCCTTCCCACTAAATCATAATAATATTGTCTGGCGAGGTTTTTACTATCAGTAACTTGTGGACCTCTCACTTTGCGTTAATGCTTTGTCACGGATACATTCTACTCTATACAACCCAGAACAAAATTGGAGAAGGGTTTACATCATGGCCGTCATTTCAACTACGAAGCAAAAGGCCAGTGAGCGAAATGGCCGATTTTCCTCGCTCAAGTTCCCCTCGAGGAACCTTTTGTTCTTTTCTGCCATTGCACTTCATTGTTAATATACATCTCCATGCATCAATTGTAACATCACAATGGAGCTTTTAAGTGTAGTCACAAGGGTGCTTTAAGTAGAGCGCTGAGGAGGAAGAAAGATCCGGATAACCTTTAGGCGAAACAGAGGGGGGAAAAAAAGGATCTGCTTATGCTTCTGTTTTTTAGAAGCACACTGGCAACGCATGCAATTATCGTTTGGCTTTTATTTGTTAGAGTAATCGCGTTACTTCCCTAGCAGACTTGTTAGTGCTTTTCTTTGCTTTAAAAATCATGTGAGTCTTTACATTTGTGTCCAACAAGCTTCCAAGTTGTAACATTCCTTCCCACCAATGTTCCCTGTAATTTTCCACGGGTCTGAGCGTTCACACAAAGTCGGTTAGCAACGCTTGAAACAACAGTGAGCCACCATAATCCCAAGTGTGGCAAGATAATCAATTATCAAACATGTCCAAAACTTGACATCAAGTTACATTTTGGTGAGTTTTCGGCAACGCAAAAAAAATTGCAAAGGTTGTAAGGCCTACAAACGTCATTTGTTTTTACAATTCTTTCACAAGATTTCCATTTCTTTTTTTTCCTGGTATATTTTGTCACATAATACTAACAATTTTGGGGTCTTGTTTAGTCGGTTGCACGATACACAACTGTTTTTAATCACATTTTTGAGTGGAAGTGCAATGTTGGCAACAAGATTGACTTGGTATAATTGAAAAATTATTTGAATGCAACACAAACTTTTTATTCTTTTTTCGGTGTTTTTTTTTTACTTTTTTTTAAAATTCCTTCAAAAAAAATCTCATTGTGTCTATTTTTTCTGAGCTGTTACTTTTTTCTTTTTGTTCTCTAGTTACTATTTTTCCTACATTTCTTTCTTTTCTTTTTTCTGGCTTTTTTCTAAATTTTTCCTTCGTTTTTTTCTCTTCCTTTTGTTTCTTTTTTTCTCAGCTTTTCACTACTTTTTCATTTTGGTATTTTTTTCTATTTTGTTCTATTCCCCCTTCCTTTTAGTCATTTTGTGCATAATTTTACTTAATATTTGGTCATGTTGGGATTAAAGAAGCAAAAGCAACCTGAAGAGCCGTTTAGGACCCGAAAGAGCCAGTTTCTTTTAGTGAGCCGAGCCGAAGAAGCCGGTTCTCGACATACTCCACTAACTTTACTCAACTTTGTTCGACTTCAAAATACCGCATTTAGGACACAACGTCAGGGGAACCCGTGTATTTTTACCTTCATGCACTGTAACTTTGACTTAAGTCGCTTCTTAATAAGTAATTTTGAGCCCTCATTTTTGTGCGCTGGATAGATTTTCTTGTGCGCTGAGAATGTGCGAACAGTGCGCAATTGCGCACGCGGGCAGCTTAAAGGGAACACCGCTTTCCACCTCTTAAATCTCGGCCACTGCCGTGCGGAAAACCTTTCATTTTAGGGACATGATTGGTAAGGGTGGGCTTATCGATTCAAATACCGATACTATCTATAGTGAGCGTTACTTGGATCGGATCAATACTATTGTCTTGGAATGGATACTGTCTCCACATTGTATCTATAATATTCTAACTCCAGTTTTATTTACACTTAATTTGCGTTACTGACTTTGTTTTACAAACATTGCACAATGGAAGAGATTTTAGTTTTCTCGTTGATATTATTATACAGTATTTGTATTTACTTCACTACTCCTACTCGCCATATGGAGCCGCCTGCACACACTCATTTCCCAGATACAGGAAGCATCACTAGAAAGTTGGTCCTTCTCTATGTGGGGAAAAAGATCTAATCATAGCCACCCGTGCCATCTAATGATGATTTATCAGACTAATATAATCACCAGAGGGTTTATAATTACTGATAAAGACAATGCTTCTAAAAAGGTATTCATACATTATGGCCTTTTATGAGTTAATAACAAATCGATGTGTCCCTGTAACAGGGGCATGACCCTACATCTGTATATAAATACATTTTGATTATATTATTTAACTAAAAAAATAAAAAATGATCAATATTTAGTACCACAAACTGTATAAGGATGGACTACCAATACTAATATTGGCCATTTATCCAATGCAGAGAGGGAAATGTGAAGTTGAATCAGTCTTTAAAAATAAGTAAATAATAATCCACGCCATCTTGTTACTTGAGGCAAACTCAACAGAGGGGCGTTAAACAGCCGGCACGGTCTCATGAAAGGACATCCTTCATCGCAATTAAAGCCGAGCGTCTTGTGACCTGCGTGGCGCCATGGGGGGGTCGGCCCGACCGGCACAATGCGGGCTCCCACAAGACAGAATTGATTTGTGCAAGACTTATTAATTCATACTTCCCCTCATGAGTCCAGTAAATAACAAGTGTACTTTAATGGACCTCAATGGAGCTGGCGGGCATATTTCTTTTGGACTGTATTTGCCTCTACTTGGCTTGGACTATAGTTAGGTTTAAAGACAGTTTGATATTCAAAATATGTCACCAGTTTACTGAAATATTGTTGTTTTGTTTGATTTTACAGAAGTTGTAGTCCCAGACAATAAAGTACGTCCCTAGGATACGAAATTAAACTGTTCTGAGGTGGGAACTGCAAGGTGAAATTGTCGTAGAGTGGGGATAGAAACTTAACAAAATTTGCTCCAATCCCCTGGTACCCCTGGAAATAACAGTATCAATAAGAATACATGTAAAGGAAAAAATAAATTGCTTTACCTTACGTGTTACTTGACTTAAGCTGGTAGAGTGTAGTAGCGGGTGGATCCAAAGGAGTGGAGGAGACAGTGAGGATGGATTAAAAATTAATCATATTTTAAAAATTCAACTTTCCTTGCTTTTAGTGTCTCATTTTTAATAATTGTCCCGAAGGTAAATTAATCAAAACCATGTAACTTAGCAAGGTAAGCAATTCACACGCCTTCTTTGTATATTTATTGATAATCATGAGCTTTGTTTCTTTTGTTATCAGGCTTTTGCTTCTACCTTTAGCATCACTTTACATTTTAGGACCCAAAAAGTACAAAAAAATACAGTATTGTATCGCCGACTCCCTAAGTCATTAAAATGCAGACGAGGTTCTGAACTGTCTAAAGAGAAAGGCATTGTGAGTGGTCGTTCAGCCAATAACATCAGCATTTTCATCATGACGTAACAAAATACAATAGCAAACAAGGATTTTATATGACGTTGACCAATTGCAGACAGGCATCTTAGGGACATAACTCGTCATGAGAACACACAGCTCAAAGTTGACATGTTTTCTTCGGGAGGCAAAATGATTTATTGTGAATGCTGTATAGGGGCCGGTCACACAGACATTTGCGGCTGAATCACGGCTAAAATTTTGCGTTTTTTTTTTGCCCGTGGTTGCCCGGGATGGAAAATGCGCAAAATTTGACAACCCGCCGTTCGTCTGTGGTATGGCCGGAAAAAAGACGCCGGCGACTGTTCCGCTTCCTCATCGCGTCATTTCTGCGTCATTTTCTCGTATGGACCACGGGTATAAAAGCTCCCGAGCCGGTGTTGTGCCCAAATCCGACTCCTACGCAACACACCCACCCCCCCACACCCTCGCGTGAACGCGCATTCTGCTGCGATCGCTCTTGACCTTTTCATCTGCGTTAACAAACGCATTTTGTAGAATACGATCGCACTTTATTGTTTAAATAAATGCGTTATATAGACTAGGATCTCCCAATTATTATAATTAGCTCGCTTTGTTGTTTTAATAAGCGTTTAATATAGAATACGATCGCTTCTGATGAAAGCGCAGCAGAATGCGCGTTCACGCGAGGGGGGAAGGATTTACTGTTCGATTAGGTTCACAACAAAAATAAAGATGGAATGGATTATGTTGTATTGCATTCCCAACGAATGCAAGACGAGGTGGATTTGGTTATATGTTCGCCATTACATTCCCTATAAGTGAGATACGCTGACGGGGAGGAGTTTATTGGGGTTATTTGTTTTATCTATTTTGCTAATTATTCATTATCGTTATTAACACGCTATAAAGCTTAGGAGCCGGGATTCTTACTCTCGGCCAAAAGGCCAAGCTAAGGACCTAGCATCAAAGCCTTGCTACGACCATTGATAATGCACCGAAAGATTTATTCGAAATGAAGAGAAACTACGCTGACGGTGATCCATGTTCACCCCCTTGACGTCACGAGCACAATGGTGTGCTCGGCATTCGCGCTGTTTATACGCGGAGAAAGGCGTTTGACTGTCACACGCGTAACACGCTAATTTCACGTAATAACACCGCGATACAGGCGCAGAACATGCTATTACCATGCTCCGCCCACGATTACCCGCTGAAATTTCCCGTCCTACCCATGTGTAACTACGCCCTGGCCGCGGCCAGAGCACGTCGTTCCGCGTCATTTCCGCGTCATTACCTCGTGTTGACCACGTGTGCGGCACGCGGTTTAACACGTGCTCAAACTTTTGAGCAGCTCAAAAGTTTTGAACGCGGCCAACCACGTGAAAATTTCCGACCGCGAGTAAAGCACTGCTCTATCTCGTCTATATGGCGGTCTCAAAACGTCCAATAGCGCCCAACGACATCTGCTTCACGGCCAGAAGTTTACGGCCGCGGTCCAGCCTCGATAAACCCGTGAAAGGCTGTGTCCACGCGCTCTCAAGAATTGAACAGCGCAAATTTTTTTCGCGCTGCCACTTGTGCGCGAATTTCCGACCTCGTGTTATGCACTGCGTCTGAATGGCGATCTCAATGCGTCCTATAGCGTCCGCCTTTAAGTCAGAAATTTCTGGCCGTGATTCAGCCGCAAATGTCTGTGTGACCGGCCCATAGTGGGGAAAATGCTGTAAGGAGAGGCTGAACAACTTTAAATTCAGAAAGCCGTATGTTGGGGACACCATATCCCAAGGGTCTACTGCAGAGTCCAAATTAGCTGAAAACAGTGATTTTATATAATATGTCCCCGTTAAAGCAACTAAGAGAGTTTACTGTTGCACTTTCAACCCACGCCGTCCATATTTTATTATTTTTCATACGCTCTGTATTTTAACATCTTAAAAGTTATGCTGACTTTGTTGGAGTTGCAGCTGCCTCCTGGACATGTGCCAACTCACTTGAATATTCCAATCCAAACCATAACTCTAAGTACACGGATGCTCTGCCACTTGGTTTTTCATTTTAATAGCTGCACGTTCTCACTGTTCACGTTATGAGCAAGTGAGCAATAAAGTTGAAAAAAAACACGCCATGTTTGCCATCTCATTTCCTGCCACGATGATGAGTCAAAGTACTTTAGTAAAGCCACCTTGTTGAATCGGCAGCATATTCATGTTTTTAAAAAATGCAGAATTCTTAACATTGTTTTTCACAACGTGGGTGTGGAATTTTGTTGGGCTGCTCAAAGATGCAACCGCTGACACTTCTGTGGGCTGGGATGAGGTTAAAGGCGTGAACATCAGAAGGATGGATGGTGTGTGTGTGCATGTGCCAGGTTTTGGCTGAGGTTTTCAGGTTAAATTTACAGCTCTCCTCGAGCCAATCAAACAAAAAGATGGATGGTGTATGACTTTGACCATTTATCACTCTTGAAACGTTATACGTAGCTTGTCTTATTTAATTCACATGCCTGCTTCGAAAATACATGATGTTCAAGATTATTCCAAATTTTTTGGGTGATTATTGCATGTCAATGATCCCCGAAACAACACAATATTCTTATTCAAACAACATTTGGAATTGAATATCCAACTCTGACGTGCTTTAGGAAGACATGCGCACCATTGACAGTGTTATTAGCTCTGTTCTAACATATATGTAACCTAAAAGTGAGGTTTGCATAATCAGGTAAACATTTTTAGGATAAAATAAAAGTCAAAAATATTTTTATAATATTAAGTCAATGGTTCCACCTCGTGTTTGCATGCTATTTTTATCACTATACAGTTTACATCAGTTTCCACAAGTTACATAAACTGTAGAATTAATGAATTCAATTGCTGTTTTTTTTTTTTCTTATAAATGGAAAGCCAATAAACACTAGAACGGATTAAATCTTACTGAAATAAAAATATTGAGGAAAATATAACCCTCACAATTTGTTTTATAATTAAAGTTCACATCCCTGAATCATAATTTAATTGTGAGCCTCCGAAAAGACCTCCAGCCCTCCAAATTAGGCATACTTTTTATGCCATTAATTTCCTAGTGCAGCCCTCATGAGAATCTTGAATTTGACACCCATGCTTTAAGATATGACTCCATGACATCACTTCTGCCCAGAAAACATGCTCACCATTGGCAAAGAGCCTCATTTCTCATTCTAGTTTACAATATAGAATAAAATAAAATCGTCTCAGACGCTGCCCTACTTACGAACTAGATTTCGGACGATCATTTGTAAGTTGAATTTTTCCGTAAGTTGCTTCAGTGCTATATTTTGTATGGAATGTATGTTTAAGGTTTATACAAGTATGTTCAAGGTGTGTTTAAGTAACCTGTATTGTGTTCTCCTAAAAAATTTAAAAAATAATTATATGCTCTATAAAGATAAATAAAGTTAAGGTTAACTTACTTTTGGAAGATGAGCTTCAAGAGTTAGCCGACTTCCTCCTCGGTGGTAGAAAGTGGCCAACAAAAGCGATCCAACCATTTTCTCAACCACATCAAGCTTCCTTATTCCACTTTCATTTCAAAAGAAACGGCTCGCCTCTTCTTTGCACTTTACACCAACCATATTGAATGGATGCACGAGATGTTAAACAATAAATATGTAAAAGTTCGTCGTAGCGGCGGAAAGAAGCACGATAGTACTGTCCTGTACTCGGAAAAAGGTGCACACAATACAAAATCTAATTTACAGCAATGTCCGGATATTTTTTGACATCCCAAAAAAAAGATTTGTATTTACCGTTTTTTGTAACCCGAATGTTTTCGAAAGTAGGGGAGCGTCTTTATTGTTATTGATTACAGAAAAGGGTACAATGCTTACAACAAGATGTAATAAAGATGAAATGAAATGAAATGATCTGCATTTATATAGCGCTTTTCAAGTCAAGACTTCCCAAAGCGCTTTACAGTGTGCTTCACATTTCCCAATAGCGGCCGTGCAGCCATGTAAGGCGCTAACCTGCTTATTGGGGGCATTAGGGGTTCAGTGTCTTACCCAAGGACACTTCGACATGTAACACAGGAGCCGGGATTCGAACTGCGATCTCTTGATCCCAAGACGAGCGCTCTACCTCCTGAGCTACTGCCGCCCGATTAAGATTTAAAAGTAGCCTGCTAAAAACAGCCATGTTTTAGCTGGATAAGACAACACAATTCGTACCTTCTCTAAATGTTCGCAATTTATGTTAGTTAATGTCCTCACAACTGTTGTGTTAACCTCTGATGTCAGTAATTATGAAGCCTATTAGTAGTCTTTGGGACCCTGTTGTGAAAGCATTTACTATATATATATATATTATGTGTGTGTGTGTATTTGTCTTCATCTTTGATTAAGATATATGAGCTTGTCAGCGATTAAACCCTTTAATTTTTAATTAGAGGCAAACATGAACTTAAAATGGAGAAGTAAAACTAAATCTGCGCCACTCGCCATGTCAGCAATTCTTCCATAGCTTCAAAGCATGAAACAAATGCACCGTGTGATCACAATATAGGGTGGGCGGTAATTGCTTACTCCTTATTCTTTACAATTATTGCTGGAATATACTGCACTCTCAATTATTCAGCCCTCATTTCAGACTCTCATAGTCACAATATGTGCCAGCAGACTTCAGATTTTCTAATTTGCTAATGGCGAATCTGCCGTTCGGAGACAGAAGTATAGCACCGTGCTAAACGATAGATGGAAGTCAGATTTCAAAACCAAACTATGTATCATTTTTGAGTTTTCTATTTAAACCTTATGTTGTTTCATGTTTTTTATTTATTAATTTATATTTATTCTTCTTTTTGTGATACGGGACTTAATTTGATTCGAAATGCACTACAGTTTGACTTCTTGTATTATTTGTGTCTTGTTTTATCTGTTTGTTTGTTGTTTTTTAAACAAGAATGAATCAAAATGTTTATGTTTTTATCGTGTTGTTGTTCATTCTCGTCATGCTGAAGGTTTTACGTTTTTCCTTGCCCTCATGAAGGTTTTAGATCGGGGTATGGTGTAGTCTGTAGTTCGTGCAGCCCTTTGAGACTCCTTGTGATTAAGGGCTATACAAATAAACATGACTTTACTTGACCTGTCTATATATTGTATACTGTCAGCAAATACTGAAAAACATTTTCTTAAATCATTAGCTGGTTGAGTACTCAAATTTTGAGGGGTCACAATACCAAATATGAAAGATATTTTCCTACATCCTAATTTTTCCAAATTGCATTGCGTTGAATGTATTTAGTTTTATGTTCCTTATCATATTATTAGCCAGTCCAATTCTTAAAGCGACATTTTTGTATTATTTAACACCTCCTACTTTGTTCCTTCGATGTTGAATTGAATAAAAAGCCAAAATACATGAACTATCATAAAAGTGCATGTTTCAATGATACCCGTTGGTTGAGGAACTTGTATTTTACATATCTTGATGTTCACCTACAGGGAGCTGATCTTGCTTCTATGAGTACCTAAAAACACTAAAACCTTGTGAAAGGCTGGGCAAAAACAATGAGATGAAAAATTATGCGATTCAGTCACTTTGAGTTTGTAATATTCCTTGTGCTTTGCAGCACTTAGATATGTTTGCACTACACAATGCAGCAATATTTTGTTGTTAAAATGTACACTGTGTCCCTTTAACTATTTTCACTCATGCAGTCAGCACTTACTGTGTTCTCCAGACTTAAGGCATCGACAAGAAACTCAAGTGGGACAGAAATGCAAAGCAATGGTGGCAACGCGGATCAAAATGGATGGCGTGGAGTCTGCCATTCCCATCCACTACTTGACCTCTAGGGAGAAAAACAACAACAAAAAAACATTCGATCTCAGTTTCATTATCACACTATTTTTAGTCACTGTACCAGATATGTAGGAGTAGAGTATGTTTTTCACTTTTTCTCAGCTCAAACTGGGCATTGTAAGTGGCAAGTATTTTGATTACACGCGGTTATGCGTTTATTTTTTTCATGGCGCCCACATTTCTTCCCACAATTCTGTTCTCTTCACGCCTCGCTGCAAAGTTCAAACAACGGAATTACTTCCCACAATGCCCTTAGCACCATTCAATTCGGACTCTCGTTTGCTTTGTTAAGACTTTGCAAGTTGGCTATACTAAAGATCGTATTTTTGTCTAACAATATTCTTGCGGGCAGCACGGTGGCGCAGTGGTTAGCGCTTGTGCGGCACAGTTCATGTCATGGGAACCTCCTGCGTGGGTTCGAATCCGGCTCCAGACTTCCTGTGCGGAGTTTGTATGTTCTCCCCGTGCTTGCGTGGGTTTCCTCTGGGCACTCCGGTTTCCTCCCACATTCCAAAAACATGCATTTCAGGTGAATTGGCCGGTCCAAATTGTCCCTAGGAGTGAATGAGCGAGTGAGTTGTCTGTCCCCGTGTGCCCTGCGATTGGCTGGCAACCAGTTCAGGGTGTACCCTGCCCACTGCCCGGAGATGGCTGGGATGGGCTCCAGCCCCCTCGCGACCCTAATGAGGATAAGCGGTACGGCTGATGAGAGATGAGAATATTCTTGCGGCCAGGCCCAATAACAGCATAAAAAAATTGGCAATAAGACACAATGCCTTTTCATGTGTCGCCTGCATCCCTAGGGTTCTTGAGGATGGGATCTGGTGCACTCCACGCTGTGTTATGAGTTTGATATCTGCTGAATTCAGAAGATATGCACTTGTGATCAGTAAAAATGCATATTTTCTGACTGATCAGACATTGCAAATACATACAGCACATTTTGTTCTTTAGTTTTAATTCCAGGCGCCTTATAGCCTGGTGCGCATTATGTATAAAATGATAAATTACAAACAGACTATTTTTGGGGAGTGCGTGTAATAATCCGGTGCACCATATGGTGTGGAAAATGACCAAAATGTCTAACTATGCTCAGTTTAGTTTTCAAATTTGGTTTTCTGACGTGAACGTTCTCCCTTTTGTGTGCCCTTGCAGATGTTGGAACCGAATGTGGACGTGCCCTCCTGTGAGTTGGGCGGAGACAGCGGTGACCGAGGGGGGGTGTGCCTCCACCTGCCGCCCCGGGCTTCCGAGGAGGGGGAGGACAGTAGCCTGTATCCATCCAGTCCATCTGAACCTTTAACCCTGAGCAGCCCTCACCCCTCGGAGCCCCTCAGCCCTCTAAACGAAGTCTATCTACCCCTTGGGAGCCTGTGCAGGTCGGAGAAACACCACAAGGTGCCCCCAACGCCTCCGCCCTCCACTGAGGGCGAGGACTGGAAGAGCGTGGAGGGACACGAATTGGACATCTGGAGGGAGGCCATCCGGGGAGATGGAGACTACGAAGAAGAGGAGGGCTCCAGCAGGAAGAGTGAGTTAGAGGAGCTGGCAGAGGAAGTCCAACTCCATCTCCTGGTGTCCAATGCGGACGAAGACAACGCATCCGAGCCGCCTGACACCAACGCGCCTCCGTCGTCCTCCTCGTCCTCGTTTGTCATCCCCGAGCTGCGCCTGGACCGCTCCTTCAGCGCTGACGCCCTCTCCTCACCCAACACAGACGAAGACGAGTACGACGAGGACGAAGAGGAGGAGGACGAGGACGAAGACGACGACGACGAGTCGGATGAAGACGACAGCGACGATGCTTACCTGCAGCGAAGCGAAAGCAAACGGCGTTCCATGGTGGAGGGTGCCACCTGTGAGAAGCACGGCGGCGGAGGCCTCAGTGTGCAGAATTCGCTTCGCAGGCGTACCCACAGCGAAGGCAGTCTGCTGCAGGACCCTCGCACCCCTTGCTTCACCTCCGATAATGCCATCAACTGCTTGGAGACGGGCAGCGGGCGCCACAAGGGCGGCTGGACGCTCCCTTCGCCAAAAACTCTCAAGAAAGAGCTGACCAAGAACGGGGGATCCATGCATCAACTGTGCATGCTCTTCTCTGGGAGGAAGGTAAGCAAGAGTTTGATTCTGATTTAAACCTGATATAAAGAAATCAGTTCTCACCGGTGTTGCGCTCCAAAAAACCTGCGAAGTAGAAACATTTATTTATTTATTTATCTATCAAATACTGTATTACACGAAGCGGTATAAATTAAACATTCTCAAGGCCCTGCCCAATTATTAGTATAGTAATAATATCATAACACTAATAATAAGCCCTAATTCACTGTGCAATCACTAGACCACTAGGGATGTAAATTACATGGGAAGCAGCATTAGATTTGATCTCATCATCACATTATTTTTACTCACGGTACCAGTTGTTAGAGAATAGAGAAAACAGAAAGTACTCCTGAAAGATAAATAAATAAATGCAAAAAAGCACAATGAAGTAAACAACTTTTTGCGGTATGCAATGATAATTCAGACTTTGAAGGACATTAAATAAATACATTGTAGATTCTGTGTGTGTATAGTGTTGTAGAAAATATTTTAATCCTGGCCTCACGTATTCAACTATGCGGTACCGGGAGTAAAGTAGTGGGATGATGAGATAAAATTGAATACCTTTTCATATCTCACCTATATTCCTAGGGATCTTGTGGTTAAGATTATGCACTCTTACCGCTGTTATCAAGGTTCAAGTCCCGTTGCATGGAATGGATGTGCAAATGTGGTCTATGATATTTTTGTACTAATAATCATTGTTTTTGGGAACATACTACCGTAAAATCTTGTGTACAACACACACACACAATCTTTTAGCTATTTTATAGGTAAAAAAACAACACAAATATATATATATATATATATATATATATATATATATATATATATATATATATATATATATATATATATATATATATATATATATATATATATATATATATATATATATATATATATACATTATAAGCAAAACATAAAGCAACGTTGTATTCTTAAATAAGACAACTTTTATTTTTTTTGTGCGGTCCGGTACCAAACGACCCACAGCCTGGTTCTAGCCTGCGGCCCGGTAGTTGCGGACCACTACTTTATTATACAACTAAACAAAAAAACTCAACCCTTTTTACAGGCTCAAGCATTTGTCTAATATACAGAAGTACTGTATGTTTGAAATAATTTCTTTAAGTTCTGTACTGTCCAATTATGATTTTAAAAATAGTCTTGCTGCTATACTCAATTGAATTATCCAAAGTAGTCTGCAGTTAGTTTGCGAAATGATTAATTGATGAATAGTCAGACCCCAAATGCAAGCTGGCTCTGCACGCGAACCACTATGCTTTATGACAAATTTAGTCAAGGATGCAGATATCTGCAAGGACACTATCAAACAGCTAAAAAAAGAACTAACATATTTTTAGGGAAATTTGAAGGTGTGCCTTATAACCCAGTGCACCTTATATACTGCAATATATGGTGGACAAGATTGGAAATGCATAAAATAATGATATTTGTACGCAAGGTTTTGTGCAAAGATTGATCAGTCACCATCGGGTCACAAAACATTGTATGCAACAGGTTCAATATCCAGTTAGTGGCCGTCAGAACACTTCACCACTAGGCCACCAGTATACAAATGACAAAAGGAAAGGCATTAGATTTTGTCTTACATTCATAATATTTTTTGCTTTTAGAGAATGGAGAAAACAGAGTCTATAAATAATGCAAAGTTTGATTGTTCTTTAGTGCTCTGTTTTCTCCATCCTCTAATTTTAGCTTCTGACAAGAGAAAAAAATACCGTGATAATGAGATAAGATGTCATGTTTATTTGTATGTAGTCTGTATCACTAGTGGTTTAGTGGTTAGGTTTTCAGCACTCACATTGACACAACTTGGGTTCAAATCATGTTATACGCAACAAATTGAGATTAAGGTCAGCAACATATGTTGTCTGATCGATCATTGCACTAATACAGTTATTTAATTATGCACAATAGTAGCTCTTACTGTAGTTTTTATTCGGTCTTATACTTTAGTCTGCCATACATATGAAAAAGGTATTAAAAAACACAGTTTTTTTATGTGCACATTATAATATGAAGTACTGTAAAGTGTGGAAAATACAGTAATGTATTAATTGAGTCAATACTGAGCAAAATAAAAGTAGAACCTTCTCGCCATGAAAAAAAATAAACGTGCTTGATTTCACAACCACCTGCTTGAACTTGCCTTCACCACGGTCTCTTCACGTTTTATAAATGTATAGATTTAGCATGACTTCACACTTGCAGAGTGTAGTCAGTTTCGACAAAAATCTTGTGTGGCTGCTCAATAATAACTTCTCCGAAATATGTAAAAAGAGCGACATCATGCGGTAGCAGGGAGTAAGTGCAAGTTGAGGAAACGGGCTGTTCAATTTTATACTTTATACGTCCCTTAATATTCTCAACACTTGGTTCTATTATAACTACAATTAAAATAACTATGGTTGATTTACTAAGTAAGTAAATCGGCCTGACTTTCTGCATTATTAGTACAGGCACTGCAGAGGGCAGTATTCATCACATTATCTTAAGATATGAACATTGAGGGGGATGATAGTCTTTGAGACCTAAATCCTGTTAGTCACTAACATAATCCAACAGTTAGTTTTTATACACGTCTGCTGGGTTGCCAGTGAGAACTCGTAATCTCTATATGAAGTGTTTATAAAAATTTGAAACTTGATTGCATATGACGAGAATATTGTGTGAAGGGCATTCCATCAGGTTTAATCAGTCTGAAACTGTGAATGTTTTCCTTATCTGGCAGCCAGGTTCTTGATGCATCAGGCGACTTTAAAGGTATTCCCAAATTCTAAAACAAACAGAATGTGAGAAAATAGTACTGTACATGGTATTTGCGTTAAATCTATATATAGTTCATCGGTATACTCCAACTATTTTCCGAAGACAGCTTATGTTGGCTTTGACTTCCTAAACTGTGAGTCCATATGAGGAACACCGACATCGTAGTCTGACAGTCACCACATTGATTTACGTGTTAAGTAGTCAAAAATGTTCCAAGATAAGTTTTGGTAGGTTTTTTTTGGAGAATTCCTCAGTGTTGTGTCGCAGGTAAGGCAGTAATGAGACAACAAAAGGGAAGCAGACAAAAATGTGCTAACTGGAAAAAATTAAACGGAGAGCCAACAGGTGCTAACCTGGAGCGATCAACAAATGGTGGCAAAGGCTATGGCGACAAATGCAAAGCCAACTGGAAATTAACAAACCAATGAACATGGCAGAACCGGCCCTGACGCCTGGCTATCTGGCCAGACAACAAACCGTGGACAGTCTACATGCACCAACCAGGAGCAAACAAAACAGGAAGCCCTCGGCAGCCCTGACGCTAACGTGGAGATAGCCGGAGAAAATTTTATCAACCGCGACACTTGCGGTGACAAGCAAAAATCAAAGCCATAACCGCCTACCTAAAATGAGGCAAAGGCGAACAAGGAACACATGCCGTAACGGAGGCAGGTAAACTTACCCCACGGAGCTTTTGAAGGTCGAAGCACGCAACTCGGAAAAAAAAACGTTTACAAGGCCCACAGGGACAGGGCAAGCAGCAATGAGGTGTATGCAACCGCTGTTTCAGAGCTGGCCACACATGTTGTGTATTGGGGTTCACCATATTGAAAGTGTTGTTTTTCTTTAATGATGTCACAGCTCTAGACGATACAAGCCAGACTAAAACTTTCAAATATCCCGACACATGGAATAGTTTGCAATATATTTGCATAAGTGTGTAGGGAAACACTAAACATTCTGTGCCTAATTGAAAGATAAATCTGTTTGGGAATACCTTGAAGGGCAGAAAAGCAGTAGTCTAACGCATAAAGTGGTAGTGTTAGTGAGCATGAGCGTGTAGAAACGTCTGCCGATCTGTCAGTGAGAACTTCTTCGCCAATCTCCATCTGATTTTTATATTCAAAATCGAAACCTGTCACTCTTGCATTTGAGTATGAGGGACACTTCATCACTTTTTATGAGTCAGAAGCCGTGAATGTGAGTGTTCTTCTTTTTATCCGGCAGCCGGGCCCTGATGTATTGGGTGGCCTTAAATGGCATTGAGATGGTAAAAGTGTGAGCGTGGGCAAACAGCAGGACCCAAAGACGATTGGTCCGGCCTGAGTCGAGGCCGACAGGACAACCCCCGCCGGCGTCACGGCCACGTCCTTTGAGGAGTGTGTTTCCACTATTTAATATCCTCCGCCGCCCTCGCACGCATAACAACAGTACGTCTTGTGTTCTGACAAAAAGTAATTGTCCGTCCGCTGTATTTGTGTGTAAGCATGGAAACCTGCAGGCAGTAATACAAACAGTTTCATGTGAGTGTTTTTTTTTTTGGCCGACACTAAGAAATCTTAACTTGAACTTTAAATAAACACAATAAAATGTACTTTTTTTTCAAAGAGGTAGTTGTAATTTTATTACAAGAATTTGGATAAAATTAAATAAAAATAAGATGAATAGAATACAACAGAACACAATAGAATACAATAGTAGCTCAGTAGCATGGCTATAACCAATCAACAATCCGAAATATAATAATTATAAGAAAGTGATTATAGCAAAACACCTTCTCATGGCATTACAATCTCCTCTTTTCCTCTGCACTCACCTGCTAGTCAACTATACCAGCTCAAGTCAAGGCACACCAAAGACAAATACAATTTCATTTTCTATTAATCATGTATTTAGTATAATGTTATTTAATCTTATGCATGTATATTTAACGTGGCTACTACATGCTACATACTATTTTGTCAATTTAATGTTTTTTATCTGGGATACAGAAGGTTTGGAACGCCTTAGCTACGCATTGATGTGTGGCAGTTTCACTTTGCGATTCCCTTCTTAAAAAGGATTCATATTGTATCCCAGGGGTCCTCTGTACTGATATTTTCTGTAATTTACGCACTATGAGCTGCACTGAATTATAAAGTGCACCTTCCCATAATAGTCTTTTATGATATGTTTCTATATATAAGGCACATGGAAATAAAACAAAAAAAAATCAAAAAATAAATGCTTTAAAATTAAGATAATGTATTTCAAAGAACATAAATTAACATTATGACACCACCAATATGAATTTCAGTAATGTACAATTAACTATATCAACCACAAGAGGGCACTCAAAGACCACTATATATGTTTCTCAAAGACAGAACAGTTACCGTGTGCAGTATAATTTATCAACAATTCAAAAAGGGTACATAGTTTTGTATTAAATGTTACCATAAACACAAATCTTCATCCAGTTTATCACAATACGTGTCATACTTATGGACAATTATTGTCCAAAGCAAGAAAACAAAGAGGATTTGCAATGAGCATTCAAAAGTTGGCGTCTTAGCTGCTGTAGAAGTTTTGGGCTTCACTTTTGTTTCCTTTTAGCAACAAACAATTGATATTAATATGTTAGTCACAAAATAGCGTGCAAGACTGCTCTATATGTTTCTCAAAGGCAGAACATTTACCGTAAAGTATCATTTACTGTAATTACAACTAAGCATTTCCATCCGATTTATTTCCAGTACAGTATGCAAGACACACTTTCAAATTTTTGACCAATTTGTGAGTTTAAGTGTGCTTTAAGGTTTCAAAAATATGGTACTTGGGAATCAATAGCACTAGTATTTTTATTACTCTGTAATGTCATACTTACGTACATTTCTAAACGATCGAATGCAGATCAAGACATTTGTGCAATAATGATAAATTCTTTCCAAAGTTGCATTCGAATCAAAGACCATGACCTTTCCTTGCCAGGAGTAATCATTAGAAATCCGTTTGGACCCATACTCTTAGCAAAACAACGGGACCTTTTTGGCTAAACACAGCACTAAAACAAATGTGCTGTTCAAACTAAAGTGCCCTATGGTTACTATGCAACAAACCGCTGCACGTGAGTCTGGCCGAAAATAGTATTCAGACATCATTTCGGGAGATGTTTATGGAAGGTGTCGCAATTGCTCCTGATGATGAGTCGTAATGTTGTTTGGAGGATTAAAAAAAAAAACTCAAGCCAGTACTTGACAGTAACGGCACGTTCCAGGACCGTTGTTTTTCTTAGAACTCGGATGAATGTTCAAATCAATAAAGGGCAGCACAAAAATACTAAATGCAAAGGGGTAAATATTGACGGACGTGGACCAACTCTGCAGACGGTAAACCATGTTTCCCTTGAGGACTAAAACAGGAACAAACTGGATTGCATTGGGTCACCATTTATGGTGTTGAACTTCACAGCTTGCTATAAATTCAAGCAACGATTGTCTTCTCTGGTAAACATCTTAAGTGTATTTGTTCTCTTACTCTAGTATTGTCTCACTTTCCACATTATAACTAGGAGCTAAAATTGAGCAAGTATATTTATTATTACTCACTTATTTATTCTTCTTGGAACATTGTAAAGGAGGGAGTTTGCATAAGACAGAAACTAGGTTCTATTATCAATGCTATTTTTTAAGCCAGGGTCCAAAATCTTTTTGAAGCTAAAGCCTCCTTTCTTGGATTGGTTTGCATGAAAGGCTACCAGTTTAATATCATCATCATAAAAAATAACAACTTATTACTCTGCTCTTACGATGTTACCAACGTGTTATTACCTGGTAGTAATCATTAGAAGTAGGGTTGAAACAGGCTCAGTCAACCAGTAAAACATTGGCCGTGTATAAGGGCACTGAGGCCAATTTCCATATGGATTTTGAAAGAATTGATTATGTGTTGGAAGACCTTGATGAAATCAATGATTTTTCATGCAACTTAGAAATCCAATATATTGGAAATTCACTACGACCCATTACTGGTGAGCTATTTTGAGAACCAGTCCACAGCCTAATTATGTGTTCTTCGGGGGCTACCTGGTGCCCATTGGTGAACCCTGATGTAAACAGAACGATTAAGCCACGGGTGACCAACCCAGTCCTCTAGAGCCGCATGTCCTGTATGACTTTGGAGTTTCTCTGCTCCAAATGTATGTATTATATGTTTTTTAACCAGATTATCCATTTTTTTCCTGATACGATGTCTATGCCAAAACGACTTACACGACAACATTACGTTACTAGGTTGGGAGTCGTTTGAATTCAACACAAATCCTCTCATCAAAAATTACATGAAAAATATATGACATGGTAAGAACCAGAAGCGAATCGACTTCCCTTGTTCAAGGACGACATAATGATTGATGAAAAACCTGGAAAAATGTGGTACGAAGCAACCAGGAAATGTTTTTTTGTTCACAAATTAGTGCTAACAAACGAATGCATTTGAATAATTTTGTTTGTTATTGATCTGGCATTTAGGTATTAGAATATCTCGAAATAGGAGTTTAGTCAGAGATTATAGACAAATCATATTCTTCTTTTCTTTGGGTATGAGTGTTTTTTTGTTGGTTTTTTTTTGTTTAGGAATGGGAACAATGAACTTTCTAACCCTTGTGGCTTGCATTTTTTTTGTTACACAACGTGTGCCAGTGAAAATTATTGGGAAGTGTGATAACAGCCATTTATATATATATTTTTTTATTCTTAACCCCTCAAAATGTTCAGTGGCCTCAGGCCTATCCATACACATATAGCTTTTCATTTATTTATTCCTTCCCCGCCCTCTAGGACAGTATATATCCTAAAAGTGACTATAATATAAACTAACTGAACTGTATATACAGTACATCCATCCATCCATGCCAATTCCGGCTAAACTTAAAAATTGACATAGTTGCAGTGAACATTGGACGACCCAATACCTTGTCCCGCAGACTCTTTGTCGATTCTCCTTTTGACTTGTACATGACAGCTGAAATCAGAAGCCCAAAGTATGCACGGAGTTGCTGTGCGGTGACCATGTTCCAGCGGATTATTGTTCTCTCATTGCGCCTATGTGGTCAATAATTTTGTCGGTAAAAAATGAACTGAATGCGGTGCCTGGGCTACTGATGATTTTTTTTTGTTTTCGGATCGCCAAATGTTTGGTTTACTCATGTCTTCTTCCACATAATCTCATTACCCAGATCTTTCTTCATGTCGCCTTCCTCCAAATCGTCACCCGGTTCACCGTTGTCAGAACCCTCATTTGTCTCGCTTCTGCTGAGTTTTTAGGTTCTAAATCTTCATCGGAACCGTCCAAGGTGTCTGAGGAGCAAAAATTCTCTGGTTCAGATTCACCCTCCATAATGAAATGCAGTGCTTCTTTGGCTGAGTATTTCCTTTCCATCCTGCCCAAGACAGCGTTGGTAGGTAATGGCAATGGATTGAGTTAGCCCCCTACATACATTTTCCCAAAGAGGTCACGATCCAATCGGATTCAAAAAGCTGACCAATAATAGTTGAGAGTTCAACAAGTTTTTATTTGAATTGTTTACCATTTCAATGGGAATCTTTCAGATATTTCTCTTTCCCATGGCAATCAATCAGGTGTTTATCCTTTAGAGCAGCCCACAAGTGCTTTGGCTGTGCCAAGAGGTACACAAGCAAATCAAGTTTACGACACTTTATTTTGCAACAAGGTAGAAAGCGCAATATTTTTGTTGCATTGCTTTGCAGAAGTCTCTGCAAAGCAAGGTAAAAGAATAGTCGTATGCGGGATGCGCCACGGTCTGCAATACCAGCCTCATGGGGCCTGCAGTCAGTGGTTTGCAAGCAAAATCATTATCATCATTATTATTATTATCATATTTGGGCTTTGGCGCCACTCAACAATCTTTTGTCTTTGCATACAATTTACTGGATGGCACTAAAGGAAAAATACAAAAATTCTGGGAAATGCATTGAAATACACCAGGTTTATGATCAGTCAAAGATTATCAATTATAATGGATGTCTATACATCCCAATTGTGTACATAGCACTCTTTGTGTATACTATTTGGGTGGGTTCTAAATTTTAAAACACATATAAATCACAGCACAATGCAATTTCAAACATCTACATGTTCTCACAACCTGTGGGAATTTTGAGACCCTAAATGTTTACTTTTCAACACTTTCTCTTTGATTGAAAATACAAAAGCATGGAAATGTACATAATAGGTACCTGCACGCTACAAGGGTTTTAAATACAAAACCAAAATCAGATAAAAACATTCCTTCCAGGAAAGAAAGAGCTTTCTTTAAATATATGTTTTTGACGTAAATGAACACCGCCGTGTACTTTAGAACGGAACATGACTTTGTGTAATTTCCTGAAATAAACTCACGTTCCAATTTACGTAAGGGCTGGATTTGTTTTTGCTTTTCCATCTTAGCCTGACGTAGTCTGATCGTCTTCTTTTCACGTTGTTTACCTTTTGCAGGAGACGATCCAGACGGCCTCGTGCTCCGAGGTTGTGAACGCATCGCTTGTTGCCATAGCGTTAATATGGGTCAGTCAGTCATGCCATTGACAGTAAATGTTGTTCCCAAATCCGCGGACTGAAATCAAGAAGAAATGTTTCGTTCTCTGACTCAACCACTTCTAACGGATCGAACTTATTCAGATAATACTTTAGATGGGAAAAGGTTCTCAGTTTTAAGCTCTTGACTCCTTATATAAATATTTTTTACGTTAGAATCAGAATTGTCTTTATTTTCATTGACCACAACGTAAAGAACGTTTGTACATCGAGATTAGAAAGGGCATGCCACGATATACATGTAATAAAGAATAAAAAAGATGTAAGTTCTGCTGGTTCGAGAGCGTTCTCCATCCGGGCACCGGTGCTGTGGAATGCTCTTCCCCCCTGAGATCCGATCTGCAACCTCAGTGGAAATGTTTAAATCTAAACGTAAAACTCACTTCTACTCCATAGCATATGAATAACCTACTCTTCTCGTCGGCTGAAATATAGTGTAATAATCTGTGAAGCCCTTTGAGACTCTTCGTGATTTAGGGCTATACAAATAAAGATGACTTGACTTGACTTGACTTAAATTTTTGGGGGATGAATAGGCAAAAAAAATAGCTTAAGTTAGTACTTGGAGACTGGCCAAACAACATGTATTATAAATCATATCTGACCCTTACAGATGCAATCACTTCTCTGACAATGACATTTTGACATGAGGATAAGAAGCAATATATAACCTGGAGTGAGTATATATACCATGTTAATGTAAAATTGACTGTTATAGGCCTATTGACCTTTTATATAAATCACCATCGAACGCCCCACGATAAGTGAAAATTCCTGGATTTGTGTCGCACCTTCATAAAAGTCAATGGATCAAACTTATCTCAAGATGACATTCCTTACCGACTGAGAGTATACAATTATAACTAAATGACAACTACAGAGCTACAAATAAAAACACAAAACACAGAATTGCAGTTAAATTAATGGTCTTTATTGTTATTATACAAAAGTGCTACGAAATTTGAAGGCTTCTCCTTTCAGAGTAAAAAAGCGATTTAGAGAGCGGCTAGCAAGCTGCTGTTTGACTCACAGCATACACCAGCCTGTCACAGTGGCACACACAGAAAGTCACACCCACCCAACACAGAAAGCCCTCCCTACCTTGCCCCTGTGTAGGCAATTGCTGTCTGCTGGCTTCTCAGATCACAATGCACAATATGTTCTTATTGATTGACAATAAATACAATTAAATTAAAAATCTGCAAAGCAATAAACCAGCGATAACCGGAGCAGGAAGTAGCGAGAGGTCTTTGTTTTCTTTTTTTCTTAATTTTTTAAAAATATACTGCATATATACTACTTTTCAGCATATAAGGCGGGGTTAACTTCCCCCCATGGTAGTTTTTAAGGGAAAAAAATTGAAGGAAGAGCGAGCTTACGGCTATTCAGAAACAAAGAAAAAATCGGTAGTTTCTTGCACAAAACCAGATAAGACTGTTTTTTGGCATAGAAGAAAGAATAATGACAAAGCACAATGTAGTATGACACATGCAAATAGGCTATATTTCAATCACGTGACAACATAACCTGTTTAAAATAGTTCATAGGAACAAAATAAAATGCAATTCTTTTATTTTAGATTCTTGAATAAAACCATATTCTCACTCAAACTGACCTAGGTGTTTGATTCCATTTGCTAATAAATTGTGTTGTTTGATTAGATTGAATATGACTTAAGCCAAATTAATTAACTAACCCAATAATCCCATTCTAAATCGACACTAATCTCTCAGATATTTTCTTTGTGTTGTTTACATCCAGTGGAAGCTGAGCCTTTACATAAGCGAGTACTGGAGTGAATTGTCTGCGGTTGACGGCGTTCCCTGTACATTGCCTTACGTCTAAACCCAGCTCGATTTCCCAGAAGAGCGTGGACCCTTCCGAGATTCCTCATTTAGGCCCGGTGATTCTTTCGGATGTGACTGTAGCATCTTCACAACATTCTGCGGCCTTTATATATACCGCAGGTGACGCAACAGCACGCGTAAAACCTTTCACGGGGCCTCACGTTTGTGTAAACAATCCGTCTTTGCTTAGCTGATCAGTTTGTTTCGCAGTCCTTGAGCTACCCGACATATCTGGAGAAAGCCCTCCCCGGCATGCGAAAAACATGCAAATGTCACACCTGGTTTAAGTCTTGAACCCTGACCTAAATCTTGGATGTGAATTCACAAAAACGTAATGAAATTGGATGGCAGGGTTGCTGGAATTACACCATACCATGATTTATCTCATGAATTGTAATCTATAGAATGCACTTTGTACCATTTTAGGCTTTTTTTGATATTCAAACCAGCGAATCAAAAGAAACCACCAGAAAGGTTAAATTCTACAATGATATTTGGGTTTAAAATGGCAGCAGGTTATTGAAAATAGGTGTGATAGATTTATACTATCTAAATGTAAAAATGGCCAATTACGGGCACAATGACTCTTAATATTCATTTATCTATTTATTTTTAATATATTGAAAACCAGATGTGTCTTGAATAATTACTCTCTGTTACTTACATATTCACTTCTTTTACAACATGAAAATAGACATTAAAATGTCTTGAAGCCTGAGACTATTTAATGATTTTCATTAAAGTCATGGGAACAATGCGTCTGTCCAATTCGGTTTACATAAGAGACATTTAAACCATTTTGCCAAATCTTTCAGTATTAAGTTTCACTTATTATTAGTTATTATTGCCCTCATGAAAAAATGATATCTTCACTATACTATGTTTCCAAAAATATTTTTGGGGGAATACTATGTTTTTTTCATTCTTCTGAAAAAAAAACCTTGGTGCAATACTATACTATACTATACTATACTATACTATACTATACTATACTATACTATACTATACTATACTATACTATACTTTACTATACTATACTATACTATACTATACTATACTATACTATACTATACTATACTATACTATACTATACTAACATCAATAGCTAACATTCCGAGTAATATTTAAGTTTTGGTTTGATTTTTGTACAAATATTTGCATGTTCAGCAAATTTTTAAAAGGACAGTGTGTATTATCTAGTGCGTCCGATACTAACAAAATTATTATTTAATTTAAAGAATAGATTGATTTATATAACAGACAAAAATACATTAACTATTACCTAAATGTTTTTAAGTTCTCGTAGTTTCAAAAAATTGTATATTTTTTTACATAACTTGAGTCTCATCTAGAGGGAGTTGACGTGATTGTCTGACATTTTGCATCTAGGAGTACCTGAACAAAATAGAACCTTGGCAAAAGCTGGGCAGAAAAATAAGGAATTTTTTTTTTTTTTTTTGGTTTTGGTCTCAAACAGCATCAGGCCTATTAAAAAAAAAGATATCTGACGAGGGCGAGTGGTGCAAATCGCCCATAATAGTTTACAGGATGGCAGCAGTCAGTTCCGGAACAGGGCCTATTAACCCGATCACTTGTTAGAGGAGCTCAGAGAAGTGACGCACGAGAGTTTTATATCCTGTGACATGCAGGAAGCAGCCATCTCCTGATCAGAGACTGGAGAGAAAATTTGCAGACAATGCATCTTTTGTCTGCATGCTCACTGTGTGGCTTGATGGTTGAATGAGTCAATATTATGTCCAAGGTTTAATCACAAGTATTATTCAAATGCTACACGCTTTTTACCGCCTAGTGCGTTCCTGCATTTGTGTTTCTGTATACGTACCAGGACAATAAAGGTTCTTACAGCCCAAATGTTCCCGTTATTTGCAATACATTATTTGCACAAATATTTCCTGCGGAAGTGACAATGAAAGATGGTTACACAATCAAACTGGTGGCGCCCTCTCAAGGCTGAAAACATTTCCGGCGGGGTTCGCTATTTTTTGCTCTATCAACCCCTTTGTTTGTCTTCTGGTTTACGTAACAATTTTTAGTTTGTATTTTCAGGAAAACTTGAGCCAAGATCTACCGGGAAGATCTTACCGGTTGCCGCTACGATGATCCAAACATGATAGCTGCCTTCAATTGTTTATTTAGGTTTGCGATCAGCATATCCCCTTACGCAACAGGCATGCGGCCATAAAGTTACAAAACTTCGAGATAATATTATTGTAGTTACCAGGAGTCACATTTTTTAGATATTTTTTTCACTGCAGGGTTTTTCGACCACACGGACTAAGAGAGTCCAAACCTTTTACTAAAACATACTTTAGTCAACTTGGCCTTGTTTGGCGTCATTCACAGTTTGAATTAGAATACCTATATCCGTTAAACAATATTCCAAAAAAGAAACCAGTAGAAATATTGGCAATAAACTATACTTTTACTAGCTTTTTTTTCATGAAATGTTATTTGTGTGGCACAACGACTGGGTGGTTAGCACGCAGCCCCACGGTGCGTAAGTTTAGGGTTAAGGTCCAGCTACTAAAGCCAGTTTGCATGTTCTTGCATGTGTTGGCCTTTGTGGGTGTCCTCCGGGCACTCTGGTTTCTCCCCACATTCCCAAAAACATGTAAGTCAGGTTAATTGCCAGGTCAATTTGTCACTAGGTGTAAATGAGAGAGTGAGTTGCCTGCCTCTGTGTGCCCTGCAACTGGCTGGCAACCAGTTCAGGGTGTCCCCTGCCCACTGCCTGAAGACGGCTGGGATGGGCTCCAGTACCCCCGCGACCCTACTGAGGATAAGCGGTGCAGATGTTGGATGGATGTTATTTGTTTTTCTATTCTCCTTGTTATTTCTAGTTATCACAAAACTGTCACACAAGAGCGACCGAGACGACTTTATCTTTTTATCCGTATTTTAAGCATATGTTGTGGGTTATTTTTTAAACTACAGTAAAAAGATGAATAAATACCACAATAAAAATATATTAGTACTAAAAGCAATTACAAGCATTAAATGATAAGCTGTGTAACCTATGTTGCCTGCTGTGTTGTGTCTATGTTGGGACGGCGCCACACGATGTCACAATTCGGACAAACTCAAAGCTTTGTCACGGACCTTTTTCCATTATTTTGTCAAACATAAATGAGTGAATTAGGAGGAAGGAAGAGGAAGCGAGGAGACGTGTCTCGATTATTTGGGCTTCATTGAATCGGGATTGTTTCCCTAAACTAAAGAATGTAGTGTTTTGTTTCATCCCCCCCCCCTTTTTTCTTACAGGATTAAATGTGGCAGGCACCTTTCGATGACCTTTATGTTAGCTTAGCTAAAATTCTGTGTGGTTTAATGCCAGTGTCGGGCGCGTTGTTAAGTTTTGGTAGTTTATGGACCCACAGAACATGACACAAGTTACTGAAAAGAAGAAAAAAAAGTAGTTCCTTGCCTTTAATAGTTACTTAATTCATAAAGTAATTCCATAGCCGGATTACTGACACTCAAAAGTAGCGTGTTACTCTAAAGGTAACTTTGTAATTAATATTTACTTTATTTACACTAAGGCCTACAACCTAAAACTGTTTAAAACTAGCCACAAAATAAAACAAATAGAAAAAAACGTGTACATAAATCTGTGGAAGCGGCGAGGGTAAGGTAAGGGACGCTTAGCCGAGACACTCCATAGCCATTGTGTCTATGGGCTTCAAACTACTCAAGTATTTCCTCCTCCATTGCTAAATATTGCCCAAGACATTTTCTTTTTTCCATGCATCTTGTATTGCAAAAATGATTTTACAAATGAAAAGACAAAAATTCATAACATGTTTACATTCAATTCTGTGCTTATGTTTGCCCCATTGATTTTTCATTGGTGTGTTGTTCCTGTATAAGCTATGCCTCCTCCCCACGTTCTGCCTACGATTCGCTAAAGGTGACACACAACTTAACTTGTGTATTTAAGCTGCCCCCCTTATTTCAGTATTTTATATTATAGTTGTAAATAAGGCTTAGGTGCGAGTATATATGGTAGAGAGAATATCAGTGGGGATAAATTCTTGTACTCTATGCTTGAGACCGTGCCTCTGTATCAGTAGTGAGTTGTACTTAGTAGGGCGATATAAATACGCTGACTCCACTTGGGCGATGTGATTAGCAATGTGATGCTGGTGGAGTAAGGGTTCATTAATACGTTAACAAATAATAATAATCTGTCCTGAGCGAGGTGGTAACAGGTACTGATTAGTTGGCATTAGAATTCAAGAAATATTTTAAATACTGTAAGTAGCGAAGTAACACACCGTGTCGTAACGTCATTTGAGTAGGACATTTTTACTAACACATTAAATGCCATTGCGTATGAATATGTTTTCAGAAACATTGTCCCTGAGTGCCAAAAAAAGTAAAAACATGTTGGATTTTTTTTTTTTTATTTAAAAAAAAAAAGTACTATAAGGGTTTGGCGCTGCTCATCAGGAGCACCAAGCCTTTATGTGATAACTATTAGATGGCAGGAATGGCTATGATCACATCATTGTCAACACATCAAGGAAGCTGACACTTCCTAATGTTGCTTCCTTAATCCTGCATTGAGTGTGTGTCGGTGGCCCCATTTGACAAGTGAAGCAGTCCCATTATCATTGTCTGGTCAGAGAAGGATGCCGTTTCGTGCATGCCTGCAGGAACAGAGTTCCCTGGGGAACACAATTGTGTTCAAATAGCATTGTTTGATATTGCTGGTATCACAAATGCCCCTAAAAAGAACCAAAGTGAAGGTTCTGGTTGAAATGCATCCATTCGCAAAAAGCTGTTTTTCTTGGAAACGAGTACTCTCAAGAAACTTAGCAACTGTTGTTTGCTAAACCTTGGTAAAAGCTAGAAACATACTTCTTTCTAATGAAAAATGGGGGTTGAGTTGTGTCTTATGCCTTAAGAGATGCAAAACTAAATTATCTGTTGGCCCTCAAAAATGACTCCAATCTGAGAAAAATGTCTGGCATGGAATGAGTTAGTAACACGCTACAGTACGTGTTACAAAGAAAAGTAATTACTCTGTAACGCGTTACTCCCAACACTGGTCGATTTAAGCATGCAAATCTGCACTATGTGCACTACACACTGTAATGATTGACCATTCCCAATTCCTTTAGCCCCAAATTGACTAAATCTGCTGGATTTCACACGTGCACGTTTGCCGACATCGACACGTTTCGCACGCTTCCATGTTCAGGTGTGCGTATGCATTTGTTCAGGCGGTTATCTAGGACCTGGTATTGCAAGACCTAGCGGCTTGTTGGTATCTGCGCTAGGCGGCTTGGGGGAGGGTTGAGGTGAGGCGGGGGATCCTTTAAGCCGCCGCGTGAGCTTTGGAAGCATTTTGTGAGGCTCTTAAAAAAACAGAATGTGAGCTGACTGTAAAAATCAGCACGTATGCACAAAAACAAGCCGGCTATTTTTAGAAGAGTCTTAGCTTTAAGACACTTCACTGGTCAGTGTGTGTGTTGTGAGAGTTAAGGTATGAGTCATAGAAACTCATAAGACTAGTTTGTTTATGTATTTCTTTAAAATATAGCTAGCATTGCAAACTATAAATGATCAATGTTGGATGCGGTACTGAAAAACAGTAATTAGTTACAATAACCAGTTACTTCAAAGTAATTCCTCTAAGCGTGAATAAACCGTTCTAACAATGGTATTCGATTTCTGTTTTGGTAAAAGTTTCCGGTTTTAAACAAGTACATGTTGTTTATTTTTTAATATTCTGTATAGGAATTGTGTGGCGCACCCTGTAAATTTAAATCCCCAGCTTCCGGTAACACTTTATCCGATTGTACTATGCGATCTGTTGCCATCTGCTCAGAAAGCCGGTACCTCCGACTCTTTGCCTGCCTCCTGTTTTTCTACCTGATCTCCGTTGCCGACCCGTTTCCGAATTTGCCTACGACCTGCCCTGCCCCCCCGACTCCTGATCTCTCTTCCGAACACAACGACGCCCTTCTTCTCCAGCCCCAACCAACAACACGACGACTACGCCTGTCCGCGACCATTCCCGCCAAGCCTTCACCCGCCTGTCAAGTCTTGACAATCCGTCAAACAACGGATCGAAGATTCACGTCTTGTCATTCCTTCCTTCCAATAAAAACCAAGAAACGAGTGCAAGTGATCTCAGTTTTCCTTCCGTCCTGCCTGAGTTTGGGATGTATGAAAACGTGTACACCTGTGGAAGAAGTGAACTCTTTATATTTCTTGGCTTATACAATTTTTGAGAGCTTGCAAAAGAAGACTTAGCCGAGACACTCCAAATCCATGTTGTCTTCGGGCTTCAAACAATTCAAAGATCTCCTTCTCCATTTCTAGGTACTGACTAAAATGTTTTTTTTCTCCAGGCATGGTGTTTTGCAAAATCATTTCATAAATTAAAAGACAAAAAGTCAGTATACTTTTATCATAAATTTGGTGTTCACGTTTACCACATTGATTTTTGGTTGGTTTGTTGTTCTTGTACAAGCCACACCCCTTCCACATACCCTGCTTACTATTCGCTACAAACATGCGCATATAATCTGACCCCCTGATTTTAGTATTTTATTTTTCAATTTTAATTTTGGCTTGGATACAGGGGAATATCTCCATAAGACCGTGCCACCCTAACTGCCTTTGGTTGTACTTTGTAGGTAAATATAAACAAGGCTACCATTCAGACATGTTACTGGCGGATTGAGGGTTGTAGCTGACAACATGAGTAATGTGGTGGTATTCAACAATCAGAAAACACTGCAATTCATTGTCTGCATTTAACAAGTACCTGAGTAGGGCACCCTGTAGTACCAATAGCAGAGTTACAGTACTCGTCCCTGAGAAAAGTAATTGCGTTCCAGGTACTCGTTCCTTTGTAACGCTTTTGTCCCAACAATGCTTACTAGGGATTCATGCCAATATGTGAATTCAATGCTAATATGTTCTAACATGGCGCCTCAATTTTTCTTGAGATAGTTAGTAATAAAGACACAAAATGTATTATTTCTTTTGCAATCACCTCCAATAATGGTGTGTCCCTGACCCTGCAACATGCAACCTGCAATAAAGTACAAAATTGAGCAATTTTAATACAGGAGAATGAGGTCATCACCTCTGACACATTCTTGTAGTCTTTTATCCACTTTGGCCGGCATCCAGCTGGAACATAGCGCTACCATGTCAAGAGAGCGTTTCGTCTTTACATGCAGGCAGCCGGTGGAACGCGCGCTGACCTGAGTCGACTGCACCATTCTTCCTATTAAATCCCCCTTAACTATGGTCCTTCAGAGGCTTTCTATCTCACACAATATTTTAGCTGCTTTATTTCCTAGAGCAGGGGTGTCAAAGTCAAAAGGTCAGAGGTCCAAATAAAATATTTACCACAAGGCGAGGGTCAGATGGAATCCATTATCTGCACCCCTTATCCTCAGTTGGATCGCGAGGAAGCTGGAGCCCATCTCAGAAATAACTCCGGGTCATTCTTGGGAATAACTAGATACCTTTCCATTTGTTGAAACCAAAACGTTGAGAGCATGTCGTTCCCAAATAGTTGCTGTTGAACCTGTTTCTGCTGATTTTCAATGATTCCATCAAGGTGTTCATCATTGACTTTAGCTGCCTGAACATCAAACTTGAATGGCTGTCTTACACATGCTAGATAATGCATGAGACTCGTGCAGGAGAGTATCTGTCAAAAGACTTTGCAAGCTTATATAAGTGTGTGGCAATTGTTTATTTCAGTTCCATTGGTACAGAAATCTCACCAATTCCAGACTCATCTTTGATCTTCTTACACATTTGTGAAGACGAGGAAAGTTTGAGAGGTTATATCGAAAAACGTGTTTTACCACCGTTCACTAAGGAGTTTTTAGCATCTTAGTGTGAGTGATTGGTAAACTGCCCTCAAGTGGCAAATAAATACCATCCATTCTAGCGAATATGGAGGTGGATAATATAATCCATGTATTGCAGAAATGTTGGGAAATAGAATGAAAGCAAGGCCTTAATAGGGTTGGGTGGTTGGGGTGAAATGTCCTCTCGCTGTGAGGTTAATTTTAATAGATGCAAGAGTGTGTGCCAGGGATAGATGTGAATTGCGAAGGAGAGATATGAATGATTGATATTGACAGAGCTTGAACTGGCTTACCTGGGCTTCTTGGATGGCCGGCATGGGCTAGTGGGGGGGGAGGTGGTGGAATCAAATCATATGATGCTGAGGGTGTAAACCAGTGTATGCTGTTGGGCCTCTCTGGTGAAGAACGGCTGTATGACACAGCAACTCACCCATTGTTGTGCTGTGGGCTTAATGTTCGGTGTTGGAAGAGCGAAGCTTTATAAATATTTGGTGAACGTGAGCGTGTTCTTGTCTCTAGCCACCTTCCACTACGGGGATATGGCTTCGGTATATAAATAGATGGAGATAGACTACAAAAAGAAAAAAAATGTTGCACAATAGTTATCTTTTAAATCTTTAAATGACCTATATCGGATAGTTCTATTTATTTTCTGCAATACATTTCTTTGTATTTTGTAAAAAAAAAAAAAAAAGAGTTACATGTGTAATAACATAAGAGAAAATACAAAAATAAGCTATTTGGGCTTTGTTTAATGTTTACCTTAGGAAATAATTCTAGTAGAATAAAAAAATATAAACTTAAAATAATAAATAATATATTTACTATCTGCCATGGTAAAAAATGTGCCCATTTTCAGTATTGTTGTTAATACTTTACCAGAAAAAAACTGTAATGAAATAAGAAAATGGTTACTTAAAATAAGGGAACAATTTTAAAATGCTACTGCAGATAATTTTGCTTTTTTAACTTTTACCAGATTGTAAAATCAAAACGCTTGAAAATAAGTTTAAAACATAGCAGAACAAGAAAAACAATACTTAATATAAAAGATATATGCCAGTATTACATTGAAATGTTTTTGAAGGGTTTTTATTTATTCAAGGCAGAATAACAATTATTATAATTGTCTAAAGCACTTCGTGTTCTTATTATTCGTTTTTTTTCTTTTTTTAATTTGTGGGCATTGATATCTAAATTTCAAGACTCAATTTATTGTATTTATTTATTTATTTTACAGAGGGAAAAAAAAACACTTGAAGTCGTCAACTGCAGCAAACTAAAATTATGCAGCGGCAATGCCCGTCTTTATTTTTAGCCAGCTCCCTCAACAGCTACTCTCGCAGTCAAGTGCGACTTGAGTCTGAAAATCTTTTTCGAGCTTCAGTTAATGCGCCACTCAATCTTTTGAATAACTGTTACCTCCTAAATGTTTTACATTGTTTAACGGATTAAAACTTTGGGATTCTTTCTAAAAAATGCTGAAAGTCACTTTGTACAAAAATTACGCTCATGTAAATGCGCGAAATTGCCAAAATATGAATAATCCATGTATATATTAATATGCCAATAAAGAAAATTCACGCTGGATCGAGGCTTACTTTTTGCGGTTTTGCCGCTTCGCTGATTTTCAACCTGCATTTTGTTCTGCATTCTGATTGGCTAGTCAGACACCCCGCCCCTTTTCTGCCAGTGTCTGCCTGTTCGTTAATAACGTTGCGGTCTAAGATGTATACCTAATTTAAGAAGTTTCCTTCATAATCAAGTTAGTAACATTCTCTATATTACTGTATAAAAAGTAGGCATATTTCAGAACCTTGCAGTTTTAATAGTGACATTGCCAAGAAGTGGCCAGTCATGCATATTCCAACATATTCAGCAGTCTAAGCAGGTTTATGTGATCACATTAGTTTAATTCAATTTTAAAATTAACATTTCTCACATTTCAACAAGATTTCATGAACACGCTGGTTGAGCCTGCAGGGGGCTTAAAAGGCACCCATAAAAAGCATCAGCTTTCCCGCTAATGGAGAATAACAGCTGTTGTTAGCTGGGAGTCAAGATGTGTGCTGGTGAGAATTCAATGGAACGTTGGTTCAGTGGAGTAGGAGAGTTGCAGGCGGCAATCAATATTAAACACAGAGAAAGAAAACAAAAATAAATTTAGAAAAATAACTATCCTTACTTGTTGTGTTCTTTATTCATGGAATATATTTTATGCATTTTTTCTATTGGTTTTTTATAAAATGTTCTTGTATTTGAATTTTACTTCCCCAGTGTTTGCAGCTTAACACTGTAAAAAAGGCTAGTTAAAAAAATCTTACAATTGAGAGTATTCATGTATTTTTTTACCAGTAAATGTAATTGTTTACACATACAAAGAGATTTTAAGACTACGATGGCTGACCTTAGATTGGATTTGGCTGCTTGGAGTGGTCGGTGGTCAGGAACTGCAGTACCCAATTTGCCCGCCAATAGGCATCAAATACCCCATGAAAGCAGAAGAAACAAAGGCAGGTGTTTATCCATTTTGTCGTTGTTTTTGTGCCATTACACAAAACGTAGCTCCAGACACTTTCGGAGGCCTAAAGTACAATTGTGTAAATTCTCCTGAAAATTGGTTCAGTCACAGACAAACACAAAATATTTTGGATTTAGATGGAAGGATTAGATTAGATACAGTAGATTTAGATAGGTAGATTTTTAATGTTGTGACCCCTTGAACCACCTGTTTCCAATAAGTCACATTCTATGGAATTTTTCACTTTGCAGGCTTCAATCCTGTTATCTTTTTTTTTCTTTTTAAATCTTCTCATCTTTCACATGACTCACCAGGGTCCTTCCTACATGAATGTCCGACTGACTATGGGCTAAAAAAACACAAAAGCGGGAGATTCCCGAAACATGTCCCAAAAAAGGAAGCCCGATAACACTCATAACGTGTTGCACCAGCTGTGGCAAGGGGGGGTCTCACATTCAGGTTCCTGTAACACAATGGCTCATTATGTGTATCCACAACCCCCCCACCCCACACTCGTGCACAATAGAGCAGTTTCAGGTCATCAGATTAGCAGTGCCTGACCCCTTCCCCTTTCCTTTTCCCTTCCAAACCAATGGAAATGCACGCTAGGCGTAAAATGTAACGTGAAACCGGGAGGGTGGGCGGGGGGACCCTTCTTGGCACCATGCTCCAAACCTCAGGCGCAGGACGGGAGGGGTGCAGCAGAATCAACAGCCAACTCTCACCCGCAATTGCCCAAGTTTCGTCTTTGCAGTGTTTGCAAACAACGGAGACATGTAGACCTGATCGGTGCTTCTTCCAAACTCGGGATTTTCTAAACGGGGTCGTTTATCCCAACGTTTGTGGCGCTCTTTCTTCCTGTGCGGAGGTTTTCGGATGATGCAGTGTGTGCTCTCCTTCCTGTCCCCCCAGCTCAGCTCCGGATCCTCCTGCAGCTGCGAGGTCGGCCCTGACGGTACCAAGAAGAAAAAGTCCAAGAATCTGTGAGTAGTCCTATGACTTTTTGTTGTTACATATGTGCTTCTGTCTATTGGGGTTCTTCTGAAACTGTATCTGCACAGGCCACCATTTGATACATGTATTTATTTATTTTTGATACAGGTCATAGGATAGCTATGGCCTTAAACTCGTTGCCAACAATTGGCCATAAAGTTTCTAAGATATGTGAATCCCGATCAGGGGTCACCAATCTTTTTGAAGCTGTGAGCTTTTTGTATGATGGGCACCAGTTTGATATGCATTTCTAAGATAACAACTTTCTATCTTGTTACTATGTTATTACCAGGTTCTAATTATTACTGTAAGCTAAATCAACTACTAAAGCATCATGTCAGTTAGAAATCAAATTTCCTAGAAAATCACTGGTAAGCTATTTTCAGTACCTGTCCACAGGGTACTCAGGTGTTCTTATGAGGCTACCTTGTGCCCGCTGGCACCACACAGGAGACCCTGATGTAGAATATATAAACTCCTCCAAAAGAAAAGAAAATCTGCATGCAAAAAAATGAATAAATGAAACGCAATAAACTCTTACCCAATTGGCAAACAAAAAAGACAATTTCAGTGTGATTTTGGATATTTAATATAAAATTAAAGTTACAAAATATAGCTTGTATTTATTAATATTTCTATACACAAAGGGCACTTTGAAAAATAAATCATCACACAATAAATAAATTCTTACTTAATTTGCAGAGAGAAATATTTTAAGTGTGGTGTTTTATATGTACACATATATACATAAAATACTGATAAAATTGATATGACAATAGGTCAATCAAAAGAATAAAACATAAAAAATAATAATGATAGTAAATCACAAAAATAAAACAAGAAAACAATAATAAATAGTTTATTGGTAGCTAATACTGGCATTGGCTAACGTCAAAAAACTAAATGTGTTATACATAGCTACTCCTTCATGTAAAATGTACATTTTTTTACTTATTAAAGTCACAAACCTTACTGTTGCATTGAAAATATGTAGAAATACAAAAAAAATATATATATATATACTTAAAACCAAAACAAATAAAATATAAAGAAAATACACCCAAAAAGTAAAATTTATACATAAATAATATAAAACACACAAAGAAAATCCATATAAATAAGTCAATAATAAAATATGCAAATGGAAAAAAAAGATTTAAACAACAAAATGAATAGTACCTAAAGAAAAACAGAAAAGATTAGTAAAATAAATAAATAAATAAACTATAAAAACTGAAAAGTCATAGAAAATAAGTAAATAAGTCAAATAAGTTAATAAAAAAATAAGAAAAGCACATTTAAAAACACATGGATATGATAATTAAAAAAAAAAAGTAAAATAAATAAAATAAAAATAAAAAAATCTAATTAAAATAAGTCAATAGAAAATCTCATCTCATCTCATTAGCCGTACCGCTTATCCTCATTAGGGTCGCGGGGGGGCTGGAGCCCATCCCAGCCATCTCCGGGCAGTGGGCAGGGGACACCCTGAACTAGTTGCCAGCCAATCGCAGGGCACACAGGGACAGACAACTCATTCGCTCATTCACACCTAGGGACAATTTTGGACTGGCCAATTCACCTGAAATGCATGTTTTTGGAACGTGGGAGGAAACAGGAGTGCCCGGAGGAAACCCATGCAAGCACGGGGAGAACATACAAACTCCGCACAGGAAGTCTGGAGCTGGATTTGAACCCACGACAGGTTCCCATGACATGAACTGTGCCGCACAAGCGCTAACCACTGCGTCGCCGTGCTGCCATCATTAGAAAATGAATTAATGTATTAAAAAAAAAAAAGAAAATTCAACATTTTGGGGATAATTTATTCCTCATTTTCTCTCTTTGGCATTGCTGTAAAAACACTTCCATGTAGTTGTGTTGAGCTGTCACTTTCAGGTATATTTTAGTCGACAGGTATTTTTTGGTCAAAGCACTTTTTGACCCCCCTTTTTTATACAATAAGACATTTTAAACTTTTACGGGTAACTTTATATAATATGGTGGGCCACGTTTGGGCCGCGGGCTCTATTTGAGTGAACTTCTCTGATAAAATTTTGCTCTCTTTGAATTCAGTTAAACTTCATATAAATTGACTTTGACTTTTACTATGAATAAAGCAAGTGAAGCATGTGCAATGAAGGTGATAAAGGCTCCACTCCACAAACTTAATTAAGCGTTAAATGATGTGAAAAGATGTGTGAATCTGGCAAAGCGGCGCACGTATGCGTTTGTTGACGCCCCAGTGATTCGTCAGCTGTTGAATGAGCTTTTTCACACCTCACTTCATCAAGGCCGAGGCCTTTTTTACACTTCGGGCGGACAATAAAAGCTGCTCATAGTTGGCAGCTTTGTTGTATCGTGCGCTCGCCTTTTTGTCCGCAAGCTGTTGGTTAACCAGGAAGATTAAGTGATTACGATTCCACAACTTCCATGACTGCCCTAAAACTCGTGGGAGTCGGTCTTTTGCTGGTACGGTAGACCACAGGATCGAGATTAGGCCGTTCTGTTTTGAGGATAGCAAGGTGAAATTGTCTAATGATCGGGGAGAGAAACTTGTTGTAAATAGTATAGATCTATTGTACATGAAGTATATCGGCTTTTATTTTACAAAGATATATTCAATGCACCCCGTGACCCTACTGAGGATAAGCGGTGCAGATAATGGATGGATGGATGGATATTCAATGCAAACTACAAGTTCAAACTAATGTCAGGAACTTCAAGCAAGAGAACAAAGTTCAGCCTGATATCAAGAAACTAATAGACCAAGGTTCAAGCAGAGAACTGAAATAGCGATTTCCCGTTGACCCATACAATGCCTCAAAAAAACGAACTGAAACTTTGAGAATTGTCTAATAACACGAAAATGTGCAAACAGATAGCATGCAAAACACTGAAGTTGCGGTTTCCTGTTGACCTATACATCGCCTTAAAATGTCATAGAAAGACTACTGCTAAGTTTGTCCGGTTGAAGACTTGTATTGCGGTGGTCTCCAGAATATAGTCTACCAAAGAAAACATCTCTAGGAGCAGTTCATCTCCAGCATCTAAATTTACCAACATTCTCCTCACCCGAAATTCAACGAACACACGAAGGACAAGATCAGAATCCCCGATCCTTCTTCAATAGCTAATGTGCTCCTAAATCCCGGCACGCCAAATAAAAACAACAAAATCGTATGTACATATTAAGCAATAATCTATCCATCCATCCATCCATCCATCCATCTGCACCGCTTATCCTTAGTAGGGTTGCGGGGGTTCTGTAGCCCTTCCCAGCTATCTTTAGGCAGTGGGCAGGGGACACCCTGAACTGGTTGCCAGCCAATCGCAGGGCACACAGAGACATACAACTCACTTGCTCATTCACACCTAGGGACAATTTGGACCGGCCAATTAACCTGATATGCATGATTTTGAAATGTGGGAGGAAACCGGAGTGCCCGGAGGAAACCCACGTAAGCACGGAGAGAACACGCAAACTCCACACTGGAAGGTTTAATCTCATGACCTCAGAACTGTGCCGCACACGTGTTAACCACTGCGCTGCCGTGCTGCTCCAAGCAATAATCCAAAACTGGTAATCTTACATCGCTGATGATAAGATTATAGTTCAACACAGTGTTTCACAAGTGTATGTCAAGATCCAGGAGTGGGTCAAAGACCTGTTTTCAGGGAGCCGTGGGCCTTTGCCTTGGCAAAACAAAGAAAAATATAAAAAATAACTTAGGGTTTATTACATTCCCTAACATTCAATGGTGTTAATGCCCTTTAAATGAGAGATGACACTCCCCATTTCCCAACAAAAAGACTGGTCGGCTTTGTTCATTCATTTGTGAAACCTAGATACAGTCAAAATTGGTTGGTTGGAACTGATTACTGTCATAAGTATGACGTTAAATGTATAATCTATTGTATTGTACTATATTTAAATAGTGTTTCTCAAAGTTAGCTTGTTTTGTGTAATATTTTGCCATGCAAAATAATTTTATTAGATGATTTGCGTCAGTGAGGCCAACCGTTTTGCCTTTTTAATTACATAATAAATTCCATCTCCATCTCATTCCCCTGCAGGACTTTGTTTATCTCCGTCCAAATCTCGACCTTTATTCTTGGAGCGCTATTTTGAGCTCTGTTCTCTTCGCCCAGACTCGAGGCAAGCGATCGATGTTTCAGTACAAGCACTATATGTCGCTGCTATATATAGGCATATCTTCTAAAACCCGGGACTGGAGGAAATTAAATCCTTGAGATGTGCGTAAGAAGCACTGTGTCTAAAAATAGAAGCACAAATTAAATTGGTATACTGAGGCACGTGTATGTTTGAATTGGGGATGGAGGGGGTGTCTCGTTTGTTAACGCCTTTGTGAGGCCAATTACTTGTGTGAATACATTACATAGTGATGTTGATTATAACCTCATCTCGCCGGCTATTATTTCCAGTTGAATCGCTTCTATTGTGAAGGGCTTTGATGTTGAGTATTTTCCAGCTGGTTGAGCATTGATTGCGTTTGCTGTTCTCTTGTGTTTATTTTTAAGCGCCTTTGTGCATAAAGGGAGGCTATCGGGTGGATTTGTTTTCTAATGAGGAGAGGTGTCGTATTGATCTTGATGATCTCGTCATTGCGGGAGAGTGCATAAAAAAGATTACACTCAAAATGGGTGTCTCAGGGTTCCTACGAGTGCTTAAAAATAATTTAAAAAGCTTGAATTTAAATGTTTTGTTTTTAAGGATTGAAAGGTACTTGAATTTTTGGTTGAAGTGCTTTTAAATGCTGCAAATTGTTGCCATGTTTCTCAACAAGTCTGCTTAAAAATGATGCCAACACAGCTCTCTGGTGGTTTCGCTTTTCCATTGCATTTCTACCTTCCTTAAAATTTTCACCAGCTGGCATTCATTTGGATGGCATTGTCATATGAAGCGTCATTCATCCCTACGGGTCATGCCCAAGAGGACATGTGCATGTTACACTTAAACAAGGCAGTATGACATGGGAATTATTGCTAGGATGACTTATAATTTCTGGACATTTATTATGGGCCATGCACAAAATTAAGGTAGGTTTCCCATTGATACATTTTAATGGAAAGAACTTAATGGAACTGAATACGTAAGCCTTATATTACTGTCGTTTTTACCCAACCCTTATATGGGGAGACATTTTTCTCCAAAATATTTACACACTTAGGGTTCGGAAAAACAACCATATTTACGATTTTATCAAGATAAAAAAAATCTAATGTCTTGATAATTGTTCACGCAGGAAAATCAATTGCATATGTAAATCACAAATAAATATATACATATCTCATCTCATTAGCTGCACCGCTTATCCTCAGTAGGGTCGCGGGGGTGCTGGAGCCCATCCCAGCAATCATCGGGCAGTGGGCAGGGGACACCCTGAACTGGTTGCCAGCCAATCGCAGGGCACACAGGGACAGACAACTCGCTCGCTCAATCACACCTAGGGACAATTTGTACCGACCAATCCACCTGAAATGCATGTCTTTGGAATGTGGGAGGAAACCGGAGTGCCCGGAGGAAACCCTCGCAAGCACGGGGAAAACATACAAACTCCGCACAGTAAGTCCGGTAGCTGGATTTGAAGCCACACGGGAGGTTCCCAAGACCTTAGAACTGTGCCGCACACGCGCTAACCACTGCGCCGCTGTGCTGCCACAGATGTATATGGGGGTAAAGGGGATTAAAATGTAAGGCGCTAGCACAGGGAGGAAATGAAAAACATGAACAAAAAGCACAGTCCGAACAACTCACAGCATGAGGAATAATGCCAGTCTCATCCCTAGAACATTGAAAACAAAAAACAGCTTGATGATTGACAAATAGTAACAATGATGCAGCAGTGTAAAGGCTCTTAAATATAGTCAAAACAACAGTGCGCATTAGGAGAATCTTAAGCAAGGTTTTTTTCAGGTGTTTAGTCGTCAAAAATAAAACCCCATTCTTTATTGTCAGCAGGCAGAAATCAAACACATATAGATACAAATCTCTAAATATCAGAAATATGCACTCAAATGTTTGAATAATTTAACTGAAATGTGCATATATTTACGAATATATTTTTTACACGAAAAGAATAAGAACTTTAAAATGAATAATCTGATAATGTATAAAATATACACATGATTTCTTTATACACATTTTTAAATTTTACTATCAGGGAAATATGCATTCTTTTTTTACATATCTCAAGTCATAATATTGTTGAGATTTGAACTCAAATGTTTTAATTTTTGACACATAATGCGAAATAGTCAGTCAAATTTATACTTTAAAATTAAACTCAAAATTTATAATTTTTGAAATGATATAGGTAAAACAATCTTTTTATACCTTTCTAAATATAGAACTAATAAATTGTAAAAAGAGGAAATCAAATGTTCCTATTTCTTGACTCATAATGAATGTGAAACCATCTGCTTAAATATCTTTAATTTTCAATTCATGATAAACATTTCTCAAGTCATTTATATTTTCTTAAGTAGTAATTTACATGAAACATGCACTCAAAAATGAAACAATTCTCCTGTTACAAATTGTTAAATATACTCGAAATTTGTTTTGACTTCTCATTCTATACTACATGTGAATTATAGACGGGAAATCTTAAAAATGCTCGATGCATAATATATGAAATATTTAAAAAAAGGCTTGGGAATAATAAGAGTTAATTATGAACTTGAAATTCAAAAATTCCTCAATTCATAACATCTGAAACATTTACTCATTTTTTTCATCCCTTAACTTATCTGGAATATAAAATATTTTATTTAAATTTCTCAAATCATAATATCCTTAAAATAAACACTCAAAACCAAACAAAAACCTCAACGGATAATGTATGAGGAACAGCCCTTTAAAAATACTAAAAATCGTCCGGAGCACTGAAAACATGCCAACCTCCTTTTTGTAAAGCTGAGACAGAAAAATTTACTGATAATACCCGCTTAGCGTGTTACAAATAAAAATAAAAGAAATGTTTACATATTAGATGCTAACGTTAACCAGAGTCAGTAAAGGAGTCTCACTATGTTTCGAAAAGTGGATAATTGCTGTCTGTTCTATGGCAGCACCTATTTTACACCCTTCTTTTCCGAAGAGACTAAAGTAGGAAACACATTACGATAATTGGGCAATTTGAGCATTTTTCCAGCTGCAAAAGGTCAGATGTCTCCAAGAGTATTCCCGACCATTTTCCTTTGGTGAAGGATGTGTTTAGATTTTTGGGTTATTTTTCCTCGTAATTTTCGCTGGCCATCTTAAATGATGAAACTGTTCTATGATTTTGATAAATCCTTATATGTGAGGAAATAAGCTTAGCTCAACTAACTCAGTGTTTGTACAGTAAAATGAATTCCCCCCAAAAATCAAAACAAAAACAAAACGCTTAGCAACGGTTCATTGACCTTTTCAAAATTGACTACAAAACTATAACAGTATTTCCTCAATTCTTGCCCTTAATTTATATGTATAATAAACCAGTGTTGGGCACATTATTGAAGAAAGTAATTTGGTACAGTACCTAGTGACTTGATTTTAAAAGTAATTAAGTTACCCCCAAAATTTAATGACACTAAAGAGTAGCGCGTAACTGTGAATGTCTGGTTACAAATTACCGTGTATTTACATGCATACTGTTCGACTCCCTTAAACTGTTTTGCTATTGCCACATAATAAAAGAAATAGAATAAACTGTGTACTGTACTCTGACCTGTAGAAGCAGTGAACTCTTCATATTTATTTCCTTGTGCAATCTTGAGACCATTCAAACGAAGCAAGACACTCAACTTCAAATTTGTCCCTGGACTTCAAACCACTCGAAGATCGCCTTCTCAATTTCAGGCTAATGTCCAAGATGTTCTTCTTTTTTTTTGGGTTTGATTAATATTTGTGTGGGACAGCTCTGTTCAGCATCCTGTGGCACAATAACTTTCAAATGACTAGATACGCTACGGAATTAGCATCCACGAGGACTACGCAAAAAATGCATTGCGTGTGACGTCGTGTGTCCTCTTCTGCGCAAGCATGACATGGTGGCGTTCACACTGGATACGCATGGATGTCGCAATTAGTTGGAAATGTGAAAAATCTCGCAAAAATATCGGATTTCACCCAAAAATCAGAATTGAGCATTAGGCTCAGCAGTATGAACAGCAGCCTAATCGGTTCCTCAGCTAAGTCTGTTGCCTTACATCACACACAGGAACATCTGAGACTTATGTGCGCCTGATGGTCGTGAAAATGCGGTAATCAGTTTGGTTGTGCTCAATTTCCCTCATCCAGAATATCCTAATACTGCAAACCACCATGTACTTGTAATACTGATACCCAAAACTCTGGCTTACTTGCTAAATAAAGCCTCATGTGTACTGTATTGGTTTATTTTGCTCAGAAATTTCCATCTCAGTTTCTGCCCCCAATGGCGAAAATAATACTGTTATATTCATCCATAGATAGTGTAAGTCCATGCCTCCTGCAAGCAACGTACAAATACTTGGTAGTACAGGACACAGCAATCAAGCACACCTTTGGAGCAAACAAGCTCGATGCTTCCTTGATTCGGGAGTACAGAAAGCAGTTTTCTGATTTGTTTGAGTGTACTGGAGCTCATAAAGTGTCACTAGAATTATGTGAAATGCGTATTAATCCATGGAACCTACTAATGAAAAAAAATATGATGCACCAAGGATACAGAAGTCCAAAAACAAATTGGCGAGGGAAAACAGTACTGTATGTTGTATTTTCCCAGTCTCAGTTTTCATCTCATTGTTTCTTCAAACCCTCTCACTTTTTGGCATCATAGTGCAGCTGTTTTCTCAAAACCATCCCTGATACCTTAACCCCAGATTACCCTCCCCCTATTTTTGTGTTGACTCAAGCCAGGTGTTCTCCCCCCAAGCAATGTCAGTCAAACACACTTCATTTGAGTAGCAGCACCAAAGTGGGGTAATAAAAGAACCAAGACGCCCCAAAAACTAACAAGGAATGAGGTCGCTCGCATAAAACCCGTGTTGCTTTGGTTGCTTGTTTACCTTGTTGCTTAAACACAAGAACAGATCTTTTTTATTATTTGTATTAAAAACGTTACATAAACTTAAAAGGGTATCCAACATCCAACCATCTGGTTGTCCGTCCACAGCATCTGATTTCAATGGTACTAAAACACAATGCCGTGATGTAGTTTGTCGGATTTTAAAATATTGTGGTTTTTTAAGTATGAATCATCTTTTTTTTAGACCTCATAGCAACCTTTTTCTATATTTTTCCACCTTACACCCCAGGTTAACTTTTTCCCTTTTTTGATTTACATTGCCCAGGAAGTCACAATAGGGCAGCATGTACTTACATATTGTAAAGAAATGACCAGGGAGCCACAGTGGTTTTAGTTCTGTATTATTTGGGTAATCCTGAAGTACATTTCAGTAACAGAAACGGAGAAAACAAAAAAAATCCTCAACATACCATACACAGAAGGATTATTTATTTCATCGTTAATGTAGAACTGTTTAAGACGTTTAACATAAGCACTCATTTTATTTTTTATCAGTAGAATATTGGAGCCAGGGCACCTGTATAATCCGGCAGGGGTAAACCAGTGAAAGCTGTCGGGCCCTGCTGTTGAACAGAAGAGTGTGTTGTGTCACCCTGATCCGAGTGACCCAGCCCCTTTCTTGTGTCACGTTTCATCTGGAGGGACGAAAGCATGACCAAATTGGGTGCCGAGGTGCTTAACTTGTTTGGGTGTTTGGCCATGGTCAATTTTTTAGTGTTTTTTGCTACTTTTTCCATTTTTTATTTTCTTTGTTTTTGTATGTGTTTTCTTGCTGTTGGTCACCCCTCTCGAGGGATATGACCAGGGTAGATAGAAAGATAAATAGAATATTCCTGACACTGAAACAAAATTATTATAGTCCAAAATCAAGAGTTTTGATAAGGATTTACCTGAAAAACTTGCCTCTTCGGGCGGAATGGCAGCTTCGCAAAAAATATTTTTAGGATTGTATATTTAAATTGCTTAAAGGTAGTCCGTGGTGTCCTTCACAATTCTAAAATGAAATATATCCTCTATTAAGTATGCGTTAACAATGTCCAACTGAGTTCAAAGACACTTTATGCTTTATTTTCGAATGCGCCTACCTGCTTATATCTTACTTTTATCAGGCCCATTATGGTCGAAACAAACCCCCAAAAAGATTAAACAAAAGAAGACTTTATTCGTGCGTGTCTAAAAGATGGACGCAAAATATGTGTTACTCTGCCGCCATCTCCTGCTCTAAACTCATGATTGGAGTCTTACGTTTTAAAATTCCGCACCCCACCTTAAACACTAAAACACGATACAAAAATCAGAAAAGATTAACAACCTAATAGACCACTTTCATGTGACGTGATTGTTTAATGTTCCTCTACAGTCATTGGTGCAACAGCTCCCCTTGTATTTTTCCAGTAGTTGACAGAAAAATGCTGTCCGTACAGTTTGTGACAGCATGTTCGTGAAATGCTTTACAATCTACCTTGTCTATTTCAAATCTTGGTCTCTAGCAGCTCTGCGATGGTTCTGTAATTGGGAACGGACTTGAAAAAAATGAAAGATGATTTGTATTAAGAATGCCTACTTTTACCGAAGACTTCTTCGGCCTACTCACTAAAATATTTTGTGGTTATTGTCAGCATTTTACTCAATATTGCCACCTGTGGCGAAAAGAAGTAACTGCAGTCTTAGTGTCAATCTATGCACAGTTTTTTGTTGTCAAAATGTCTTAAAAATTGTAATCAAACAGGTTCATTGCAATCCCTAGACAGACTTTGAAGGTAGCAAAAATGTGTCCTCACGCTGCACAGTGCATAGTCAGAGTGTTCGTGAAGCACTTTAGAATCGAACTTGTTAATTAAGACTCTTGGTGAAAAAAGTTATGTGGACAGCCATTTTATTATGAACAGGTATTATTCAACTGTGTAGACAAGTCCTTTGGAAAAAAGAAATCCAGTAATCCCTCCATTTTTTAGGTTAATGGGGACCGCAACCACTTGTGGAAAAAGGAAAATCTGCAAAGTAGCGTTGCACCTTCATAAAAGCCCCCAAAGAATAAACTTAGCTCGATATGATGTATTTACCAACTGATAGTATACGAATGTAACAAAAAACAAATACAGTATAGATCTACAAACAATAACACACAACCAATAATACCAGTTGAATGAATGGTTTTATTGTCATTATACAAAAGTAAAAGAAGCTTGTGGGGCTTCTCTTTTCAGTGTAAGAAAGCAATTTACAAAGAAGCCGGCTAGCTGCACGCAAGGATCGGGTGTCCTTGAATGGAGACAGATCTCTGCGATGAATAAAATAAGACCGTCCCGAATGTAACGGTTTCCAGCAAACTGTGGCTTCAAGTCATCTGTTTCATAGCTATTGGACGTGGCTTGGCAAGATGTAGGGTCCGTGGCAGTTGCTTTGAAAAGTTGTTAGCACAGACCTTAGCAGTAGGCCAGACCAGCAGCACCTCTTATCCCCTCTTGCAGACACTGCCCGAGTCGCTTCCAGAACCCGATAATAATCCCACGAAGGACTCGCTGGTGATCACGATTTTGTTGCGCTCTTCTGACTCTACTTGGAGTCCAATTTAATTGATGAATTTATTTTCAATGTAACGAGCCGCTAAAACCTAGCTGTCGCTTTGCTCCCGCTGTTTCACTGAGAGTTTACACCAGCCTATCAGAGTCGCACAAACAGAAAATCACACCATCCTATCAGAGTTGCGCACACAGTCAAACCCACCTAACACAGAGCGCTAACCTTAATTTGTCCCCGCTGAACACAATTAAAAAAAGGGTTTTTACTTTGATTTAAATGCATTTTAGAGTGTGTAATGTGTAATTAAAAAAAGTAAAGGCTTCTACTTCACGGTTTTCCCCATCAAGGGTTCAATTTGGAACATAACCCCCGCAATAAACAAGGGGTCACTGTATTGCAGTGTTCTCGTTTGCCCGCGTCCCTGCATCCTAGACGCATCATTTTTGCTGGGGATGCATAGTGTCAAATCAACTTTTTTCGCACAAAATTGTCATTATTTCCCGATAATTTTTTTAACAAAGATTTTCCGCACTCCAAACTTGTCGTCAGGCAGATCCGCCATTGTTGTTTTGATCTCGCGGTTCGAGTTTTCGTCTGCACGCCAATCTCGGCAAACGAGATTTTGTTGCTTCGAGATTACGTCATTGTTGTGGTGCTTGTCGTTGAGTTAAGGTGAAAATCAACACAAAATTGGTAATTTCTTCAGTGTCAGTAATTAGTCGAAACATAATGCAGAAAGTGATAACAACGGCAATAATTCCGGCACGAAGAAACGGTGGAGAGATTCTTCAGAAGATCTCGAAGGCAAGGAAAACACGTGCGTTGAAGGGAAAGATTCGACAAAAGAAAATAAAAGAAAACTCCTAGCAAGAAAAAGACTTTTCTGGCGAAATGGCATGACAAAAAAACTGGATTGCATAAATCATTTTGCAATACGAACTTTCAGAAAATCACATTGGATCGGCACAACGACAATGAAAACCACAAATTAGCTATGGAAATTCTGTTGCTGCAAGAAGAGAGAGGCAAGTATGAACGGATACGACATCAAAAAGAAGACTTGGTCATGTTTTCAGTGCTAAAGATAGTTAAGTGGATGGCAGTATTTTCAGTATTTTGTATAATGTACAATATTGTGAACTGAAAAATCTGACGCGATAACTGCTTTGTATTACCAATTAACTGTGATGATTAAAACTGAATGAAAATATAGATTTTTATAATTATTTCAGCAATATTATTTTGTGTAATTTACAATATTATTCTGAACTTTAAAATTTTGAAGAAATAACTGATTTGTATTACCAATAAACTGTGATGATTAAAACTGAATGAATATATAGATTTATACAATATATTTGTTGCCGATATACAATTTCAACCTCGATAACACTAAATTTTGGGGACCCATAGATCTCTGTTGGGACCCATAGATTTTAGCGCATGCGAGTCCCCGGGACCCATCACTTTTCAGAGGTAAAATGAACACTGGTATTGTGGTGTTTGTTTGTGTTTTAATTATGACTGCCATCCCTAGCCATTAGGAGTAACTAAAGCCTTAGTGCCAAGTTAATGCACATTTTTTCAGTCCTCAATGCGTCCTAAAAAGCGTATTTAAAGCATTTGTAAAGATGTTTTTTTACTCGCTGCCGCCTTCTCCTGGCTTAAAGTAATCTTTGCAGTCTCTGTCAGCTTGTTCATGATGAGTGCAGGTATGTGTGTTTCGGAGATGCACAGGAATAATTTCCTTCCTGTTTGATCTTTCTCGCGGATTGGGTTGGCAATTGTCTGGACTTAAAGACAATTGCCAACTTTTCATGTGTGACACTTACAAATAGAAACAAAACAAAAACACTGGGACAAGCATGATGTGACTCTCCAACACTACCACCACCCACATTCCTTCTACCTAAATGTTTTCCCTCCCCGAAAAAAAACGTTTGCTAAGAGTAAGATAAAAGCACATAGGCGCAAGGTAAAATGAAGCATAAATACTCTTTGAACTCAGTTGAGCATTGTTAACACATACCGAATGGAGAAAATATTTAACTTTTAAGTTTTTTTAAGGACACCTCAAACGATGCACGCCACCTTTAGGAATGCTCTATGCAGTGAAGCATCGCAAAGACCTTTGCTAACATGCTGTTTTGCAATTACTTTTAAACACTGTTGTTTCAACATTGCTGTCTGTTGTTGCAACGTAGCAACAGCATGCTCTCATTACCCGACACTAAACCATTCATCTGACGTGAGATAAATTGAGAAGGTGTTTAAAACTCCTCTCAAGCTCGTTAATTTTCGCCCTGTAAATCATTTTCAATTGCAAATGATGTCGTACAGCCACGTTTCACACTTGCTAAACAGACTTTGAAGGCGGTAACAATTTGTTTACCAAAAGTGAGCAAAGCCATCCAGGCTCAGTGGAAGGAATCCATCCAACTGTAAACACGCGAAGGCGATAGGGTTTGGTGTAGGTCCGCCTACCGCCAACTGCGGGCACTATAAAGGGTCCAGCCGGGCGAAAGGAATGTAAAGGCAAATAAATTGTCACCCTAGGGACACGCGCTTACATGCCGTCAGGCCAAACAAACACGCGCCCATGTTTCACACGATGGTCGATTTCTCGGAGAAGTACCTTGAAAGGTAAGGAGTGTGTGTTTGTGTGTTTAAGCCTGCTGTCGGAATTCTAAGCTTGGGTATGCGAACCCAACACCATTCTCTCTTGACCGTCAGCCAGCCTGAGAATTCTCGATGGGGCCTCCACAGCTATTTTTTATGGGAGCCGTTAATTGTGAGAGGACATCTATTTTATATTAATATCATCAGACCAGCCTAGATTTTAATAATAGGCCTTGCACAGGGTCTGTGTGAGTGTGTGTGAGTCTCGAAAAATATGGCTCCTCCTTTTGGGTGTCAATCGAGGGAATGGTTGCAGCACATGACTAGGATATATTTAGATACAATTAAGGACAATTCCCCTTTTCATCGTTCTTCTAGGAATTTAGCGATGACCTTATTTCTGATGCCATTAGATTTCTCTCCAGATATCCAACTTTTTGCAGCTGCTGCAGACTGTGTTCAGAACAGAGCAGGACAAACAACAGTCATTTCAGAGTCACTGACCCAAACACAAACATGGACATGATTTGAACCCGAGGTCACATTTCCAGCCTTGTGTAAATAAAGGGTTGTGTTTACATGGCAACTAGTAACAACTGGAAAAATTTAGCTTTAAGGTTTTTGGAAAGTTTTACGAGAAGATACATTGAGGCTGTAATACACAATACAGACCAGTAGTAGGTGTTGTGCAAGGCACAGTTGGTGATGGAGAGCTCCTGGAATTAAAATGTATTTCTTTTTCTAACCAGTGTGTTTAATGCAGGCATGCCGGCCCATTGGATTATTTAAAATAATTCAGTTTGTCAAACAAAAGCAAAGTCATTTCTATCAAAAGTTATTATTTTTTTCGAATGTATGGAAACCAAATGCTCTTTCTGCCCGCCAGAGGGCAAGGTTGATTTTTATAGTGTGGTGAGTAGGTTCAGATGTAAAACTGCATTCTAAAATAAACCAGTTAAAATATTTGATGCCAAACATGACACATTTATTTCCTTGTTGCTTGTGTTGTGTTAAGAAAGGATCCCCTTGTAGGGTAGATTACTAATGTAGGCTGAATGATAAAGCATGATACTGGGAAAACAAAACTAAAAATTTGAACTTGACATTCTTTTACTGACCTGGCCTGCCTCCAAACAGAAAGTCTGGATTTTGCCATAGAGCCAAACTGAGTTTGACATCCCTGGTTTAAAGGGACATTGTGCATTATTTAGCGCATCCCAGTGGCAAAAAACCCCTTCATTCATTAAAGATTGAATAAATAATAATTTAAATAAAATATAAACATACATGAACCATCATATAAACGTGCCTTTTTTTTAAATACTCCTAGGTAGAGAAATAAGCATTCATTTGATCTAAGATATGCCTCACTTAAAAAAAAACGTACATAATGGCCATCTAACTTTCCGCTACGGGTACCTGAAAACCTCAAAAAACCTGGACAAATAAAGAGAAATAAAATAGTATGTTTTGGTCACTTTAACTATTTGTAGTTTGTGTTCTTTTGTGTGCTTTTTAGCACCTGTTTTTGGTTTCAATTAAAAATTCAAATTATACACACTGTCCCTTTAATGCAATAAAGCTGTGAAATTATTAATCTCGTTGTTTTGGGAAAAATAAGAGCATCTCTCTTATAAAAACTATGACAATATAACAATAAAACATCAATGTCTGAACAAATGATTATTTGATCAATCAAAAAATGACTTTGTCCGTTATTCAATTGCCTAAACAACCCAAATGTTTTGATTTCCCTGTATGATAGAAGAACCTTATTTCAAAATAACGTGATTTTTTTAGTTATTTGAGACCTTTTTCTTAGTACTATTATCTTATTTTGCTATATTTTTTACAAATTTTGTAAAATTAAAATGAGGAAAATAAACATTTTGCTTATATTTAACTCTAGTTTTCTCATTTTACTAAATATTTTTTTTCAACTACAAGAGAAAAAATATTTGTCATCTCTAAAATCACCTTCTTTCGCTAATGTAAGGTATAGTTTTTCATTTTTGTCATAAAAAATGATTTTGCCAGAACATAATACTCACAATTATCTAATTTGGTACACAGCAGATAATTTTGTTTATATCAAAAATATTTTATTTATATCACCAAAAACAATTCTTAGCATAAACCTAAAAAATAGGAATAAACAATGTACCTATAGAAAAAGAACATTTTACATGTTTTGGCATTCATTTTCTTACTAATTTTTTTTGTAAAGCTTCTAACTGAACTTTTTGCAGCATAAAGCTATGGCCGAAAATATACTCAATTAATTATTGAGATGTTAATGTCATGAGTGATCCATACATCATGAAGCCAATGTTTTTTTTTTAATCATAATTCTTCTGAAAACTTTTCTTACCTTACCGTTTATTCAAAACATATTGAAAAAAATTCCACTTTGAGCAGGCCATTGAAATGCCTGTTTTCCTATAAACAAGAGTCGTAAAGGACGGAAAGTTTCAATCTTAAGTTAAAAACGCTGTGGTGTAAACAAAGGCGCTCCGGCATTTGTCATTTTCGACCTCACCTCGGTGCTACGCCGTCATCTGCAGCATGCCTGTAGCCTCTCCCAGGGCGCTCGGCCTACTTTGCACACTGCGCAACTAATGTGAGTCAAGCAAGTAGGGAATACAGAGTTGCGGATAATTGCGGACACCCTACACCTTGAAATGTCAGGATGTACTAACGTGATCATCGTATTCCGGCCGCAGGGATGAATAAGCTAATTTCCTGAGCGTCGTTTAAAAGCAGACGACAATGCGGCTATTTCAGGCGACTCGGCTGGAGAGATGACGAAAACCCCAAACTTGGGGAATTGCCGTTTGTGTATTGAGAGTAGTCAATAAAAGTGCTTCAAGAAGTACTGGAACACAAAGCTTATTGTGCGTCCTTTTAGTTTGTGTGCTAGCATATCAGTGTAAAAAGAGACTTCTAACTAACTGCCGTTATGGTGTTACAGCTTTAAATGTTGAGGCAAGGGCTATTCCATAATACTTGTTGCAGCTTTAAATGTCTTTGAAAAATATTTCAAAATTAAATGTGTCAAACATGAACATGCATGCAGGTGAAAACAACTACTGGCTGTTCTTGCACATTTTTTCCTCTTGGTAGCACTGTTGAGCCATGCATGCATGGTCTACTCACTTTAAAGTTGGGGTGGGTCTCATGAGATTTCCTTAAAACGTTGAAAGTAGATAATTTCCCCTATTAAGTATGTGTTTTGCATTGCCCGATTGAGTTCGAATAGCAGGAAAAACAAGGGGGGAGATGTGGAGTGATTTAATTCTAATGCTAATGGTTTTCTGTTACTCTAGCATGAAAATTGTGAAAGTAATAAAAAAACACCGTCTCAGTTACAGTCAAAAAGCTAACCGAAACTCCCAAAAACACAAAAAAAGAAAAGAGTTTATTCAAATGCGTCTAAGAAATCCACCTACTTGCACGCGCCACACAAGCAGCTTGACAGAGGCTGCAATAATCATTTAAGCCAGAAGAAGGCATCAGCTGGGAGAAAATGTTTGAATTCGGAACAGCAGCTTTAAATTAAAAGACAAGAACATCCGTGGGAGAATATTATTTATGCGAAGACGGAAGACTCCAGACGTTGATGCTAATTCCAGGTTTTATATATTTGAATGCATTTGTCATTCTTATGTGTGTTGTTTAATGGTAAACTAAAGCTGGGACATCATTAAACAAGTTAAAGAAGCTTGTGGGAAAAAAAAGACATTGAATTGTTCCAGGCTAACAACAAGCATCATGGTGCATTCAATGAAGCAGGGAATTTGTACAAGCACCCTGTTTACGTTTTAAAGATCTCACAAATAATTAAAAAATCAAAGCAAGCAGACAAGACGCCAACAATTTTTCAAGGGACAGTATGTATTGTTAAGTGCCTCCTAGTGGATTAGAATTGGTTGTACATCAAATTGAGCAGCTGACACAATTGTCAGCCATCTTGCTTCTACAGGTACCCAAAAATCTCAAGAAAAGCTGGGCTTAAAAGTGAAAATTAAAATGGTGCGTTTTGGTCACTTTGAGTCTCCATAGTTTTTCCTTTTACCTCGTGCTTTTTTTGTTTTCAGTTGCACTACACAATACAGCGACATATAGTAGCAAAATGATAGTGTCCCCAATTAAGCAATTGCAGAATTTCTCCAAGCTAGCAACATGGTGCATTCAGGTCAACTGGGAATTTTATTAATGCACTGTGATGTTTCGCTAATTTGACAGTTTTTCTTTGAGTTTTATTTCTTAAAGATCCATTCATGTTTTTCAAAAATTAGACCGGATTCCGAGTATTGTTATGATTTGGTTCTGATTTGGAATTTAAAAATGAAATAACAACACAAAACACAGAGTCCTGTAGACGCCAGAAAGGCCCATTATTTATTATTGCAGATTTCTTTTTGAAAAATGTGCAGAATCAAAATAAAAACTTAGCAGTATCTATTGACAGCCACATGATGGCAGGACAAAGCTCAGATCAAAAGTCATTACATCATCCTCACTGCATTACCACACAGATACATACCATAATGAAGATTGAACCACAAAGTAATTTTTTTCTCTGAAATAAGAATTCATCCTCTGTTTGACCTGAACCGTATCCTCAAATTGAGGAAGATGTCAAGTAATTCGGTGTATCAACTCACCACCTTTAAAAAACTGTATGTGATTGGGATAATCTTATATCCTTAGGACTGTTCGCTTCGGAGTGCCCCGTTGTTTCCAAAAGCGAGGGCAGCGTTTCACATCTTCTTTTTGGCTAATTCGCACAGCGCCTTGAGAATCCTATTAATCAGACTATGAGTCATCGCTCGTGTGTGCCTGCGTGACTGAGTGTGCTACAGCATCCACATCGAGGTGTTTCGTCGCATAGGGAGAATCGGTTATGAAATTGCTCTCAAGGGAGGTTTGAGTACGCAATTGATTTTCCTCCAGAATGAACAATAAAGCAAAAATGATGTGTATTGTATGCACATGTGTTACTTGCATTATATACCTTAATTCATGAGGAATGTGAATAAAGACAATAGGTAAGCACAATTGCTTGGCGATGCTCTTCCAGCAACTCATTGTTAGAGCTTATTAAGGGTTCATGAATATGAATGACAATAATGTTAACGCTAGAAGAGTTGTTGTGAGTGTTTGCACCTGGAGAAGTGTCTTATAATGCCAATCTGAGTCCAGATCCACTTAACGTTCACGGTTCACGGATCCCTTAACCACCAGGGTTGTCGGGGCACCACTTCATGTGGTTTGTCTTGGGTTAAAGTACAGCCTTGCAGTGCGCATCCCACTCCAGGCTATTATTGGTAGGGGTCGCCGATGTACTTCAGGGAAAAGCGACATCTTTCTTAAGAGATGAGCCAGATGTGTGACAATACTGATACTATAACCTAAATCACTGGAGAAAAACTATTTTATTTCAAAATTTCGAGTAGTACATCAGTATTTAGCTCTAAAAATGCAGGACACTGAGTATCATTTGATCACTAAATGTCACTGTATTGTGTTGTGCACCTGAAAACAATCTTAAAAAGCGGAAAGAATACTACAAATGACGGAAACTTAAAATGACCAAACTGCACAATTTGTCATCATATTTTTTTGCCCAAGCTTTTGCAAGTTTCTTGGTCTTTCAGTTACCCGTAGCAGCAAGATGGTAGATAATTATGTGAGCACTCTCTAAGTGAGGCTCATGTTATACAAATGCAAGTTTTTCGACCTAAGAGTTTTTTTACAAATCTGTGTTTATATGATTGGTTATGTATATTTACTCATTATTTGTATAAATATATATGTTTTTTACCACTAAGGGGGGCTAAATAATACACAATGTTCTTTCAGGGAAATAACTATGTACAAATAATTTTTAAGTGCCCTTCGATTAGTGGATGGGCGGCACGGTGAATGAGTGGTTAGCGTGTCTGCGGCACAGTTCTGCGGTCATGGGATCAAATCCAGCTACCAGCCTTCCTTTGCGGAGGTTGCATATTCTCCCTGTGCCTGTGCGGGTTTCCCCTGGGCACTCCGGTTTCCTCCCACATTTTAAAAACATGCATGTCAGGTTAATTGGCCGGTCCAAATTGTCCCTAGGTGTGACTGAGCGAGTGAGTTGTCTGTCTCTGTGTGCCCTGCGACTGGCTGGCAACCGGTTCAGGGTGACCCCTGCCCACTGCCCAAAGATAGCTGAGATGGGCTCCAGCACCCCCGTGACCCTACTGAGAATAAGCGGTGCAGGTAATGGATGGATGGATAGATTAGTTGATGACATTTTATAGCGCTATATTAAGTATTGTGTTTGTTTATTTTTGTATTCACTTTTTGAGTCCAGTGTTAAAACAGAACAGTATGCATTTTTACTTGTGAGACTACAAAAAGACTTGACTCACTTTAAAGAGTTTAAATTAAGCAAAAACAACCGTTTAGCCTATGAACGTATTGCAAGCCAAGAGTGGCTTATTAAGGTTCGTGCATGTGCATTATTCTGGGAATTTGGCTCTTCCACTTTCTGTAAATAAGTATATTTAGTGTCATTTTGTAATAGGTCTTATATTGGAAGCTGTTAAAATGTTAGACCTACACAAACGACCGTATATAGTTGGATAGCTTGCCAACACAACAGACACGACGTTTTATTTTGAAATATTGCATAAGGATTTACCTCTAAGAAATGGTTTTGCATCTCTTCCACAAATGTTCTCGTAGAAAAATCTGTGTCCGCAAGAGATTATGACTATAAAACCTTATGTTCATCAGTCCTGATCGTAGACCAGATCTCGTACTTAACCAGTCAGATACTGCAATATTGGGCCTGTAATAGATCACGTGATCGAATTGAGAAACTGAACAAATATTCTATGTATTGACGTCAAAACCTCTTCCTCTTCTGCCCAAATATATATCCCACGCTAGCTTCTAATGTAAGATATCATCACACCTTATTATGATTCTGACTAGTTATGTGGATGTCTATTTCGGTCCCGTTCCTTAATTTTATCTCGCACCCCCCATGCCCCAAGACTTTGAATTGGGCTTTGGATCGACCCCCGGCAAAAGGACGGTCGTGCTATCGGTGAACTTGCCAACTCACAGTGGAAATCAAAAGCAGGGACTCAGGAAATGGGTGTTGAGTGAGGTCACATCCCAATTACGGCGCATGTGCTTTAGGTCGGGAAAAGCCAGGACATGCACCGTGGGATTAGGAGAATGTGCACATTTCCGTCGGAGGCCTCCGGGATCGTTACACCTTGTGACGAGCACGGCTCTCGCTATCTCTCTCACATTGTAGTCAGGGTGTGTGTTGTAGAGGGGTAAAAAGTTGAAGCAGGTATGCGTCACGGTCAGGAGAATTTTTGAAATGCTGCGAACGGATTCGGGGGGCCGCAGATGCCTTGGTCCTGGGGGTCGGCTCCCTCTCCATATTTCCTCTGGGAATGAACAAACTGGAGGAGTGAATATCGAGGCTGTCTCTTCCTCAAGCGACACTTTGGTTTAGTCCCTGCCAAGGGCACATCTACAGGAGAGTTTTTTGGGGGGGATAAGACGACTGGCATGAGAGAGTAAGAACAAGTGACAACACTCCTTTTCGGAATATCCCGTCTCCACGATCCCGCCCAATTGCCTCAAGACCTAGAAATGTATGAATGCTTTTATCTTTCTTCGTCTCTGCATGGAATGAATTAATGACATTGGACTCTGGATTTGTTGTCATGCTCAAGTTTTACGGACTAGCCTGATTCTTCTCTTACTCTCACAGGGCCAAAGACATGAAGAACCGCTTGGCTTTTCTGCGGCGGAGGAATGAATCTCCGGGAAGCAACCCAGCCGGAAAGCTGGACAAAACCATGAAGTCAGTCAAGTAAGTGGCCTCTTCCTGCCTGTGTGTGTGGGTGTGTTAGACACCTTTCCGGGTCTAGTTTAAGTCCGGGTGACCTGACGGCGGTCTCGGAAAGGCGGACATGTGCGCAGTTGAATGGGAGGCACTTACTGGCATTGTTTTAATTTGTAGCTCGAATTCCTAATGAAGAATTTCAGCCCAAGTATTGACTGAAGTTACCAGGAGTACTTTGTCAGTAAAGGTTTTTGGAGTAGAGGTATAGGGGCATATCTGGGTTGCATGATTCAGTCCTTTTTTGCCATTTGTTTTTTGCTTAGAAAAAATATACATCTTGTGAGACGATTAAGCAATTTCATTGACCATATTTTCACGACCATAAGGCACATATAAATTTCTCAGATTTTCTTCAAATTGTGCAGCGCACCCTAACGTACAGTGTTCCCTGTGTGATGTTAGACGTTTTTGTAGGATTTCCAACTAAATGAGACTTTAATGGCATCTCCTATGACTTCTAAGCTTCTCTTGTTTTAACGATAAAAGCTTCCCACTTGTGCTGTAGAAGACTCGTGACATCACTTGAAATGTTTGTGAATGTACTCATGAATGCTAACGCTTAGAGAATCTAGCAATTTGAAAGTTGTTGTGCTAATGGAGGCTGAACAGGGTTGTCCTCACAAATATTATTTTGATCCAAAACTTCACTTTACCTCCATTGAATGCTTTCCGTGTTTTCGTCTGTTATGGTGTCTTGTATTCTGCGCTACGCAGAAGATAATGAAAACCAAGGAGCCGCGAGAGATGTTGTTCCTAAATTTGACTCCCCTGTAAAATCTGAATCCCTGCGTGTGAATGCGCACAATGCCACTGACAGAATGTGTGTCTGGTTCATAGTCCATATAATGAGTTTATTAAGACATATGCAAACCTCATCAACACCACAGCACTGAGTAGCATAGTTCACATGAAAGGGAGTCAAAAATGGGCACAACAGCAGCAGCTGCATGAGGGCACCCATACTCTATCGTGCAGTGTTAAATACAGAAATAAGACCAGCTACAGAGACCATGCTCTTGAAAATTCTGAATTGACTCACACTAAAATTAAAGGAAGTTTTAGCCATGTATATACGTATATATATAAATATATATATATATATATATATATATATATAGAGAGAGAGAGAGAGAGAGAGAGAGAGAGAGAGAGATTGTGTCCCCTCGGGGAAATTTGTTTTCACAGACCCGCAAGATAAATATAAAACAAGGATAAATATGAACAATACACAGGACATAAACACCCATCTATTTTGCTGAACCTTGTTAATCAGCAAGGCTGTTGAAGTGAGATCAGTATTTCATAGCTTTCCAGACACAGGCAGCATGTAAATATCTCACCATTACAAGACAGATTGTCTGCTGAGTTCAAATGATAAGCTCCAAGCCTCCCCATTCAGTGGAGGGAGCATGAAAGGCGGTGCGTCTGGCAATGGAGATTGGAGACAGTTTCTCTTAAGGGGGAGGACGCTCAAACCATAACATCGCTCCATAGGCTGTTCCAAGCTCCTCCTATCCCTCCTCCCCGACTTCCATTCATTGGGATTATAAAAGCCTCCTCCTCCTTGGTGGTGTCATTCATGCTCCTCGGTGCCCTTGCTACTCACTAGCCTAAAACCAATAACTGAGTTTGAGACTCAGAATAGAGTAACTAGAAGGAAGGAAGGAAATATTAATTTTGGCTCAATCCCGTTGCCCGGTGCTTCTGGCGAATGGGTCACACCATGAGAAATCTGGCAGAGATGGGCTTACTGAAGAACCGCTCTGCTTTTATCTGCAGACCCACCCCGGAGGATGCACTTAAGTGGGGGGAATCGCTGGACAAGCTGCTGGCGCACAAATGTAAGTGCCTTGAATTATATCTCTTGGATTTACATTGTGCAAGTATCTTCACGCATGTCGTCGGGACGGAGTATTCAATGCACTTCTGCGGGTTGATGCGTCGTCATGGCAATTGCATGTAGACAGTCCTTGGTTGGCAAGTCAATTCCGGGCATACCGCAAAGATAATGAGTCTTCCTTGCGTCCCCTTCTGTCGCCATCTCCTTCAGTTTTGATCAAAACAGAGTAGCTGATTTAAATCTATTGCTACATCTGTCCCTAACTCCGCATTTACATTCCTCTCTTCCGCAGAGTGAGGTAAGACTTCCAGCCAGCCTTGGCTCATACTTATCAACCATGCTTCTAAAACTATGGGAACGGAAAGGCGAAGGCGGGGAAGTGTGGGCAGATTCGGCTTCCTGCCATTCTCTGTCGGACATTCGGTCTTCCTTAAATCATTAACTCGGCTCTGAAAAGTCCGACAGCTGCACGGGCTTCAGTCCCGTTGTTGTGAAACAGCCTCGGCTTTGTCAGAGTAGGCTGTGAAGAAAAAGTCACTGAAATTATTTTTGGGCTGAGATGCGGTTTGAGCAAATACTTGAGAATAACGCAGTGTTCTCCAAGACCCAGTTAGGTCAATGTTTCTTTCAGGGATTTTTCCATTTTCTCAAAACCAACAAGTAGTAGAACAGTTTTTCAAGACCCAGAACCATTACATTCACGAGTTCGCGGCTATCTTGAGGTAGTATATTGCACTAAATGTGCAAAATTAGGAATCTTTATCACCGTCTGAAATGGTCAACAGTTTTGAAAGCTCTTTAGTTAGAACATAAACAGTACCAACGACAAACAAGTACCAGTTGCATGTTTCCTTACTTTGAGTCATTAGTAACCAACCAAGCCGAAAGCTTCATTATTGGTATTGATTAGCTCAAAGGGCTACTAGCTTGATATGCATTTACAAGTTATTGTGTTGTTACCATATTACCATCATGTTTCAACTATTGGAAATAGGGTTACAATAGGTTAAAAATAAAACTTCCCAGAAACTCACAATTGGTGAGCTATTTTAAGAACCTATCCGAGTGCTACTTTGGTGTTCTTAGGGGAATACCACATCAGTGACCCCTGCTTTCGGTAGTACCGTTCCCCAAAATACAATACTAGCTCTGTTAGGTATAACATTTCTAATATATTTCAATGCTTCTGTTTAAAGAATATGGGAATCTAATACACAGGCCAAATTGTTTTTCTGTTCTAGGAGCTTTACAACCATTTCATAATGCGGGTTTTGGGGTTGCTTGTAAAAGATTCCGTGCGAGTATAAGATATTTAGTTAAGAAGAGTTCTTTCTTTTGCATGTCGCTTTATTCCTTCCACATGACTCAAAACGGCACATCTATTTTCGGGTTCACCAACTTTACAGAACGTTGTCATGACGCCCAAGTCAACGCTTGCTTTTGTTTATCCTCCTCATCATGGCTCCTCTAACACTCTGTTCGCCTTCAGATGGTCTGGCAGCCTTCCGAGCATTCTTGCGCACCGAGTTCAGCGAGGAAAATCTGGAATTTTGGCTGGCATGCGAGGAATACAAGAAGATTAAATCGCAGTCCAAGATGGCCTCCAAGGCAAAGAAGATCTTTGCAGAATATATTGCGATTCAGTCTTGTAAAGAGGTAAAGGAAGAACACACAGTCCCCTCTAAATATTTTCATCTTTTTTGTTTTAACAACGTTTTTCTGACCTAGGTGAACCTGGACTCGTACACGAGGGATCACACGAAAGAAAACTTGCAGAATGTGACTCGCTCGTGTTTTGAGCTAGCGCAAAGGCGGATATACGGGCTTATGGAGAAAGACTCGTACCCCCGATTCCTGCGCTCAGAACTCTACTTGGACTTGATCAACCAAAAAAAGGCCAGCTCGACATCGACGTCCTCGACGTCATAAGAGGACGGATGAGGATGGAGCGTGTTTGGGATGCCAAGTTTCTTCTGTCTTGCCTTTTTTTAAGTTGTGTCTGTCTATCATCCTGTGTTTAATTTGTTTTGGAGTGGATGCAGCAAAGCTAACGGCACTGCAAAGGAATGTAATTCACTCATTGAGTGGATGGACTGTTTGAAGCTGGGTGCTTGTCAAATCACTGTCTTGTAAGAAAGGAAAATTAAGGACGGAGTTTCGGAAAAAAAAAACTGAAGACAGTCCGGTACTGTTTGTCTATTTTATTTTCTTGCATTGTAGTCCATTTTTGTTTTCATTTTTTAATCACGGTGAAACCACTTGCAAACTGCTGGTACGACAACATAGACCCATCTTTGTTCCCTCAAAGTCTTGTAGAGAATTGTAGCTCTCTTCATGACCGTCTATGACCCTTCTGAACGACTGTGACGAAGACGGACAGAGAACGCATTGGATGGACTTCGTATGGAAGTCGTATTGACAGCGAGAACAAAGAGGACTTGGGACAGGAGAAGCCAAATGCCGTTTTCCTTCAAACACGTAGCTGATAAACAAGGAAGCGTCTCTCAGGACAAGTTTTTCTGACCGCTTCTTTACTTGCACTCCTTTACTTATGCTGAGCAATACACAACAAGTAACTTGGAAAACTTCATTTTTTTGCCTATTTATTTAGAGTAAAGGATAACTGGCTGGACACCTCCAAAAGCACTCAGCTCAAAGCTTTCCTCTTTACCACCTAACAGGTCCAACGCTGTCCTGAATTTAAGTGCAATATTTGTATTTTTCACGTATTGTTGATATTAATATTATTATTGGTTTGTTCAATTACTTAGACTTTTGAGGCAGAGAGCTTTAGATCTCAATTAACTTTATACGTTAGGAGAGGAACATTAGAGCTCTAAGTTTTACTTAACTGTTAAAACGCTCAACAATCCTATAAGTTGTTCCATGGATTCAGAGCAAATGATGATTTTAACTTGTGTGTTTGCCCCCCGGCAGCGGGCCGCCGGGAGCATTATGGTTGTGAATATATTTCTTTAAGAAAACGATGTGATTAAAGACGCAAAAAAACGTGACGGGAGTTTTCCCACTGGTTGTGACGTTGGGATTCATCTGTATTTATGTAAATACAAAGACTCTCAAAAACTATAAAAAGACATGTAATAACAAAATAGTTGACAAGAGAAGCGCACATTGCTGTCCCTTTTTTTTTCTCTATCATTCTCTATATCCCAGTCTTACGTAACAACACTGCTTGTAAGATTTTTTTTCTGAAGACATTTGATCATTTTCACTGTTTACAAAACAAAAGGCATCTTCTGTGATATCAAGTGAAAGCAACAGATTGCATCTGGTGTCAATGCTAACGATAAATAAAACAATCCGCTGATCAAGTCAACCTGTGTTGTTCCTGCATTATGTGTTTTTTTTACAATTACTGATGACAAAAACTACAGTGTCTTATCTGGGACAATTTTATTCCTGAATTTTAGAAACAGGACAAGCATTGAGAGAACATGTATTGACAAGGCTAGCTAATAAAGTTGTAGTTTTATTGAGCTAAAGCTTACAATAGCATGATATATATATATATATATATTTTAACACATTAACATTATGTTCATATTTATTTTAATACACGCATTGTGGGCAGTTAAACATTTAACGCTGACATAGGTTACTAAAAAAGCTAACTAGCCCAGTTCACACATGGTATCCGTATACAAACGCTAAGTTTTTTGAAATGGCGTATCCACCTGGAGTGTATGTTAATTTTTCTGCCATCAGAATCATATTATACCATATATGTTTGCTTTTTATCTAGCTCCTGAGGTTCATTCTGTTCACCCAGCTGTCAGTCTCAGGTATGAGTAGGGTTTATTAGTATGTTTTATTTCACAATTCATCAATGCCATGAGCCTATCACAGGCTGATAAGGTAAAATGAAATCATGTAGAGAGACTAAACATTAGAAAAGACAATATCAATATCCCCTGGGTGGAAGAGTCACTCTAGTTAGGAAAGATAGACAAAGTTTTTCTCCTCAGTTGTCGCAATCCTCTGAATGAAAATGGGCAAGATATTGCTAAACAGAACGCAACATTCTCCATTGTGAAACAAGAATAGAAATCACTGAGTAATATTGTAAGCTTGTGGTTACCAGATGCTATCGGCTAACATCAGCCATAAGGATTCAAAAGCTCATCTCATCTCATTAGCTGCACCGCTTATTCTCAGTAGGGTCGCGGGGGTGCTGGAGCCCATCCCAGCAATCATCGGGCAGTGGGCAGGGGACACCCTGAACTGGTTGCCAGCCAATCGCAGGGCACACAGGGACAGACCACCATTCATACACTCATCCATACCTAGTGACAATTTTGGAGTCACCAGTGTTTTTGGAATGTGGGAGGAAACCCACACAGACGCTGGAGAACATGCAAACTCCACACAGGAAGGTTGGTGGCTAGATTAGAACCATGACCTTAGAACTGTGTCGCAGACGCACTTACCACTCAGTAACTGTGTCGCCAATAAAGCGCATGTACTTGTTTAAAACCAAGTGGCAAACTTATACCAAAACAAATCCAATAGGATCGTTGGAGCGGTTTATTCATGTACAAAGACTTATGCTTGTGACAAATTAAAGCAGCCGTTTTCTAAAATATTAGTCTTGAGTCAATATTTTGTTGTAGTTTGAATTTTAAAAAGCGGTTAATTTAAAAAAAGAAAGAAAGTAGTAGGTGTTTTTAAAGGGTAAAAAAGCAGTATTTCACAGTGTAAAGCAGTTGTGTTGGTAGGTTTTGGATTTTGGGCTAAATCTGGTCTACTGTGTTTAAACAGGATTTAGTCCCAACATAAACATCTAAAATTGTGTTGTGTTTCACAAATTTAGTCCAAAAAAGTTGTAGTCGCGTTAAGCTTATTTAACATTGTCCAAATATTTGAAGACATATTAAAAATATTTTGACTGAATGAATATGTCTTTTGGAAGGAACTTTGAACTGTTTTTATTGTCTCGGGGTATATTGTATATGTACATAACTAAACATGATGTTGTGTATTACTAAAGTTTCCTGCTCAAGGGACCATTCCTTTGAATAGCATGCACAAAATAATTCTTCTATTCATGAATTGTGATGTTTGTCATGAATTATACAAATGAAATAAGTAAATGTAAAGGGCCCAACAGTGCCAAGTGAAAGTATTTGAATGCAAAACACGATGTTTGGCACAAGAGTCACACTTGAATTAGCCTGAAAACGCCAAACCCACTGTCAAACATGGCGGTGGCAGCATCATGCTCTGGAGTTCTGGAGTTCTATTCAGCAGGGACTGGGAAGATGTTAGAGTTGATGAGAAGATTGATGGAGCCAAACACAAGAGATTCTGGCAAAATATCTGTCGGAGTCTGCAAGAGACCTGAGAATGGGGTTTAGGTTCACTTTCCAACAGGAACACGCAAAATCTACATGGAATGGTTTAAAACGAACAATATGAATGTATTAAAACGGCCAAACCAAAGTCCAGACTTCAATCCTAGAGAGCAGTTGTGGAAAGATCTTGAAAATCTAGAGCTGTTTTATAAGACGCAATGCGCACATATTTCTATTTCAGGATGTGCAAAACCTATATAGGCATACCCAAAAAGACTTGGGACTGTGATCGCAGTAAAAGGAGGTACTACAACGTATTAACTCAAAGGGGGCCAATATTTTTGCTACATCTATTTTTCATTTTCTAAATTTATTTTCACAATATAAAATGTTGAATAAATTAGTTTTATTTTCACAATTGTATCACACATGTTTTTAAATCTTACCAAATATTTCCAGTTTTTTATCTATGAGTTTCCAGCTTTGAATATGGCCATATGTCAAAAAGTTCTGCGGAGGCCAATTTACAAGACACTCTAAAAGTTGATTTTACGCGACCTGCAGTCGGTCGAGAGGGTGTCGGGGTTTCGCCGGGGTGGGATTAGCAGGAACAGTTGGAGCTGTGTGCGGACGTCGCACGTGTTTTTGTGTGTTTGTCTTAAAACGAGGGGGGTTGCTCAATCTCAAATGGTGGCGTTGGTCCTAATCTCCTTCAGCAGCTGCCATCTGTTTTTAACACACTGTTTCTTTTTTGGCCCCTTTCCTTCTTTAATTTTGCTTTAATTGTCACACTCATGAGCCAGGAAAGCCCCCGTGTCAAAATTCTCTCGCAGAATCGTTTTCGTCCACGTTTCCTTCCTACTGCCGTCTGTGCAAACTCTATCGGACTATCTGCCAGTGTTTTGGAAAGCCAGCCGTCACGACTCTTTCCTTTCGTCTTTTTTTCCCAAATATGGCCGCATTGAGATTGCGCTTATCTTGGAAGCGCCGTTGTTCGATGCCATGACTTTGACTTTTAGTATCTCTTTCAACGTTGCGTAACTTTATATTGTGTTTGCCGGTGGAGGAAATCCTCTTTTTTTTTGGACCTGGGTGCTTTGTATCCACAACCTTGACAGGGACCTTGCATTTAAAAGAATAATGGGGACACTTTGTTTTATCAAAAAGGCTCTGGACTAAATCTAAGAATAACAACTGAATAGCATGTCTAACAATAAAAGAAGAGTCTAACTTTAAAGTCAGTATGTAAAAAAACGGTAATGGTAAACTCCAAATTGGTCACCAAACTTTCACACCTTTCTCTACACATATTAGCTGGCAAAAAATGTAGCATCACCCAACTGTTGAGGTCGGTCATTCACTTTCTTCCATGTGTTAAACTACATATTCAAACATGGGTATGTAGAATTTTAAGTCAATTCAAGTCATTTATTTGTATAGCCCTTAATCACAAGTCTCTTTCAAGGGACTGTCTCACTGCCTTGTCTCAAGGGACTGCACAGGTTACAATTACACCATCCCCTGTTCTTAAACCAACACGCGGGCAAGGAAAAACTCAGAACCTAAGCACGAGGAAAATAAGAAACCTTGAGAAGGGGCCTCACATATGAATGCAAACCGTTACGTTTGGCGTAAGAGTCACCCAGAAATCTGCCTGAAAACGCTGACCCCACCGTCAAACATGACGGTGGCCCCACGAGTGGTAATCCCCCCTTTCAGGATGTAAAAGAAACGGTATAAAAGATTTGGGTTTGAATATCATTTAGTTTTTCATATTGCCGCGTTCAGAGTGGGGAGAACTGTGGGTAATTTGGGACATTCAAGGGCATCGGTGTCTTCTACAACTGATTATTTTATTCTGTTATTGTGTATATCTAGTTTGACTTTATTTGTGTATCTATTTATTTTGAGCAATCTAATTTATGGCTAAACAAACCAAGGTCTGTTAAGATTTTGGTGCCACAATTTTTAAGTTGCCCACAGGATATATTAGATTTCATTTTTTTTTTTTAAATAATAAAATAAAATAATAATTAAAAAACAAATATATATATATATATATATATATATATATATATATATATATATATATATATATTGTATTGCATCTGCAACAAAAAAAAGTTTTAGGTATCTTTTTTTAAATTCTGCATTATTTTTAAACCTTTACTTGTTGAAAAGAAAATAATGATAGAATGTGTTAAAATTTTGACACATTTTTAGAATTTAGCTTTTCAATTATTCTTACTCTGCTCTTAAAATCTGAAAACAAATTGTATTTAAATTGAGGAAAGTTATCAACCATGTGCTATGATAAATCCTTTTTCTATTTTTTAATAATTTGGATTACAATTATTCTTATTTTACTAGAGAAGCAAGTAACAAGTATCTAAAAATAAAGAAAATATTGCTTAAAGTGAGGAGATTTTCCACCATTGAGGTAAGAATTGACATTTGACAATATTATAATAAAGAATGTTGCATCATGGACCCTTACGTAATAGACGAGTTTATTATATAACATTTTCATACATAAGGTGATCAATGATATGGAGTGAATTATCTTTCAGAAGCATTTTATTGCCACTGTCCAGTGAAAACAAATGAAATGTAATCTCAATTATGATTTTACAATGCAAACATTCCATTTATGCAAAAACAATTTTAAAATTAAGAAAAACAGAGATTGTTTTTGTTTTCCCTCACAACAGCGACAATTTTAGCAGGAACTGGAGGCAAGGGAGCTCAAAAACCAAGTAACAAACAAGGGGTCACAAAACAAATAAAGTATGCAATCAAGTTCAAACCTGACAATGTCTAAACCAGAAACCTAGACAAAACAGGAATTTGAAATTCAAGGAACAAAGTAACAAACAAGCAAGCAATCACAAACAATGTTCCATCTAAGCTGTGCATGTGCACAATTGTGCACTGGCCAGACCTTCTCAGCGACCCAAAAAAATCTATCCTGCACATAAATATCAGGGCTCGAAATTGCAAAATTAATTCCCTGGCAAATTCGGCCAGAAGTACAGTGCATGCAGGCAAAACCCACGCAGTTTCCCTCTGAGGTGTGTAAAGGGCGATATTTGGATATCTGGATGACAACACGCGATTGAGTAAATGAAAACAAGCTTGCATGTGAGCTCAGGTTCTTGTGCCAAGTGAGAGGTGGAGGGGGGCTAGAGAGGGAGTGGGGAGGAATAAAGAAGAACCCTTTTTTGAAAAATTGCTGTTATTGAATTATTATTTTTTTTATCACTAATACAATAAACTTTGGAGGGACACGTGTGGTTTGCTTTAACGAAAGCCAGCACCGTTAGACTACGTACCTACGTGACTTTTCCTACTTACGTGTCTCTGTCAATTTTGCCACAGAAGTTTTTTTTTAGAGAAGCAGCTCTTTTGGCTCGGCTTGCTAAAAAGAACCGGCTCTTTCGGCTCCTATTGTTTTTGTCATCCATATACTGTATTACAAACTATTATGTAACATTATGCACGAAATGACTTAAAAAGGGGAAATATAAAGCAAAACAAAAGAAAAAAAAGAAAAAAAGAGAACAAGAAAAACAATAGGAAAAATAGAAAAGAAAAGAGGAGAAAAACAAAAAGCAAGAAAAAAGAAGCAAAAAGCTGAGAAAAAAAGAGAAAAAGGTTAAAAAGAAAAGGGAAACTGGAGAAATGAAGAAGAAAAAGATGAAAAAAGAGTAAAGGTATTTATTGCTATAGTTATTGCAATTTTACAAAAAAAAGTAAAGCTAGGAAATAAAAAAGCTAGCAATCAAACAATAAAATACAAAAAAACCAAGGTTAAAAAAAAGCATAAAAAAGTGACTTTTTTGGGGGGTGTCTTTGATCGCTCTAGAGTTAAAATCAAATAATTTGCAAATGATTTCAATATATTGGTCAATTTTTTGCCAACGTTTTGCATCCAGTTCTGTATTTTGCCACGAACTAAAAAAATACAGAAAATGTTAGTAGTTTTTATCAAAAAAAAATTCGAAAAAATACGAAATTAGCCAATTAATTAAAACTGGAACTTACTAGTGTTGCTGGAAAGCCAGCAGAATATATCTGGGTTTGATTTCAGGTTTTGGACATTTTGATAATCATTTGGTTGCCACACTCGGGTTTGGGGTTCTCACTCTCACGATTCTGTCACTTTCGCGCTAATTGCCCTCACCTGCGCTCACTCTTTCAGCCCCAGCTGCCAATCGTTTCCTAATTACCCCTAACCCTATTTAAGCCCGTCATTCTCGTTTACTCCTGGTCAGTACGTCAGCGAACCTCACCACATGCAAGACAAGCACTTTTTGACTCCAGTTTTGACTCCGACCTGTTCTTGTATCCTGCCTGATTCCGTCCCCTGTGTCCTGTATCTATCCCCTATCCCTGGCTTCCCCATCATCTCCGGCTACCCGACTTGCTTCCGATCCCCAACCATTCTTTGTTCTCCTGTCTCGGCTACCCGAACTGCTTCCGCCCATGACCACGTTTCGTTCTCCTATCCTGGCTACCCGACTTGCTACCTGTCACCGGCCACGAGGGCTTCCTGCTCTTCCTGCCCAACGAGCACGAGATCGAGATCGTCTTTTTCCTCTGGCCTTGACTTCCTTGATCCCTTGATAAAGTGTTGTGTTACCGTTACGCATTTGGGTCCACTTCTTGTTCCGGCCGTGACAGCTCATTGTTGTTCCAAGTGACGTTCGCAGACTCTGTGTGATTACTCAGACCAATGGAAGCTTGGGCATAATATTCGTCACAAAATAAATAACATATCCAAACAAAATTGAAACTGGCAATATTCAACCCAGAAATGGAAGTACAATAAACAACGTATCAAACATCCATAAGGGTCACAAAATGAATTACATGTCCAAACACAATGTAATCTGAAATTGTACAAACCAGAAACAAATAAATGAAAAATCAAACAAGTCGATCCCTAATTGCTAACAAAACGTTCAAACAACAAATGCTGTGAACGGACCCAGTGTGCTGTCCCATCGGTCATTATAAAGTTTGAGGATAGTTAGGGACAGGATTTTAGAAATTAGGCTGTGTGTCTTGCTCCACTCCCAGTTGCTGCCCTCTCGGAAACGGGAGCATGCCATATCCTAACAGAAGATAATGTTGAATACTTATTGCAATTTTACAATATATTAGGTAATAATTCCATCAATACTGAAGGATTTTTTACATTTGACTATAAGGGATTTCATACGATTGAATACAAGTTACATTTGTTGAATGCAATGAAGATTTTCACAGAGAAGGCTTAAGTTCAATGACAGGTCACGCTGATCTGAATGTTTTGTTTAGTTCTGTTGACAACAGGACGCAGGACGGCAGGCATTGTTTGGAGAAGTTGTTTTGATAAGCGCTCTGCTGTTATGAGTTTTTCAGACATCGAGGCGAGGGGGCTTTCCTGGCATGCCCATGGGTGAGCCGGCACTCCTACTTGCAGAAAAACGTGGACCGAGGAAAGAAGCAGAATTTCGAGAGAGGAGGCTTGACGGAGACTCTAGCGACACTAATTCGGCTAATTCGATGGAGTTCACTTAGTTAAATTATTTAAGTAATTAAATCTGCCCCCGTGTGGAAATGCCAGTCTCTTGTCCATCTTTTCCTTTCAGAAACGAGTGCGCATTGTTAGGAGAATGTAGGTTGTGTTTGGTTAATGGAGTCAAATAACTAATTCAAACAATTTGGTAAACGGTACATTTTAATATTTTAAACCAAACAATACTATGGTAAGTTTGGATCGGACTTGATTCACTTTTTATTTATTTATTTGTATTTTGCAACTTTGAATGAAGAAGAATAACACTGCTTGCAGCTTTGGTATTTCCAGCTGAACATTTCGAAAGAAACATGGAGCTAGGCGATGTTTAAATCTCACCTAGCATGAGTCTGAGCCTCAGGTAAGCCCCCTGTAAAGGAGTTCAACTGTCAACTGGTGGATAAAATGCTGCCAAATTGCCTCGACGAGGCTCACGGGAGAAAAATCCATCTCTGCTAGAGCGAGCTGAGAGAGCCGTAACAACACCGACCTCAGATTTATTGTGGAATATTTTCAACTTGGCACGCTCGTCTCCAAAAGCGGCGCCAGGGTTTATTCGCTAGTTTCGACCGCTGGCGCAGAGTCGAGCAAAGCTTGTGCGGAAGTATTCGAGTCGGGTGTCCGGGGAGCTTTTGACTTTGACATCAGTTTTTGTCGAGAGCCGTGATAAAAATGTGGTAGGTTTTGACATCCAACCCACAGACATGGAAACGGCCCCCAAGGGGGATTTGGGGCTGTTTTTATAATCAGCAGGGCTATTTTTAGCACAAGCTTAGACAGGGAGAAGGGGTAAGAGGCCAGACGTAGTTTGCCTTCCAGCCAAACACTTATAATGATGAATGTTGATGGTCTTGAGCTCCAATAGTGGACTCTCTCAAATAGGAATGCAATCAACGGATTTGATCTGATGTTTTTTTTTACCCCTAACGTCCTTGAATAATGTTTTTTTGTGGTTAACTGTAGTAAAAGTACCTGCTTTTAAGCAGTTAGCAACTGAATTTATATTTAAATCCTTATTGGGAACACTTTAACATTCCCATTCCAATCTTATAGGTTGTGTGTTGCCCTGACAGCAACTGTTTTTCTTTAATAGGTACCTAAGGTTCCTGTAAAATTCAAATTCAAAACATACACAAAGTAAAGGGAATTCTGCCCTTGAACTATTAGGAGAACGTGGACTGTTTTTGTCTCTTTTAAAAGGTAAGAAGCTGTTTTTGTTTTGTGTCAAACTCAAATAGTCATGCAAATGCTACTAACATTGAGTGATCTGAGTTGGAACACACAGAACCAGAAGGTTTTTAATTTTTGCCTGGACCTTTGCAATCAAATGTCTGCAGATGAGTGTACCATGGGTATCTTAGCCAAAAGAAAGGTTTAGCCTTACCTGGTACCTTGTCAAAATTGATCCCAATCTGAAAAACTAAACATGGCATTTTTTTCCACATTTTTCTATGGGTAGGTCTAGGCGTTTCCAAAAGTGGCCATCCGTAGACAAGTTTACAGCTATAACAACTCTGCAACTGTGTATTTTACTTCGGCCAATTCCTTAGACATTTTAGTTGTAAATATTTGAATTATCTTTCCAGAAGTCAGTCAATGATTGTGCACACTTGTGCATAATAATTCGTGAAAATAAATCAAAAACAAAATAACTGGAGGTGGACCTCCGCAAACAAAGACTACTCCCCCCAACAATGGTGAACATTCAGGGAACGGATGTTGAGTGTTGAGAGGGTGAAATCATACGTGGGCGTTTACCTGAATGATAAACTGGACTGGAACCATAACACAACGGCTCTGTACAAAAAAGGAAGCTAAGGTCTTTTGGAGTGCATGGGGCACTCTAGAAGAACTTTTATGACACTGTGGTGGCATCAGGCATCTTCTACTGAGTGGTCTGCTGGCGGAGCAGTATTTCGACAGCTGACAGGAAAAGACTGGACAGTCTGATCAGGAAGGCCAGCTCTGTCCTGGGATGTACCCTCGACTCAGTGTAGGTGGTAGGGAAGAAGAGGATGATGGCTAAGCTGTCATCCATGACTAGGGACATTTCCCATCCCCTGCAGGACACAGTGTCTGCTCTGGAGAACTCCTTAAGTGTTAGGCTGATTCACCCCAAGTATGTGAAGGAGCGGTTCCCCAGGTCATTCCTTCCTGCAGCCATCAGGCTATAATAATAAATACTGCTCCCGATAGACTGCACACCCCCCATGACTTTTTCATATTTGCTCATTACTGTAGTGGCCACTTTACTTTTTGCACACCAGCCATTGAAAAAAAAAAAAAAAAAAAAAAAATATATATATATATATATATATATATATATATATATATATATATATATATATATATATATATATATATATATATATATATATATATATATATATATATATATTTTTTTTTTTTTTTTTTTTTTTGGTTAAGTCAAGTCAAGTCAAGTTTACTTTTTATATTTCTAGATACTTGTTTATACTGTTCATATTCTAACTATTCATTATTCACTGTCTTACTGCTGTAACAAAATAAATGTCCCCATTGTGGGACGATTAAACATTAAAGAAACTTATCTTATCTTATCATGAGTTTATTTTGAGCTCTTATATAAACAGTGCATATCTGCGTAATGTTCTTTTCAGATTTCATTGCCTAACCAATGTGTCAATCATCATAGATTTGGTTGCTACTGGCTAAACATATTTCTCTTTTTTTCAAACAGCTGTCGATAAAACTGATTTAGGTTCTTTAAGAAGAGTTATACTTATATATTTTATGTTTATTTGAGCTTTAAGTCGAAAAGTTTAGCAAAATGATACGACTTCTGGTTTTCCCATGTCACTTCCGGTTCCGCCCACTCAACATAAACAACATACACTCACCCATCCACCCATCTACATAAACTCACCCATCCATTATCTGCACCGCTTATCCTCAGTAGGGTTGCCGGGGTGCTGGAGCCCATCCAGGCTATCTTTGGGCAGTGGGCAGGGGACACCCTGAACCGGTTGCCTACCAGTTGCAGGGCACACAGAGACAGACAGGTCACTCGCTGGCTAAAAAGGGCTGTTGCCTGTCCAATTGATCCTCATCCATGTTGAAGAATTAAAGCAATGCTGTATGTTTTTACAAGTAAACTTATTGGCACTCGGTCTCAATGCATTTGATGGTACTTTTGCAGTTTTTACTGTCCAGGGAAGGGAATTCAAGTATCAATTACACGTCTTCTGTGTTCACGATCCATCTTTAGTAGTTTAGTCAGGTGTCATATCGGTGACACTACAGACTGAATAAGTATTAACCTTCTGGACTATAAGGTGCACCCAAAACCTCAATTTTGGTCAGAAATGTAAATGTACGCCTTTTAATGCAGTGAGCCTAGTGTGCGGAAAAAATTGCCTTATCATATTTGTGCCATTGCTCCTGAGTTGTTTGATTGCTAACAACAATTGCATTGCAATTGAAGCAACAAGATTATACTCCGATAGGAGAGTTAAGAGATCCAAATCCTATTTACCATGCCAATAGAACATAGACTACATGGGAAAGGCAATGGCTCTTATCTCATCATCATACTAATTACAGTCACGGCACCAGATACAAATTTTAGAGAAATGATAAAACAATACTGATTCAAAATCTGTGTAAAATTTGGTTGCTTCTTAGCTTAATTTAGGCATTGCAAGAGACAAGCTTTATTGAATACATGAGGTCATGTGTTTATTTTTGCAATTGTAAGCGATTTATTTTGACTGATCAATCAATGCACAAATATCATGCTTAATTATCTTTTTACTTCAACCTTAACCCTCAGTTCAAATTCTATGCGTGTTGTAGTTCGGTGTGTCTATTATAAGAAAACATATCACAAAAAGACAAATTTTTGGCGTTGCGCCTTGTAGTGCAGAAAATCTTGTTTTAATATTTGTTTTTTACTTTTCACAGTCTTGATTAAATTGTATTATATTTGTAATTAAAAAGGGGTTACTTGTTGAAATTCTCCACTGTCATAATTTCCCTTAAAAGTTAATAAATGTTCATCAATCTTTACAGTTTTTTTTTTTTAAAGATGTTGCCAGTCCGTCAATATCAGCAGCAACATGGGGAGTAGTGGCATTGTGTCAACCAATCCTGACTGTACCTTTATGTTGGTCCAATGCTTTGGACACGGTCCTCTCCAAAAAGATTGTTGAATAAGGTTGGAGGGAGAATGCAGCCTTGTCTCAAACCAAATGTGGTTCGAAACCACGCTCCAATGATACCATTGATCAGTACCACACTGTTGGCATTGGCATATATGTGTTTAATGATCTGAACTAGTTTCTGGCCCATGATGTACTTCCACATAATAGCCCACAGGCGGTTTGTCATTCCCTGTCAAACGCTTTCTTGAAATACATGACGACGGATAATGACAAACTAAATAATAATCAAAAAATCCAAGTACGCGTCTAAATTTTTTTTATCCCTCCCCAACAAATAATTTGTCGGTATCAGCTTTGGGTTCGCACCAGTGAGTCGTTAGCAGCCCGAGTGATTAACCAGCGTCATGTGTCATCTCACGGGAGGAAGTACTTCAGTGGAAACGAATCAAGTGCCTACCATCTACGTACGTTATAACCGTGTTTGACTCACGGCAATATTAGATAACGATGTTATTCCGATGACGCTGCCGGTGCAGAAGAATGCACAACTGTCCAAGAGCTAACCGGAGGGAACGTACGTGCGACGCGGGTACAAAAGATGTTTGTATTTGGCTTCCGCTGTTTCCGCTCTTTCAAGAGGAATTAACTGAGAACCTTTTTACGGGCTGTGGTTACTTTTTTGCATAAAAGTCTTTTTAAAGGCGAAGATGGCAAAAAAAAACTAGCTCTCACGTTGTTTCTTGTGACTGCAGTCTTGTTTCTGGTTAATGGCCACTTAAGCCACTGAAAAAAATAAAACAAATGCGTCATCTTCCGAGAAGTAGTAAGTAAAGCCAACTAAAACAGAAAAAAAAACACTTGGTCTTCCCTTAGATAGGCAGCGGTTAAAAAGATAATTAATAGATTCGAGTAAAAGTAAAGCTTGTCTTCATAATGAGAGGAGCAGCAACCTGGTTATAAAGGTTGATCCAAAAATATTAATATTTGTGAGCTTATCTAACTTTTTTTCTTTATTTTTTAAGACGGTTGTGCTGGAGTTTAAACTGTGTCAGACCTCATCTTATTTTTATCATTTTCGTTTTTACATAGACATGTGTTAGCCTGAAATAGCAAGAAGAAACTCTTTGATTTGGTTAAGCTATCGTAAAGGGGTAACAAACACATTTTGGTTTTGGACCACACACACACACACACTTTTACTTTTAGTGTAACAAAAGCAATTTAGAGAGCGTTTGGCTAGCTGCACGCTAGAAACGAGTATGCTCAAGTTTGGAAAGGTCTCCATATGAATCAACTGCAACTGTCCAAAGTGTAGCTATTTCCCAAAAGTTGTAGCTCCAGATCATCTGTTTCATGAGTAATTGATCGGGCATTGATGAGATACAGGCTCGGCTGGTTTGGCTTCCTACGTAGCTGTAGCAGTAGGCCGCACTTGCAGCACTGCAATTGCTTTCTCTCCCAAAGTCGCCTCAGTCCCGATCACCATTTCTTCTTCTGATTTTCCTAAGAGTCCAGTTTAACATTGATTTTTACGCCCGCTTACCCCCACTGTTTCACTGACAGCATACACCAGCCTATCACAGACGAGCACACAGTCAGTCATGCCCAACGAACACACACACACACACACACACACGCCTGTATTAACATTTGCTGTGTGATGTCTGCTTTAGAACACAATGCCCTAAACGTTGATATAAATGACAAAAAAGACAATTCAATTCAAAATCTGCGAAACTGCGAAAAGGAAACCGCGATACAGCAAGTGACCACTGTATATTTATTCAAAGCAGAGCAGAGCATTGACCAAATCCATATAGGAGGAAATGGTGTCGTGGGCTTCATCTGCAGGTTTTCATCACAGCTCTGTGAAAGATCCCCATTTTCCGTTTTCCCCCTGTTAAAGCCTCATCGTTACGCAACTATTTTAACAATAAACAGACAGGCATGGCCTGTTTCTTCCTTTCCATTCACTCACAAATCCTTTCGATACTCAGTATAACACATCTCAGTGTGTAGTGTTTGAAGTTTGAGGGCCATGTGTTATAAAAAAGATGGTGCAAAAATAATGATATAAGGGGAGCTAAAGAAGCACTGCTCGAGGCGTGGAGTGCAATTTACAACATCGTTATATTTCGATTCAACTAAGTGTTGTAAAACAACCAGACCCTGGCAAAGGCGATGTATATGAGATACAGCTGGCAGAAACTTCACACCACAGTATGAAAAAATGAGAAACATTGGCCAGTGTGAAGGTACTGTCACGGTTGATGCTGCCGCATGAGTAATGATTGCATCTGGCAGCCAGGGCTTCCTTCAGGATTTGTGAATCATTTCGGCTTGTGACGCTTAACAAGAGGCAAAACAGAGGGGAGTGATTTACATGTCCGGCCCTTCTCGTAAATAACCGATTGGATTGGATTTGGCTTCAGCACTTTGGCATTATGAGTAGAGATTTCGGTAGGGGAATAAGCCTCGGAAGTTTACTGGTGTTTGCAATTATCAGATTTGGGCATATTTTGTCAGACATTAGTTACTGTCAATGTTCCCTCTAAGAATGTGCCTCCACATTCTCACTGCACGTGAAAATTTATTGAGCACAAAGAAATGGACAGGGAGAGAAAGAAAAACAAGGAGAATGAGAAAAATGAGAACAATTGAAAGACGTAGAGCGACAAGGGAAGAATGTTTTTGACCAGGAATTTTATTTGCTAGCTAATTCCTGGCTTCGTCCATGGCATACACGCATAAACTATAATTTGGTTTTAAATTGCTGAACGAAGCACTTCTTTTTTTGTAAATTAGCCTGAAAATATTTGATTTAAATTGAAACGTTTTTAGTTGGTAGGTGGGTGGGTGGCTGTATCCCTTAACCACTAGGGTAGTAGATTGCTCCAATTCCTGGCCAACAAATGTATCCATCTGGCCTCGAACGAGGGAACTTTTAATAATTTTTGTAGAGGAAAGGACCCTACAAATACTTGATTAATGAGCGGAATCTTATTTTGCAAATTAACCAAAACATATTCCAATTCAATGGTTATAGAAATGCAGAATGCAAGAAACAAAATGGGAGATTCAGGAAATAATCACAGCTGCTGAACTCATATTTAGAGGAGAGTAACCTTCGGTGAGTTTCTGCCTTTGTGCAAATTTGTTTAGCCTGTTTCTTTCTGCTTGACGTCCGTAAAAAAACGACTTAACACTTACTCCTTCTGTAGTGTTGTCAACGCCTTACACTGAAAATCAACAGCGGCTGGGTAATGAAGGTGCTGAATCTGAGTAAGATCGGAAGGCTTCCCTAGGCACTAGTAACCATGGAAATGAGGGTTATTTGTTTTATGCGGGAGAACATCCACCCACCCCCCGCAAAAAAAAAAAAAAACGGCCCGGGGAGGGATGGGCAACGCCTGGCTGTACTTGCCCAAGACGCACAACTGAAGGTGGTGCCTCGAGGACCCACGCAGTTAAGGGATCTGTGAACCGTAAAACGTAAGTGTCGTTAAAAGTTTTGTACATGTGTGAACATTTGAGGGGAACGATGCTTACTTTTTTTTTTTTTGTTTATTGTAATTTTAAGATAATTTCTGCCTCCCCCCACTTTACCAGTGATGACAACAAGGAATGATATGAGAATGACACATCTTTCTGTCTGGGCCACTCACATTCGGGAAAGGATATTTTGCTTATGCGGTTTTGATAGATCCCACTTTTATGCCACCCTTAAGCTCTCACGTTGTTTTAATTACACCTACACTCAGGATGACTCACTGAGGTTACATGTCCCTCAGGAATTAGCCTCGAGGTTTGTGTAAAATTTCAGCAATATGCTATGTCATCTTCAGGTGATGAAATGTATCTTAATTTTGTTTTTTCTATTTCTTTTTTTCTTTTGCATGTATCGCATGTATTTTCTCAAGAAATTGCTAATCTAAGTAACCCGGGAACAGTTATGTCCTATCTCCACACAACTGTACCTACAGCCCTCGTTGTCGGGTCTTTTTAATTTCCACTGTCATTGCTACCACTGATTTTGTTTCCTGTTTCTGATTTCTCGTGCCCACTTGTTTGGTTGTTACTTTGTTTGTTGCATCGCCATTTCCAGTTCGGTCTGTTTTCGGATTTGGATCATGTCAGATTTGGTTTTGTTGGGATGTTTTGTTGTTTTGTGAACCCTTGTTTGTTTGTCAATTAGCACCTTTTGTTAATAAATACCAACCCTCTTTGTGATATCTCCGTTCCTGCTTCCCACCATATGGGTCCACCGCTTAATAACAGGTCTCTTAAAACAAGGACTAAAAGGTCATCACCATCCTAAACAAGAACACAAGACTGTGAAAAAATATCATGCCTATATGTTGGAAAAATTCATATAAAAATTATTTTCTATACCCTTATATTTGGCAAAATGTTTACGCTAATATTCTTGCATTATTTTTAGTGCACTATTTTCTGATGTAATTGGAGCAGTCCTGTCACAGCTGCCACCTGGTGGGAAAGTAGCCAGGCCAGTCGCCTTTGCAAGTAAAACGCTCTCTCGCTCCCAGCTCACCCTGCACACCGGCTCGAATTTCTTGCCTTGAAATGGGCAGTATGTGATAAATTCAGCCATTGGTTGAAAGGAAGACACTTCACCACGTGGACTGGCAATAACCCGCTGACATACATTTTGACCAAACCAAGACTTGACGCGTGTGAACAGCAGTGGGTAGCGAAGCTAGCTGCATACAATTTTGACCTGAAGTACATTCCCGGCCCAAAGAACATCGAAGCCTACGCTCTGAGCCGGGAGCCATTTGTAGGTGATTTAGGGCTATACAAATAAAAATGACTTGACTTGACTTGACTTGACTTGATGTACAATTTAGACCAGTCTGAAGCAGTACCCCGCAAATATTGCCAGCCAAATTTTCCTTTAAATCTATTTTTTTATTTGATCCTTTTTAGTATGGAGTAACACATTTAATGTCATTGTAAACAATGTTCACTATGTTGCTGACAACAAAGACAATTCTAATTCTTAACTTAACAAACTTCTTGAGTTATATTGTCAATAATCTCCATTTTTCCCCAAAATTGTTTATTATTTTAGTCCCTTCAAATTTGCCACTATTTGGTCAGAAATCAGAGAGTTGGTTTGGGGTCACTCAGACAATAGTGTGTTTTCCACGAATGGTCAAACTAATTTCTATCACTGGTAATTAAATGAGTTTCAAAATAATTAGAAAGTACAGTAATACGTTTAGATAGTTAGAAATTAATTTAATTTAAGAATAAATTATCTTTCGGTTTTGCTTCCGTCAAAGAATGTAAATTTCGAAGCGACTTCAAACTTTTTAACTGTGGTGTATATTCATCATACGCAGCAGTAATCCATTAGTGTTGGTATTTCTTTAACTAGGAGGTGAAGGACAAACTGACAGCCGTGTTTTCCTTTTTGTTTTTCTTTTTATAGGACATCCACTTGTATGCCTCTGTGATTGTTCGATTTGTCTGAGTGTTTGTGCGTTGTTGTGGCCACCCGCTGCTGATGTCCCTCTGTGACACCACTCAAAGCTCAGCAGCCAAACATCCTTTGATTGAACGTACTCTTTGAAACATAAAAATGGCAAGGTATTGTCGTTGGCTATGAATCACGGTTCCGGCATGCCTTGTCCACATGGGTCGTCAGGGCAGCATTTCCCCTGGTGTGTCTTGGACAAGTACACCCTAGGGCCCATGCCTCTCCAGGCCGTTTTTTGGGGGGGTAGGGGTTTGCTTCCTAACATGTAACTGTGCATACTAGTAGCAGGATCTGACTCAGATACAGCACCTTCATCATCTGGCTGCTGTTAATCTTAAGTGTAAAGCGGTGACAACACAACAGAAGCAATAAATGTGAAGTTGTTTTGTTACAGAGGTCAAGCAGGGAAAAAAACATGTCTCAACAGACATGGCACGAAAGCCAAAACTCACCAACCGACTCTTCGGAGATAAGCCGGATCTTGGTGGTGATGAAAAAAAGTCTTCATTTGAAAAAAACTAAACCAATAATCATACAAATGCTAAGTAAAAATACATGATGAAATCTATAATGCATTAAACTTCAATTTCTGTTCAGGAGATGTCGACGTAAGAAAATTCCTGAGAAAATCATATTGACTAAAATCCAGCTTTTGTCCGGTTTAACATAATACGATTGATTCCTTCATTAAAAGTTGAGCTGTTGGAGTAAAATTTCCCCAAAGATGGTAAGGCAGTCTACTCGTGCTCCACTCAACTGTGTCTTTGACTTATAATAGATTTTCGAACAGCTTGTGGACTGCCTTTTTTGTACAACAGTCATGGAAAAAGACATCAGCCAAAACACAAAATAAAACAAGCCTGCATTTTCTACAGTAAAAACATGCATCAATTGCATATAATCCATCTACTCATTATCTGCACCACTTATCCTCAGAAGAGTCATTGGGGTGCTGGAGCCCATCCCAGCTATCCTTGGGCAGTGGGCAGGGGACACCCTGAAATGGTTGCCGGCCAACTGCAGGGCACACAAAAACAGACAACACACTAGCTCATTCACACCTCGGGAAAATTTTAACATTGATTTGAATACGAAGCAAAACACATGAACTGTCACAAACCAGGAACGGAGACGGGACCCAAAAGCGCTCGTTTTCTCAGTTTTTATTGATAAAAGGGAGAGAAAGGCTTGCTTCCACGATCCGCGGATCGACGAACACGGGTAGCAGGTGGTGGGAACGCGGAAGTGGCACTTCCGTGTCTGGCGAGGAGGATCTGAGAGAGGCGAGAATAGCAAGTTGTTGGCCCGGGCTGGAGATCAAAGGCGGTGTCATTTGTCAGGTCGGTAGCAGGAGGCAGGCAGGTAACGGGGCAAAACAGGTCAGGTAACAGGCAGGCAGAAAGGGGCGTAGTCAGGTCCGGAGACAGGTTGGCAACAAAGATCAGGTAGAAGAAAGCAGGACAGGAACGGAGTCGGACGAAAAAGCTTACTGAGCTGAAGGCAACAGTTCGGGTAACGATCTGACGGCTTCCAAGAGGAAGCCAGGGGTTTAAAAAGAGAGTGTCCACCAACCAGCTGTCCGGGCTGTTGGCGCTAATTAAGCCGCCGCAGCTGCGCTCAATCGGCAATCATGACATGAACTATCATACCAATTTTAATGTCCTTGGATCAGCGCCTTGTTCTTCCGGCATCCTGCTTTACCGTGTATCACTGGTCCTCGCTCATACCAGACAACACTGTGCAATCTAGTGGTCAAATATTACACAAGAGAAACAATACATTTTTTATGCATACGCAAGATAATTTTTTAACAATGCTGTGTGCTTGTTTAGTGTCTCTGGGCCTTTTAGTTCGTCCTTTGAGGGACCTGTATCATCTGCCAGATGGCAACATTTCAAAAAAGAGAAGTCCTCAATAATGTTTTTGGCTCTGCTCCTGCAGCAATGACCTCCAAACTGAGGGGGGAGCAGCCGATGATTCTCTAGAGTGTGTTGATGGCTTACAGTAAGGTCCCCATCTTCAATTACACTTTTGCAAAAAAAAGTTATTTATTTTCATTATGTACCACCAAAAGGATTGTAAAAACTCTTCTGTAAATGTGAGTTGTTTTTCTAATTTAGTTAATGCGCATCTTGCAGTTTACCAAAAAACAAGGATAATGAAACATACCTAATATCACAAGGTTGGTATGCAATGCCTATTGTACAAAGTGAATCTGAAACAAACAGGCCTCCTCTTAATTTTGAAACCAAAGAGTTTTTCCCCAGTCATTCAGGATCTTATATCAGTACTGTCAAACGCTGCTGCCCGTCAATGCTAAGGTCTGGCTCATCTCTGTAGAGCCAGAGGATGCTTTATACATTCAAAAACGGCAACAAGATGATGAAGGTGCTGTATCTGAAACAGATCAAGGGGCTTCTCCTTCTACTGGTAAGCACAGAAACCAGTACTATACGTTTCATGTGGACACCACGGGGAGTGCCGCCCCAATGACTATGACGGTAAAGGAATCCATGAACCTCGAACCGTGAATGGCATGTACAGTATACAATAACTGATAAAACAGGTCAAAATTTGAATCATAAAGACCCTGCATGGTAGAAATAAGACCTCCTACTCTTTCTTGGAAAAATGTTTCCTTGAAGGTTTTATTGAAAAGCCATTACTGACCACAAGTGCCAGGAGTGACAATGCACGCACATATCTGTCAGAATCGTAGAACGGAAAAATACACTCTTGCTTTTCAGAACCTGATAGTTATATAATATGACTAAGGGGCTCCAGAATAAAGACTACATTTTGATTCCTAGTGATTGATTCGGTACAAAACTAATTTACCTGTAATTCAGTGGAATTGTTGCATTGGAACTGTCGGTGCATGACTTATGAATAAATCGTTGGCTGTCTCATTTGGTTGGTGGATGCCGGCCGTCGAGGATCAGAAGCTGACACACTGACAGTTACCCACTAATGGTGACGGGCAATGAGCTGTGATTGCAGCTATGCTGCTAATTTTCTTGTTATGCATTACGTCCAGACAGAAATGGATTTTTAACTTGTAAAAGAGACCAAAACAAAAAGTATATGCATGAGGTGTCAATTATCTAACAGAACATCTGAATGGAAGGAAACTGTTTTCACATTGTGAACAACTACGTTTGTGACTGGGACTCGATGTCGGATTTTTTGCCACTACTGTAATCCAATTACAACGGCGAAGCAGGAGCAACATTTCCACATTTAACTCATGACATTAAATAAAAGAAGATTTCATTCAAGCCACTCACCAAACTCATTGAAGTACCATGACTATTTCCTTGGCAATCAAAAGCAAGCTCCATTGCATACAAGGACTTATTGTACATGAAGTATATCAGCTTTTACTCTAAATGGATACCTTCAACGCAAACAACAAGTTCAACCTAATGACAGAAACTTTAGGCAAAAGAACAAAGTTCAGCGTGATGTCAAGAAACCACGACACAAAGGTGCGAATTGAACTGAAACATTGACAATTAGCTGCTAACACAAAAATGTGCGAACGCTGGCAAGCAGAAAACTGAAGTTGTGGTTTTCTGTTGACCTATACAACGCCTCAAAAAAAACAAACTCTAACTTTCAGAATAAGCCCATAACACAAAAATGAGCACACAGGTAGCAAAGAGAAAACTGTAGTTGACTCCTGTTGACCTATACAACCTCTCGAAAAATCTTGCTTCAAAATGTCATAGAGTGACTATTGCTAATATTGTCCGATTGAAGACTCGTATTGCGTTGGTCTGAAGAATATGTTCTGACAATAAATACTTCTCTAGAAGCAGTTAATCTCCAGCCTCCTAATATACCATCATTCCCCTCACCTGAAATTGAACGAACAGGCGAAGGTCAAGATCAGAATCCACAATCCTTCTTCAATGGTTAGCATAAAGCATAGACTTACACCATATATAGATGGATACAACTCTGACATCCACTATTTGTAGATGGGTACACCGTTTACATTTTTTTTTAAATAGAAAGGAAATATTTCAGATAAATAAACAAATACACATTAAGCTCTTTAGTGACCAAACCGCAGTTTGCTTATATCATTTGTAACTAAAAAATAATTCCCACAGTGCTTAAAGGTATACTTAATCACTCAGATCGCTTAAATGCATATACATACACAAGTAACCGTAAAAGGAAATTACTAATGAAAACATCCTTGTTTTTTCTGTAAATAATTATATAATTTGTTTTCCGAGTGCACGAACACACAAAGGTATCTTTTATGATTAAATAATGAAATATTTTCCCTTAGGGCACATATTTTGCGTGTATTTCTTTGAAACACAAGTGCTATTGCAGATAATGTAATTTATCAAATACAATTACTTGGTTAAATTCATGCACTATTAATACATCCAATGTGGAAAAATCTTGATAATCCAGAACAGGAGCACAATGATTCCTCTGTTGACTCCCAAAACTGAGATGGCAGGCATGCAATCCAGCTGCGGGCCTCTTTACTCACACAATATTTATTACACATTTGTTTTCAGTTTAGTTTTGTCCTGGAATTCATTCACTAAACCTCCCTGAAAGTCCAAATAAAAAAATGCTTGATTTCTTGTCAACATTGTTTATATTTCATCCTCATTGTGTGGCCTTGGTTGATTGCAGTTCACTTTGCCCTGAAAGTGATAGATTGAACACTCCTGGTTACATCACCTACGTGTAAATACTTGAAAATGGATGCATGAAGTACTCGGAAGTTATCGTTGCTGAGATTATGTTGTATTCATGCATTTCCCTGCAGCGTTTTGTCTCCTGGAATTTTGATTCTGATCATGAGAAGTAGCTCCACAAAGTCAAAAAACATTTCTATTTTTTTAAAGTATAGTGTGAAATCCTATTAAAATCCTCCGAAACTGGATACATTCCTTGACAAAAAGTTAACTTTGAAAAATGAATGGAAACTGTTGTAAAATAAGTAAAGTGGTATTTTCAAGATGATCATTTATTCTGTTTTACATATTGGACACCTACAAAGCATATTGCGTCGTTATTTTGACTATTATACCCCGCTGTTGTTCGTTGTTTTGACTATAATGCATCGTTTACATCGTCAGTATTTTCCAATCATGTTGCTGTTCTTTGATTTACACATTCTTTGGCGTTGATCTTCTTTTTAAACCTAGGAGATTTAATAAAACTAAAGGGCTCAGGGGAAGGCTTTTAGAACGGGTTGAATTTTTTTTATCTAAGGTTTCAGGTATAGCCTTGCAAGTTCAAAATCCACTGATGTCTTCTCTCCTTATTTTGAGTGTCTACTAAACTATAAACGTATCATAAGGAGAACTGTTTTGTTTGCTTGGTTCACTTTTGTAAAACTGTTTATTTAAGTATTCTTTTCCTATTTTTAAAAAGAACAAGTTAAATAATTATCAAGTACACTTTAATAAAGTCTTACCAGGTTGGTAAAAGATTGTGTTCATTTTGAGTGTGCATATATGTTTTTAATAAAGCATATGTAAGTCTTGGGGTAGGGTATGAAATATATAATATAAATGAATGTAAAAGTGTCCTTGGGCAAGACACTGAACCCCTGAGGCCCCCGATGAGCACATGGCCACCTTTCAAACTACAGTATATTGGGAAAAATATACTTAAAATGATTAAAATGATGTACCATCTTGCCTATTTTGAGAATAGATTTTACAAGTTAAAATGTCTTAAAAGAGGAAAAAATAGACTGAAAACAAGCAATTTTTTCAGACAATGCACAGTATCTACTATCAGCCGTATGAGAAAATTTAGCTTATTTTGAATATATTTGTTCTCATTGTCATGATTACCAATGGGAATCACTTGTGCCCGCTCCTTTGGTGCCAACTGCCTCGGACTCTGATTGGCTCCCTGTCCCTATTTAAACCCACTCCTATCTGTCCCCGTTTTGTCATTCCGTCTGCGAATCTCCGTGTATACAAGGCAAGCCTTTTTCTACCCTGTCCCCCGCATGTCCCGTTTTGCTCCCGTTTGTCTCAGTTTTGATCCCGATCACGTCTGCTCTTACGTCTTGGCTTATGACTCGTTTCCGACCCCGATCACGCCTGCTCTCCCATTCTGGCTTACGACTCACTTCCGACCCCGACCAGATTTTTGCTCAACTGTCCCAGCTACCGACCCGTTTTTTCCGTTCCCGACACCGCCATCGCTCGCCACGGAAGATCCACTTCCGTGTTCAAATCACAAGCCGATTACGAGAGCGAACACCGGATCGTGGGCGCAGCCCTTCTTCGTTCCTTCAATAAAACATGTGGTAAACGTTACGCAGGTGGGTCCTGTTTCCGTTCTGGTCCTGACACTTATTTTATTAAGGATAAAAGAAAAAAAATTGAATACATTAGTATGTACTTAAATGAGCAAACTTTCCTAACAAGTTTATTTGATGGTTATTTCTTACTATACAGGAAAACAACAACCACAAAAGAGGGGATTTGGGGGAAGTGTAACTGAAAACTGAAAATAAGAGGCTGGCAACAAAACACTAAAATCAATACAACAAAAATGCAATCAACAGTAAATTCAGAAAATGTTGAAAAAAGAAAAACAACAATATAAAGAAATCATAAAACACATTTAAAGTGTGCCAACCTCCCTCCAAAGATGTATGCATTTTAATTTTAGTGAAGGAATATTATTTTAAAAAGGAAAATATTACTAAGGATATTAAGGATTAAGGATCTGTATGGAATTTTTTTACTATCTGCCGCCATCTCCTGGCTTATGCTATCTGCTCATTCATGTTGCGAGTACACGTACGTGTATTTCTTAGACGTGCTCGAAGAACCTGTCCTTTATTTGTCATTTGTAATTTAGTTTGGTGTTTGGACTTAACTTGGAACAGGGCATTTTCTTACCTTCACCATTTTTATGCTACACTAACAAACAAAAAGTTGCAGGGAGGAGCATGATGTCACTCTTCAGCAGTCCCTCCAACCCCATTCCTTCTGCCAAATGTGTTCCGCCCGAACAGCTTTGCTAAAATGAAGATCAAAGCAGATAGGCAGAGTCGCACATAAAGCATAAGGGCTCTTTGAGCTCAGTCTGTTACATTGTTAACACTCTTAATAAAGAAAATGTTCACTTTCAACTTTTTAAAAGACACCTCAAACGACTCACCTTTAACATGAGCACATTTTTTCAAAATGTTCCCCCAGTTTGAAATTCTATTTCCAGGATTTGCTTGCTTCGAATATGTGTATCCCTTTTTTGCAATGTAAGAAAAACAAACAACCTTCATCATCATTCATTTGGGTAATTGGACATGTTGGTGAGTGTGATTCCGATGTAAGAGCGTAAGACCAACAGTTTCTCCCTTTGAGCGCAAATGTCAAGAGCTGAGTGCAGATTCAGCTGACGCCGCTCACCCTTACAGGGGCAAACATCCGGCGTTCGCCCACAATTGTGTTACCTAATACTACACTGCTTAATGTCAGCCTGTACCTGCGAAAAAAAAAAACAGATAAAGTTCAGTCAAGCCATAAAAGAGCGTGACGTAAAGAGGGATAATCTGAACCGATCATCAGAAGGAAAAAACATTTCTAATTTTTTTCCGATAAAAGAACCAATCTTTCTAGTACATTTGAGGGAAATATATTTTATACATGCTGTAAAATTTCATTATTAGTGGGGATTAGCACGTCACATTGGGTATTTGTATATTGTACATTATATTATATTATTATATTATATTATTATTATATTATATTATATTGTATTCCTTTTGCTTTATTATTGTATTGTTCTCAGCGAAGGGATGCTGCTGGAAATGTGAATTTCCCTGCGGGGATGAATAAAGTATCTATCTATCTATCTATCTATCTATCTATCTATCTATCTATCTATCTATCTATCTATCTATCTATCTATCTATCTATCTATCTATCTATCTATCTATCTATCTATCTATCTATCTATCTATCTATCTATCTATCTATCTATCTATCTATCTATCTATCTATCTATCTATCTATCTATCTATCTATCTATCTATTAAAAGTTTTTTTTTTCCTGCTCCAATGACCTCACTGAAGATGCATACAAGCTAATTTTAGAAAGTATCAAACTAGTTTCCAACGTTTCCACTGAGATTTGGTATTGGTTCCTCTTTCTTATTTTGCTGGTGTTTTTTTTAGGAACACAGTTTCTCTAACGGTCAGTGAGTCACTCCTGCCATTCCTCTCAATTCATGACTTTCCATTAGTCTCTTAGCAACCAGGTTTCGATCTCTTCGGACAGGGTTATGGAATCTCCTTCATTAGCTTTTTTTTTGTTTTGTTTTCCCCGCCTAATAAGAAATCAGGAAACCTATGTTTCTTTTCAGGGGATTAATTTGAGGCAGCAGGATGGAAACTACTCAAAGACAGAACACAGAAAAGTAATTCACTGAATAAAAAACGCGTTTAAATCAGAAAAGGCGTTTTGTTATCAGGGAGGCAGGATAACAGGGATTAAAACATGCTTGAATCAGAATGTGTAATACTCTATCACTAAACTCTGCTAATGTCGGAATAAGTTACCGTATTTCCCGTGCTCTAAAGCGCACCTGATTATAAGTCGGACCCTCAAAAACAAGTCTTTTGTGATATTTTTTATATACAAGGCGCACTGGATTACAAAGCGGAAGGAATTACAACTAGAGTAAGAACTAAGGTTGCACAAAATTTATAAGAGTTGTTGTTGATGTTAATGTAATATATTCATTCTGAATATGCATCACAAGCAGTGCAACATTTCCTGATTATTGTCAAAACATTTCGGAAAATGAAAAGATGTAAAAATGGAAAAAAAAAACGAGGATGCTACATAAACCTCAAAGAGTGTCGGATTTGTGCATTAATAGATCAGATGGATTATATCAATAATGACAAGTGTAATGTGCAAGATCCCATCCAGTAGACCTGTAGGGATACAAACGACATATGAAAAGGCATTAGGTCTTATCTCATCATCACACTAGACATTAAACTGGTCAGTAACACAGCCGACTCGCAAAGCCATTACAAAGTGCACAAGATTCTGAACTCAATGAAGATAAGCGCATTGTGGAAAGTAATTCGGTCGTTCTCAAATATATAAATAATAGCGTGGCCATGCATATTCAAAATGTTTGTCACTTTCAATGCACTTACACTGCCGTGATTCGGGTTCTTTTCCCATTGCATTCAATTTCATACAAGTGTGAACAACCATTGGTAGCAGTCTGGTGGGTAAGAATCAGTGCTCTCACCTTTGCTGGTGCTAAAATGTATTGGTCGATTAAAACGTAATGAGTGGTAATAATGGTTGCAAAAATAAGCTGACACATTGCACCAGCGGTCGGAAATATGTGGCTCACGAGTCAGGTTTGGCTCTTTTCATGAGGACATTTAAGCTCAGAGATAAAATTACGTATTTACCGCATTTAGGGCGGGAGTGCAACACACTTTTCCACCACCAGCTGCAGCAGCACGACACCTTTAAGACTGGTAATGAGAAATGACCATGCAATTTTTTTCGTGTCTCTCAGCCAAGGAGATGCATCAGAATACACAAGCCAGTGTGACATCTATGCATCTAAAAAATGGAATAAGAGTCTAGAACTGTGACCACGTCACGTAGCTGAAGGTTAAAGCATTAGTACCCTTCTTGGCTGCAGTATTTATCACATTTTTACAAAACAACTCTGTCGCACCTTGGTAAGAAATCATTATTTACAAGAAAAATTATGGTAAAAATAGCACCAACGATATTAAGTAATTGCGGGAGGGAGAGAATTTAAAGCGGGATATTTGTTGATCTGGGACACAGGCTCTGGCATAGTCATTACTTCATGAAAGAAATTGCTTTGGTTTGGAGGTAAGGTTTGGTGGCTTTGTTTAATTTTGCCCTCAAATATATTGCGTGGCTATCACTGCAAAAAACAAAAAACAAAATCTAAATAGTTGCTTTGATGGCTCTTTGAATCAAAAGGGTTCCTGACTCCTCCTGTTTTTAAAGTGACGTTTACTCAAAAAGTAAGCGCTTTTAAGCCGCTTCAATGCTTGAGATAAAGCTTAAAAACAGGATCAAGCCATGAATTAAATCTTTTTAACTTTGTCGTTAGGTGAATCTTGCCGTTTAGTTTTAGCTTAGTGGCTCTGAACTATGATTATTTTTCCTCGATATATACATATATATATATATATATATATATATATATATATATATATATATGTATATACAACCAGTTCAGGGTGCCCCCTGCCCACTGCCCGATGATTGCTGGGATGGGCTCCAGCACCCCCGCGACCCTACTGAGGATAAGCGGTGCAGCTGATGAGATGAGATGAGATGAGATGAGATGAGATATATATATATATATATATATATATATATATATATATATATACACACACATAATTGTTTTCAGCACTTTTTTGTTCACATTTGTGCTCCTGTGATCTTCAATAGATTATTTTTTAAGCATACTCTTCTGCACTGCTGTGTAAAGTAACTAAAGTACCTAAATTGTAACTAAGAGTATTAGAATACTTTCAGATTTTGAATCAAAACATTTTTATAAAACATACAAAAACGTTTTAATTCTTTCCAAAACAATTAATTATTAATTTAACCCCAGATGAAATAAGGCTATTTATCAAATCGATTCACTTTGTTTTATTTTTCTGCACAATACAGCCCTACAACACAGGCAAGGATGCAAGTGTGCATATTTAAAAATACAGCGCAGTAGGGAAACTGAGTTTGGTTGTGTTTTATTTAAGTATTGATTGTAAAGTAAAACATAAAGATAAAAACTTGTTTTTCAGCTTTCTCTACTTGCGAACCTTCAATTCATTAATCTTTAAGTCTGTCGTGGTGTCATGAGCTCTCTCTCTACCGGTAACCAGCACCAATCACCTCCCTGCTCTGTCACTGCACCCTGATCTGTTCCACATGTCTGTTCTCGTTTACCACCAGCTGTTATGAATCCCCTGCCAATCAAGCTCTGTATTTAAAGCCCTGCCTTACAGCCTACCTTTGTCAGATCGCCTGCAAAGCCTACACCCGGAACCTGTTTGTCTGCGCTTCTGACTCTGAACCTGGACCTGTTTGACCCTTTTGCCCTCTCTTCTGCCCCGGTCTTCCAGACTCGTGTTGTACCTACTCCAAGACCAACCACACCAACCTTGTTGCTCACTTTCCTCTTTGTTCCATCTTTCAAGCCATCTTCCTTCAAGGTAGTTCCAAATCTCCACTTCAACATTTAGCTTCACTCCAAGACCCTCTCTCCCGTTTCCCCCATCCCTAAATAAACTTTCTTAATGTGACGCAATTGTGGTCCTCTCCTGTCTGATCCATGAAACACAGCTGCTCAGTTTCCTAGTTCTCTGTGTAGTGTAGAAATCAACACACTGACAAAAACACAGAAATAATTCAATGGAGGGAAATTAAAGTTTTTTTGGGCGGAGGAACATTGTTCATTCTCCGGTAGCACAATAAATCAAATCGCTAGATATGTTACGGCGTTAGCATCCATGAGTACTTACCCAAACAATGCATTGCCTGTGACTTCACATGTCCTCATTTGCACAAGCGGGACATACTGGCATTCAAAAAAAAAAAAGTCACAGGCAATCGTACACAAGTCGGATTTACCCCAGAATCGGAATTAATTTAGCCTCATTGTGTCCTCAGCTACGTTCTACATTTTACATCACTGCACAATTTGTAGAAAATGTGTGACTTTTATGTGCAGCTCATAGTCGTGAAAATACAGTAGTTATTTTTAACTCACTATATTCTCTGAATGTATTTAGCAATTAACTGATAGTTTTGCCACACAGAGAATTAATTTTTACCACAAAACCTATTTTGAAAATCAAATGTATATTTCATATTGCACCGGTAATTTTTCATTCCTTTTCTAGTTTCCTCAAAATCTATCATCTATTGGACAGATGCAATTTCTTTATGTAATTTTTTTTTTTTTTTAACGACACAAGGGGTGTTTGTCATAAGACGCTGCTGCTGTTAGCTTTATCAGGAGGTATCTCATCTTTAAATCGGACATTTTCTCTAGGTTGTGACGTATTATGAAATAATAAGAAATAATTGGCGGAAACGATGCGTAACACGTCACTCATATGCAGTGATTGTGTTAGAGCACAAAGTTAACGATTGTATCCCTCGATTTAAAATATGTTAAACGCAAATCTGACCTCTGAAGCCGAATGTTGAAATAAATCTGGAAAGACTTCCGAGGTGTTTCACATCCTGAGGCCGAAGCTAAAATTGCTGAGCTGACTATGTCATGCAGCATTTTTGAAGGGTGAGTAATTTGCATGCTCCACAAAAGACAGTTCAGCATGGAAAACCGATCATTTTTCCTTCCTTGTCATTCTGAAAGCACTGGTCAAATGAGGCCTTCATGTTGTGTACAAAGTAGTATGCGTTTATATAATTTATGTATTTATATCTTAATTTTTTTATGTACCGTGTTTTTCAGAGTATAAGTCGCAGTTTCATAGTTTGACCAGAGTTGCGACTTATACACTGGTGCGAGTTATGTGTCAAATTATTAACACATGTATATATCACTGAGATTTAACTTTTTATCACCGGTATATCCTTTTACATGTTATTTTCACACTAAACCGCAAGAGGGCGCTCAAGGCCTGAGTTGATGTTTTCAATTTTGCTGTGTTATGCCAAAAATCGTCCCCCCGCCTGCATACGTCACTCATGCAAATGTCACTAAAATGACTTTTTTGTTTGGGGAATGTAACAGAACAGTAAAACACAGATCATTTGCAGCTTGTATAGAATCACTTTTGACGCCTTATCTTCCGAACATTCGTTTCCCGATTGGTATGAAAAGGTGGTGTCATTTCTCAAAAGTAAATATTTTCAACTTGCTTAAAAATGATAATACATTCTCCAAAAATGAGATATGAGGTTGTTTTAGTATTGTTTTGGCAGGCGACATAAGGCGAGAGTTTTTTTACGTTGGGGGCATTTTTCGGCACAACATCAATAATTTAAAAAAACAACTGAGAGGAGCTGAACAAAAACGGCACCGAAACAAAAATCATATTCCGCAGATTACAAGCTGCAAACAGTGAGATATGCAGCTGAAAATTGTAATTGAGCGGCAGAAAAAAAACTTTGGAGTTAGCGTGAAACATTTTAGAGACTGGCAAAAAGCAGATGTGAGGTCTGTCATAAGCGACGTCGAAATGGCAGGAGGAAGCGGTGCATCGTCTACCGTGACACCGAGGATGAAGATTTCATTAGTTTTAGTGATTTGTAGTAAAACTGATAGTTTGGTAAGCACTATTATAAAGTTATCTGAAAAACTTGTAATATGTTAGATCATTGCTGATATTACAAGGCATGTCAATCATGTCAGGTTAGTATGCCAGGTACCTTTTCAGCCTGCTGTTTTCTATTTTGTTTTTTTGTTTTAAACTGCCTTTCAAGATTAAATATATACTGGACTGTCTCAGAAAATTAGAATATTGTGATAAAGTTCTTTATTTTCTGTAATGTAATTAAAAAAACAAAAATGTCATACATTCTGGATTCATTACACATCAACTGAACTATTTCAAGCCTTTTATTATTTGAATATTGCTGATTTTGGCTTACAGCTGAAAAAAACTCAAAAATCCTATCTCAAAATATTAGAATACTTCCTCAGACCAAGTAAAAAAATAATTTTATAACAGCAAAACTAAATCAAACATTTGAAAATGTCCATTGATGCACTCAGTACTTGGTTGGGAATCCTTTTGCACGGATTACTGCATCAATCCGGCGTGGCATGGAGGCAATCAGCCTGTGGCATTGCTGAGGTGTTATTGATGCCCAGGATGCTTCGATAGCGGCCTTCAGCTCATTTGCATTTGTAGGTCTGGTGTCTTTCATCTTCTTCTTAACTATACCCCACAAATTCTCAATGGGGTTCAGGTCAGGGGAATTAGCAGGCCAATCAAGGACAGTGATGCAATGGTCAGTGCACCAGTTACTGGTGGTTTTGGCACTGTGGGCAGGTGCCAGATCATGCTGGAAAATGAAATCCTCATCTCCATAGAGCTTTTCAGCAGATGGAAGCATGTAGTGCTCTAAAATCTCTTGGTACACAGTTGCATTTACTCTGGACTTGATGAAACACAGTGGACCAACACCAGCAGCTGACATGGCTCCCCAAACCATTGCTGACTGTGGGAACTTCACACTGGATTTCAAGCAACTTGGATTTTGCTCCTCTCCAGCCTTTCTCCAGACTCTGGCGCCTTGACTTCCAAATGAAATGCAAAACTTGCTTTCGTCTGAAAAGAGGACTTTGGACCACTCTGCAACTGTCCAGTGCTTCTTCTCCATAGCCCAAGTCAGACGCTTCTTCCGTTGTCTTGAGTTCAGAAGTGGCTTGACCATGGGAATACGGCTATTGTAGCCCATTTCCCGGACACGTCTGTGAACTGTGGCCTTTGATACCTGGACTCCAGCTTCAGCCCACTGTCTTTGAAGCTCCCCCAAATTCTGGAAGCGGCTCTTTTTCACAATTTTGTTAAGGCTGCGGTCATCTCTCTTGGTTGTGCAGCGTTTCCGGCCACATTTTTCCCTTCCAACAGACTTTTTGTGGATATGCTTTGAAACTGCACTCTGTGAACAGCCTGCTCTTTGAGAAATTTCTTTTTGTGTCTTACCCACCTGATGGAGGGTATCAATGATGGTCCTCTGGACAGCAGTCAGATCAGCAGTCTTCCCCATACTTGTGATTTAGTTTACTGAACCAAGCTTAGTGTTTTTAAGGCTCAGGAAACCTCGCAAGGTGTTTCGAGTTAATTAGATGATTCAGGTGATTAGTTGAATAGCCTACTTGTATACTTTTTCATGATATTCTAATATTTTGAGATAGGATTTTTGAGTTTTCTTAAGCTGTAAGCCAAATTCAGCAATATTAAAATAATAAAAGGCTTGAAATAGTTCAGTTGATGTGTAATGAATCCAGAATGTATGACATTTTTGTTTTTTTAATTGCATTACAGAAAATAAAGAACTTTATCACAATATTCTAATTTTCTGAGACAGTCCAGTATGTTTTTGATGCTGCATTTCATCAAATGCATTTCCACGCAAAATGCGACTTATACTCCAGGTGCGACTTGTACATGTTTTTTTCCTTCTTAATGATGCTTTTTTTCTTCTGGTGTGACTTAGAAAATATGGTATTCTCCTATTTATACATTTATTTATTGGCTTTGAGATTTGTAATGGAGTTCTTTTGTGTTGTTCCTCTCATTCTCAATTTGAGAATATATATTTTTTTATTTTTTCCTTGTAGGGCACTTCACTCAACAGGGAAGTGCTAACTTTTCTTTAATGACTCGGATCTTTTTACCATATGGAATTGCTCTGTAATTTTGAGAGAGCTTTTTGACCTTTGTTTGAAAAATTTGGTAGCCCAGGCAATGCAAAATAAATACACAATATATAGAGTACAATACTTCCCGGTGACCCTAGCTCCTCGTGAATTAGATAAAGATGTCTGACTCTAATTGTGGAAGAGACCATCCTGCAAAAAGTTAACATTTCTGAATGGTTGATACGAGACGAATGGAGATTAGATCATCTATTCTCTTCTTTTTAATGATGTTTCCTCGGTGATTTTTTTTTTCTTTTGTTTTTTTTTTTAGGTAAAAAGCGTTAAATAAAGATAAACATTTTCAGCCAGATGGAATAAAATAATTAAACTAGATAAAAAATTAGGGTAATCAGAGATACTTCCTTATTTAATCCATTAATTAATTCATCTTGCCATCCACGGCACGAAATGTGTGATATAAGTTGATTGTTGTGCTTTGCACAGTAGACGCAAATAGATAATCAGCAAAATGTCTGGACCAGAACGGAGACAGGGGCCACTTACGTTCCGTTTCTCACGAATTTTATTGGAAGAAAGAGAAAGTGTTGCGCCCACGATCCGGTGATTGCTGGACGCGGGAAGCAGGTCGCTCTGAACGCAGAAGTGAATCTTCTGTGGTGAGCGACGGCGGTGTCGGGAACGGAAAACTGGTCAGTAGCTGGGACAGGAGAGCAAAAACGTGGTCGGTAGCAAGTTGTAAGCCAGGAAAGGAGAGTAGAGGTGGTCGGGGACAAAAAGAGGTCGAAAGCCGGGACAAGAGAGTAAACGTGGTCAGGATCAAAAACGGGTCGAAGCCGGGGGACAAACAGGAGCAAAAAACAGGTGGGAGTCAGGGTCGAAAAAGGCTTGCCTAGAGTAACTGAGGTTCACAGACGGCCTGACAAAAGGGGACTGATAGGAGTGGGTATAAATGGGGACAGGGAGCCAATCAGAGTCCGAGGCAGTTGGCGCCAAGGAGCGGGCACAGATGATTCCTATCTGTAATCATGACACAAAAAATATTGTTAATCTATACTATTTAGAAATGATCTCATCTCATCAGCTGCACCGCTTATCCTCAGTAGGGTCGCGGGGGTGCTGGAGCCCATCCCAGCAATCTTCGGGCAGTGGGCAGGGGACACCCTGAACTGGTTGCCAGCCAATCGCAGGGCAAACAGGGACAGACAACTCGCTCGTTCATTCACACCTAGGGACAATTTGGACCGGCCAATCCACCTGAAATGCATGTCTTTGGAATGTAGGAGGAAACCTGCCCTTAGAAATGATAATCAAATAAAAATGATTTATATTTTGTAACGTCGTTGACTTGAGTTTACAGATTTTTGTGATTCTAGGAAGATCAGCAGTCCAAAAAACAAATGATAAAGACATGAAAACTAAATATGTTTAACCTGCTTTGAGGATGCCAAACTTTCCAGGAGACGCATGAATCAATTCCATGTTAATTCCATCATCCCTGAAGAGTTTATCTCCTGAAAACACATCAATCTAAATCTTTTGGGAAAATTCCTGTTACATAACTTCCTGACTGAGCGGATGATGTCAAAAACTTTATTCTTGAGAGAAGACCAACCCCCATCTTCAATCCCCCAGAAAAGAAAGTAAGGAAAAAATGTTATTATATTTTTCATTATTTTTGCTACTAGAGGTGAATTTTTAGTCAATAAAATACTAAAACTGATAATTTTATGTGTAAAACCTCACCGGAAGCAACATTTAGGTCAGAGCTCAACATTTTTGTTACTCATAAATTAGATAAGAGGGGCCTGATCCTCGATTTGAGCTCACGTTTATTTAGCATAATCCTCAGAGAAAGCGGTGTCAACAAAGAATTATGATCAGGGGCGATGAACCATTGGATTCGTGTAAAGCGGCATTTATAACCTGCCCGCGTCGGCACAGGGAAGAATGAGGTGGGAGGGTCCATTAGGGTAATTTGGTTTTCTATTTTTAGCAGAAGGTATCAAAACAAAGTGATGAATTATGTCACAATTGCAATTGAATCAGTAGTTTTTTTTTTGCTTCAGACTGAGTTTTCAGACTTATAGAGCTGGAGAAAAGTAATGCAGTTGAGAACATTCATTACAAAGTTTCAAAATAAAGACAAAATCGGAGTGCACTTAGGACCAGTCGATGGGAAGCACCCTCCCACCAAGATATTGGGCAGGGTTGTGCTCCCTCCAAAAGGCCAGGAAATATGTTTCGGCCCCTGTCATATAGGGAAAAGGCGTGGATTTACCAAAACGTAAAATGAAACTCTAACAGGCTCTCCTTGGAAATCACATTACAAGATAAGATAGGATAACTTCCTATGAAAGATTTAGTACTGCACATTCCTGAGATGTTAAAGATTGTATGATAAAATAAGGGCGGAGGACCATTGCTGAGAAAGTATTGATAAGAAAGGATACAGCAAGTAAATACTGTACTTCATTAAAATATGTAGAAAAAAACGACTTGCATTTATAAAAAGCAAATAAATAATGTGACGGGCAGCACAGCGGCGCAGTGGTTAGCACGTGTGCAACACAGTTCTGAGGTCATGAGATCGAACCTTCCTGTCTGGAGTTTGCATGTTCTCCCCGCGCTTGCGTGGGTTTCCCCCGGGCACTCCGGTTTATTCCCACATTCCAAAAACATGCACATCAGGTTAATTGGCTGGTCCAAATTGTTCCTAGGTATGAATGAGCTAACGAGTTGTCTGTCTCTGTGTGCCTTGCGATTGGCTGGCAACCAGGTCGGTGTGTCCCATGCCCACTGCCTGAAGATAGCAAGGATGGGCTCCAGCACCCCCGCGACCCTACTGAGGATAAGCGGTGCATAATGAATGAATGACTAAACAATGTGACCATCAAAGCGATGTTGTAAGACCGTCAAGATAAACGTTTAAAGGAGCTTATATATATATATAAATGCGCGTCCAAGGTAATGTGCGGAGCTGCATGTTTTCCAGTTTCCTCCCACATTCCAAAGACATGCATGTGAGGTAAATTGGCCAAATCAATGATTACCTAGGTGTGAATGAGCATGTGAATGGTTGTTCTGTGTGCCCTTCTACTGGCTGGCAGCCAGTTCAGGGTGTCCCCTGCCCACTGCCGGAAAATACTTGGAATTGTCTCGAGCATCCCCACGACCCTACTGATGATAAACACAAAAACCAAATAAAGGTTATTGGTATCGACCCAATTTGATACTCTTTTACATGACTTTTAACACTTTTATCAATTGATCTGCTCTATTGTTGACTATTGTTCTTTGTATCAACACGATAGTAATGGCAACGTTAAGTCATGGAGACAGAAAAAGCTCTGAATCAAGGACAGGAAATTGTCCTGGAACAAGCAGCTCATTCCCCCTTGCTACCAAACGCGCTATACCTGGCTGTGGGTCAGTTGCATAATTTTCCTGACAATTGGAGCATGTGCACGAAAAGCTTTTTCAGTCCCTGCAGTGACGTAAATGGCCGACCCGTTGATAAAAGACGCTTAGACATGGCGACAGAGCTGCAGGCTGATGTTGTCAGTCGCAGTATCACAAGGTTAGCACATGCAAGTTTTTGCCTTGGCTCAAATTCCTCCGGTAAATTTAGAAGATGTGAGGTCAATTTAGACCGGGACATACTTTTCAGTTGTGTTTATCAGAAGACTCATAAAATATTTTTTTAGGTTTTGGGCATTTTTTCCTCACTTTTTTATGTTTCCTTTGTTCAAAATCTTAGGAAAGCAATAAGCAAAGAATAATAATAATTATATTTAACCATAGAAAAAGGAGGATTTTCTTTTTGGACTAAAAAATAACAGATATAAATACATTACAATAAGAAAATAAATGCTTAGTATAGTCAAGTCAAGTCAAGTCATTTTTATTTGTATAGCCCTAAATCACGAAGAGTCTCAAAGGGCTTCACAGATTGTTACACTATATTACACAAACTATTTTCAACCGACAAGAGGAGTAGGTTATTCGTATGCAATGGAGTAGAAGTGAGTTTTAAGTTTAGATTTAAACATTTCCACTGAGGTTGCATATCGAATCTCAGGGGGAAGAGCATTCCACAGCACCGGTGCCCGGATGGAGAACGCTCTCGAACCAGCAGAAGACTTCTTTGCTCTCGGGATCATCAGAAGACCAGCACTCTCAGATCGTAGGCTTCGGACCGGGACATAGTGGCAGATCAGATCTGCCCCGGAAACAGCGTCCGGTCGTCTACGTTCTCGCTCGGTCTCCTCTTTGGCTCCCCGAAGCTTCTCTTCCCCACTGGAGCACATTTTCTCCGCCTTTGAAGATAGTTTTAAGTTGACTACAGGACTTTTGATGGTTATAGATAAGTATAGAGTAAAATAATTTGCTAATGATAGGAATTTGTTTGTCTTTACCTACACCATTAAGATGCCATATTGTTATTGCCAATATAATGTATTTAAGAATGTTTGCGGGTCAAAACATACATTCTAGCTTTCTATTTATTTTAGGTATCATACTTCCCCCTTTAAAATCTTTATTCTTGTTTCTCCAAAAAGAAAATGATTTAATTAAGCAATAGTAATCCAATTTTGTTTAATCATCTATTTAAACGTTATTATAAATTCAAATAAATGCAGTATTATTAATTTTTTCAATTATTTTGATAGTTTGATTTTTTTCTTTTTAGGTAATTTTTCCTATTCTTGAATATTTTATAGATAAAATAAAATCATCAAAATGTATTACTTGTGTCATTTTTTAATCATTCATTTTATTGTAATTTATTTATTGTAAAAAATATCTTAATGATTTAACAATTTGTTTCATGTGTCATGTTTTATATTTTAAAATATATTTTCTTCCTTCTGTAATAAGAAAATAATTGCTATAAGATTTTTATTTTTATTTATTTAAATTGTATAGTTGTTGTGTTAGGGAATCATTTTTTTTTAAAAGTTATTTGTCGTTTTTATTTAGGTATCATATTTCTAATTTAGAATATATATATTTTTCCAATCAAGAGAATGACTTAGATAAGATGCACTTCTTAAAAGTTTTTTTTTTATTATTGATTTTTATTTTATGACAAATTGTGAAAAATTTAGTACCGTTAAAATATTTTAATAATTTTACAATGTGCTCATTTTGCTGAACAGTTATTTTATACAGAGCTGGAAAGAATAGGATGCGTTCTCCATCCGGGCCCCGGTGCTCTGGAATGCTCTGCCCCCGGAGATAGGATCTGCAACCTCAGTGGAAGTTCTTATAACTAGAATTAAGACAAACTTCTATTCAATAGCTTATGATTGATGCCCACCTCATACTTTTCTTTTCCTGTCTTTTTCCGACTGACTGCTGGTGGTGATACGAGGAAGAAAGATGATTTGAGATGAGTCAGCGGACCGGCTTCTGGACCTGAAGCATGGCAACGCCTGCATCAATCTGCCGGCAGAGATGGGAAGCTGCGTCGTTGCTGAAATTGACTTTTTTTGGACTATTTTACAGGCTTGAGGCATCGCCATTGTTATGCACTTTCTGGACAAATTTCAACATATTACCTATTATTTTCTTTTATTGATGTTTACTATGTTTTTTACACTGTTACCCAATGCTAAATCTATTGCACCCTGGTCATCCTGGAAGGGGGATTACCACTTGTGAGGCCCCTTCTCAAGGTTTCTTATTTTCCTCGTGCTGAGGTTTTGAGGTTTTCCTTTTCCGCATGTTGGTTTAAGCTCAGGCGATGGTGTCATTGTAACCTGTGCAGTCGTTTGAGACATTTTGTGATTAAGGGCTATACAAATAAATGTGACTTGAATAGGAGGCACAATCTGCTAGATTAGACAATTTAAAGTCTTGCGTTTTTACTATAAAATATTTAAAAATATTAAGACATTTCGGAAAGCTTATAGGGTAAGATGATAGTTTTTTTTATCCTTTTTTCCCCAACCAATTTTCTTTATTTACAGTAGTGTAAAATATTGACAACTCAATACCCTCAATTAATTGATCATTATTGTCCCAAAAAGCCACATTGTGATAAATATACTGCTTCTTGTACCCCCAAGTCACTATGAGCTTGTTTATCTTTTATAGAATGGGCATCTTGACAGGCTCCTTGTGAAACACCAGGGTTCACATTTAGTGGAATCACTTCCAGTAAAAGAAAAAGCTCCAGGCGATCGTCTGGATCTTTTATATTCAAGCCCGTGTTGCAAGCATTTTGTGCAATTAGACTGTTGCAATCTGGCAGGTTCAGGTAGGGTAAGCTCACGTATACTGTACGTGCAGATAAAGTAGGACGTTGCTGCATTGTTGGGTAACAGCAGCGAGAAAAAGGTCCCAAGAGTTCACAGCCTGGACCGTTTTCATTCACAAGTGAGGCTGTCGGAGGCGGGACAAATACTGATGAGGAATGTCATACGCAAACAGGGAGGAAAGGCCGAAAATAGACGGTCAGATGATGAGACAATCATGCAGAAGTCATCAGACCATTTAAAAGATGAGTGACACTAAAGACCAGTATGGAAAAGCTTCTGTCCAAGCTGCACTGCATCCCCTTTTTTGTGTGTTGGGTTTCACAAAATGCAAACTTAACAGCATCTGTCGGTTGGCTGCTCCCCAGCAGTGGAAAGCAGGGATAAAAATAGAAGCTGCTGACATCAGCGAATGATTTCCCCTCCAAAACTTTGGAAAAGGTCCACATTTCTATGCTAACTTCATACAGTTTAATATATGTAATATGAATAATTTTGCTGATGAAACCTAATAACAATAGCTGGTCTGCGGAAATATTAAGAGGCATTATCTACACGTATATAAAAAGATGTAAGGGGGGGCCTTTTTGTCACTTCTAGAAACTGAAATCAAAGTCTCAAAAGACTCACCTATTCATTATGATTTGTCACAACAAAATTGGGATTCTGTATGGTCACATTAACTCTACAGATGTGACAAAATGGCTGCTCCCCAAATGAAAATTCACCAGTATGTTGTCTGGATTTTATTAATGTGAAAACAGCATCTACGCTTTCGTGTGAGCAATACTACGTTTAAGAACTGAATGTTGTGGTTTTGTAAGGCTATGTAAACACAATCTCAAATTGATTATTTTCGTATTTCAGTTTCTAACACAGAGGCTGCAAAGAAAATGGAATTGGCATTTAATGTTAACAACAATAAAGAGAATCATGAATCTTGAATCTAAATACCGGTAGTTTGGAGTTTTGACTTACTCTTGTCTAGTCATACATGTTATTCTTGTCCAACCAGTTTGGTTTAAAACTCAATTTTGTCTTCTGCTATTTTTTTGGTGTCGCCACAAAGAAGAGTAAGGGTTAAGGGATAGGTTTAAGGATAGGGGGTAAGGGGTGAAGATTAAAGTTAGGGTTAAGGCTTGGTGAGTCAGGGTTAGTGTTAGGAAGACAGGGGGTTAAGAGTTATGGGTAAGGGGGTTTAGGTGAGGGCTAAAGGTTTGGGTTGTACATGCTAAATCAGGAAACAGGCTCCAAAAACCCTACGAGCATATCATTCATTTATTTGCTACATTTTCATTTTTTTCAGACGATGAAAAAAGCGTCAATGAAGCACAACTTAGAAGCAAGGCTTGAGCAGGCAATAATACGTTGAGGATCTGAACTTTCTGGTTTTGTAAGGCCATATAAATACAACTTTCAACTGATTATTTTCATATATGGGTTTCAAATACACCAACTAAGTGTTTGAGTTACTCGAGCCAAAAACATAATTATTGTTCAACCAATGGGCAGCACGGCGGTGCAGTAGTTAGCGCGTGTGCCGCACAGTTCTGAGGTCATGAGATCGAACCTTTGCATGTTCTCCCCGTGCTTGCGTGGGTTCCTTCTGGGCACTCCGGTTTCCTCCCAGATTCCAAAAAACATGCATGTCAGGTTAATTGGCCCATCCAAATTGTCCTTAGGTGTGAATAAGTGAGTGAGTTGTCTGTCTCTGTCTGCCGTACGACTGGCTGGCAACCAGTTCAGGGTGTCCCCTGCCCACTGCCTGATAATAGCTGGGATGGGCTCCAGCACCCCTGTGACCCTACTGAAAATAAGCGTTGCAAATAATGGATGGATGGATGGATGGATGTTTAACCAATTTGGTATAGTGCTCAATATATTCTTCTGCTTTGTTTTTCCTTCTTTGTTGTCGGCTCTTTTAAGGGTTACGGTTCATGGTTAAGGGTTAGGGGATTAGGTTTAGGGGTTTGAGGTTAGGGTTATACACTGTCTAACAGGTTCAACAAAGCTTATGTGAAAATGTTTATTTCTTTACATTTTCATTTTTTTGTACTATGGAAAAAAGCTCCAATGAAGCACAAGTTTGAGCAAGGCACAAGCAAGCAATATTACGTTTAGGATCTGGATCTTTCAGTTTGGCAAGGCCATGTCAACATGATCTTAATAATTATTTTCATACTTGGGTGTCAAATAAACCAATTCAAGAGTATTGAATTGCTCCAATCACACAGGTAATTTTTGTTTAAGTAATGTTGTTTACCACTCAATTTCTTCTTTGGCTGTTTTCTTCTTCTGTGATTGGGGTTAGGGTTTAGAGATTAGAGGTAAAAATTAAGGGGTGAGGGATTTAGATTTATGGGGGTTAAATTTGGGGTTAGAATTTTGTGTTAAACACACTAGCTCCACACACTTTATATGAATTAATTGATTTCTTTGTGACCTTTTCATTTTTGTCCGTACTATCAGTAATAACTTCTATCAAGCCTTTTTTGGAGCAAGAATGAGACCGCAATAATATTTAATTGTATGGGTGACATGAGTTGTCATTATTTTTTCATGTATTCTTCACAAGGAAATATAATCTTTTTCAGTAATGATGTCAGTCATGCTTCACCCCATTTGAATGCAATGTATATCCCCCATTAATAACCCAAAAAATGGTTTATTCAGATTGGTCGAGAAACCTGAAATCTTGTTTTGAATATTGCCTGCATGTGAACGTAGATGGTTAAGATAATAATAATAATTTCTCAACAAACACAAAAAGGAAAAAGAATACTTGAAACAACAAATTTTGATGACTAGGGTTCAAAGTTTCAAAAAACCCATATGCAAAAATTTAAATTTTTAACATGAATGAATAATAAAGATTCCTATGGACATAACTTTTAACAGAAACTCCTTGACCCTGGATAAAAAATAAAAAATACATGATCTGAACCAGATGTCACAATGCCGTTTGCCTCCATCAGTTGGCTTGAGATGAAAGGGTAATAACGGGTTTATAAAACAATAATTACACCATGAAGCCCTCAGAGGACGAATTAAAAGCGTTACATCACTGGCACGATCCGTCCTTGAGACACGCTCAACCTCTTTTATAACGTAGACACTTGCTTAATGAGCTGCCTATTATAGACTGTTCATTTCTGCGAGGCCAAGGAATAGGTCCAGTAAATATAAGCGCGAACCTGCGTACCAACCTTGAAGTCATTAAGACCTGTCTCAAAGGAGAACGCTGCTAATAGCTTTAAGAGAGTTATAAACACCTTGAGAAGACTCATTTCTTATTCATTAGTCCAATAATTGATGTCAGGGAATCCTCTCGTCCTGGAATATTTCCGTCATGCAACATCTTTTAGTATTTTTTTAGTTTAAAAATCAAGATTTCACTATTTAACTGCATTATGTTTCTCACAGAGAGGCACTTTTTTGCCATTTTGAGTCTTTTTTGAAGGACCTAGAGAAAAGGTAATGTTGTAGTTTACTAGGGACAGTGCACATCAAAAGGAAGCTTCATCTTTCATTACAAAACAAGCTGTACTCAGCTTATACCATTGTTTATCGAGTGACAGTTGAACATTGTTTCTTGAATATACTCCCAAAAACTTTTGAGAAAAAAAAATGGTTTTCTGCGAAAGGTTGTATTTCAAGCAAAACTTTCACTTCTTTTTGCATTTTTGTTACCTAAAACATCTAAACAACACTTTCCCTAAACACAATGGCACTTTGCTTGCAACATAACATTTTATTGCAAGAACACTGAAGTTATGCATGAACTCTGCATGAATGATGCATGAAAATTGCAAGACCTTTTCAGCGTTTGATTTTTTTCAGTAAATGATCACACAGTTCCGGTCACCCTGGTGAATGCATTACCTCAAGCATACACAAAACGTCATCCCTCTCTGACCAGATGATGACGAGGGGACTTTGTCATCTTTTTAAGTTGGGGCTTCCTTTATTTGTGGACAAAGCCACTTCTGCCATCTAATAGTGATTTATTATACTCAAATCATTCACAGAGGCATGATACTCCCTAATGAGCAGAGCCAAAGTCTTCATGATTTTGTTTTGGGATAAAACAAGGAAAAACATATTTTTACATTTTGGCATTCAGGTACAATGCTTCTGAAAATCTTTTCATTCATTATGGCATCAAATGATTTAATGACCCGAAGTGAAGACATTATCCTTTGAGGTATTTTTGAGAAATAAGAATAACCTTAAGCGAACCCAAACCCTTCTTGGGATCAAGTGAACTAATACTAAGAAAGACTTTCCAGTGAAGATTCTTTGAAAAAAATCCTTCCATTTAATTTCCTCTGTGCGTCTTTCAGAAATGTGTTGAAGGAAAGAGGGTTATAAATCATCCACAACTATTTCCTTTGTGTTGTCCGTCACCTGAGAAATATTGAGTGTCTGGGCTAAACAGATTTTTTATATAGTTTTAAAGATAATCTTTGTTTTATTTATACAGTATTCCCTTGTTTAACGCGGTTAATAAGGAACAGAACTCCCGTGAAAAGTGTAGGTCCATGAATTAGTGTTGCACCTCCATAAAAGACCCTAAGGGTCAAACTTACCTTGAGATGATGTCCTTACTGACAGAGTGTATATGACTGTAACAAAATAAGAAGTATAGATCTACAAATAAAACACGGAATTTCAATTGAATGAATGGTCTTTATTGTCATTATGTAAAACTACAAAGACATTGGAGGGCTTCTTCTTTCAGAGCAAGAAAGTGATTTAAAGAGTGTCTGTTTAGCTGCATGCTAGTATCAGGTAACCTTGGATTGAGCCAGGTCTCCATGATGATTAAAATACAACCGTCCTGAATGTAGTGATCTTCCACGAGTTATAGTTCAAGGTCATCCGTTTCATGGGTAATGGATGTGGCGTTGGTGAGATACAGGGACGGCAGGGGTGGTTTGTGAGGGTAGTTACTTAGATTAGCCGTGGCAGAAAGCTGGACCTGCAGCCTTGCTATTGGTTTCTGTGCCTCAGTAGCCACAAGGGTAAAAGGTACATAGTGAATTATTTAGCGCCTATTTGCGCTAAAATAAAACATGCATTGATAAAAAACAATATTAATTAGAATGATACGCAAAAATAAATGAACTATCGCATGAACATGCATTTTTTTAATACTCGTAGGCAGAGAAAAATGTACTAATTTTATATAACATAAGGCTCACTGAGAAGGAGCTGACATGAATGTCCGCCACATTGCTGCTCTGGGTACCCCCCAAAAACAAGAGCCTTGTGAGAGGCAAGGCAGAAAAATAAGATAAGTAGCGCAGTTTGGCTGCTTTAACTTTAAAATTTTTAGTTATACAGCACAGATTACATTACTAGCTGTTTCCCGCATGCAGGTTGAAGAGGCTGATGCACTTAGAGTCTCTGTAGTTTGATAGATTCCTTCTGCTTTTTAGCATTTGTTTTCGGTTGCAGTACAAAATACAGTGACATCTAGTGGTCAAATGTTACACAGTGTCTCTTCAACTAATTTGCAATGAAACTTATATGTCGAACGAAGAAAACACATAAATCCTTTTTATCCATGTTATGGAGGAAAATACTTTTGTCCGCGATTCCCTTGTTACCACAATATCATCGACAGGATGCTGGGCCATCCAAGCTCGAGTTTCGGCCTCGTTTGACCATCTGCTGATTCTGGCTGGGATTTTTTTGTTTTTCCACTTCATACTTGGGATGCTTCATAATCAGTCTTCAGTTTCCTGGCTTTGTTCTCCCAGATGTCGGTAAACCCATTGTAGGTCAAACTGAACAGAATTGAAAGTATTTTTAATAAACATTCATATTAGATTTACTGAAAAGTACTCTTACTTTGGGCTAGGCAGACATCTTAGATAACTTACTCATTTTAATCAACCGTGCATTTTTTTTGAAAGGTTAGAGAGGTGAGAAAAAGGGAGTTTGGCGTGGAAATGAGTCATCGCTGACTCGGGTGACCGAAGAATGACTCTGATGATACAAAATGAGACATGCGCATGCACAGAAGAGAACTGAACATGACGATTTCACGTTGGTAACTTGCTGATACTAAACATCACTCTTTGATAAGAAACTGTCCCGAATGTGCCCTGCTTGTTGAATTTGTTTTCTCACGCCCTGACATTGCAAACATTTGGAGTTTAGCCCAGGATATATGGATGGCGTGCTTCTGAATTCACAAAAGACTTTTGTTGTTCAAACTTTGTCATTTACGAGGTCACCCAACACCTTTTCCCATGTTAAACATACTGTTAAATGATTCGATCAGTCCTGCTAAAAACTTCTGAGTACGTCAAAAAAAAAAAAAAAGGGGAGCCCCGGTCAATTCTATTGAAAGTTATGTTGTTGTTGTTTTTTTTTTCCAATAAATGCAAACCAAAGCTCTCTTCGGCCGCTAGAGGACAGTGTTGACTTTGTATAGCGTGGTGAGTTGGCTCAGATGTAAAACTACATCCACTCAACTGTTAAAATAACCAATTAACACATTCAATGCCAAACATGAAAATTTGTTTCCACATTGTTTTTGAATGATTGTGTCGTGTTAGGAATAGATCCTTTGTCCATTATGATATAGAGGGTAGTTTACTAATTTTGGCTGATTTCTAAGCATAAAACTGAAAGGTGTTGTGTTTAGAAAATATCCCTACCCATCTGTAATTATACTATGATGGGTAGGTTATGAATATAGGTTGAATGATAAAGCATAATACTGAAAAGCAAAGCTAAAATGTTGGAAGTAACATTTTTTTACTGATCTGGCTCAACTAATAACAGAAAGTCTGGATCCAGCCCCAGAGCCAAACTGAGTATGACGTCCCTGGGTTATACAAAACGTAACAACGTGATTATCAATTGATTTTCTTTCCTCTCAATCAAATTTTCTCCACCCTTCTCAGATATTGATTTGATCCAATCGATGAACGAATTCAACTGTGATTAAAAAAAAATCAAAGTCTCTATCAATTATATTGTTCAATGTTTTTTAAATGATTATAATTATAAAGTAATTTCTTCTATTTACAAAAGACCAGACTTTTAGCGCTTTAACACAGTTCTTGAGCCTTCATTCATTTACATTTAATGTATTAATTTCAGGCTGTTACATTCTTTGTGTACACATGTAAATATCACTTCAATGCATTACTATATAAGTGACTTTTTTCCTCCTTTTTTTGAGGTTGTAAGACGGTCCAAATAAAAGCTGAGAAGACCAGTTTTTTTTAAGTTTTATTATAGAATATACCGGGCACGATTTAGCACGATGGCAGTAGGATTTACAAGGGTATCATAGGTATTTATTTTGTTTATATTTTTCTTACAATAATGTTCAGGTGTCTCACCTGCAGGGTGCCACAAAGTGCAGCGGGTCAATTAGCTTTATTCGCTCTTTTTGAGCATGCTGAGGTACTTCTTGTTGGTTTGTTTTGGTTCTGTCCTCTTGGGTCTTTTATGATATTTGTTGTTTTTGTGCATATAATGGGTAGATTTGTTTTATGTTATATTGTCACCTTGGGTGCTATAAAATCACTGTAAAAACTTAAGTAGTTTTCTGTTTGTATTGATAAAATGCATAAAAACACAAATTCAAGAGATCTGATTCAAAATTCAAATGACTTAAAGATTTAAAATTCTTGATTTTTTTTTTCTTTTTTTATGAAAATGTTTACCTGAATATGCAAATCTACGTGGTTATATCTCGTATCTATTACTGAAAGGCGCTCAATCTTCTTCAAACTTCAGCAAAGACAACTCGGTGCTATCTCTTTGAAAATTTTGGATTTTCGTATTGCCTACAACAACGTGTCGCTGACTTTTATGTAAAATAACAACTTCATGTGTTTCCTTGATGTTCTCTGATTGATTAATAATCGTCAAATAGAACTACAGAGGGTGATTTGTGATTGGCACGTAGATTTGGCAACATCCAGTGGACATATTTAAAACTGCATTATGGTTCATTATCCTCAACAAGAAATTATAAGGCGGGCCATTTTTGGCCCATGGGCCTTGAGTTTGGCACATATGTTGGGTGGCCTTTTTTCCACTATTCGACATCAACAACAAATTGTTTATGTATGCCCAAAAACTAAAATTCAAACTTTTGCTTTTTGCTCAAGTTACATTACTTAGATGACTGTGTGCCATTAGTTGAGTTCATATCAGGGCAACATGCAAATCCTGATATGCTATTGGTTTAAGTACCTCTCACAATGCCTTTTTGTCCTTTCATTCAGTTCAGAATCTTGTGTGCTTCTTGAAGACATTGCACGTCAGCAATAAGATACTGTATTTTTTTTGTACTGTATATATTAGCCCTGGGTCCCAAGGCTTGTATTCATGCTAAAGAGTGAATCAAACACATGACCATGCAAACAAAGCTTGCGATTATCAAAACATACAAAGAAGACACATTAATGGCCACCCTTGCTATGTTGCATGGCTGTAACCAAATCGACAATTGGGACTATTATTATGTAGAAAAAGGCGATTAGAGCAAGAGACATTTTAAGGTCATGACAATTCTTGAAAGGGGAAGTTTTAAAGTCAGTTTCATCAACTCCTCCCCTCTCTCTGCATCCACCCGCATCTCCACTAGACCAGCTCAACTTACGAAGGCAGATAAAATTACATCTTACAATACATACATATTTCACATGTACCTTAGATTTATTCATAATCGTAATGTGATCAAATGCGTGAGTATTGTATCTAAGTACTTACTTACTTACTTACTTACTTACTTACTTACTTACTTACTTACTTACTTACTTACTTACTTACTTACTTACTTACTGTATACCATTATGCTATTTTAATGTTTTTATCTGGAATACTGGTGCATTTGAGTTAATTAAGTAGGTTTCAATCCCGCTGTACGCCAATTTCACTTTGCAATCCCCACCTCTGAACAGATTAACCCGGGTCTACTGTACTCAAAAACTGATGACCAAATCCCGCCCCGATTTCCATTCGCCTTACAGATAAGCCTCACATTAACCAGGTTTGGACAAACATTTTAAAATGCTCATCACAATTTAATTTTTTTAAAGATTTTTTTTTTAACATGTCCTTCAATATGTTCCTATTTCAGGGGTACATTTGCTAAACAAATAGCAATAAGCGTGGCTTCTATGTCACAAAATTTAAAGTTTTTCAAAATGTAAACTCACTACACAATGGGCAACATCACTTTTTTAAACGAAAAAAAAAAATAATTCAAAAGTTTACTTTTCCAGAGGGTAAAAGCTCTGGCACCACCTAGTGTCCAACTGTGTATGTCACTGCATAGGATTGTTATTATTTCTATTATTATGATTATTAAATGCTTTATTGCACAGAAACGCATATACACTTGCATAGAACAATTTCACAGCAATGTTTTGATATACATGCTTATTATTATCTTCCAATCATTTATTTTCTACCTTTGTAGAAAATAAAAACATAGTTTTTTTTATAAAAAGGCCAAGGAAAAAAAAAAAATAAATAAAAAATGCATCTGGACTTGACTGTTTTTCAGGTATGACATGATGTTTCAGTGTTTTGTTTTTCCCTTCGTAATGGAACCAATGGCAGCAAATGTTATTATTACATTAGTCGTTATTTTATTTGTTATTTTTACCTTATTTTTTGTTTAAAGGTACTCTATGTAATATTTGACCACTAGGTGTCACTCTATTGTAAAGTAAGTCCTACAAAGCAGAAGGAAGACAAACTTTTCAGGACTAGAACGGAAACAGGACCCAATTATGTAACGTTTATCACAAGTTTTATTGAAAGAAAGAGGAAAGGCTGCGCCCACGATCCGGTGTTCGTTGGACGCGGGAAGCAAGTCGCTCTCGCACTCGGATTGTGATCCGAATACGGAAGTGGATCTCCTGTAACAAGTGATGGCGGTGTCAGGGACGAAAAAACAGGTCGGTCGCCGGGACAAGGAGAGCAAAAATGTGGTCGGGGTCGAAAACGAGTTGTAAGCCAGGACAGGAGAGTATACGTAGTTGGGATCAAAAATGTGTTGAAAGCTGGGACGGGAGAGCAGACGTGGATCAAAACAGGTTGCAGCCGGAGACAAACGGGAGCAAAAACGGGACAGGCGGGAGTCAGGGTCGAAAAAGGATTGCCTTGTATAAACAGGGGTTCGCAGATGGACTGACAACAGGGGAGACACAGGACTGGGATTAAAAAAGGACAGGGAGCCAATCAGAGCCCACAGAGGTTGGCGCCAAAAGAGCGGGCACAGGTGATTCACATCGGTAATCATGACAGAACTAACTACGGCGAGTCCATTGACCAAACAGTAGCATTCTCCCTTTAATTTCAAAGGCTTGTTAGCTTAGCCTTGTTGAGATGTTCGCTAGGCTAATTTCATCACACTTGACTTTAGTATTCCCTCAAGTATTGATGTAAGTCGATTATATTTGTTGCACATTCATTCATTACTCATTCATCCCTAGAGAAAGTGAGTCATATACATTAAGACCAGTTTGATTTATTAAAGAAGCATGCTATTGTAGCTAAGCTAATACATGAGAAAGCCTTTAAACTGATGCAGATTTTTAAAACGATTTGACATAATTTTAAACAATTTAGTTTTCAGTGATCTCCAAATTAAAACACCAAGATCACTATGTTGTTAATTTTGAAAGAAAACTTACATTTTTTACTGAAAGGGCAAAAATTTAATCCGTGATTTATTTTATAGTGGTTATATATGGCCCTTCTCGTTATAGGATTAGGTTTGTCTGCAAATTTTTTGTACAATTACCTTCTAGTAGACTCAAGGTGGAAATGACATTGTTTAAAAAAATGATCAGCTGATCAGGGAACCTGCAAGTTATTCCAAACTGCTGCCTTGGAGAAATAAACACTTACCTATTTTACCTGAGATGTAATTCCAAAGCAACAAGTAAATAAATATGAATAATATATACATTGTGCAGCACAGCCGCCCAGTGGTTTGTGCGTGTCCGTCACAGTTCTGAGGTCATGAGATCGAACTTCCTTTGTGGAGTTTGCATGTTTTTCCCATGCTTAAGTGGGTTTCCTCCGGGCACTCCGGTTTCCTCCCACGTCCCAAAAACTTACATGTGAGGTTAATTAGCCGGTCTGAATTGTCCCTAGGTATGAATGAGAAAGTGAGTTGTCTGTCTCCATGTGCCCTGTGACTGTCTGGCAACCAGTTCAGGGTGTCCCCTGCCCACTGCCCGAAGATAGCTGGGATGGGCTCCAGCACCCCTGCGATCCTACTGAGGATAAGCGGTGCAGATAATGGATGGATTGATGGATATATTGTATTAACATTTTTATGTATTCAGAATAAACACTATTTTTGAGTGAACATGGTAGCTCAGGAGATAAAGCGCTCATCTTGAGATCAAGTAACAGGTTTGGTTCCCGTCTCTTCCTTGTTACATGTCGAAGTTTCCTTAGGCAAGACACTAAATCCCTAATGCCCCTGATAAGCAGGTAGTTGCCTTGCATGGCTGACGCTGCTATGCCCGCGTGTGTGTGAATGGGTAAGTGTAAAGCACATTGTAAAGCCCTTTGGGAAGTCTTCACTGACTTGAAAAGAGCGATATAAATGCAGACCATTTACATTTAACATGCAAGTGTGTCATTCAATTCCCTAACACCAATTTACTTTACCAGAAATATAACATTGCAACATTTGTCAATTTTAACAGACCGTCACAACAATCAACATGAAAGAATGAGTCAATAATTGTCCTGTGTTGTCATTCTATCAGTACAGCGAAATTGCAGGGTTTCTCTTTTTAGTGCAATTAAAACAAATTAAAAAGGTAAACACTTGCAAAAGAGTGGGGGGAAAAATCATTAATTGGCACAATATATGAATGATAAAATGTGTATATTCACAGTATCAATTATATAGTACTTTGTGCTAATGGACGCTGTAGATAGGATCCACGACTCCACATTTCACCCACCCACAGCAACAGGACAAGTGTAGGCACTCCACTGTTTCACCAAGTTTTCAGCAAAAATGTTTCACTTTTATGAATGCACCACTGTTTGGAATGGCATAGTTATGTGACTCTCCACCAGCAATTATTATTGTGCACCAAAGGCTTGGGAAGGATGATGTTGACTTCATGATTTCAGACGCCCGTTCAGCTGATTCTGTAGATTACAAGTAGTATTTGTTTATGTAAACATTCTGCATTAACTGTGTTTCCCAATTTCCCAAATGTAGTTTTCAATTTTAAGGTCTTTTATATATTTTTCCTTAGACTACACGGACACATACTATTAGTTTTGAGTAAACAGTAAATATACATTGAGCTTCAAATGCTCTGTTATTGTGGGTCAGGTCCTCACTCTGCTCCAATGTTTGATTTGGAACTTAACTTTCATCTTAAATGGAGAATCTTAAGTAGTGTCATGCTTCAACTGCAGGCTAGCGAGCTACCTAGTAGCATTAAATGTAATGTTTTTTCTCGTCCTTTGTCCTTATCTATTTGTAAAGCATAAGCGGTAATTGTCAGTACGATGATAGATTTCAAGGCTCAAGAAGGTGACGTAATATAAAACAATATCGAAAAATAAATAAACTAAGAGGTTATGAAATAAAAAAGGAGTCTCATTGATTTATTTTTCTTGGCGTGATATGAAGTACTTGTTAAATTTACCTTCTTTTAATGCATGCACAGAGTATATCTCATCTAAAATTAAGAACGCAGTATCCCACTCTCACACACACAAATAAATGTCATACTAAGTTAAAATTACTTGTTTACGTTGTCCAAGGCAATGTGTTCATGTAACACAAAAGCAGTATCAAGATTAAATACCAAGGGTGCCAATTCCTTTGTGGGCAGATTAAAGCTAACACTTAGCTCCACAAACAGACTATGAAGAAAAAAAAAATCAACTCTGAATAAAGTTGTATAATCTTTTCAGTCACGACCCAGGAACGGACACAGGACGCAATAGCGCTCGTTTTCTCAGTTTTTTATTGATAAAGAGGGAGAGCAGGGCTTGCTTCTGATCCGATGGCTGACGGACAAGGGGAGCGGGCGATGCGGAAGTGGCATTTCCGTGTCTAGCGAGGAGGATCAGAGACAGGCTGGAATTACAAGTCGTTGGCCAGGACTGGAGAGCAAAGTCGGTGTCAAGTTCGGAAACGAGGTCGGTAACAGGAGGCAGGCAGGTAACGGGGGAAAACAGGGCAGGTAACCGGCAGGCAGAACGGGGGAGAGTCAGGTCCGGAAACAGGTTGGCAACAAGGATCAGGCAGAGAAAATCAGGGCAGGAACAGAGTCGGACGAAAAGGCTTACTGAGCTGGTGGCAACAGTTTGCATAACGATCTGACCCCTTCCTCTTGGAAGCCGGGGGTTTAAAAAGGGTACATCAGCCAATCAGCTGTCCGGGCTGTAGGCGCCAATTGAGAAGCCACAGGTGCTCTGAATCGACAGTCATGACATTTTCTTCCAAAACGCAAACAAACTACTTCTACCAGCAGAAATAAGGCAAGAGTGGCTCTGAGTCCTTTATCGGGAAGCACGAAGCTAACAACAAGGCTAGCAGTAAAAGTCAGAAAACCAAGTGGCATAATATTTTTTTCAAAACACAAACACATAATACTGTTATTGGGGCGGTGACTCAATGGTTTGAGTGAGCACCCAAAATATTTTTTTGTGGTTGTATCTCCAAGTTAAATCAGAATCTACGTGCATTTTTTTTTCAACATTCAAACATTCGTAGAGGAAGACGGCAAATAAACATCGCAGCTAATTTAAGCCATGGATTCCACAAGGTGCGAGAAATACAAATTTCTCAACCTATTTTTTTGTTTTTAGTAAAAATTAACATTGGTATGATAGTTTATGTATATTTGCTTGGTATTCAAATCAATGTATATTTTTTTATTCTTTACTGAATCAAAGTTTTCTTTAACCATACCACTAGGAAGCACTAATTATTGCATACTGTCCCTTTAGAGTATTCTATTCTAGGTTTTTGGATTGCTATGTTTAATCTTGTGGTGGAAAATATTTATTACATTGTAATCAGTGACAATAAAGACAGGTCTAATTGTATGAAATAAATAAAAAACTAATGAATGGATAATACATTTAAAAAAATCAATCAATCGATAAATAAATACATGTATGATTTTTAAAAAAGTAAAAAAATATCAACATTAAAAAAAATATACAAAAACAAATAAAAAAATTAAAAATGAATAAATGAAAATAAATAAAACCAGAAATAAAAACATAAAAACAATTATCTCCACACTACATACCTGTCATGTCCTGCAGGGTTGTCATGGTGCCCAGCTGGCCCCGCCCCTTGACACCGGCTGAGACGCATTGGACTGATTGCTCTTGGAGTACTTAAGCTTAAGCTTTTGGAACTGCCCACTGCCAGATCATTGCTTAACCTTGTTGAAAACCTGTTCATGTCTGTTTGATCTGAGTAACGCCTAGATCAGACCTGGGCACTCCGGTCCTGGAGGGCCGTATGTTCTGCATGATTTTTGAGGTTTCTCTGATCCAATACAGGTGATTCCAATCACCAGTATCGTTAACGAGCACTTGCTAGCTTGCTAACGAGGTTATAATTTGTATCACCTGAGTTAAAGAAGAGCAAACTTCAAAATCTGGCAGGACGTATGGCCCTCCGGGACCGGAGTGCCCAGGTCTGGCCTAGATTGTAATTTTGCCTGCCTTTGAACCTGCTTTGTTTTGTTTTTGGTCAGTTTGTGTGATGGACAACTTTACTTTCTCAATTAAAGTGACAGATCCTCTATGCAAATGAGTTCCGACTTCCTGCTCCCCGGCCCGTTCTGTGACAATACCCTGAGTAAGATGCAAAACTAGAGCCTTATTTGTCGCTAAAAAACTATACTCTTAGCATTTTCGTTTTCACATTTCTTCATGTTTGTGTGGAGGAAAAACATGCTAACACTGTGCGGACTCCATTGAACTGGACAAACTTTTCAGCAAATTATTTTAGGTCATTCTTATTGTTTTGACTTGTCCTACTTGCACTGTAATTGCTAATTAAATGGAACAAATCCAAAGCATTAACTAATGAAGACTCCTGTGTAAAAAGATCTATTAATTAAATCATTAGCTTTTGCATCTTACGCTGAGCTGTTTTATGTTTAGAATGCATGCCCGGTGTCCAGAATTAGCTTTAAAATAAAAAGACAGACAGATAAAGGCACACATGTTGAAAACCTATTGAAATGGGAAATAGAGTAAAGATTCTATACGTTTTTAGGAGGAAAATTATCTGACGACTGTGGTTTAAATATTTCTCACCCTGCGACACCTGCAAACAGAGACGTTCCTCTCCCATTGTTGCACAATGAAAAGCTTTTGAACATATCTATTTGAAAGAAATTTCCGTCAACATTGACCTTTCATTTCAGCAAGGCTTTTTTGGGTGCTTTAAGTGTTTCAATGAGTGACAATGCACAAGCCGAAGAAGGCCTAGGATTAAGAAAAGGCACCTATTGTTGTCACCGTTTCACAAATGGTTATCCTGATTCTTAAAAGAAAGGGCATCAAAACCAACCTTGAACTGGGAAAAAAATAGTGGGGAAATTATTTATTGCATTGGAGACGCTGGCTTAGCTGCAGATTGACATTTTGGGACTCCATTTCGGGGACATTTGCTCCTGTAACAAGTGATGGCGGTTTTTGCACATTTTCTTATACAAGAGTAAATTTTCCATGAATTCCAGACTACAGATCAGAAGGCGTAAGTGCAAATTTAAGGAAGATACTTAACTTTGTTTTTGTACAGGCCGGATTTAAAGCCGCGGGCTTAAACAGCAATGAAAATTAACTCATTCACGTCCATTTCTTACATTTAAATAAAATCAGGAGCGAAATGATAAGTAATGAAAAGTAACAGAATGTGCCGCAATTGAGACACAGTGTCTGCAGCTGTCAAAAGTTTTAAACTAGCAGAAGTTAATCTTAATTAATTTTGTATTAACATATATTCAAGAGTACCTAAAATATTCATTGAGCCATCACTACCTGTTAGAAAAATTCCAAGTATTTATGTATACTGATTTTTTTATGTAATAGTAGCCATACTTGTTCTCTATATCACTGTGTCATGTGTGCAAGGGATGGGAGAGCTTAAGATCAGTCATTGCATGTCCACAGGCTGTTGTGATTGTGAGGGTTTCTGATTTTTTTGTTTTTGTCTGCACTCCTGCGTATATGATAATTCCACTTGAATTAATATTGATTGGTGCACTACTTGATTTAACGCGCGTCTGAAGGCGCAACCGACACCTTCGTGATCATCTGTCTTGCAAAAAGGGAAAAAAAACAACAAGCCGCATCATCTAAAATGTAGGGGGAAAAGTAGCAGCTTATAGTCCAGAATTAATGGTAATATAAAATGAAAATAAAAACATTTAAAACGCACAAATACTGACTGCAATGTGAGTTATAGATAGATAGATAGATAGATAGATAGATAGATAGATAGATAGATAGATAGATAGATAGATAGATAGATAGATAGATAGATAGATAGATAGATAGATAGATAGATAGATAGATAGATAGATAGATAGATAGATAGATAGATAGATAGATAGATAGATAGATAGATAGATAGATAGATAGATAGATAGATAGATAGATAGATAGATAGATAGATAGATAGATAGATAGATAGATAGATAGATAGATAGATAGATAGATAGATAGATAGAATGAATACTTTATTCTTACCCACAGGGAAATTCACATTTCCAGCAGCATCCCTGCGCTGAGAACAATACAATAATACAGCAAAAAGAATACAATATACAAACACCCAATGTGACGTGCTAATACGCACTGTAGCGTGCTATACTGTATAGAGTATCTAGATTCTAGATAGTGCTACACAGAATACACATTGCAATAAAATACGGTAATATGCAATGTAGGGGGTGTGGTTTAATGTGGGCCATTACTCTGCTGGGTGGAGTTAAAGAGCCTCATGGCTTGAGGAAGAAAAGATCTCTTCAGTCTGTCCGACAGCAGTCTGTCGCTGAAGCTGCTCTTCTGTCTGGATATAATGCTGTGTAGTGGATGTGATGAATTGTCCATGATTGCCCGCAGCTTTTTCAGTGCCCGTCTCTCAGCTACTGTTGTCAGGCTGTCCAGTTTTGTTTGTTTGTAAAAGTCAATTATGAATTACAATGGTAGTATATGGTGCAAAATGTGTAGGTTTCCCATGTTGCATTAACAACAAACTTTGCCCCTTATTTAGAAATGACGGCTTGGTGTTATTTAAACCTCAGCAAGTCTCAGTAAGTACCAGCCACCCGCAATGTGTATTTATTTTGTCCAATGATGGTGTAATAGTATGAATCGTGCAACGTCTTAAATAAATTAGATACAATTAGGATTAAAAGGATACATATCTTTCTTGTCATGAAAACAACAAAGTGGGCATCGTTTACAACAAGCTTAGACATGGCAATCCAGGATAAACATGTAGTAAAAGACTTTAAAAAAATAAAATGGGAAAGATAATGCTAGGATAGATAGGTAAATATTTACTTAATATTTATGTAAGTCTTTTTTTGTGGACTGGCCTATGAACAAAAGTGCAATGAAAAATAGTGCAATAACATTAGCAGCAACATATTTTCAAAATAAGTGGAGAGAAAAAAAATATAAATATACATTTTTCTGCACAATTGCATGATTTTTTTTACACACTCTCTTTCATCCATTTTTAGTTTTGAACAGTTGTTTTGTATTTCTAAAAAAACATTAAGTTTATACATGCCAAATCTTTTGACATTAAAACTTAGTTGTTATTGCACGGTCTTCATTAAGCGCAAAACACAATCCGTCTCCAAAAGCCATCCGTCCATTATCTGCATCGCTTATCCTCAGTAGGGTTGCAGGGGTACCGGAGCCCTTCCCAGCTGTCTTTGGGCAGTGGGCAGGGGACACCCTAAGCCGGTACCCAGCCAGTCGCAGGACACACAGAGACTGACAACTCACTCGCTCATTCACACCTAGGGACAATTTGGACCAGCCAATTAACCTCACATGCATGTTTTTGGAATGAGGGAGGACACTAGAGTGTCCGGGGGACACCCACGCAAGCATTGGGGAACATGAAAACTCTGCACAGGAAGACAGGTAACTGGATTTGATCCTATTAACCTAGAAGTGTGCCACGGAGGCGCTAACCACTTGGTCACTGTGGTTCTTCTAAAAAAAAAACTAAAACAAAAAGCAAACAAAATGAACAGAAAGTTACAAACTTTTACCAAAGCCGAAATTTAATGGAATCATTAAAGTAGTATTTCTGCACAATTATTAGTCTCGTAAAATTTTGAGTTGTTTGTATGTGATTTTTTTTTTCTGTTTATAATTGGTACTTCTTTAAGGGGAGAAAACCTTAGTCCAAAGCAATCTTAGTCTTATAAGAAAAAGGAAAACTTAGTCTAAAGGGTTTTTTACCTCACTGTGAATGTGTGAAGCTGGAGTGTCATGCCCAATTTCGTTGTCACAATATGTTAACCCATTTTGTAACAATGACAATAAAGGTATATTCTATTCTATTCTATTCTATTCTATTCTATTCTATTCTATTCTATTATATTCTATTCTATTCTATAACGGTAGCCTTGGTGAGTATGATTTGATTGTGAGCCTCCCAAAGATCCCCAACCCTACAGCTAAGGCACATTTTTTAATCAGTGTTTATTATAACCTTAACTAAAAGTAGTTAAACGCCCCTGTAATACGGGTTTTTTCTTGCAAAAAATTGTTGAAACAGGGAATGACAAATCTTTTTTTGCTAATTAAAATAACTTATTTTATGTAATAATTAATCATATGATCATATATTTACTACAATGAGTTTCCTGTCAAATGTTAATGGTTTATTCAAACTATCTTTTTATCACTTAATTTCTAACTCGCTTTTTAACGGGGGTAGTAACGTGGTGTTGGTAGTTATGAGCAGGGTTGGGTAGGGTTACTTTAACTGGATTACTTTCAATTACTTTTGGATTCCTCCAATACCAAATGTGCTAATAAAGGACAAAAAAACTAAATATGAATACAATTATGACTCACAACACGTGGTAAGCTATCTCTCCTGGCTTTGACCTCTTTGATCTCCGGCAAAACTATCATAAAATGCGACAGAAACAAAATGAAAATAAATCCAAACAGCTTGCCAACATCATTTTTGCCGTTCCATGTATTCCGTTACTCCCCAAGCCTGCACAAAATTTAGTAATTTTTTCATATTTAGTTTCTTTTGTCTTTTATTAGCATATTTGGTAATGGAGTAATCCCAAAGTAATTGAAAGTAATCCAGTTAAAGTAACCCTACCCAACACTGGTTATGAGTTGCTGTACTCTTATTAGTAAGCGCCTTACCACTTGGCTGAGACGTCCGTTTGACTATTGTTATATGTTTTGCTTCCCCCTACTGGTTATATTAAATTAATGCAACGATAGGACGGCAAGAAATGATAGAGGAGGGGTGTGACATTTTTAGTGCTCTCATTATTTTCCTTTGTTTTTATTTTCAACCCATCATCACAATGTATTGACGATTACTATTTCTACATTAAACGTCCTTTTTATTAAAAAAACATTGTTTCGTCTCGAATCAGTAAACAATCGCTACAATCTAACATTTAAGTATTCGTACAAGTAACGAAAATGAAAAGCATGTGTTGAGTTTGGTTTTCAAAGTAAAATGTTGTTTACCGAAAAAGACTCAGTCGGTCAACATTTGTTTTGTTTCTCCCTAAAACAGCTGTTAAACTGCAAGAAATTTGTTTTGCAGTAATAAAAATGGTATATATGTCATTAATTTGGTAGAAAATAATACACTGATGACATTAAATTTGAAATATTGTGTTATTTCCTGCACGATGCGATCTACTCACTGTGATTCATTTTTGGGGTAGGTCAACCTATTTCTAACCCCCCCTCCCCATCTTCCCAGGCTTTTTTTCCTCCCTCAACCATTTTTTCCCTTTTTCTAATGTAGGCTAGTGTAGGCCAGCGTTGCAATTTGGGAATTTCTGCCCCTTGTGCATGGCGGACGAAAAAAAAAATCATCTCCAGGAACAGCGACAAAAGCCTCCGATGCAAAAAGCTGACGATCCCATTTGTCGTCCTATTGACGACTACTTACGTTAAAACAATGTAACGTAGCGCGTCGGAGCGGCGTGGGGGGGAAAACACATACAGGAGGGAAAATTTTTAACATTTTTGAATTTCCTCATAACTAATTCACATTTTCCCTCCCCCCTCCACGGAGGAGGAAGCCGTTGTTGCAGTCACCCCTAGCCCGGGAAGGAAGGCTTTTTTCCCCCTCGCCGGGAGTGTTTTTGCATGATCGGCGGCGCTTTTGGAGGTAAGTGAAAACTGTTTTTGTTATTTTTTTGCAGAATTTTTTGGAAAATAATTTCGAAATTTCGACCAGTCAGCTGACGTCAAGTTTGTGGTTGTTCCACTTGACTAATGGACAGCGGTCGCTTTCCGAACGAGGTGCAGCCATCATCGAGGAGCGATTTTTGCTCGTGTGTTGCTAAATTTTATTTAGGAATTGGAACTTTGGTGGCATGTGGTGCTAGCTAGTCGGCACTCTGAGTGAGCTATGGCGGCCGAATGAAGGGCGACGAGGAAGGGGAGGCACAATCTAACCACACTTAAAAAAACCTCCTGCAGCCATGTTTTTTGGGAGAATTTTCCATTAAATTTGAGCAAGGCTCCGGAGTTGCCCGCCCCCCTCCTCTTTCTTTCCGGGACTCGAGCCCCATTTAACCGTATTTGGTCTTTCCAAAGACCGCTAAACACGCGTAAATGATGACGCTGTTGTCTCTCAGGTGTTCTGGCGTAAAAACAACCAAAAGTGTATTTACACCGCCACCATTTTGGACGTTTTTTGAATATCTTGAAATTATGACTCAACAGCGCCTCCCCAGGTAGACCTTTGAATGAATTAAATCCAGTCACCATAATTTGATTTTGCGATTTGTTGACTCGCATATTTTTTTCTTTGCAAAATACAAAATTTTCTTTTTTTTTTTAGGTCTGAAACGTAAATGAAAGTACTTTGTTTAACCTTATGCTTTTACTATGACCTTTACCAATTCTGCATTTATCACCAGGGTGCTAGTCAGCTTTTTTTCTTCCTCTCCCTTGCAAGAGCCTCTGGTCGTGAAAGGTTTTGCTTTAATCTTTTCAATTTATTGATTAAAAAGGGGAAAGGACAACAATTCAATTCAAATGATTTGGGTTGCTCCACAATTTGTCTTTCTTGTTGCCTCAGAATTTATAGTTCATCTGTCCACATTCAAGTGTAGTCTGTGTTTTTTATGACTGCTAATTACGCATCATTACTTTGTTCTCCTGGCGTAAAAACATCCCAAATTGTGTTAACGCTGCCACCATTTTTAACACAAGTTGGAGTTTTTTTTTTTTTTTTAATTATTTTTTTTAATACCCTAAATGTACGACTCATTGCTGTCTCCTCTAGGCTCCTATAGGCAGTTATTTGAAGATTTTAAACCAAGTAACCATAATTAAATATATTTTGCGATTTGTTGACTCTCAGAATTCTTTTGTTGTAAAATACAACTTTCTTTTTTATTTTCGTAGGTCTCAGATGATAATGAAAGTGCCCTACTTTTTAGCATAATGCATTCACAAGGACCTTTACAAAATAAATTTGCATCATCAGCAGGTTGCTAGTCAGCTTTTTTCACCCAACAGGAGCCTCTGCTCGTGAAAGTGTTTGCTCAAATTTAATCAATTCAATTACAAAGTAAAAAAAAAAGACAACTATTAATTATTATATATATGCATTTGGTTTATCTGACATTTTTTTCCCTTTCTTGTTGTTTTAGGATTTATAGTTCATTTGTAATGTTTTTCTCCTCTTCTTTTCTTCTGGGACTCGAGCCACATTCAAGCATATTTGCGTTTTTTAAGACACGCGTGAATGATGACGCCAACGTTTCTTTGGTATTGTAGCGTAAACACATTATATTTACACCACAACCATTTTGGACATTTTTTTAGTATCAATAACTTGAATTTACGACTCACTGGCGCCCCCCAACCCCGGCAGCCTTTAGAATGAATGAATTCAAGTCACCATAAATTGATTCCTTTGCGATTCGTTGACTCCCAGATTCTTATTCTTTGCAAAATACACATTTTTTTTCTTTCCTTTTTTCGGTCTCAAACCAAAAATGAGAGTGCTGTACTTTGTTTAACCTAATGCATTCTTAACGACCTTTACAAACTAAATCTGCATCCATCAGCAGGGTGCTAGTCAGCTTTTTTTCTCTTCCCCCTGCAGGAGCCTCTGGCCGTGAAAGGTTTTGCTCAAATCTTTTCAATTCAATTACAAGGGGGAACAAAAGACAGCTATTCAGATGCATCGGGTTTCTCCACAATTTCCATTTTTGTTGTTGTTGCTTCAGGATTTATACTTCGTTTGTAATTTTGTGAACCCCAAATTTGCTCTCAAAACTGAAATACTACAAATGAACAAAAATTTTTTTCAGGAAAAAAACGCACATCAGCCAAAAAAGAAATGCAGGAAAGGAAAAACAATCAGATGCAGTAATCCTGTGGTTTATTTTATTAATCCTGTGGCCACATTTCTGTTTAGCTCGGTTTTCTTATTTCTCTTTTTTTTTTTTTTTTTTTTTTTTGTTGAGTCTGGTTGCCATTTTGCTTGAGGTAATTTGAATGCTGACCTTCAAGTCAAGTCCTCATAATAAATTCAGTGCGCTGCTGCAAAATTATAAGAAATCTGGCAGGAAAAGCCTGCCTTTGTGTATTGAATTAAGAAAATCGATGTTGTTTTTGTATACAGTAGATCACGGCTTAAACGTTTGACATGACTGTAACAACCAAACAACATTAGAAGAAGGTCTTACTGGATAAAGTAAGAAAGTTACATTTTGAATCAAATTAAATATGTTTTCCTTCTTGAAAGGGAGCAAAATGTCATATGATCCAAACAAATTAAAATAAGCTTTTAAAGAGATTTGGCCTCTCGACATATTAAATGAGATTTCAATGTAAAATTTTGATTGCTTCCACATGCACACATCACATCCGGAAAAATGTAATTTAACGTCGCAGCCTGTTATTCTCCAACCCATACATATCTGTGCATGAACCCACACACATACTCAAAACACATTGTAAATATGTTCAAACCAGAAACAATTTCACATGTAACGGTTTGAAATGGCTCCTTTGATGTTAAATTTAAATTGCTAGCAAGTGTGCGTCCTGGGTTAGAGGCAGAGGAAACCGGGTTTCATGTTACACATTGTGAACCTGCGTGCCAACAAAATGTGTTTGAAAAATAATTAAAAAAGGAAATATCCGATTTATCAATACTAATGTAGGTTGCAACTATAATAAAAGACAACTAATACAAATGTAAAATACTAAAAAAAAGTATAACATTGTAGGTTAAAACAAAATTACCCCATGTGGTTTTTTTTTGTGAGGTAAAAAAAACGATTTACAATAAATGATAAAAAAAAATGTAAACAATACGCTACTGTTACCATTTACACATTTATCTTTAGTTACAGCCTTTAGAATTGTCTTTGTCATTGACAACATAGTGATTTTTGTTTACAATGAGATTAGACATTGCACTCCAGGGTAGACATAATAAATACTTAAGAGAAAAATAAAATGGGAACAATGTCAGGATAAATAGAAAATATTTACAATTAGTCAATAAATAAGTGATATGTTTATTCTGTTTTTAATATTGGATGACCTCAAAAGAGAATGCATAGATGCCAATTTGCTATTTTGACGAATTTTCCTCACTGTTGTTCGTTCGTTATTTTGACCGTTATGCACCACTAACATCATTGTCAATATTGGCCAAATATATTGGTGTTCCTTGATAGCTACATCCTTTGAGGCAGATCTGCCTTCTCTAACCTAGGATATTTAATAAAACAAGGGGCTCAAGGGAAACCTTTTAGAAATGATCTGTAATTCACTATTGTGATGGGTTTTTATAGAGTCCTCTCCTGTTCTCCTTGCAAGTCAAACATCGACAAACATTTGAGTGTATACGAAGGATCGACCAATGTTTTTTTTCAGGGCCGCTACTGATGATTGGTATTAAGAGGAGGTCAATAACCAATATTTGGAGCTTATAATAGTTTGCCTTAAGACATTTTTAATAATTTAAAAAGAAACATATTTGTTATAAATTCAAATAAAACTGCTCTGAAACCTTTTACAGTAATTAAATTTTTATCTCAACACAAACAACATGACTAATATTTCACTTTCACATGACTAATACGTATGGTATTTCTCTGTAGTCTCCCAAAGCCACACAACACAATAGGTTTGAAGTGTGTCTTACTTTGCAAACAGTGGATAGGGGAGTCATATTTTACATTCAATTCTACATTTGTTAACACAGGGAAATCCAATAAAGCAAAGGTTTCCTTCACAATGGTACCCTGATTACAGTGATCAGTGAATAGCTATGTACAATAAACATGCATTACAATAAGGTTACTATAGCACACTAAAATGCATTACAATAAGGCTACTATAGTACACTAAATAAAGCCTACTTGTGTACAACTAGTTGTGGTCGTAAATATTATAGCATTTGGCTCAGTTGGGTCCTCTCCAGTGTTGGTGACGTTCACATTAATATGTCTTAATAAACGTATAGACGACGATCACTGTTTTTTTTTTTAATTATGCCAATAAACATTTAATAATAATAATAATAATAATAATTTCCTTTGTATTGTCATTCTTTGTTACAATGTACACAGAACGAAATGTCGATACACCTGACCCGTTGTAGCGAGTCGATGCAGCCGCAGCCAGAGGGCGCCGCCATTATACCAATTAGGTATGTCTTCTTAGTAAACACATTGTACGGATTACGATCACGACACTTGTTCTTTTAGAAGTGCAGGTCTGAGATGCATAGGAAAAACCAAGTACACGTTCAAGTGAAGGGGGTTAAAATTCTGCCGGGGAGTCGGAATTAGGCATAAGACCGTTGTTGACGACTTCCGCGTGTGTGTTGCTGCACATTACCGACATTTCATCGCCATTTCGGTCATGGGTGGTCTCAAAGTGGGTTTGAGACAGAAAAAAATACGGTAATTGCGAATGTGAAAAATATTCATGCACATGAAAAATAATCGTGACAGTCCTAACTCTCGCTCCAGTGGGGGCAGCTTCCTGTTTCAGTGGCTCTGCCCCCAATCGCTTATCCAATTGGATGGCGTGGGGTTGGTAGCGTCAGAGGCGGTAGAGGGAGAGACAGGCTTTGTAGTTGCTCGGTGCTGTGCTTAATAATCGGTGCGTCGAATAAATAGATATGCTGATGCCAATAATCGGTCGACCTCTAGTGTGTAATAAACTCGTCAATAAGATTTTAATACCCATTTTTCCATCCATAGGCAAGATATATATTTTTCAAGTCTTGTGCGCTTGTTTAGGGTGGTGATGGCCCAGGGGAAGAAACAGTCTCTCAGTCTGTTGGTTCTTGTTTTAAGGGAACCTCTAGTACAGGAGTATTCTATGTGATGCTCCCTCTGAACAGCTGATGTCTTCGCAACCCTGTTCGGAAAATAGCAGGGGTATTGTGATTTTCTAGTGAACTGATTTTTTTTCCGAATAATCGATGCATCAGATTTTTAATTACCTCCTCTTTATTTTAAATATTGACGTTTTTGACAGATAAAAAAATTAGTGCAAAAAACAGTAGAATATTCTTTAATTTAAAAACAAAAACAAATCCGAGTGTCAATTAACTTGACAATAAGCACAAATACATACAAATACATTCTATACACCTCCTAATATGAAAGATCCTCTTTACGTACTCCCTTAACCAAAGATCACATCATATTTTAACTTCATCTTACATAATATAAAGGAAAGAACAATGCTTTACATTGTTGGTAGCCAATTTTCTTTTATCCACAAAAAATACATTAGAAATGCAAACATTTTGGCAAAAAAATTGTTTTGGGGGGACTCTTACATTTTTTTAAATATGATACACATTCCCAATCTAAAAATGATATATACTTGAAAATCTGCCCATTCTGTAGAATTAAACATGCAATTATTATTATTTTGATTTTTACTTTATTTTATTTTATTGACTTAGTTTCAGATTTTTTTTCTTTGCACTTCTTGAGCACATTCTGTTCCCTTAAAAATGGTAAATTTGTTATATGATGAAAGTTACACACTACTAAGTTGAAACTTTTCATGCCAATTTTTTGTGTGTGTTTAATTGCTGTTAAAAATGTCGAAAAAATTGTTAAAACGTCATATTGTCAGATATAACGAAATTGTAAAGAACAAAATTGTGAACATGCTTAATTGCTGTTAATATTGTCGAGAAAAATTGTTCAAACCTCACATTGTTTATTTGCTGTTAATATTTTCGAGAAAAATTGTTCAAACCACGGTAAACCATCCTCATCTTCCTCCTTATAACTGACTCCATCAAAGTCATCTTCCTCAGTATCGAAAAGAAACTTTGTCATATAGACGTCGTCCCACGCTCCCTTATTCCAAAACACGCTAACAACACGTTCGCAAAGTAAAGTTTACGTGCAATATCTCGGTTTCCTTCTTTATCGGATTGCTCGATTGCTTTTAGCTTGAAAGCTGCGTCATGTGCCTTACTTTTTGCAATTTGCATGATGAGGGTAAGTTTAGGCTAATTTAATTTGTGCACAAGCTAAAAAGTTGCAGTCTTCCTCGGCGCATATATTCCAGCGGTCTACATCTCGAGCGCCGCTGGCGGCCGTTAGAAAAATTACATAAATTGGCCGCACCACTGAATAAGCCGCAGGGTTGAACGTTTGGGAAAAAAGTAGCGGCTTATAGTCCGGAATTTATGGTAGCTATTAGCTTGAAAAAGCGCCTGCAAGACGGCATCAAGCCAAAGAAAAAAAAACGTCATTAATCTTTCATTGTGAATTGTGATCGATTGAAGTTTCAGCTCAAACACTTGAAAATAAATGTGCTACTTTTAAAAATATTTGTGCTTGAAAAAAATTGCTAAAGATCAATGGAAAAAACATACTTGTTTTGGTCATAGCGGAAATGTGTTAACATCTTTTAACCTTTTTCAAAATTTAGATCAATTTAATTGATTTTGTTTTTCTAATAATCCGGCAAAAAATCCCACCTTTTTGGAGAAATTCATCCTTTTAAAATCAAAAAGGGTGAACTTCGTGTATTGAATGGATCCAAGGAGAAAATGTTTTTAGGAGATTATTGTGAGATTTCCCAGGGTGAATCGGGCGTTTAAGATATTGCTTTTGAATTAAAATCAGTGTCGTTTGCGCGAGCGGGAGTACTGTATTTATTTGTGTGCAATGCAAATAAGATTTTATGTCATTATCACACTATTTTTATTCACGGTACCACAGGTGAATGTTAGAGCGAGGAGAAAACAAAGTCGTCCTGGAAGATTTTATCAAACACAAGAGGCACAAAGCAACTCATTGGCGTATCTGATGATGACTCGGACTTTGAGGGACATAGATAGATAGATAGATAGATAGATACTTTATTTTTTAGATGAAATGCATACAAATTTTATGTTGGTATTGTTTTCATAGTCCTTCTTACGACAACTGCTTTTGTTTACTTAACAAGTTACTATGTTTTTGTGTTTATTGGAGCTTGAAGTTGAAAACTATAGTGAAATAAAACTACTTCCAAGTAATACTACTTCCGGGTTTTCCATGTCACTTTCTGCTCTTTGATCTGGTTATAGTAGTTACACACAGGCTGACCCGACAAGTGCATGTTCTAAACTGTCTCCTTTCATCTTGAAGTATTAACAAGGTAATGTTGTAAGTTTCTAAAAGTGCTTATATGATATATAAACAACTATATCTTGCAATAGTTCAAATATAAAGTTAATGTACTTTATTTTCGTGAACTTTTTTGCACTTGGTCTCAATGTATTGTATTGTACTTGGCAGTTTTCACCATTCGGAGAAGGAAGTAAAGCTAGTTACATGTCCACTGTGTTCACGGTCCTTCTTCGATAAGACTACAGTTGACAATTAATGATTGGAATCATGGCCGCATGTATTCAACAACCTTTGTCACTGTCATTGCTTATTTTGAGCTGAGAAAAATTAAAAACAAAATTTTATACCGATTTATATAAAAAAAAAAAAAATGAAGGACACACTATACACTAATAAATATGGTATCTCCTCAACACCTTTTCAAGCCCTGACCCATTTTATTGCCTGGATAATATTTTGACCTTAAGTGCTTTTGATATACTTGCCACTTTCGGAACCTCATCTGAATAAAATCTGTTTATATCTAGAGGACATATGACTGAAATTTGCATCCTGTTTAAAAACGACTGTTCTACCTAGTCTCTGCTAGAGGTTTCAGTTATGGTCAATATCAACTGGCAACCAGTCTTTCTATTTTCTAAGGAAGAAAGATTTGCTTTCTTTGATTCTCTGCCAGTGCTTTTAAGCACTATTCCTGATGAGTGATGTGGGTTAAAATGAGCCTTTTAGAATCCATTTTGAGCATAGCAGGCATCCACTGTTCTCTTGTGTTCTCAGAGGCTGTGCTGAAAATGTCTGAAAATTGCTTAATTTATATTAGTCCCTGGGAAATTGCTTTTCAGGGGTTAGGGCCGTCGCATAAAATCGTGTGCTTTCCGCTCATATTTCTTCCTCTCCTTTTCCTTGTAAAAATGAACCTTATTGGTTTGATGAATAATGCATCAGGACTTTCATTTGCTGCAGCGATGAAAATTAGGCTTGTTTATGTGCTGTGGTTATGTACACAAAATTGTGTGGCCGTGCTGTTTTTTTACTTGACCATTTTTGAAACTAGAGCCTGTGCTGCTTTTCTGAAAAAAAAATTGAGCAAAGCAAATGCAATTTCTGCGCGTGGTAAAAAAAATGGGGGAGGGCTGGAGCTGCTGCAGGTTTAATGAATCCATAAATCACGACTGTGCCAGGTTTGCCGCGCCTGTGTATGTTTGCAGCGTAATTTTGATTTCCATCAAAAATTTAATCTGCCTGCCTACAAGGGTTTTAGCAAGCAGATCAGTTGCGGTCTTGAATTTCTAATTTTAGGGCCGGGATCTTTCTGGATTTATTTCCGCTTGATTCAAGTCTGCTTTCCAATATCTGCTATTATTAAAATTTAATTCACAACATTACCATATAGATTGAAAAATGTTTTTATGGGGAGGGGGGGTTGTCTGAATACCACTGGAATTTTACTCGACACCAGTTTGTTGCATAGTCTCCTGTGTGTGTGTATGTTAGAGAAGAAATGCTGTTGGGGATTTATGTGTTTCTTTGCGTTATTGCTTTTTGAAATGATGGTCAAGCTCAATATTAGATGACATTTATTACAAGCTGAGAGTAAAATGTGTCTTTCATTAAGGGGGGGGAAAAGATCTCCCTCCCCCTGTCTTGGCCCCGGATAATACAAACCAATGCAGTGATTGAAGTGACCCGTCCGTCCTCCATTTTTAACTCGCTCCTATTTTTACTCTCCCTCCTGAGAGTGCAAACATTTTCCTGATCCCTTAAGCAAATTTGTATTTCATATTTGGATTTTCCTTCACGGTGTGTTTGTCTTGCAAAGCACATGGACTTTTTTGGGGGGTAGAAACTGGAACATCAACCTCAGTTACTGCTTGTATAAATTTGATGTTCAAAGGGCTTAACGGATCATGCAAAGAAAATTGATACCCAACCTTGTGCTAAAGCTGTGAAAATGAAAGAGGAATGTCTTCTTCTTAAATTTCAAACAATTAAATATGGTGGACAAACATGATTAATGGGTAATGAAATGAAGACAAATACTTTTGGCTTGATCTTTTAGAATTGCAAGTATAGTTCCTTTAGGTAGAATTTAGTGATTGGGCAGAACACTGTTTGCCACTGGATGGATTTTTTTTCACTAGTAACCGGACAAGGCACAAATCCAATGCAAAGATATTTTAAGTTTTGAGTTTATAAAAATTTGAATAACCATATTTTAACTAAACTACCGTTTACAAATATTTCCTTTTTTTATTGAACAGTATTGCCATGAAACTAGTAATGTATGTATCACCTGCCAAATTTAACATAACCAGGAGTTTGTGCTGCCCAATTTAAGAAAAAAGCGAGTTCCGATTTTTCAGACAAATATTGCAATTTTGATGTGATTTTTCGATTTTAAAAGGAAAGTGCATTTTCTGTTCTAGCTTGTATTTTTGTGAGTGCTTAATCTTTGTTAAATGCTTGCAAAGATTGCCTCGCCATTGTTGGCTGGTGCCGTTAAAACCTGCCTCTGATTGGCCAGCACAAAAACCCCCCGGAATTTTGACAATTTTGGTCGGCCAAACACTCCATCACACAGATAACAAAAAGAGGAAAAAACGCATACATGGGCCTATAAATCCTTGAATAAACCGCAGTGTCTTGCGATTAAGCAATCGCACTACGTCACATTGCAATATCGATTTGATATCAGTTCATCATGCATTATTAGGAGTTGAAGCTACTCAAAGTAAGATTGTGCTGCAAAAAAACAAAAACATTAAAACCTCTTTTGAGACAAATAGGTTATAATTGTTAAAATAATATTTGATTCTGTAGACATTCACAGTGCATTCTTAAAAGACTTGATTCAGGTCCGAACTTTCCGCCCTCTCTCAATAGATGTGACTTCATTTGAACAATATGTATTTCAGAATGGACTCTGCAGTTTTACATTTTGGCAGAATTCATTAGAATTTTTTGTTCAGATAAGCAAATGCATTAAAGAAAAAAACATGTAATATATGATGCAGATACCGAGTCGCTGGTTTTAATTTTTAGCGATTTAAGTATTTGCATTATTATTTTAAAGATAGCTAAATTAACTACATCAGTGTTAGCCGCTAAATCCTCAACAGGGACGATCTAGTATGTACAGTATTGACTTTTTTTGTCAATTTGTATTGTTTTGTTTTTATCTGTAACCTTAACTATTGATTTGTCACATCAATATACATTAAACGAGAGAGAAACAAGCTTGAAAGGGAAAATCATTTGCTCTGAGAGATAACCCAATACATTTGTTAGAATGGGCCAGTATATATTTCCCAAATAAAGGAACAGGAAGTTATTTTTTGTGTTCATCTTTAACAATTTTGGCATTTAAACTTGCATCTTTTCACATTTGACATTCAAATGCCATCGTTTCCATTTTATGTGATGGTTGCACAAAAAGTCTGAGAGAAAGAGCTCTGGAGCAAAAACCCAGCATGATTTCTTTTCTTGTTGCAGATATTTTGTAATGAAAAGACATTACATTTTTATTACATCATTATTTTTAACCTAAACTGTTTATACAAGAGCAGTAAGGTGGCATTAAAGTAAATGTTAACAAACATGCTTGCATCGATATTTAGCAGTGTTTTGTTTTGAAAGTGTTTTGCTAATTTACTTAGCAATGGTCACAGTAGATGGAACTATTTAGGTTGTAGTTTTTACTGCTGCTGTAGACCGATTTGAGAAACCCAACCCTTATTTTTCTTTGGTTGCTCCGTAAGTACATTAAAAGGAATAGCATATAATTGGAATAGCTTTTGTATCTGGGTAAGATTAGCTAAATGGCCTGAGCCATCACTGTCCAGACATAATGACTATACATCTGGTGTTTAAAATTATGGCCGTATTGTTATATTGCTGTTGTGGCTGCATCCCTATTTATTTGTTCCAATTTTCTTTATATGTTCTAGGGATAGTGAAAAAAATGTTATTGTATTTTATAAATAATTGTTAGTGAAATCGGTCATTTCCCATGGTAATTTAATTTTCGACATGGGATAGGGCTCCAGCAACCTGTTAAAAGTTTATTTAAAGTTTGCCGTTTTTTTTTTTCCAAATTCTTACATACATCAAAAGCGTCACTGGGTGGAACAAAAACATAAACCAAGGCCAAACTATTCTATTTTGGATCAGCACTTTACCGCACAAAACCTGTCTAGTTTCTGACTGATTTTTTTTCCATCAAGATTCATGCATTATTCAATGAGAAATTACGAAAAGGACATTTTTTTCATTTTTCATCAACAAACAGCAGAGGCGGTAATCACATTTGGATATGAACAAAAACTCAACATGGTGTTTCAACTGTTTTTTTTCCCAATTAACTAAGTACCAAATGTATAAGTATTTTTAAAAATAATAATTAATCGTCAATTACTCTTACAAATATTAAATGTAAAGCAACAATAAATCCATAAAGATAAAGATTAATGTAGGAACAAATGCCTATATAAACTTTTATCTAAACAAAGAACTTTTGGAAGTCTGACTTTGTTCCTGTCTTTGATCATACAGAAGTTCAGGGTTGGAGAAGGCTGAATGATGAGTGTCCAAAAGTCACCCAATCCTGGCATGGACCTCGAGAGCGGTAGAAGCAACGGTCCACCTTCCACTTCTGCCGTGGTCAACCAGGACACAGTGGGCAAGGAGGGCAGCTTGCCCTCCGTCAGCATTAAGAAGGAACCAGGCACCACAGAGACGAGCAATGGTACCTATGGCGACCCCAACCCAGCAGAGATCTGCGTCGTCATCGGTGGAAACGAGAACAAAGCAGGCGGAGGCGGAACTCGCAGAGCCCAGACGGAGGGTATGTTGGCCCTTGGTACTCCTCCCCCAACCAGGAGCACAGACTCATGCATAGGTGTGTTCACCACATCCATACATACTGTATACATCAGGAGTCTCAAACTAAATTTACTTGAGGGGCTGCCGGAGCTAGGGTCTGTGTGAGGTTGGGTCAATTCAGGTTATCCACAAAAAAATTCTGATAAAAAATATACCTCTGTTCTCAACTTTGGCTTTTTTAAAATTCCCTACTTGAAATAAGACTTGTAAATAAAAGTATATTAATCATTTATATGAAAATATATCAATCAATCAGTAATGCCTTGTTTTAAAATTGCTAGGGTTGCTCTTAACTGGTCAGTGTGTATTATTCAGAGCTTCCTATTCGTAAACTATATCATTAAAAAATGATTTAAATAATTTGCAAAAATTTATACATTTCAAGATAAAATTGATTATTATTTTTTTAAATACTGATAGGTCGAGAGGGGGATGGCATACCCGTCTGCCATGTGGTAAATCCTTATAGGTAGAACTTCCTGAATGTGGAAGGATTTGTCCCCAAAACAAATATATTCACAATTTACCCCAACTCTAAAAATAATGTATTGATAAATGCACATGCAAGATTAAAAATCACCTATGTAGTGTTTTTGGCTCTGCACAATACATTTTTCACCAGATTTCCTGATTTAATGGTACTGGAGGATTTGGAAAATTGTCTTTGAAAGTCCTTAAAAAGTCCTCGAATTCGGCCATGAAATAGGTGTGCGAAACCTGAATATGCCCACGGGTCGCAAGTTTGAGACTCTTGGTATACATGTTCACAACACCCAGTCAAAAGCAATGTTATCCAAACTTGGACAGTGTGTTCCAGGTAGGGTTGTAATAGAGTTCATTTTGGTGTATTTTTTTGTCATTTCTGATACTAAGCATACTGTATTTTCACGACCATAGGGCGCACATAAGTCTTTGATTTTCTTCAAATTGTGCGCCACGCCCTTTCGTGCAGTTTGCCTAATGTGTGTTGTAAGGCGGATGTAATTGAGTAAAGCATAAGACTGTTAAAAGGTGAACCGGCCATTCAAAGTAAGGCTGCAGGCGGCAAGGGATGACGGATGACCGCTTGAGACCACAGTTTTACTAAGAGTGAAGGGCAGCGCTGGGCAGGTTACGCCACAATTTGTGAAAGGATTGTAGACTCGTGGGTAATAAGGATTACAAGTTGTGAGAACATGTGAGTACAAATTCTGTTTTGCAGTAGTTTTTTTTAAATGTTTTGTTCTATTTGTTTTTTACCACGGCTGTGCATATTGATGATTAAAAAAATGTCAGTGCTGTAATGCCTCTTTGTGTAATTAAATATGCACACAGTCGCTGATGAGGTCTGATCGCCTATTTGATGAACATATTCCACAGGACGACTGTTAGCCGCAGCTAACGCTCATTCATGCTACAAACAGACTGAGAGCCAAACTTTCCCACCAGTTACCTCTCTCCTCCCTGACATCACGTCTCCCTAAAAGGGTTCATACGCGGGAATCAACAAAAGTAACCGACATTGCAGTACTTTGATATCAATACTTAAATAAACCACAACCCAACTCCGTTTTGTTCCTGCTCTATTTTTAAATACACACCCTTATATGCTTGTCTCTGTTGTTGTGTTGTAAGGCGACCATAGCTGAAGGCACCCGCGCTGTATGTGTTAGGTACAGAAATAAAACCAGCTGCGGAGACTGCACTGTGTCTTTTAACACTCTGTCCTATAGTCGTGAAAATACGGTATATCTTCTTTTTTTCCGCATTGTCTGCCATTTTGGGCTTTTATTCTGTTAGTGCCACGCAAGCTATTTTTGTTTGAGTTTTCAATGTTTGCATAAATAAACTGGAAGAAATGTGACCATTAAAAATAGTCTAAAAATTCAAGTCAAGAGCGATGTTTACCAAACTTGGAACTGTGTGTTACAGTTAGGGTAATAATAAAAAGTAATAATAACTTTTATGTATTTTCTTTCAACACAAAAAAATATATACCGTATTTTCCGCACTATAGGGCGCACCTGGTTATAGGGCGCACCCCCAAAAAATAGTTTTTGGTCCTATATCTTCAATAGATAAGGCGCACCAGATTATAGGGGTTTTTGGGGTTTTTAAGGGTTATTGTTCTATCTTCGTTATTCATCATCCATTATCCGTTATCGGTCAGTTCATTATACGCTACAAAGCCTAGGAGCCGGGACACTTACTCTCAGCCAAAAGGCTAAGCTAAGGTCCTAGCCCTAAAGCCTTGTTGCGCACCAGATTATAAGGCGCTACAATGGTAACGTCGACAAAACAGTCAGATGATTCAGTCAAACTGATTACCCCCTTAACATTCCCAAAGCTTGCAAAGAAGCAAATACGTGTCATAGACACGTGCGGATGCGGTGTCCATACGATGTCACTTAAATGCATCATTTCAAATATCATTCGGAAGGTTAAAGTCTTGGGATTCAAGAAATGCCAACCATTCCTTAGTTTCTATTTTCTTTTTCGCTTGCAACTTTACTGTGCATATGACAATAAACACTTGGAATTGAGTTTAATTCACTCAACTCATCACAGCAACATCAAGATCGTTCTAAAACAAGATACTGGGAAAATATAAAGCCGCATAGCTCACCTAAGTCCTCACGTTCAATAATGATACGCAATCATGGTCTTCTTACAACCGTGAGTGTAGTAAATCCAGGAGAGTAAAATATTTACAAATACAGACTAATGAAACATGTTTCTTTATGGCGTAGTTTAGCAAGCTTGCTATTCAGTCATCTTTTTCGGCCAATTGCAGGGTTTGTTTCGGCGCTCTGGCCTATCCGAGGCTCCGAATAACTTAAGCCAATAGCGATCGCTTTAACGGATGATTGACACATCTTTTTCGGCCAATTGCAGGGTTTGTTCCGGCCCTCTATTCTATCCGAGGCTCCGAATAACTTCAGCCAATAGCGATCGATTTAACGGATGATTGACACATCTTTTTCGGTCAATTGCAGGGTTTGTTTTGGCCCTCTAGCCAATCCAGGGCTCCGAATAACTTCAGTCAATAGCGATCGATTTAACTGATGATTGACACGTCTTTTTCGGCCAATTGCAGGGTTTGTTTCGAATAACTTTAGCGAATAGCGATTGATTCAAATGACGATTGACACACTGGTTAGCCAATGAAACGCCGGTATATAAATCCCGGCATACACTGCGGACTACTCCACGTTCGGGGGAAAATCGAGTCGGCGGCTGTTGCGTAAGTTGCGAGACCTTGCGATTTAATATTGAGCCATATATAAGGCGCACTGTATTATAAGGCGCATGGTCAGCTTTTGAAAAAAAATAAAACTTTTAGGTGCGCCTTATAGTGCGGAAAATACGGTATATACAATTTTTTTTTACATCGTTTGCCATTTTGGGCTTTTGATCTTTTAGTGCCACCCAAAAATTTCTTTTGAGTTTTCAAAAATAAAGAAAAATAAACTAGTCGCCTAGTTATTTTTGCTTTTGTTTGAAAACATTGCTTTGGGAAAATGCAAATTACAAACAACACAAACAAAATAAATTTAGAGCAATGCAAACTTAAAAAAAACAATTGTTAATTGTGACAGACAGATGCACCAATATAGCACTAATAAGTGCAGTTTTCTTCTAATATTCACAAATGAAAAAAGGTTGAAAAGAAGCACGAGTCAGATTTTCAATTTTTTTTCTAAATTCGCTTGTTTGAAATGACTGAAATGAATTGCGTTTAGTGTCACACACCAGTACAAATAAATGTGGATGTAAACCTGGTTAAGTACACATCCTACTCTCTTGACTTGCTGAAGAGAAAATGTTCAAGTCTCCTCCCAGAAACGTCCCCAATTTGCCAAAACAAAGGAAAAAATACAAAAAGTTGGAGTATTTCACTAATTGCCCAACTTTCATTAATGAAATTCATTAAATGCATATGTTAACCAAAGAAATTTTGTGAATTGTTTAAGTGCAATAATCACAAGTGCAAAAAGATGTAATATTTCAAATCTATTCAGATACAATCATAATATGTGTTATTACAGAAAATCCCTGTTTTATTTTAATATGTTAGCTGCCGCTTGCAGATTTCTATCTTCATCTCATATCTGTCTGTCTATTTATGAAAACACACAAACATGAAAACTGCTTTGTCAACTTGCACCTAATTCAGTCACATAACATGAACTGAAAAAGCCTTTCTTGCGTGTAGGTTCCTACGTATGCGGAGTTTGTGGGAAGAAGTACAAGTATTACAACTGCTTTCAGACACATGTCAGGGCACACAGAGGTAAGAGGATGTCTGGCACAAAATGTACATTCACCTGTTCAATCTTAGAAAATTCCCCTGTATGTTGATGTAACCTTTGTTTTTTACAATGTAGTAATTACACTTCTTATGCATCTTTAAAAGCTGCTTAATTCCTTCAATGAAAAACACTGTAAACTTAACAGTCCTCGTCCTTTTCTGGGGTGAACTTTGTATAACAATAACCGCACATCCTAAAGAAATGTTTGCATATTTACCTAATTTTAATTTTCCTACATTGCAGAAACTGAGAATATGGTTGCTGATCTACAACCAATGTCCAACAGTGAGTATTTTTGTGCATATCCTCTTTAAAGTAGTGTGTAATCCAGTGCCATCTAGTGGTCAAATGATAGAATGCAAATATTACAGTGCATTCCAGGAAGCCTCAGACAGGCTATACTTGACAAACTTACATCTGATTGTTACAGGAATCAGTTAATTTGCATAAGTAAGGCGGCAAAGAGAAAACCCAGTGAGCAGTATTTCTTCTTCAACAATAATCTGGAAAAAAATTTTCATGTCAAATTACTTGGGATGAATAGATCTTCTGACATACACAATGCAGTAGAGATGAATAATTGACTTTTATGTATTGTGCTGATCTTGAGGGCAGCATGATGTTACATTCATCAATCGGATACACCCAAACCTGGGACAGTAAAGTAAAAATCTGCCAACAAATTAGGCTTGGGCGATATGACAAGAATTGTTAGCATGATAAAACGTTTCCTATCGGTCAATATCGATAATGATCACGATAATTATCATTTTGTTTTTGCCCCTGAGTGAAATTTGAAAAAAAATCCTGTGCTTTTTTTTACCAATATTTAATGTCAGAACCAAGACACATGGAAACAAAGTATTACACGGCATTTCACAAATATGACATTTATCAAGTCATCTTGGTTGGCAAATTATTATTATTGCATTAGCGCCCCCATTTGCTCTGCGGGTCGAGTGGTGTATTTACTATTTAAATTATTATCAACATGTTACCTAGTGTTTACTTTGTATTTTTCGTCTACCCCTTTTTTTGCTTGTTGCTGCCTGTGCATCGACATGTCGGTCTGAATTGTGCACATATGTAAAGCAGCTTAACGAACCTACCTTATGTATATGCAAATATTTTCCAACTTCAAGGTTCTTTAAAATCTGTCATGTCAACATAACGCCGTGGACCCACAAAAGCACAGGCGGCAGGGCCAAAAAGGCAAAGGGAGACATTGACAGGACGCCTTTTTAATGTTTTCTAATGAATAAACACTGGAAATCAAAATTAGAGCACAGGTCATACTGGAAAGGGGATTACCTCATGTGTGATCCCTTCTCAAGGTATCTTAATTTTTCTCATGTTGAGGTTTCTGAGTTTTTCCTTGCCCTGATGTAGGTTTTAGATCAGGAAATAGTGTTGTAACAGTCTGTAGTTTGCAATAATCTGTGGTCTGTGCAGCCCTTTGAGACTCCTTGTGATTAAGGGCTATACAATCATGACTTGGAAAAAAATGAATAATTCTGAAAAATGCCACCTTCAGGGCTAAACAGTTTAAAGACATTGTGTTGTGTCTATACCATGCTACTACAACACTTTTTCAAAAAATGGATACATTTCAACTGAATTTTGCCAAAATTTATCTGATCAAAATTAGAGAACACTTTCAATGGTTTCACTGCAGATGTAATTGCTCACCAGTTCACTGATGAACATTGTAAGGATTTGTCACGCCATAGTCTATCGCCGACTGAAGACCCAATCTGTTTTGGCAAAAAAACAAAAAAAAAACAAACCTAGACTGACCTTTCTTGAGGCGCAGGTTGTGTGGACAAAGACCTGGTCAAGAGTTTACCTCAGTGATAAAAGCGCATTTAGTTTATTTGGATCCGATGGAAAACATTCATTTCGGCAACACATTGGACTAAACTAGAGGTAAGATCGGGCCAAAAAAAAGCACCCGAGCCCGACGCAGGCCCGAGGGGTATTAAACCCGACCCGGACCGAGCCCGACTAATTAACTGGATTTGCTGGCCCGGCCCGGAAGGGGCCCGAAATTACATATTTTATTTATAAGGAGGGGTGATTTATGATAACAAATTAAACTCTGCCTTTTGTTACAACATCTAGGCCTAAGTTATATAAAACTGTATAAACATTTACATCTTTTATATTTCTGTGTCTGCACTGCAGATGTTACATTAAGCGACAATCTGTCATTGACGTTTTTTTTTTTTTGAGGTAGCGAAAACATTTAAGGGCGTCCGTCATTTTGACGACTTGATCATTGGGCCATAATCCACAGCAGCAGTAGTAGTACGTCCTTAAGATTTTAGCGCAGCACTTTCATTGGGGGGGTGTTGACGTGTTGTGCCCTTTTCCGACTCCTATGCAAATTCCCCCCCCCCCCTGATCGTATTCTATATAAAACGCTTATTAAAACAATAAAGCGAGCTAATTATAATAATTGGGAGATCCTAGTCTATATAACGCGTTTATTTAAACAATAAAGCGTGATTTTATTCTGCAAATTGCGTTTTTTAACGCGGATGAAAATGTCACCAACGTCAATGTACGCTTCTGACAAAAGCGATCGTATTCTATATAAAACTCTTATTAAAACAATAAAGCGAGCTAATTATAACAATTGGGAGATCCTAGTCTATATAACGCGTTTATTTAAACAATAAAGCGCGATCGTATTCTACAAATTGCGTTTTTTAACGCGGATGAAAATGTCACCAACGTCAATGTACGCTTCCGACAAAAGCGATCGTATTCTATATAATACGCTTTAAAACAAAATAAAGCGAGCTAATTATAATAATTGGGAGATTCTAGTCTATATAACGCGTTTATTTAAACAATAAAGCGCGATCGTATTTTACAAAATGCGTTTGTTAATGTGGATGGAAAAGTCACCAACGTCACTGTACGCTTCCGACAAAAGCGATCGTATTCTATATAAAACGCTTATTAAAACAATAAAGCGAGCTAATTATAACAATTGGGAGATCCTAGTCCTAGTCCTAATTAATTAAAAAAAAAAAAAAAAAAAAAAAAAAAAGCAGGACCGGACCCGACCCGACCGTATGACTGACATTTCAGGCCCGACCCGGCCCGAAATTGCCTCGGGTTCGGGTTCGGGCTCGGGCCATAAATCTTAGGTCTAGACTAAACCCTAGATGTATAAAAACTCAGTGAAAATTGGAGGGGAAAATTGTCATGGTTTGGGGCATGTTTTCTGCAGCCAGAATTGGGCCTTTTAGTACAGCTACATGGCAGAGTGAATGAATGCAAGTGTGTATCAGAACCTTCTTCAACAGCACATGGTTCCTTACTTGCATTCATCGCCCAATCAGCCTGAAGTCTTTATGCAGGACAATGCTCCATGTCACACAGAAAAACAGGTAAAACATTTCCTCGAAGTTGAAACAATTGAATTAAACGCATGACCTGCCCAGAGTCCTGGTTTCAATCCAATAGAGAATCTCTGGGAAAGCTATGGTCAAAAAACCACCACAGACAATAAACTCTGGAAGGGGCTGGAAGAAGAATGGCCCAAAATCACACCAGAGCAGTGAAAGACGACTGCTATCCGATGGTCGCAGTCGTACTGAAAACATTCACAGCAGAGGCCTGTACACTTCTTACTAATTGCTGACTGTTGTAACTTTCAGATTTTTTTTCCCCACATCAAAGTCATTGTTGTTCTCTTATTTTGATCAGTGCATTTTCTAAAAAAATGTTTTTATGAGAAACGCCTTTTGTCGTTTTGTGAAAAAAAATGTTGTAGTACCATGATATAGACACAATAAAAATTAATTTAATTGTGGAACGGTGAAGATGGTATTATTTTAAAATGATTCCATGTCAAGTTGCTCTCTAATTTCTATCTCCACTGTAGATAGAGTATGTGTTTCCTTCCTTATAAGGTTTTTAACAAATTTGCACCATTTTTTTAGGTCGTCGACCGTAAACTAAATGCAGTTTTGCATAACGTCCACACGATGGTGACAAAATATTATGTGACGTAAAGAAAATGGTGTAGAATAGAATAGAATACAATAGAATATAGAATAGAATATACCTTTATTGTCATTGTTACAAAATGGGTTGAACATGTGTTGACAACAATATTGGGCGTGGCACTCCAGTTTCACATTGGACAGTGAGGATAAAAGAAAACAAAGAAGATAAAGGAACAAAGAAGATAAGGTTATAATTTACACAATATAAAGGAACAAAGTAGATATGGTTATCATTTACACAATATTTACTCAAGAAATGTGGGTATGTAGGGTGTTACATACAGTTTTGGGATCGTATTAGTGCAATATGCAGTAGTGCAAAAATAGTCAACATTGTGCAAAGTGAGCATAGGCATGAAACTGTACGTAATACAGTTATGAAATCAACAGGAAATATTCCACCCATCCATTATCTGCACCGCTTATCCTCAGTAGGGCCGCGGGGGTGCTGGAGCCGATCCCAGCTTTCTTCAGGCAGTGGGCAGGGGACACCCTGAACTGGTTGCCAGCTAGTCGCAGGGCACACAGACGAACAACTCACTCGCTCATTCACAACTAGGGACAATTTGGACCGGCCAATTAACCTGACATGCATGTTTTTGGAATGTGGGAGGAAACCGGAGTGCCCAGAGTAAACGCACGCAAGCACGGGGAGAACATGCAAGCTCCACACAGGAAGGTTTGATCTCTTAACCTCAGAACTGTGGAGCACACACGCTAACCACTGCGCTGCCCTGCTGCTCACTGGAAATATATATATTTTTTTAAATCAGAATTTTACACTAGAGTAAAACAAAATGTTTATAAAGTCCGGTACTTTTATTTGTTAAAAATACCTGTAAGTTAAGTATGTCTTTTTGTTTCAATTTTTATTACAGTACAGTATTTATGAATAAACACAACTCCCACAAAAAACAAGGGGTTACTGTACACCAACATGCTCTGGGTTCTGTAGTTTTAAGAGTCCAGACCTCAACCAAGAGGTAAATATATCACAGATTGGTGTAATTTCCGAAGTTTGCTTTTCCATTCTGTTTTAGTTGAACAGTTTGTATTCCCGTTTCTTAAAATAACAAACCCTTGTTGGTCACACAATTTCAAAATGTCTTTCGTGGCTTGGAAATGTTACGCATTTGGCATTTATAGTACCAAATAACCATAAGCGAGACCTGACGAAAGCCGGTATTTTATAACATCCATCCTATGTAGAGAGAATCTGTAGCTTCCCCAGACGGAAAAAGATTGCAGTCCGAAAATAACCACCTCCACTTCGTACATGTGCCCAATTCATTTTGTGGAAAGCACACACGAAGCGGTTGCACTAAATATGACGAGATCTCAAAAACCTTTCTGGGACGAAGGCCTTCTTGCTGTTTTAAGAATGGAATTGTCTTTATTGTCATTAATATCAATGTTGTGAAACTTTGTATGCAACGTGATTAACCATGGAACTCCAGGTTAATCATGTAATAAAGAATTTATAGACAAAAAAGGAAGGAGTATCGGGACAAAAGGCAGAACAAGTAATTACAACTTAGTGTTTAGAGACTGGCATAAGTTGTATAATAGTGCTGTTTGTGAATGAAAAACAATTGTGCATCTTAAAAGAAGTGCAATAACATTTCTCACAAAAAAACAAAAAAACAACCTGTCGAAATGAGTCACTGGTAGCAACGTTCTATTTTTACCTACAAGCTAATAAATGAGAAAAAAGTGGAAAATCATGGTTTTTTTTTTTTTTTACTTTTTAGCTATTTTTAAAGATACGTAAATCCAAAACTGAGTTTCATTATCCACATAAATAGGCTAAGTAGCTAAAACGGCACTTAAAATTCAACATTTCAGATTTTAGAAAATAAAAAAGTTATTTTAATGAGGATTTAAATGTGTGCTAAAATGTCTTTCAGTCTGGTTATTTTTTTGTTAAACTTTTTGGGGGTTTTTGGTTTGAACAATTTTATTGACACTATTAACAGCCAATAAACAGTGTGAGGTTTGAACAATTTTTTTCGACAATGTCAACAGCACTTAAGCATATTCACAATTTCGTTATATCTGACAACTTTAAAAATAACCTCCCCCTTTTAACAGTAAAAACATTTGAATGACATCACACCCAAAAAGGAAAATGGAACTTTAAACGTGATTTTTTTCAAGTTTTTTTTTTATCTGAAAACTGAGGATGGAAGGCCGTAATTCTAACAGCCATATTTTGAAATCAGTTCATCACAAAGCTTTGACTACTGTAACTTAAAAGACAGTAGTCTCTTCCTATGTTGTGCTTCACAGATTTTCAACGTGCTTAGCTTTCTGTATTCTGATTGGCTAAACAGTCCCTAAGAGAGTCAGTATTGGTAAAACGAATACCAGTAAATATTTACAAGTACACTGCAAATAGTACTTTTATTAAACAAATGGATGGATGGTATTATGAGTGTTATGAGTGCACTGCAGGAAAGAGGTCTAAATATAATGGAAGCTAGAGCTCTTGTTGGTGATAGGAAGGAGTGCGAGAGGTGTTGTGAAAGGATAGTGGGATTGTGGACGCGTTCTTAAGGATGGGCTGGGCACCCGTATGATGCGGCAGGGGTAAACCAGTAAAAGCTGTCGGGCCCTGCTGTTGAACAAAAGAGTGTTGTGTCACCCTGACCCGAGTGACATGGCCGCTCTCTGGTGTCCCATTACATCTGGAGGGACGAAAGCATGACCACCTTAGGTGCCGAGGTGCCTAACTTGTTTTTGTGTGTGTGTTTTTTTTGTTTGTTTTTTTTTTGCTGTTTTTTCCCCTTTTATTTTCTTTGTTATTGTATGTGTCTTGCTGTCAGATATGACCAAGGTAAATAGATAGATAGAATTAAACAAATGCTAGGGTCTCTTCAAAGGCTTTGTTTTATTTTCAATGTATGATAGATTATTTGATTTAATTTACTTCCTGGATTTAGCCTCAAATGGGTTCTTTTTGGAATGTAACCTCTGCAATAAATGAGGGCTCTGTGTAAGAACATTTTTCTTCACGCTCTGTAATTTAAGTCAAACGCATTGCTTGGTAAGCCCCAAAAAAACATGGGTTCATTTTTTGCCTTTCAGTTAAAACGGTAAAAATCTTTTTTTTTTGGAAACATAGTCAGTTAAAACCAAATCTAAACACTTTTTTAATCTCTCTGTCCCTGGAACAACACATTTAAATACTTGCACTTATATCTGTAGGTGGCTTCCGTTACTCCTGTGACATCTGCGGGAAGAAGTACAAATACTACAGCTGCTTCCAAGAACATCGTGACCTTCACGCAGTGGATGGTAACAGCAAATGATATACAGTGCATCCGGAAAGTATTCACAGCGCTTCACTTTTTCCACATTTTGTTATGTTACAGCATCATTCCAAATTGTATTAATTTAATCTCTTATCTCAAAATTCTACACAAAATACTCCATTATGACAATGTGAAAAAGTATTTTTTTTTACTTTTTTGAATTTATTAAAAATAGAAAACTAAGAAATCACATTTACATAAGTATTCACAGCCTTTGCCATGAAGCTCAAAATTGAGCTCAGGTGCATCTTTTTTCCACTGATCATCCTTGAGATCTTTCTACAGCTTAATTGGAGTCCACCTGCAGTAAATTCAGTTGATTGGACATGATTTTGAAAGGCACACACCTGTCTATATAAGGTCCCACAGTTGAGTGTGCATGTCAGAGCACAAACACCAAGCATGAAGTCAAAAGAACTGTCTGTAGACCTGCGAGACAGGATTGTCTTGAGGCACAAATCTGGGGAGGGATACAGAAACATTTCTGCTGCTTTGAAAGTCCCAATGAGCACAGTGGCCTCCATTATTCATAAATGGAAGACATTTGGAACCACCAGGACTCTTCCTAGAGCTGGCCGGCCTTCTAAACTGAATCGGGGAAGAAGGGCCTTAGTCAGGGAGGTGACCAAGACCCGATGGTCACTCTGTCAGAGCTCCAGCGTTCCTCTGTGGAGAGAGGAGAGCCTTCCAGAAGGACAACCATCTCTGCAGCAATCCACCAATCAGGCCTATATGGTAGAGTGGCCAGACGAAAGCCACTCCTTAGTAAAAGGAACATGGAAGCCCGTCTGGAATTTGCCAAAAAGCACCTGAATGACTCTCAGACCACGAGAAACAAAATTCTCTGGTCTGATGAGACAAAGATTGAACTCTTTGGTGTGAATGCCAGGCGCCATGTTTGGAGGAAACCAGGCACCGCTCATCACCAGGCCAATACCATCCCTACAGTGAAGCATGGTGGTGGCAGCAACATGCTGTGGGAATGTTTTTCAGCAGCAGGAACTGGCAGACTAGTCAGGATAGAAGGAAAAATGAATACAGCAATATATAGAGATATCCTGGATGAAAATCTGCTCCAGAGCGCCCTTGATCTCAGGCTGGGGCGAAGGTTCATTTTTCAGCAGGACAACAACCCAAAGCACACAGCCAAGATCTCAAAAGATTGGCTTCAGAACCACTCCGTGAATGTCCTGTAGTGGCCCAGCCAGAGTCCAGACTTGAATCCGATCGAACATCTCTGGAGAGATCTGAAAATGGCTGTGCACAAACGTCTCCCATCCAACCTGATTGAGCTTGAGACTTATTGCAAAGAAGAATGGGCAAAACTGCTTAAATAATAATAATAATAATTTCCTTGTATTGTCATTCTGTGTAACAATATACACAGAACGAAATGTCGATTGCACCTGACCCGTTGTAGCGAGCCGATGCAGCCGCAGCCAACAGAGGGCGCCGCCGACCACTTTTTAAGTCTTAGGAATGACTCGGCCGGGGCGCGAACCACCGACCTCCCAGTCTCAAAGCGGGCGCCTTACCATCTAGGCTACTGAGCGATAGGTGTGCTAAACTTGTGGGATCATATTCAAAAAGACTTGAGGCTGTATTTGCTGCCAAAGATGGATCAACAAAGTATTAAGCAAAGGCTGTGAATACTTATGTAAATGTGATTTCTTAGTTTTCTATTTTTAATAAATTCAAAAAAAGTTAAACAAAAAACAACTTTTTCACATTGTCATAATGGAGTATTTTGTGTGGAATTTTGAGATGAGGGATTAAATTACCGTATTTTCCGCACTATAAGGCGCACCGGGCTATAGGGCGCACCCCGAAAAAAATAGTTTTTGGTCCTATTTTTGACATACATAAGACGCACCGGATTATAAGGCGCTACAATGGGAACGTCGACAAAACAGTCAGATAGTTCAGTCAAACTTATTACCCCCTGAACATTCCGAAAGCTTGCAAAGACGCAAATACGTGTCGAGAACACGTGCGGATGCGGTGTCCGTACGATGTCACTCAAATGCATCGTTCCATCATTCGGAAGGTTAAAGTCTTGGGATTCCAGAAATGCCAACCATTCCTTAGTTTCTATTTTCTTTTTCGCTCGCAACTTTACTGTATATATGACAATAAACACTTGGAATTGAGTTTAATTTAAAAATAGACACTCCATTCCATCCATTATCTGCACCGCTTATCACAGAAACATCGAGTTCAGTCTTAAACAAGATACAGGGATAATATATATAGCCAGAGTAGCTCACCGAAGTCGTTGTGTTCATAATAATGTGCAGCCGTGGTCCTCTTATATCCGTGAGTTTAGTAAATCCAGGAGAATAAAATATTTACAAATACAAAATAGTAAAAAAATGCTTTCTGTGTGCCGTCAGCCACGTGCTATACGCATTCATCTTTTTCGGCTAATTGCAGGCTTTGTTTTGCCGTTTCAGCCAATGCCAGCCTGTAAATGATGAAAAGGATCCGCCCCTTGACCTCCGAATAACTTTAGCCAATAGTGATCGATTCAACTGATGATTGACTCGTCTTTTTTGGCCAATTGCAGGCTTTGTTTTGCCGTTCAAGCCAATGCCAGCCTGTAAATGATAAAAAGGATCCTCCCCTTGACCTCCGAATAACTTTAGCCAATAGTGATCCATTCAAATGATGATTGACACATTGGTTAGCCAATGAAACGCCGGTAAATAAATCCCGGCATACACCGCGGACTACTTGGCGTTCGGGGGAAAATCTAGTCGGCGGCTGAAAGTTAGTTGCAAGACTTTGCGAATTAATTTTGTTCCATAAATAAGGCGCACTGTATTATAAGGCGAATGGTCAGCTTTTGAAAAAAATAAAGGCTTTTAGGTGCGCCTTATAGTGCGGAAAATACGGTAATACAATTTGGAATGAGGCTGTAACATAACAAAATGTGGAAAAAGTAAAGCGCTGTGAATACTTTCCGGATGCACTGTAAACAACTAACAATGTTAAAAGATGTTTTATTCATTTATTTATAGTTATAATATTCAACAATATTTATACTCGACTCGTGCTTGTTTTCTATGAATCCCCTTGTGGGAAATATTTATTCCAATCCCATCAACAGGTTGGATGTTATACAGCGGGAATTTTTTTAAGGTATATTAAATTAACATCTTTCATCCGTCTTTCCTCTCCCTCTAGATCCATATGAGCAGGTCATGATACCCATCGATGGCCTTAAAGAGGAGGAGCCGATTGAATCTTATCCTAAAATTGGACCAAGTAAGACTTCTTGATATGTTTTAATTTATTTCTTATCCAATTTAAAGACTAATCGGGTGCCTTTCATCATGTTGTACTGTACTTATTGACTGCACTACTGTGTTATGCTATGAGTTTTAATATTTTTGGATACTTACGAAGAGAATTACTTTTTTCCTGTTCTTGCATTTCTCTTCTCCAGAAACAGGCAGCTTTGTTTGCGAGTTCTGTGGAAAACAGTACAAATATTTCAACCCATACCAGGAGCACGTTGCACTTCACACACCCATGAGTGAGCTCTTTGTTTCTTTCTTTTGTTGGTGCATTATGAGAGTTTTTTGCTCTCTTATAAACTTCAAAAATCTCTCCTGTTATGCATTTCCCCCTCTGCAACATCACTGGGAAGCCAATAGTTACACTCTTATCCATTGTCTGTGTATATTGTCAGCTAATGTTAATAGTTATTTATGCAAACAAAGACCAAATAAGTTATTACTGAATTTTACTGTATCGTTCCTTTCAGGAAAAAAATAATATAAAAAAAGGAAAAAGGACAATGTTCTGCTTAATGCAGAAGGATTAACATAAGCCGAAATCCCCCCAACTCGCAAATATAAAATGAAAAATCCAACTTGGTTCAATTTTTTTCCCATAAATGTAAAAAATACAGTCAATGTTGGATTTAACTATTGTTTTTCTTATCCACGGCCTCGTTCACTCTAAAATGAGTAAAAATCATTTATTCCCACTGAGCAATTAGGGCACAGAGATAACATCTAAAACTTCGTAGAAGAGAGAGCGTAGGTCTTACATGGTTAACACTACTGTGGCCTGTGGTTGGCTGATGGTATGTAATTTGCAATAGTCTTAATAATCATTGTTTTTTTTAAACTGTAAAATAAAATAAACAAATTGATCTCTTTCAATAAATGTCTCTTTTGTTTCAGTAGTTTTGTGCAATGCATTCATCAATTTTTCATTCGAAAGAAAATGTTGTTTAGTGGTGTTATATTGTAGTCTTACTTGATACATATTTCTAAATGTAATACAAATAATGAAATGTACTAAGAACATGAATTTTGTTGATGTATGTCAGGTGTCTTGGTATTACAACTGCATCAAGAAATGTCGTCTCCTGCAGCCCTTTTCTATTTAATGGCCATTTTATTGTAATGTTCTTGACATTTTTTTCTGTCTTTTAGGCTCCTTTGATTTGAAGGCATCCAGAGTCCAGGAGTGTGGGAGCCTAGACATGAGTAAATTTGGCCACAGTCAAATTGATAAGATGAAAAGTAAGCATGTGCAATACTTTTTTTTGGTTGCAATTTCTGTGATGTTGAAAGTATAGATAAAGCCCAAAACAATAGGGATTCGGTTGACTATTATCGCTTTATAATTGTTCTTTATTTGACTTCTTTCATTAAAACTGGCATCAGACAAAGTCAAGGAATACTAATTAAAATAACTTCATTCTGCATTTATTGTTGTTCATGGTTGTTTTCAACATCAAAAACCTTACCTCTTGCAAAATTAAAATCAGTGTCTGTTGTTTTTGTTTTGATGCAGGCAGTCAGTTTCGACGGAAACTGGAGAATGCCTTACAATCGAGTGTGGTTGACACAAACAGTTCAAAGAATTCGAGTGGTGAGTTTTTTTTTTTTTTTTTTTTTTGTCCAACAGAAGGGCACAGGACCTACGCCACTTTTCCTCACTGGAGTCATCCCAGCCATTTCCGGGCAATCTGAACCGATTGCCAGCCAGTCGCATGGCACACAGAGACAGACAACCATACACACGCTCATTCACACCTAGGTACAATTTGGAGTGACCAATTAACCTGCCATGCATGTTTTTGAAACGTGGGAGGGAAACTGGAGTGCCCAGAGGAAACCCACTGGGAGAACATGCAAACTCCACACAGGAAAGCTAATAGCTGGATTTGAACCCACGACCTCAGAACTTTGCCGCAGACACACGAATCACTCAGTTGTCGTGCCGCCCGAAATTTTAAAGGTCACACTCGCTGACATTTTATCTGCATCCCATGATTTTATGGTCAGTCAATTTATAGTGGATTTAAAATAAACACTGAAAAAAGTAGCTTCTTGTGTGAATAGAAAAATAAGTTAAATACAATCCATGACGTAATCATCCGATTAAAATCATAACGCAAATGCAGGAACATGTAGAGTACATGGAGGGAAATCAACCGCTGGTTTCTTTTCTCTTCTTCTGATCTTTCACTTGGATTACTTAACTTTAAAAAAAACGTTTGAAAAAAAAGCAAATGTAGCTCTGAATACTTTGCTGACCTTCTTAGAAGTGCATGTATGGAGTGGACCCTTCTGAAGAGCAATTCAGTATCAGAGTTAAGAATTTTTTTTTTTTTAATGTGTTCAATTATTTCTCTTAATAATAAAATAAATAATCTGCTTTTCTGAATAACCAAAAGATTTAATACAGAAAATAATGCAGGAAATAAAATGATGCAAACTACTTTTATCTTATTGGCCTTGCATCCATTTGTTATCTTCTTCTTTATAGGGACTCCTAGCCCTCTTGTGGCCACTTCCTTCCCTACGCCTCAGAGTAAGTACCATGAATATAACTTAAGAGTTAAAAGAAGTACAGACAGCATAAGCCTCCATTTTACTTCACTTTTAGTTCTTTACTAGCCATTGCACATCTACACATTTTCTGCATTCATCACTTCTGTGATGCCTGTACATTTATTGTACTTTTGGAGAAGCTTTGATCCAGATTCTTCATTGAACCTCCCCTTGATCTCAAAACGTTACAACCCATTTTTTTTTAAATATAGGCCACAAATAATTTACTCTACATTAATCCTCAACACTTGGGAAGGTGTCCGAATTTGTTAGGTTTTTTTATTTTTCACTGGGATTGTTTTCAGTCTCATGTTTTTGTCCGGGAGAAACTCTTGACACAACAAAAACAGGCTACAGTCCCTTTGCCAATCCAGGATACATGTTCGGGGTTTTCTCCAGAAAACTTAATAAGCCTGGTGGTCAAGGATAGGGCAAACCGGAGAAAATTTTAAATCGGCAACATATTAGTTATGGTGAAGTTGTGTGGTGAATGAAGTTGCTGAACATTGTGGGTTAGGATTGTTCAGTTTTTATTTTACTTTACGGCGCGGATGAACCCTGGTGGCCGCCAGGCTTATAAAGCACCTGGAGAAAACGTGTTTTCTCTTTATTGTAACAAATATTTCACTTTTCAATTGCCCTGGAAGGGATGGGCCACTCTGTCAACTGTCTTTTCCTCTGCTACTTTATTGGTTGCTCTTAGCACGCAGTATTTACACCTGCTCTCTTTGAATTAAAAAAAAAAAAATAACTGCAGCGTTTTCTATATAAATGCTCTATACTCCAAAAATATAAAGGATAATGAATCCATTTGCGAGCTCTAAATTTATCGTTTATAACTTAGGCCAACTTGTGGCATAGAGCCCTAACGGAGGCAGCCGTAACAGACAGATGCATTAGCATGTGCATTTTTGTCACTGGAGAGATTCATCTCTCTTGTCGGCCTTGTGATTTTTAGAACCCTACACTTGTGGTGCCTGTGGCATCCAGTTCCAGTTCTACAACAACCTGTTGGAGCACATGCAGTCCCACGCTGGTGAGTCCACTCTCACAGATGTGCATGTTGAGGCTCAGCAGCGAAACACGCATACAGTTTAAAAATGGCGGCAATTCTCCAGGAAGTCTTTTCAACGAGTTTTAGCCATGAAGGTCTTCTATGTGGTTGTTGCAGACCTGGTTCTGGGGCACCTAGTTTGGATTAATTTCCTCACTGCTTAGGTAAAATCTTAGTAGTGGCTTGATTAGTATTATGCAATTACAAAATAGTTAGCACAAGGGCTGGATTACAGATTGTTACACTAGCGTAATGGGGTTAAGAACATCGTAACCCTCACCTCCCTTTTCTTTTTCTTTTTTTCTTTCATATTCAACATTCTCGCACTTCTTTGTATTTAATTTAAAGAATACGATGTAAAAACAAATCATTCTTGCTCTTCATTACCAGCTGACAACGAGAACCATACCAAAGGGGACTCTCCAAAAGCTTCCTCAGCCTCTGGTCCTCAGGATCCGCTGTGGAGAGCGTCTCCTGCTCAGGCCCCTGTCCCTCAAGTCAAACTACAGCTACAACCTCAAAATCTCGCCCAGAGGAATCACAATGTCCCTCGTATGTAGTTATTTATTTATTACATGCATACAGCAGGAATTTAGCACTTTCTAAACAATACATTTTACAATGTGATCTGTATTCTAGGAAATAACTCAGATCTCTGCTGAGGGGAAAAACACCATATTTTAACAATAAGTGAACTATAATTAAGCTCATGTCAGGGGACAAACTCATTGTGATGTTTTGTTTTAAAAACGTCTGTTAAAAGAAATGGACTTAGCCAAGTGGTGTAGCTTTTCATGTGTGTTTGAAAAGTATAGTCTAGTTGCAAGGTCATTCACTGATGCAGGAAAAACATAAATCTAAAAATATTTATTGCCTAAAAATATGCTATTAATAACTGATTCAAAAACCCTTTTTCCACTTTTCAGAGTGAGCATTCATAGGACTGTCTTAGAAAAATACAATATTGTGTCAAAGTTCTTTGTTTTCTGTTGTGCAATAATAAAGCAAACGCCATACATCCTGGATTTTATTGTTTTAATATTGTCAATTATGGTGAATCTTCCTCAAAATATTAAAACTTCATGATCAACAAGACGGGTATGCTGTAATAAACCGGGAATTTATGGCATTTATGGTTTTTGATTGCATTAACAAAAATGAATATTATCACAATATCTAAATTATTCAAGACAGTCCTGTATACTTTTTACTCAGCTACAAATGCAAGTGGCTACTGTCGCATGCTGGTAATAACCATTTCAAAAACCCAAGTTTGGGCAAATTTTGGGGCTGTACCCTATCCCCGCCAACTTAAATTCTGTCCTGCATTTAAAACTATGTTACTTTCTGCCATCATCTCCTGGCTTAAAGTCATGATTGCAGTCTCGGTCAGCCCAATTATCAAGTACATGCATTTCTCATACAAGCTTGAATACACTTTTTTCATCATTTTTTTTTTTTTGTTGGCGTTTGGACTGTATTTGAAACACAAATTTTCTTATTTTTACCATTTTCATGCTACACGAACAAAAAACTGAGATGACGAGCATAAAGTCACTCTTCAACCTTCTTCCACTCTACCCCCATTCCTTCTACCTAATCTGTTACGGATTCTAAACAGTGATGGTTAAAGTTACATAAAAGCAGATAGGCACGATGGAAAAAACAGAATAAAGGCTTTTCGAACTCAATTGGGCATTTCTCACACGTACTTATTAGAGAAAATATGGTACTTTCATTGTTTAAGAACACCTCAAACAATGAACCCACCTACAAGGGACATAGGAGTGTAGAATCTGGGCTGGCAAACAAGAGCATGGCACATCTGAGATGTTATTTTGGACTTCAAATTATTCACCGGTCCTCAACTATAAAAATTGAGGGGAAGAGATACTTGAACTTAGTCCACTTCAAATTTTGTTGACCCTCACAGTGATACTACTAAAATACTGTATGGACACTAAACTTACCCGACTGTTGTGGTTCATTGGGATCTATTTTTACCAAATGTTTGTCTATGTGTCCAGATAATAGCGGGCTGCCCGAGAAGGAGCGGCTCCAGGTGGCCGAGCGTCTCTTACGGGTAATGTGTTCGGATCTGAATATGCTCAACGTGCTTAACAGCAAGGACTTCCTAAAATTAGCCCAAACGCTGGTAGACACGGGGGCACGTCACGGCGCCTACTCCACCCGCGATGCCCTCGGCAGCATGAGTGCCTTGGCGCTGCGTCAGCTGCCCCGCATGTATAACCAGGTGAAAGTCAAAGTCACGTGCGCCCTGGGCTCCAATGCCTCACTCGGCATCGGCGTCACTTGCCACTCCCAGACATCCGGCCCAGATGCGTGCTACGTTTTGACCGCCTACCAGGTGGAAGGCTCCAGACTAAAACGCTACGTACTCGGCGTACGGGAGGCTGAGCTAAGAGAAGGACCAGAGCAGATCCACCACTGGGTCCAAAACGTGTTGTCTGAGTTTGTCATGTCAGACATTCGCACTGTGTATGTGGCGGAGCCCCGGGTGTCGGCCGCCGGATTTGGGGCGTCCCCGCTGAGCGGTGGCAGCAGGGGCAGGATATGCCTGCGCTGCGCCGGTTGCTCCCTCGGTGCTGTGGTCCAAGCAGTCCTGGGTAAGCGCAGCCTGCAGGGACGAGGGCTTCACGAGCTGGCCGAACTCCTCGCCACGTGTAAAGACATTGCTGCTTCCACCACGCTGTCACTGAGGCAGGAGCAGAACACCAACGCGTCCCCCAGTATGACCGAGGAAGGCGCACAGGGCAGCGCTGGCCAGTGCCCCACGCCTCCCTGCTGGGACCGTACGGCAGAGGCTCTCCTGCAGGTCCATGCTCATTTCGAGCACATTTGCGAGACGTATGGGCGCAGCAAGTCCACGGCGCCGCTGCTCCAGGGTCTCAACAAGCATTTGCTCGGAACGCTGACTTGTCTGCTGGCCCCCCTGCGCCTGGCAGCACTGGAACTGAGCAGCCAGAGGAGGCCTACCTTGCAGCAGGTGCTTCCTGTTTACCTGCGCCTGGAGAAGTTTTTCACTTCCAAAGCTGGAGAAGCGGGAACAGGCATGGCCAGCAAACTTTGTCACTACTTCCTCGAAGCGCTCAAGGAAAACTTCAAGGTATGTTTTTTTTTCTCCTGTGACATTTAGGGTTCGTACGGGGTGCTTGAAAACATTGAAAATGCTTCAATTTTAATGGTTCTCGATGTTTAAAAAGTGTTTGAATTTTGGGTGAAGTGCTTTTAAATGCTTGAAATTATTTCTCGTAGTCTGACTAGATAGACCACGCATTAAATGAATAAAAATAAGTGACAAGCCTTGGCTCAACTTTCTTTTTTCCCCAATTTGTTATGATTTTAATCGAAAATACAAACTCAACTGAAATGTACTGCTTTGAAAACCAAATTTAGCAATATTGACTAACAGCTTTTCAATGTTTTTATTGCATGCATTCAGCAAAGATGACCTTTTCCCCCAAGGTGGGCATTTTTAACAGTATAACTTGGCAGCAGTAGCCAGGTTAAACCTTATGTATCCGGGTGATTTGTTAATTATTTGCATACCCGTGAAATTGTTGATGATTGATTTGAACTAAGTTCAATGCAGTATGCACCCCAGTTTTCATGTTTACGCTTGCAAGTTGAAAGACAAACAATTCCAAATGAAATACCCCATCTGGCAAAAAAAATAGTATTAGTGTGTCAGGGCACAATTGAATCAACACATTTATTATTTTGTGTTTCTAGGCTATAAGGCACACCAAAAAAACCTTAATTTGCCAGAAATTTAAATATGCACATTATAATACGGTGCACCTTATATGTGGACAAAATTGGAATCACGATACCGTATTTGTGCAAATATTGATCAACCAATGCATTTGGTGCATGGGGATCGAACCTTACAGCTCGTAAGAGCACCAAATGGTTAGTTGTTAACAATTGCACTTCATTGAATGCAACGGAAATCAAACCCAAATCACAGCAGTGAGAGCCACATGTCATGTGTTTTTTGTGTACTTAGTGATCTGTGTTGGATTCTAGTTGCATCCAATGCTATGCAATTGTATACAATTATTGTTAGGGATATATTCCGACTAATCAATGTGTAAATACAGCACTATTCTATTATTTGGGTAACCCTAGCTCTTACAGTGGTTTTAATTCCACGCACCTTATAAACTGGTGTGCCTTATATATAAAAAACACATCACAAAAGACTAATTTTGGGGGCGCGCCATTATTGTGGAAAATACAGTATATTGTTTTAAATGTCGAAACAGGATAATTTCTTCTCACGTAAACCCTAAATATTTGCTCTAAGATAAACAATAACCATTTCGTCTGACCCCTTTAACCCCCCACCATCCAGGTTGAGCGAGCCCACCAGGTAGCAATGGTGCTGGACCCCCAGCTCAAGCTCCGTTTGGTTCCAGCTTACCAGCACGAGGACATCATCTCCAGAGCATGCGAGCTCACGGCCGAGTCGAAAGATGGAATCATGGCCGCCTCTGGTTCGTCATGTGGCGAGGAGCGGGACAGTGACGGCCCACCCATGCCCAAAATAACCCGAGTGGAGGGCGCCGGCAACAATGGCGGCATCTCCAGGTTGACTTTGAGTACCAAAGAAGAGAATCAGAGCCACGTGCGGCAAGAGATTTTCCAGTACCTAGCGGAGCCTCTCGTCCAAGGCACAACCGATCTCTTCCACTACTGGAGCTCCACCATGGGTGACAAATTCCCCAGGCTGGCTCGCCTGGCACTCTGGCTCCTGGCCGTGCCCGCGGTAGGCATCCGCAACGAATGTGTAACAGTGTGCGAGCAGAGCCTGGCTATGAAGAGGAGGCAGCAGGTAACAGCTGAAGAAATGAACAAACTCATTTTCCTTCGCTCCAACATGGGCTAAGTGACCAAACCTTCCACCACAGACTTATTTATGTTAGTTTAGACTGACCGTAATGCTAAGAACGAAATGGCTTTGAGGTTAACACAAGGCTGGAGTTGTCTTGAACGCTATAGCACACTGACACGGAGCGATTCAGTTCTTTAGGGAGGGAATGATAGCTTTTTGGGTGTCAGGTGAGCTTTTTTGCTCTGGCATGGAAACTCGAATGCTTTAAGGCTGCATGCTGTTAAAAATGGGATGCCAGGTGATAAGTTTAAACTTAAGTAGACACTCAAAGTAAGAAGAGAAGACATTAATGGATTTTGAACTTGCAAGGAGAACAGGGAGAGAAGCACTCAGATAGAAAAGTCTAACCAGTTCCACAGACCTTTCTCTGACCCCTTTTTTGGATTACATATCTTAGGTTACAAAAGTCGATCCACTTTAAAGGGTGCAGTAATCAAAGAACAGCCACATGCGTGATAGTAGTCAAACTAATGAGCCGGCATCCTATGAAATCTCGTTTCCAGGTGTCCAATATCAAAAACAGAAAAACACTCATCACCAGGTAAGGCCAGTAAGGGGGAGTGACATATAAACTGTTCCAAAATGTCACCGCCTTTTTAAACCATGGTTTTAAAGACGACATTTGGGACAATGGCAAAGTGATCGATTTTTTTTTGTAGATTTCTCAGCCTCTCAAAGCTGCTACAACACTTTCTTTTATCTAAAATTATTAAATATACAGTATGCAAAGTTAGTAACGTACCGCACGGATTATGTCACTCATTACTCTACAAACACATGTTTTTATTTAATCTGCAATCTTTTGCCCTCCCTGTTTCACAAGATACTACAAATTTAGCGTCTTTATTTTTAAAAAATGTGATTTTAAATAATATTTTTTCTTGGAAAAAAATTCCAAACCGACAGATTTCAAATTGTATTTTTAATCGTAAAGACGAATTTATTAGTTGGATTTAGTCACATGATGTAAAAAAAAATGTTAATTTGCATTTAACTTCCTCCAGTTCCCCTTCTTTTAACGTAGCCTCAACGTCACTTCCAACATTACAAATGCTAACAACAATGTAGTTCTCTGCAGCTGCTTTCTTGTGGGTGATGTGTTGTGTGAGAGGGGCTACTTCTTTGACTTTTAAAAATAGCTTTCGTGTGGTACGCTATTACAACAAACAACATACCTTGTCTCTGGTAGGTGAATTATTTTGCAGTTCTTTCCAAATATTTAGGGATGCACGATAATTATCGGACTGATAATTATCGGACAGATAATGGCAAAATTTGTCTTATCGGTCCGATAACAAAATAAAATCCATGGATAATTGGGCCACACTATCAAATTGACTACTTTTGTTGGCTATCAAATATTTAAAACACTGTAAATGTAAACAAAATATTCACATAAGTTATAATTATTATGTTCTGTGTGGTTTAAATTGTAAACACTTAAAAGAAATACATTTATACCCCATTGGCAGAAAATCTTGCCCCTTTCAGGTCTTATTTTCCCTAATTGATTACTTTTAAATTATGTTCCTATAAACCAACTGATATTGAATTAGTTGTTTTTTATGTTGTACAAAATTATATTCAATATAATTACTGTATTGAGTTGACTGTTGAGTTTTAATAATATACATGTAGACAAGGTATATTGGTTATCAATATCAGTCTGATTAAACAGGAAGGTTTTGATGGGGAAAAACGGTTAACGTGCATCCTTAATTTAATTCAATAATAAAGTCTTTTTTAGATGACAAGGCGATTTTAGCTAGCTCACTGTTGAAACATTTTGACCTTATGTTCATTTCTTTGATTTTTTTTCCCCGTTGTAATGTAAGTTTATTTCATAAGGCATTATGAATTGTGCGGAAGTCAAAACGCTCAAAGAAATGACCGAGTTTGCCAGTTTACCTCACCCTAGTTTGACGTCTATATTGAGCTGCACCCTTAAATGTAGCTTGTCGTGTCTTTCAGGAAAAACAAAAAGTAGGACTGAGGTGCTTTGCACGTCCACCCTAAAAAGTCAGTTTTTATAATGATCTGTGTGGACTTAATACCTCCTTATATGGCCTTGGACGGATGGAAGTTAAGTTGTCTATATGGTCTTTTTATTATTTACATTTTATCAACAAAAAATAATGCCTTTATGTTGCTAATTCATTGCCTTTTTCTGCAACATCCCTTATTTTTGTTTCTTTTGACTGACTGGTGGCCCTGTAAAATGTACGGCTTAAATTTTTTTCGGGCGGCTGCCTCCGAATTCTCTATCGTGAGAATTTACGCGCATGTGCTGTTGACTTCAATATTAAAGAAAGGTCCGCAATCGTCTTCAATTAATACTATATTAGTATATTTTACAGTATTCTATTTAAACAGTGTCAATAGAATTACCCGTCAGAACCCTCACCTACTGCTTTAGATGCCACACACGTTTTCATATTTATAATGTTTTTACTTAAAAATGCATGCAGTAGATTTTTATAATTCAAGATTTATCTTTTTTTATGGTATTTTTGAGGGACACTTTATTTCTGGACTATTGATGGGCATTGAACGATATTCCTTTTAAACATTTGTTATTTTGTCATTGAATGCTATTTTTGCTCATGTACGGTAGAACAGGGGTCACCAACTGATTAGCGTGAATGGTTACCAATTTGATGTGCATTTCTTAAACAAAAAATCATGTTATCACTATAACATTACTTTATTGTGTGATTGCTATGTTATTAAAGAGTATGGTTAAAACTGGCTCAAGTCAACCACTAAACCAGCGGTGTTAAAATGATTTTCACCAAGGCCCACGTCGGCAAAACTGGCTGTCCTCAAAGGGCCTTATGTAAAATAACTCTGAATTTTTTTTTTTTTTTAAGTTACAAGCATTACAGTTTCATTGAATAAAAATCTAGCTAAAATATGTTAATAATTAGATATAACAACGTTTTTTTTACATTTGCTAGGTAATATCTCAATCCCCGCATGTTTTACATTGTCAAGGAAACACTCCAGTATAGTGGCTCTGAGCTGTCCATTTGCTTACAGGCATTGTGGGAAATGGTGTTTTTGGACAAAGCAGTCTTGAACCATTAATTCTGAGATGCTCAAACATTTTAAGCCCCTGTGGTCCAGATAACATGATGTGGTGGGCCACATTTCGCCCCTAAGCCATGAGTTTGACACATATGCACCAAAACATCAGCCTTCAGGGTACGTACGGGTGCCTGAATTCCTCGCGATTTCTTGACTTTTAATTTTTTCAAGGATTTAAAAGTGCTTGAATTAGGGGTGAAGTGCTTGTAAATGCTCCAAATTGTTGCCATGTTTTACAACAAGTCTACCTAAAAATGACGCGGTCATTGTTCTCTGACGGCTTTCCTCATGATTTACGGCAGCTGGCACTAGTTTGTATGGCATTGTCCTATGAAGTGTCATCGCCCCTGACGGGTCACGCCCAAAAGGACAGGTGCATGCTACACCTAAACGTGTGTGTTGGAATTAAAGGAATGTAGCATTTCCCAGTGGTAAATTGTAATGGAAAGAACTTCCTACAACTTAAATGGGAGCTACATATTACTCGTATGCAGTTTTTACCTTAAACCTACCTATTTTTTTGAGACTGTGGGTCGTCTCACCGAAGAAATGCAAAATTAAGAAGGAAAAAACGTATATACCGAAAACCCTCCTGCAGAGATTGTCTCTAAAACGTATATACTAGCGATTTACTCAAGATCTAAACATCATATATCTTAATAAATACACACGTAAGATTAAACATCAAATATGTAAATCGCAGATATATTCTTGGCTCTGTAAAATACACATTTGGAAAATTGACTTTAAAAGCCCTTAAAAAAGTGCTTGAATTTGGCCTATAAAAAGTGTCTTGGAACCCTCTTTTATTTAAAGATACTGATCAAGTCTATGATTTCTCATCCCAGTTACAAATCCAATTTCCTAGAATGTCACAATGACCCACGTACCCCACGCTGGTGACCCCTGCTTGTCGATTTTAGTCGTGAATATCAAAGGACTCACAACAGCAGCGGCGTTGTTTTTTTCGCAATATTTGAACGGTTCACCATCTAAATAAGCTAAACACAATGTTTTGTCTTCCTGAAATTAGCCCAATCTCGCACACTAAAAACCAGACCGGCTTCCGTTACCATGACAACTGGAGCCTGATCTCGCAAGTTTGTTTTTTCAATGCCATGCTGATCCATTACTCAAAAGCGACCCTTGATTGTTGACTTCGGTCCCAAGAAAATCGGCCAGTTTTGTCCTTAATGTCCAAGGTTGGTACGTTTGCGTATTTGTCCTGATAACGGGGTGCGAGACTGATCATTTAAATATATCGAACGCACTTCATATTTAAAACCAAAACACCTCACTGGCTACTCTCAAGCTATTTGATTGATAGTGATTTGATTCAAGGGACAGCGTGTATTATTTGACCACACGATGTCTGTGTGGTGTAGTGTGACCGAAAATGAATGATAAAGAGCACATGAAAAAATACTGACTACAGAGACTCAAAGTTACCAAATTGTGTTTTTTCACCTGTAGCAGCAAGATGGTGGACAGTGATCTCATATGAGGTTTATGTTATGTAAAATAAATCAATTTTTCGACCTACTAGTATTTTAAATGAAAAACATTTTTTTTTAAATGCATCAACTTTTTTTACCACTAGATGGCGCTAAATAATGGAAACAGTATCTCTCAAGTGTTTTTTTCTTTTTGCTGTTTTTGTTCTTTTTCTTCATTTTCCCCCTTTTTCCTTTCTTTTAACCTTGCTTTTCTTTTTTCTTTACCCTTTAATTTCCCCTCTTTCTTTCCTACCTTTTTTCTTCCTTTCCTTTGTTTGCTGTTTTCCGGTTTCTTTTCACCCTTTTTCCTTGTTTTCCTTTCTCCTTGTTTTTCTTTATTTTCTCTTTTCCTCTTTTTGTATTTTTTTTTCCACTTCCCCTTGTTTTTCTTTCCTTTTCCCTCTCCTCTTGCATTTTCCTCATAATTTCCTTGCTCTTTCCCCCTTTTCTTTCCAACTCTTTCTTTTTTTCTCTACTTTTTTGCCTTTTCTTAGTGTCTACCTCTTTTCCCCCTGTCTCCTTTGGTTTTTTTTCTCAGCTTTTTTTCTTTTCCTATTTTCATTTTCCTCCCATTTTTGGCTTTTGTCTTTTTTTCCAACAGGCTAGAGTGTTTTCTGAATTTGAGTCTGTAGTTTTTGATCTTTGTTGTTCTTTGTAGCACTCCTTTTCATTTGCACTACAGTGGCATCTAGTGGTCAAAGATCAAACACTGTCCCTCTAAGGGTTATTGCTATCAAAACATACAATATAAACAAAGCTGTTACTGTACATTTTGATTTTCTAAATGTGTGTACAAGTCTTAAATCCGCTCACTCCCATTTTTTGTGCAATTTCACCACACTCCATAATAATGTAAAAAAATTGTTTCCATCTAATCTTGACCATTTTTTTTCTTGGGTATAAAAACGACCGCCATTTTTTTATTCAATATATTATTAATGGGTAAGGGGGAAATGTACTTTATTCCAAAATACGCAAATTAAACAGTTTACCTCACTCTTAAGAGTTGCTGCTCATGCTGAGAAGAATAAAAACAACAAATACTCTTTGAAGGTTCTTTTTTTCCCCTCTGCCAGGAATAGATGAAGGGATTTGTGAATACGTTTTTAAAAATGTATTTTAAATAGGACACGCTCTGGGACGCAATGCCATGAGTTGACGAATGACGTCACGCGATCTTTTTTGTTTCCTGCTTCAATGAGAATTGTATACAAAGGTAATTATGCATGCTTTTATTTCATAAGATGATATAATACAGTTTGAAGACAGTTTTCGGTTTTGTGACCTCGCGGCCGAGGTACTGCTGATCTTGTTGACGTCATCCGTATTTTGTAAATACGAAAGAACTGCTGTTTTCATGCCACGAGGGGGCGCCAGAAAAAAACAGTAGGGAGCGCCCGTAACATTATACCTCTTTTTTCTACAGTAGCATTACAAGGAGATAAAATAATAATTTCAAAAAAAGTCTTTTGATATTATCAAAGAACTCAACTTAGATACTGTTAGCCCAGCCGCTGTAAGTTTGATTTTTAACTTATTCAGACGTCAGTTGTAAAAAAAATTAAAAATTGCTAACACTGAGAGGTGTATTTTGGCTTGTAGTGTGCATTTTTAAATCAGGTTAACAACCGTGTGTTGATTTGAATCCTTTTCATTTTCTACTGTTCTACTGTCTGATCTTTTGTGTTTTTTTTTTCTTCCTATGTAGATTCCCACCTGAGTTGTCTTATTATTAGTAAGCCTAATTTATACTTTTGTAGCAACACTATTTTTATATAACGACAAAGTAAGGGTTTAGTGTCCTTTTTTTCTTCTGTTTTTGGTGTCTTCTAATGGCAGCGCTGTTAAACTGTTTCTGAACTACATAACCCACTGTAGTACGTGATGTGTGAATAAACTCTTAATCTGTGTCTGAAATCTTGTGTGTGTTCTTTCTATCAGCTTTAATATCCAACCTGAGGAATGACCCATATCGATAGGGGAAAGCAGATAACATTTTTCTTTTAAGGGTCGGTTGGCTCCTCCAAGATCTGCTACCTTACCGTGGTGAAGTTTGTGTCGCCCAATGATCCTAAGAGCTATGTTGTTTGGGGGCTAGGTTAGGGGCCAGATTAAATGTAGCTCATAGACCCTCTTATGACCACAAAAACCTTTGGTTCACAGTTCCCCTCACCCGGACACGTCTTACCGGAACCCCCCTCTGGAGCAAGGCCTGGAGGTGGGGTCCATTGGTGGCCAGGCCTCTGCTCACTGGGTTTGGCCGGGCACGGCCCGAAGGGACGACGTTGGTCCCACAGCCCATGGGCTCACCACTTGTGGGAGGGGCCAAAAGGGGGTCGGGTGCGTTGAGAGGGGGATAGCTGCTAAGGGAAGGGTCCTTGGCGAACCAATCGCCAGCTACAGAAACTGGCTTTACGGACAGGAAATGTTACCTCTCTGGCTCAGAAGGAGCCCGAGTTGGTGTGTGAGGTTGAGAGGTTTCGACTAGATACAGTCGTACTCGCCTCCACTCACAAGGCTCTTCCTCTCTGGAGTTTCTCGCGACAAAAGGCGCAGTGTGTGGGCATATAAGTTGCCCCACAGCTCAGCGCCTGTACTTTGGGGATCACCCTGGTAGACGAGAGTGTTGCCTCCCTCCGCCTTCAAGTGGAGGGACGAGTCCTGACTGTTGTTTGGGCCTATGCACCAAACAGCAGTTCAGAGTACCCACACTTCTTGGAGTCCTTGGTGGGTGTGCTTTAGAACGCACCCCCTGGTGACTCCCGGGGGACTTCGAACACTCACGGGGGCAATGACCGTGAGACCTGGAGGGGCATGATTGGGGAAAATGGCCCCCCTGGTCTAAACACGAGTGGTGTTATTGGACTTCTGTGCCCGTCACGGCTTGTCTGTAACGAACACCATATTCAAACATAGGGGTGTCCATATGTGCACCTGTCACCAAGACAGCCCAAGTTGCAGTTCAATGATCTACTTTGCAGTAATTTCATTGGACCTGCGGCCGCATGTTTTGGGCACTCTGGTGAAGAGAGGGGCAGAGCTGCCAACTGATCATCTCTCTCCGGGCCAAAATGTGTTTCCACCTGGTCTCGAGCCGGAGACCTTTGGCACGTTAGCTGAATGTGCTAACCACTGCACTACTAATCTACTCAAAAGGTAGTATAGGGAAAATAGCACTGTATTACGTATAACGTATTCTGTTAAGTAAAGCAAAGATTCATGGAACCTAAAAGTAAAATGTTTTTTTGCTGATATAATTTTCTTATTTTGCAGTAAAAGTTATACATGTATATCTCATCTCATTAGCCATACCGCTTATCCTCATTAGGGTCGCGGGGGGGCTGGAGTCCATCCCAGCCATCTCCAGGCAGTGGGCAGGGGACACCCTGAACTGGTTGCCAGCCAGTCACAGGGCACACAGGGACAGACAGCTCATTCGCTCATTCACACCTAGGGACAATTTAGACCGGCCAATTCACCTGAAATGCATGTTTTTGGAATGTGGGAGGAAACCGGAGTGCCCGGAAGAAACCCACGCAAGCACGGGGAGAACATACAAACTCCGCACAGGAAGTCTGGAGCTGGATTTGAACCCACGACAGGTTCCCGAGACATGAACTGTGCCGCACAAGCGCTAACCACTGCGCCGCCGTGCTGCCATTATATATGTATATATATAATATAAATATAAATATATATATATATATATATATATATATATATACCGGAGCCATATCCCCCTAGTGGGAGGTTGCTAGAGTCAAGAACACACTCACATCTGACTCTTTCTGCGAGACTGATACAGAGGAGGGGATTCCCAGCCCCATCGCTCAACCCAACTGATGTGTTGGGAGTCATTACGTGACCCCCCAATTCCAACCCCTAATGCCGAGCGCCAAGCAGGGAGGCAATGAGTACCAATGTTATAAGTCTTAGGCTCAGTAGCCTAGATGGTAAGGCGCCCGCTTTGAGACTGGGAGGTCGGTGGTTCGCGCCCCGGCCGAGTCATTCCTAAGACTTAAAAAGTGGTCGGCGGCGCCCTCTGTTGGCTGCGGCTGCATCGGCTCGCTACAACGGGTCAGGTGCAATCGATATTTCGTTCTGTGTACATTGTTACACAGAATGACAATACAAGGAAATTATTATTATTATTATTATGACTCGGCCAAGGTTTGAACCTGCAACGTCCCAATCTCGGGGTGGGCGCCCTACCCCTAAGGCCACCAAGCTGGAAAAAAGTTATAAATGAGTAAGAAAAAAAAGAAAGAAATCCACTTGCTATTTTCTGCTTGTTTTAAGTATATGTCTACAAAAACAATAGCTACGGTAAAAACGCCAAAATGAACGTTTAAGGTACATCCAGAATCACAAAAACTCTTTGACTAACATGAAAAACCCATATTACCTCTATTGACATATTAAACATCTGTGGCAAGAGGTTGGACTTCACTTAAAAGGTGCTTTAAACTCATGAGTGAAGCTTTGTTTGGAATTCAAAGTTTTATATACATAATGTTTCCGTTGCTGTCTGATTTAGTGGTTAGCTGCGTTGCAGGTAAAGAAAGTTCTTTTCCATTTTCTACATTAGTCTTCATATAGCCATCAGGTGTATTTTTGGTGTGTTATTAATATTAGCCTTAGGTCATTAAAGGTTAGGAAAAAAACCTAACAGTCGCAGTGGCCCTTTTCTACTCCATTCGGCCGCTAGATGACGGTGTCCCACATTATTTTATACAATTTGATCCAAAGTGGTTTAAAAAGTAAACCTTAAACACGACCCTAACTTTGGACGGGTGTTTTTATATTTTCAAACCTTTTTTAGTTTGATATGATTTTTGTGGATATGATATATTACCAATCTGAATAAGTAATTTTATGAACCTTTAATTTCACTATTTTAATTTTCTATTAAATGTTTATGGGAAATCCTGCGCTGAGAATGGCTGGTAACCAGTTCAGCGTGTCCCCTGCCCACTGCCCAAGGATAGCTGGGATGGGCTCCAGCACCCCCGCGACCCTTACTGAGGAACGGTGCATATAATGAATGGATGGATATAAAGGCATCCATCACCACGAAACTTTTCCAAGTTCTATGTAGAAAAGAGTCTGCATTACAAAGGAAAGTAACAACCTTTCAGTAAGTAGTACCGTAATGTGTTAAATTATAACATTTGTAAACCTAACTGTTGTTGTTACATGGAGTGTTACCTATAATATGCATATAAATATTTGCAGTGTCTTGGACTGTTCTATGCAAGTCCATACAGTTACTTTTGGGGGCTTCTATTTGGTGTCAGTAATTTGAGGGTGAACTGGGTTACATTTTAAGTGCAGTAACTGTATTTAATTACTGCTTTTCATTAATGTGCCGAACACTGCCTCTCGCTTGGGTAGAGTTTTGAAGATATTTGAAAAGGAGGCATTGCATTATCCTCTTCCTCATCTTCATCCGCTTCCTTTACAGACCTTTTGCACATGACGTCACGTTGCCTTCGCTGGCAGAATGAGAACCATGAAGGACACAGGTTACTACCATCCGTCATGGTGTCGTCACATGTTTAGTTCATGTGTGGGCAAGGGTTCAATAAAGCACCTTACTTAAAGACCCTGTCATTTGTTTGTAGACAATTGATGCTAGCAGACACTCCTGATCAAAGAAAAAAAGAGAGTGGTAGTTAAATGCATTAAAGTGAAAAGATTGGACCTCAACTCTTGTAAAAAAATAAAAAAACGTTTATGACTGTTGCCATTGAATCCATATTATTTTCTTAGTTTCAGCTAACTGTTAGCATGTAGCCCTAAATGCCAACACTGTGTGGGTCACAAACAAAAACAGGCAGGCATTGCAAACAATCAATGAGCACACAACCAAAGTCGTTTATTAGATACTTGTATATATTCATGTATTATTTTGTAAAAGCATCTCGTGATGCCATTAAGGCTACATGCTAAAACTAGGAAAATAACATACTTTGCTGATGCAATAAGTAATATGGACTCGATAGCGTGGCACGGTGGATGAGTGGTTGGCGTGTCCGCAGCACAATTCTGAGGTCATGCGATCAAGACCTTCCTGTGTGGAGTTTGCATGTTCTCCCCGTGGGTTTCCTCCAGGCAAAAAAAATATATCAAAACTAACGCATGAGATGTTTTATAATTCAGGGTGTAGTCCTCAATTTAATTTTGCTATCAATCATAATAAATTCACACTGATAAATAAATCGTATGCTGAAACTAGTTCTTGTGTCAAAGTGTAATTTTATCATGGTAGTGCAAACAAATCAATATATATCCCCAGAAATGTAAGGGTGTGCGAAGATACACATTAGGTGGTGCTAGAGCTCCTGCACCCCTTTTTATCTGCTCTCCATAAGTACAGTAATTCTACAATGTCTTTTAAAGTACAACGTGTATTATTTAGCACTTCATGGTGGTAAAAAAAAATAATTCATTTAAAAAACAAAATAACACTACTAATTTGAAAAATAAGCCAAAATATATGAACCATCACATAAACCTGCATTTTTCTAGAAAAAGACATTAAAGTTAATAAATGTGTATTTATTTTTACATTACATTAGGCTGAACTACATACGGATACGCTAAAAATCTAAAACCCTTGTGACAGGCTAGACAAAAAATGAGAATCTAAATGGTGCAGTTTGATTTTATTGACTCTCTGTAGTTTGTATTTTTCCTTGTGATTTTTAGCATTGGTCTTTGGTTGCACTGCATAATACAGTGACATCTAGTGGTCAAATATTACACATTGTCCTTAAGTCAGTAGCAAGTTCCAGTATCCATGGTATTTTGGTAAACAATGACGTAAATTAACCAGAAAGGTCATGAGCATGTCATAGCGAGGGTCTTTTTCAAGGCGGCTCACAAGGTAAAGTCAAGCTCCTTCATCGACTGAAGCCCTATGATGGGGAATTTCCGAGGCGTTTAAAAAATTCATGTCCGAATGACGTTCATCCGAACGAGGCCTTACTCCTTGTCCGCTGCGCCCAAAGGAGGTCAAGGTTAAATTTCTTCTGTGTTGCTATAAATAGTCCCTAAAACAAAGTTCCCCTCCAACCCATCTTTTCAGCCTGCACAGATCTCACTGTTATCATTTATTCATTGCCGCTATGATCCAGGCGTTCCTGCGGCAGGAAAAATGCAATTCGAATTGTTGACTGTCGGATTTGGGGAAGTTTGTTTGCTCTCTGCTCGAGCCTCTTGGCCAGAACTGATTCACTTTGAGAGTATGAAATTTGGCGATATTTCTTCTCACATACTCTTATTCTCCCTTCGTCCCTAAAATGTATTCCACTCCATTTCCATGTCACGTCAAAAGGAATCAAACAAGCCCCACAGACAAGCTCTCGAGAAGTATTTATGACCTTTCAAAGCAGACCTCCAGGTGAATTAAACTGCAAGACTCAAAGTATACTTAAAAAGACGACCAGAAGACGAGTCCAGAAAGACCTGAAATAGACTTGACTTGGACTTGAAGACTTGAAGGAACAGGAAGAAGACGACTTCAAGAACGTTCAAAAAGAGTTGAAGACTAAAAAAGACCCTAAGGACTTGAAGCTTCGAAGGGTTATCTCTTGAATTCAAACAAAAAACAGCGGTCCCAACAGACCCAGATAAGACTCAAAGAGGAACAGTTTTAAAATTGTCAAAAAAGACCTAAACAAGAAGACCCAAATACCACTCAAAAAAGACATCACAAACTTTTCTCTGGGGTGAGCTGCACCCTTTCGAAACAGTAAACCCATGCAAACTCCAAATTTTTACCTTTATCAGTCAGTCTACATTAATAAACTACCCTAAAAACTATTTGGCAACACTACCTCTTTAAACATTAGTCTATTAGTCTATAGTTCCTAAAACGCCAACCACTTTTTGAAAAAAAATCTTCCACCTTATTCAAATTCAAACAACAACAAAAATTCTTGGTGTTTTAATCTCGGACTGCTTTATTTTGAAGAGAGGCGAAATCTTTGTGTCCAACGATCACATTAGATATCTGTTTTGGTAAAAGTTTGCCACTTTCGTTTTTAAACAAGCACATTTTTTACAATAATCTGAAGAGAGATTGTGTTTTGCGCATAAAAAGAGTGCGTGATCAAATATACCACTTATTAATGTCAAAAGGTTGGTATTTATCTATTATTCACAAACAATGGGGAAAAATATTTTCATAATTGCCATTGAATGTGTTATTTTAACATATAAGTGAATTCAGTATAACTCCTGAACTAACTCACCACGCTTTACAAACTCAGCACTTCCCTCTGGTGGCTGGGGAGAACATTTTATTCGCATTAAAAAAATCATAACTTTTGATAGAAATGACTTTATGACATACTCAGAAATTTATTGGGGGCCGAAATAAATTATACAATGGGCTGGATCTGGCTCACGGACTGAATGTTTTACATGCCTGCTGTAAGATAACTAATTTTAAGAAGTCTCTAAAAGTAAAACTTGAAGACCCAAGAATATTTTAATGATAACTTGAAGAATAAAAGAAGGATAAAATGACTGAAAATGAAAAAATAAATAACTTCAAAATGACTCAAAAACAAGGTAAAGAAGACTCGAATTAAAGAAGCCTTGAAAATGAGTGGAAGATTTGCATACAAAAGTCAGTCTAAGAAGATAAATGAAAGAAGGATACAAAGAACCAAAAAACAGTATAGGTAAGGGCGTTACTTAAAAAATGCTTTTAAAAAAAGTCAAAGTAAAACTTGAAAACCACTTAAAGAAGACTTGAAAAGGAATCAAAGATTCAAATATCAAGATCAGTCAAAGAAGACTCTAAGAAAATTAATCAAAAGAACATTCAAAGAAGACTCAAAAAACACTTAAAGAAGACTTGAAAATGAATCAAAGATTTGTGTATTAAAGTCAGTCTAAGAAGATTAATAAACAAAGGATAAAAAGGACTAAAAAACAGTGAGGTTATGACTTGAAAAATGATTTGAAAAAAGGTCAAAGAAGACTCGATTCAAACTTGAAAACTACTCAAGGAGGACTTTGAAAGGAATTAAAGATGTGTATATAAAAGTTACTCTAAGAATAAAAAGAAAATATCAGTTAAGTTTATTTGTATCACACTTTGTCACAAAGAGTCTCAAAGAGCTTCACAGACCACAGATTATTGCAAATTACAGACTACTATTACACTATCTCTTGATCTAAAACCTACATGGGACAAGGAAAAACTCAAAACCTCAACATGAGCTAAATGAAAAAATCTTGAGAAGGGACTGCACATGAGGTCATCCCCCTTCCAGGATGACCGGGCTGCACAGATCTTGCAATAACAAATAATACACAGATATTGTCAAGGTGAAATATAAATCATTCATTAGCTATATAATGGAAGTGTGTTTTAAGCCTAGATTTAAACAGTTCCACTGAGGTTGCAGATTGAATCTTAGGGGGAAGTGCATTCCACAACAACGGGGCCCGAATAGAGAACGCTCTCAAACCTGCGGTTTTCTTCTTGGCTCTTGGGATCACTAGTAGACCAGCATTTTCAGAGCGAAGGCTCCGGACCGGAACATAGGGGGAAATCAAAACTGGCAGATATGAGAGAGCAAGTCCATGCAGTCAAGGAAACGAGACAAAAACAGAATAAGACGCAAAGAATTATTGAAGACTTAAAAATCTTTCAACAAGACATGAAAAAGACAAACATATTACGAAGAAAATACCCCAAAAAGAGTAAGGTGACGGCTCACAAAACGGGTCAAAGCAGTCCCAACGAAGACCAAAAGAAGAAGAAACTAAAATGTAACTCAAGGAACACTCAAAGATTGGAATCACCTGCATTGGAGCAAAGAAACCCCCAAAATCATGCAGCACATGCAGCCTCTGTGGAACGTAGTGCCCACCTCCTATTTACAGTTATTCTATTCTAAAGTCTCTCATTTTCCATGATTTGTAACCCCGTTTTGGCTCTGACTACTCCTGCGGGGGGAAAAAGAGAACAATTCTGGCACAAGTGCCGATTGGGCAATTTTGATTTGATAGGATGCTGAAAAATGAGCCGTTTATTAGCTTTCATAATTAGAGCTAATGGATCATCGCAATTTTCCCAAATCCTGGCATGGAAAAAGAGTGAGTACGCAATTTTGGGAAAGTGATGCGTAATTTATGTTTAAATGGGAGTAAGAGCGCTAATCGCCCGACTGATTGATGTATTTATGTTTTTTCCCCCTTTTCGCCCCTCACCATAGTAACGTGTCAATGGGATAATCGAGGGTGGGCAAAGTTACTGGCCACATTGGGTTAAAAATTTGGCCAGGGGCTCCTGCTGGAAACCCATCCAATTTTTTTCCTCATTTATGATTACAGTACAGTACAGTGGAACCTCGGTTTTCGAACGCCTCTCAGTTCGAACAAATCGGAGTTCGACCAAAAATTTCGAGAAATTCTTGCTTCGCTGTTCGGTCAAAAAATCGGAGTTCGAACGCAGGTAATGCGTACGCTAGGGTGCGATGCTGAGCGGCGTGAGGGTGTAGATCGCCCCCACCCCTCGTGACCAACTGTTATCAACAATTTTTTTATCGGTGAACAGAGTGTTTTAGCCCCTAACTATGCCTCCGAAGAGGGTCGGTGCAGGTAGGACAGGTGAAAAATGAATAGTTGGTCGAACAACTATTGCCTTTAGGAAAGATATAATAGCCAAATATGAAAGAGGTGTGCGAGTATCTGATCTTGTCTGCGTCTTCTGCTGACCACCACAAGGGTAAGAAATCCTATTCATAATTCTTTTCTTTATCCTTTTATTTATGTTTACACGTTCATGTTAGCGTAAACTTTCGTACGGAAGATTACGATAACGCAAACGTACAATTAGCCTGGGTTAGCTTTATGATTACGTTGAACATTCAGGTAAACATTCAGGGTGTTGAAACTGAGCCCAAAATTCAGGGTGTTGGAATGGAGCCCCCTTTCCAATGAAGCGATAGACACTTGTAGAGACCCGGGTGCTAAATGATTTGTAAACGACCTGATTTTTTTATTTTTACACGTTCATGTTAGCGTAATCTTTCGTACGGAAGATTACGATAACGCGAACTTTAGCCTGGGTTAGCTTTATGATTACGTTGAACATTCAGGTAAACATTCAGGGTGTTGGAACTGTATTATTTTACAGTAGTCGTTTTTTATGTATTTCTATAGTGGTATATTGTAGTATTTCTGCAGTATTACTTTAAAAGTGTTTTTGTACTTTTTCTGTCGTAGTATTTATTTTGTATTTCAGTGATACAATTAATTTTAGAATGAAAGCCAAATAATATATTGTGGCCCTGTTTTAAGCACTAAATTTGATATTTAACGTTGTTGTATGTTTGTAGTATTTCAGTAGTAGCATTTCTGTATAATGGTAATCCTGTAGTGGCATTTTAATGATATTTCTGGACTAGTATTTCTGTATTATTGTATTACTGTAGTAGGATTTTTGTTGTATTTCTGTAGTATTTCTTTTTATTTTCATAGTGAAATCAAAATAATATCGTAGGTCCATGTTTATAGCACTCAAAATTTGGTTTTAAAGTGATTTTGGGGTAGTTTTGTAGTATTTTAGTAGTGGTATTTTGGTATTACTATAGTGTTTTTTTTGGAGCATTTCCGTCGTACTTATTTATATTTATGTATATGTATTTCATAGAATATCTGTAGTAGTATATGTAAATAGGCATTTCTGTATTATAGTAGTACTTAGTAGTATTTTGGTCATTGTATTTCTCTATTATAGTAATACTGTAGTACAATTTTTGTAGTATTTCAGTTGTATTACTCCGGCTATATTTTTGTAGAATTTCTGTAATGGCATTTATGTAATATAGTAATACTGTAGTAGTGTTATTGTCACAGTTCTGTTGTATTTTTTTTTTAAATTTTCAGATTTGTAACCCCATTTTGGCTCCGACTACTACTTTTACGCTGCAAAGCCTGGCAAACGTTGCGAGGACGAGGGAGAACCCAAGGTGCAACGTGATGACGCACGACCGTGTTGGGAGTCCTTGGCACTGTCCTTCAAGACCCTGCGGGGGTAAAACATGCCAGGCGGGAGGAAGGTTTCCTCTGCAAGGTTTAATGATTCCTGACGTCAGTTAAAAACAAAAGATTGAGGAGATTGATCAAGCTTTATTGATCCACCACAACCCTTTGACCTTGTGATTGATCTGGGGGGTCATGTGGGGGCGGGGCTATAATGAGACCTCGGATCAGCAGCTACCCATGGGAATGTGGTTTTGCGCACACACAAGCACGGATACAGTGCAGCTCGCCGTGCCCCCTGTAACCCCAATTTCCATAATCATTTATTTTTTGCATTGTGCGCTCCAGACTCATTAAGGTGCGCTGTGGCATTGTTGACGGCAAACCACCACGCGCCCATTGTTTTCCCCTTTGCATTGTTTACGTACTATAGACCGACCGCATGAGTCACTTTCTTCACATATGTTGTTGTTGTTTACTGAATGCATTCTTGACATTCCAGACATTTTTTGGTCTTCCTTAAATATTTTTGAAACCAAGCAAGTGACAGCTGTGAACGTGTAGTTTGAAACAATCGACTTGGTCTTGGATGGCGCACACTCTTGTAGAGGGTGCGGAGAATTTCTCACACTGGTATGCAGTGAGGAGAGACGCTATGCCAACTCTCACAAGATTATGAAGTGAAAAGTGATTTCCGTCTGTTTTGGGGGTGTGCAGTCATTGCAGGGTGCACCGACGTTGTGGGGTCCACCTCAGTGACTATCGCCCTGTCGCCCTCACACCATCATCATGAAGTGCTTGGAGAGACTAGTTCTTCAGAACTTAAAGGACTGTATCCCCTTTGAATCAACCCAAACCAGCTCACATTCTGGGCCAACAAATCTACAGAAGACACCATTGCAATAGCACTGCACACACTAAGCCACCTTGCAAGACAGCACCGCTATGCCACGATGCCAAAAACAAAAGTGAACAAAAATTAAAATAAAGCAAAGCCTCTCCAAAATATGTAAAGAAAATTCTCCTCAAACTCATTGAAAAAAAATTAGCAGACCAAACAAAATAAATGCAATCAGAAATAATATTGTTACTGCTGGGTTAAGCTGATCCAACTTAGTTGGAAACATGTAAACAATAAAAACAAAAAATAAACAGAATCTCTCAAATATCATTAAAACAAACAAAAAACAGATACTGGCTAGGAAATTATTAGTACATCTTTAATGAAACTTAATAAACAGATCAATAACCATTTAATTATAATAATTAATTGATCCAAGACTTTGTCTCATGGAGCCACGCTAACCACCTGCACCTGAACACCACCAAGACCAGGGAGATGGTGGTGGACTTATGGAGGCCTAGACTTCACCCGTAACCTGTAACCATTAAAGGAGAATGTGTAGAGTTTGTTCAGACCTACAAATACCTGGGTGTGCAGCTGGACAATAAACTGGACTGGTCTGGCAACACAGAAGCTCTGTGCAGGAAAGGACAAAGCCGACTGTACTTCCTCAGAAGGCCAGTGTCCTTCAACATCTGCAAAAAGATCCTGCAAATGTTCTATGAGTTGTGGCAAGCGCCCTCTTCCATGCGGCAGTGTGTTGGGGAGGCAGCGCTAAGAAGATGGATGCCTCACGTCCAGATAAACTGGTCAGGAAGGCAGACTCTGTTGTGGGCGCAGAGCTGAACATCCGGACAACTGTAGCTGAGAGACTGCCACTGGACAAGCTGCTGTCAATCATGGAAAATTCACTACATCCACTACACAGCATCATATCCAGGCAGAGGAGCAGCTTCAGTGACGGACTGCCGTTGCTGTCCTGCTCCACGGACAGACTGAGGAGATAATTTCTCCCTCATGCCATGAGGCTCTTTAACTCCACCCGGGGGAGTAAAAACCCACATTAAACCCTAACCTTACATTTGCATATTTTGCTTAATTTTCATTACAGTGTCTATTTTTGGGAACATTATTTAAATGTTTTTTATTCTACATGTTATATTGGGTATTTTTGTATTAAATATCTCTCTAGATTAACATGAAGATGAAAAAAGTATCCATCTATCTATCTATCTATCTATCTCATTATCTAATTTTTTAGCATGTCCTCTCTTCTATAGTTTCTTTTCCTCACATGGTTTCTCTGTGCCACGCCATCTTTTTACGTGATGCTCAGCTTGTGTGTACACGTGTTTATTATAAAAGCTCCGTTACATAGCTCATAGAGGTGCAATTTCACGTGTTAAAGACGTTCCATAAATATAGTTGGATTTGATTTGAACTTTCTGATGAAACTCTGCGGGATTTAAAAGTCGAGGTGCGGTTGATTTAAAGGATTACAGAAATATTTTTTAGCTTACGGGATACAAGATGAGTCACTCGAGCTGAATCACTTGCGTTCTTTTATCCCGTGTAAATACACGTTTGTCATCAAATGTACTGTAGTGAGCAAAACGCTTTGTAATACTAAAAAGTAAACTTTGAGAACACTTGAGATTGCTTTGAATTCGGCGGCATTTTCGAGCCTTTTGACTGACTCTGTTTGACCTGCAATGTGTTCGTGAACAAAACCTTTTCCCAAAGGAAATCATGCAAAGAGAATGGATGTCTTCCAGGTCGTCAATAGTAGGACGTTTTTTGGACAGATGAATGATTCAGTTTGACTATGAGGGTTTCCAACTGCATTTTTTGGTATATTCATGCTCACATGTCATCACTATTATCATTATTATATAGTAACACACAGTGCCAATACATTTTTAGGTTTCAGACTCAATTTACTTGAGAACTTGGGCCTGGGTGAAGTTGGGCTGAATCAGGTTTTCCACAAAAAAATTTCAGACAGAAACATTCAAGATTTAAGATGGTCTCTCTATTGTGATCAGCATAAAATGCCAATTCAATTTTCTTTGCAACCTCGGTTTATAATGTTTGCAAAGGAAGTTCAAAACAGGGTATAATAAAATCAAATGTGGAAACATTTTTTGGCCTGGTGAATGTTGGGCTCCACCAAGGTCTATTTTACACCACATGAAATTACCACCATAAAGGTTATAGGCCTTCCTAATGGAAGCGGTACAAACGGATGGCTGGGATCCGTGGCGATAGCCTTTGCTCTTCTTGACCCGGCCCACATGTACTGTATGGATTCCAAGTCAGGGAGGGGGTGGCTCACCATACTCTGTGCCGTCCTAACCACCCGCACCAATTGTTTCCTCTCCTGAGCAATCCTGAAGCCCCTAAATCAGACCCCTTCCACACCACGGCCGCACCTTGGAATTCTGTCCGTAAAAGTTTTGAACAGAATCGGTGACAAAAGGCAGCCTTGGTGGAGTCCAACTGCCCCGAATCCGATTTACTGCCTGCAATGCAGACCAATCTCTGGCACCGGTCATATAGGGACTGTACAGACCATATATATCTATTTCAAAATTGGCCTCTCACGAGGGTTATAGGGACCCCTCCGTGGAGCCAGGCGTAGAGGTGGGGTCAGCCCGATGGTCGTTCCTACGCTCACAGTGTCTGGCTGGACTAAACCTGAAGATACAATGTGGGTCCCTCTAACCAGGGGTGCAAAGAGAGTCGGGTAGCAGCCAAAAGAGAGGTCGTCGGTGAACTGATCTTTTCAGACATAGCTTTTTTACAACAGTCATCGGTCAAGAAGTTTCTATTTATTTGACATAACATGGACCTCACTTAAAAATAGATGACATAACTCTCGGCCATATTGCGACTACTGGTACCCAAAAAACCAAAACCTGGTGACACGCTAAACAAAACAGAAAAAAAAGCAAAACTATGATTTTTGGTAATTGTAGTTGTAGGCATACCTGTGCTTTGGGGGTTCTTAAGTCTCAGAAGGGGCCTCTCCAAAACTTCCCATGTTTAAAAAAGTCTTTATTTTTTGAGGTGAAGTTGGTGCACCGCAAGGAGTGTGCATTAAAGTTATTTTCTTTTTTTCATATTATTCTAACAGGCCGTATCCCATTCACCTTAGCAGACATTTTCCACCCGTCCTCAACTGGATGGATTGGGCGACCTCGAGAAGAGGAATCCGTTGGCGGTCGGGAGCGTAGAGTCACCCTGCTTTCGTAAGCACACAAAATTGAGCGTTTTTTTAACGGTAGAGCATCAGCCCGGACGGATTTCCAGCAGGCCGGCTAACAACTAAAACGAGTTAAATATCTCCATATGGACTTTTGCTAGCGTCTAGACGGAGGAGGGTAGAAGGCGGTGTGCTGACTGCCCCCTCCCGTATAATTCTTTCAATCCAAACAAGGCTCAGGCGGCCCTGGTTGCGGTCGCCGAGCCGTAATGAATAAAAATTATTTGCTACGCGGCTCGCTTGCAAGGACACGGCCAAACGACAGGATGTGGCATTGACTGCGACTTTTCGATGGCCTTCCTGTTGGACCTATCCATCAGACCTTCCCCCTTTTGAGGAACAATTGATCTTCTCAAAATGATCCAATGAAAGGCTGGAACCTCCAACGGTTTGTTTATATTAGCACTTAACCGTGGCCATAAACTTTGCAAGCTCCTTAATTATCGTAATGAACCGGCATAAACTAAAAGTGTCCAAAAATACTCAGTCAACACATCCGCGGGAAAACACCTTGCAAAGTGGATTGTGGGGGCATTCTTTCCAACTGTGTGCTTGATTTATCACTTTGGAAGTAAAACTTCTGCTGGTTGAAGTTTTTCTGTCAAATCCAATTTGTGAGGGGGCTCAATTACTTCAAAAATAAATCCACACAAAGTAAACAATCTTTAGACTTTGTTTGTCATTTATCCTGCAAAAAAGACGCTTTATACTGATAGCATATATCAATTATAAAGGTTATTTATGTACCAAATGTTTTTCAATCATTTTATGAACGTGTTTTTCTTTATTAAAATTAAAGAGTTTTGTTTATGGGCGGCACGGTGGGGTTGTGATTACCACGTCCACAGTACAGTTCTAAGATCATGGGTTAAAATCCAGCTACTGGCCTTCCTGTACAGAGTGTGCATGTTCTCCCATTGCTTGCGTGGGTTTCCCCCTGGCACTCCGGTTTTCCTCCCACATTCCAAAACATGCATGCATGTCAGGTTAATTGGCTGGTCCAAAATCGTCCCTAGATGTGAATGAGCAAGTAAATCGTCTGTCCCTGTGTGCCCTGCGAATGGCTGGCAACCAGTTCAGGGTGTCCCCTACCCACTGCCCGAAGACAGCTGGGATCGGCTCAGGCACCCTTGCAACCCTACTGAGGATAAGCAGAACACATAACCGATGGAGTTTTTGATTTTTTGTTGTTTGTGCACTTAGTGCACCTCCTCTATTCCAACACCATAAAAAAGCCACTTTTTAACTTTCGGAGATGAATGTCCAATCTACAATCAATACAGTTAATACACTAAAGTCCCTTGCTAAATATTTGACACCACATTCTTCCTTTCATGTATTAACAGAGCAATTGCAACTCCTCTACTTAAACACCCTAAAATATTCCAGTTATAAACTGTGAGTGTGCACTGCGTCAGAACAGAAATAATAGAAGACTGGAGAACCTCCTCTACCTTAACACCCAGAAAAACGGGCCAGCGCTACACTTTTACATTGTGCTTCACATATCCCAATAGCGGCCGTGCAGCCATGTAAGGCGCTAACCTGCTTATTGGGGGTATTAGTTGTTCAGTGTTTTACCCAAGGACACTTCGACATGTAACACGGAGGAGCCGGGATTCGAACTGCGAACTCTTGATCCCAAGACGAGCGCTCTACCTCCTGAGCCACTGCCGCACCTGTAATATATAGAGCAGGTGCACCTACTTTGCAATAACACCCAGAAAAACAAAACTCTTAGACTTTTGACTCAGCATACCCTTTTCTCCATCCCAGTAGTGTTATTGCCCCCAATAAATGTTTGAAGCTGTGCACAACCATTTGAACATCCACCTCCGTTTATCATGACACACATAAAAATGAAACTCTTTTGATTCTGCATACACTTTCCAGGGTACCAGTAGAGTTAATACACCCAAATCATATCTTAAACTTTTGAAGTTGCACACCCTTTGAGCATATAAGCAGAGCAGTTGCACCTTTATTTGACTATAATACCCCGAAAAATGCTACTCTTGATTCTGAGTGCCATTTCAGGATCCCAGTAGAGTTAATACAACCCAAGTCCTATCCTAAACTTTTGAAGCTGCACATCCCCTTGAGTTAGCAGAGCAGGTGCACCTCCTCTGCTGTAACAGCCAGAAAAGGCTATTCTATGGCCTGTGATTTTGCGTACGTTTTCCAGGATCCAGTTAGAATTATTGTAATTATCATAAAATGTTTAAGCTGAACACTCACTTAAACAAATAAACAGTGCTGGTGGAACTTCCTCTGTATTAACACCCAGAAAAATGCCACTGTTACAATTTTGATGCTACAGGAATCCCTCCAACATTTAATTACAGACGCTGTCTTACTTGCGAACGATCGTTGAATTTGTTTGTAAGTTGCTTCAGTGCTATATTATTTATGTTTAAGGTTTATATAAGTGTGTTTAAGACTTGTATAAGTAACCTGTATTGTTTTGTACTAACAAATAAACATTTTATAAAATAATATGCACTGTAAAGATAAATAAACTGTAGTTTAACTTACTTTTGGAAGATGTGCTTCAAGAGGTCCTCCTCCTCCGTGGTAAAAAGTGTCCGAAAAAAAGTGTTTCGACCATTTTCTCAACTGGATCAAGCTTTCTTATTCCATTTTTAACTAAGACAAAAAAGTTTGATCACATTACCCCGATTTTAGCTAACCTGCATTGGCTCCCTGTTAGCTTAAGATATGATTTTGATTTTGGCGAGTCCAGCGTGAAACTAGCGTAGCCGCTAATGTAAGCCGCAATTTTGGCATCTATGGGTTTCAAAGGAGAAAGTCGACATCGCCTCTTCCGAAAACCAGGGCAGGAAGGAGGCCGATTCGTCCTGCTTTCCGAGTTCGGCCATTGTTGGCGCTGCGTGGGGAGAGACGTGTCTACTATTTTCCCTGCCTCGGACCTATGCCAAGGCTGTGGCAAATACAAGTATTGCAACTAATGCTGATCAAGATTCTGCTGAGCAACAAGTCATTGAGGACATATAAGCATGCCATCCATTATCAAGAGGTGAGAACCACTAAAGCTACCATAGTGAGGTTTGTCAACAGGAAACGAAAACATGAAATCCTTAAGCAAGGAAAAAAAACTAAAAGGGACAAATGTTTATTTAAATGATCACTTAAGCAAAAAAACTCTGACACTGCAAGACAAGCTCGAGTTTTGAGGAAAACAAACAAGATACAAGGAACTTGGACTTCAAACTGTAGAGTATACATAAAGTTAAACGGCACTCCAGAAGAAGCAAAATACTTTGGATTCGAGAAATGCAGGAGCTGGACAGATTTGCCTGAAGGCCTGGATAGAGCAGTAAATACATATGACACTGGACAATCTCGGACAATGATGGATTCAAATGATATAATGGCATCCTGGACTGACAACATGGACACCTTTTTTACAGATCACAATAGAAAAATATGTCATAATATATTAGGCCATGATCTACCGGATCTGAGCATTGATCACACTGACTCCAATAATTCAAAATTAGATGACTTCGATCCCGACCACAAATTCCTATCAACTAGCTCAGACAATTGCAAATATTATACAGGAAATGAAAATAATACTTTTGTTAAATCTGAAGGGAAATTCTCAATAATTTACTTCAACAGTAGAAGCATGTACACACATTTTGAAGACATCACAGAATCCTTACAGCACTTTGAGAACCCGTTTAGTGTGATTGCAGTTTCTGAAACATGGTTCAGTGAGGAAAAGGGAGATAATTTTGAATTAAATGACTATAATTTGAACTATGTAAATAGCACAAACAAAATAGGAGGAGGAGTAGCTATATACGTGCACAAAAGATTCAAATCGAAGATAATACAAAACATGTCGTTTGTAATTGTTGATTTACTTGAATGTCTTACAATAGAAATTAAAAATGAAAAAAGGAAAAATATTATAGTCAGTTGTGGATGTAGATCACCGGGCTCAAATCTTGAAACCTTCACAAACTGGGCTGAAAAAACATATTCAACAATAGGCAACAAAACACTATTCATCTGTGGAGATTTCAACATCGATCTAATGAACCCAAACAAACATAAAAAACATTGATGACTATATTAATATAATGTAAAGTATGACTTTGTGCCCAACTATATAAAGGCCTAGTAGAATCAATTCACACAGTGCAACACACATTGACAATATATTTACACATAATATTTAATTTACAAACATCAGCGGATTACTGGTTTGTGACATTTCTGATCACCTACCAGTATTTACAGTGTATGATGAAAAGGTTACTAGACAAGAATCAACTAGGGAATATGTTTACAAACGAGTTAGAACTGAAGAGACTATTATAGCACTCAATGAGGACTTAGTTAAACAAAACTGAAATGCTATATATGGTACAGATGATGTGGATCGTGCGTTTGACGTATTTTTGGAAATATTCACCAACAAGTATAACAAAAACTGTCCAATGAGACAAACTAATATTAAGAATAAATCTGTAAAGCATCCATGGATAACAAAAGGGTTTATATAAAGCTTGTAAGAAAAAAAACACCTATATAGAAAATTTATCAAACTAAGAACTGAGGAAGTCGAATCCCAATATAAAACGTATAAAAACAAATATAATAAGAGCGAGCAAGTAATCATACCATACCAATTTATTACATAATAGCAAAAGTAATATTAAAGATATTTGGGATATATTAAGTAGTATAATAAAAGGAAAGAATGTAAGTAATGCATATCCAAACTATTTTATTGATAAGAACAGTGAAAATTATAATTTAAATCAAGTTGTGCGGAATTTAAATAGTTATTTTGTAAATGTTGGACCTGAGCTAGCTACAAATATCCCAGATTGCAGTAGTAAGCAATTTGACCATGTTTTTATCTGGGGTTACGGAATAAGAGATTTTAGACGTGGTTAGCAGATGTAAAAACAAAACGTCTATGGATTATTTTGACATCGATTTGGTACTAGTTAAGCAAAACATAAATAGCATTGTGAAACCATTGACCTACGTATGTAATCTATCATTTCTAACAGGCAAATTTCCAAATCAAATGAAAATAGCAAAAGTTATACCAAAATACAAAAATGGAAATAAACACATTTTTACAAACTATAGACCTGTATCTCTGCTCCTTCATTTCTCTAAAATATTAGAGAAACTTTATAATAATAGACTAGAACAATTTGTGGATAAACACAAATTGATTAATGAAAGTCAATATGGGTTTAGAGCAAACAGATCAGCAACAATGGCTATTATTAATGCAGTGAAAGAAATCACCCATAGCATAGAAAAAAAGAGATACACAGTCGGGTATTTATTGACTTAAAAAAAGCCTTAGATACTATTAATCATAACATACTATTTAAAAAACTGGAAAGATATGGCATCAGGGGTGTGGCTTTGCAATGCAAGTTATTTGACAGGGATGAAGCAATATGTAAAAATGGGAGAGTTGTCATCTGGATACTTGGACATCTGTTGTGGAGTACCACATGGTTCTATCCTGGGTCCAAAGTAATTTAATTTATATATTAACAATATATTTAATGTTTCAAAGCTATTGAAAATAGTAATATTTGCAGACGACACTAACATTTTCTATTCAAATGAGAACTATTTTGATTTGGTAACCTGTATTAATTGTGAATTAATTAACCTAAATGTATGGATGGGTATGAATACATTATCTTTAAATTTAAATAAAGCCAAAGTAATATTCTTTTGTAACCGCAAGGCAAATCAAGATTTAGAAGTAGAAATGGATGGTGCTGCAATAGTTTTTAGGGGTCATAATAGACAATAAATTAAGCACATCAGACACAAACGAACTCAAATATCTAAAAGCATTTCAATAATTAATAAAGCCAAATTCCTTTTTAAACTATAATGCATTGTATTTATTTTATTGTTCTCTAGTTCTGCCATACTTAACATATTGTGCAGAAGTCTGGGGCAATAATTACAAAAGTTTACTACAGCCCCTTTTTATCCTCAAAAAATGTGCAATTAGAACCATACACAGGGTAAGATATCAAGATCATACTAGTATTTTATTCCTGCAGTCCAAATTATTAAAATTAGATGATTTAGAAAAAAATTTCACTGCACAACTGCTTTTTGAGGTCAACAAAAACATAGTGCCAGAAAACATCCAATAATTATTCATTCGGGGCGCGGCAGTAGCTCAGGAGGTAGAGCGATCGTTTTAGGATTAAGGGATCCCAGTTCGAATCCCGGCTTGTCTGTGTTACATGTCGAAGTGTCCTTGGGTAAGACACTGAACCCCCATTACCCCCAATAAGCAGGTTAGCGCCTTACATGGCTGCACAGATCACAGCCGCTATTGGGAAATGTGAAGCATAATGTAAAGTGCTTTGGGAAGTCATTGACTTGAAAAGCGCTATATAAATGCAGATCATTTCATTTCATTTCATTCGGAAAGAGGGAAATTAGAATTTAAGGGGCTGTAGTAAATTCATAATCCCAAAGGTGAGAATCACCAGGAAAAGTATGGAGTGGAGTCAAACTTTGGAACATCTTACAAGACGAGATCAAACAACGTCCAACAATTCACTTGTTCAAATTTAAATACAAAAAAACATTCCTGGCGGAATACAGAGATGAAGAAAATGGGGTATAAGTTATACGAGAGATTGGGAATAGTGCGTCAAGAACTATGGTTAACTTTGTGTTATTGTTGCTATTTTTATATATCATAACTGTTATTATTAATATCATTACAATTGTTGTTATATCATTGGTGTATGTAATAGGGAAGATGAAAGGATAGGGAATATCAGCATTTGCTTCTTACTACCCATTTTCGAACATATTATGCAACATTATTTTGTTGTTGAGTTATTATTTTTGTTCTGTTTTTATTTTAATGTTCAAATAAAGTTTACATTCATTCATTAATGGTAAGGTTCTGTTGGTAGTATATAAAATCATGCACGGACTTGCTCCCTCATATCTTTCAGATTTAATTTCCCCCTATGTTCCGGTCCGGAGCCTTCACTCCAAAAATGCTGGTCTACTACTGATCCCAAGAGCCAAGAAGAGATCCGCAGGTTGGAGAGCATTCTCCATTCGAACCCTGGTGCTGTGGAATGCACTCCCCCCCTGAGATTTGATCTGCAACCTCAGTGGAAATGTTTAAATCTAAGTTTACAACACACTTCTATTCTAAAGCATCTAAATAACCTATATTTTATGTTGACAATATCTGTGTATTATTTGCCCTCATGTAGGTTTTAGATCAAGTAATGGTGTCATAATAGTCTGCGGTTTGCAATAATCTGTGGTCTGTTCAGCCCTTTGAGACTCTGTGATTAAGGGCTATACAAATAAACATGACTTGACTTGACACTTTCATTTCAAAAGAAATGGCTCGCCTCTTCTTTATATTTCAAACCAACCATATTGAATGGATGCACGAGATATTAAACATTAAAATGTCAAAGTTTTTAGCGCGCTGGAGATAGTATAGACATAGACAGTATAGAATGTTTACACACGAATTAGGAAGAGGAAGCTGATTTTTTTTACTTCCGGGTAGATACTGGGTGACCTCTCACAGCGCCACATGCCGGTAACGGCGGAGAGAAGCACTACATTAATGTCCTCTCCTCGGAAAAAGCAATGTCCGGATATTTTCCGATAACCCGAAAAAATGTTCATATCTATTGTTTTACGTAAGTCAAATGGTCTTAAGTAGGGGAGCGTCTGTATAGTTAATTGTTTCCCTATTACAGTGCACCCATAAAATAAAACTGTGGTGCACTTCTTTGAAAAATGTGTTTTAAGTGGTTTTCAAGGTGTTTAAAATGGCCTCATTGTGGTGTTGAATCAAATATGATAAATACTTTAGTGGGCTTTCACACCAAGACATTAGCATTAGCTTTTCTGCTAATGTTTTTTTTTGGAGTATGTCCCGCTTTTAAATAGTCCTAGTGTCCATCTGAACCGGCTGCCCTTCCATGCTAAGCGCATCTAAAAAAATGGCAGCTGTCAAAAGCATTAGAAAAGATTAAACCCGATTTGTGTGTATAGCGTATACATTTCCGTAATCTTTGCCGTCAGGAAAAGTAACAAACAACACCTCGGCACCAGTAGCTCGCGGCCCTCATCGGCGAGTGGTTTCCTATTGAGCTGGGAGGGGGTTGAATTCTGCGTGACAGTTTTCACGGAACAGCTGAAAGTTTGACCTGCTGCTGTTAGTTTGTAGTTGGGATTATACTCTTAAGAGCTTTAATGGTTTATTCTCTAACACTATTTAGAAACGAAAAGACCGTGCGAAATCTTGGTCGTCAAGCTCGTTGCTTTGTATTTTGACTTTCGATATCCACTGATGCCCTACCCGGCACGGTTCCGCAACCTCCACCTGGATATCAGCGATGATATTGCCAAAGTTGGAATATCGCATTTAGGTTTGCGCTTTAAAACAGTCCCAGATTAAGCTCGGTGCATTAATGGATTATGAAGCCATGTTTTTTTTCCTGCCTATTTATCTGCCGGCGCTCGCTCGGTTTTTCTCAAATGATTGTTGGGATTACTGAAGTGATCATTTTCCTCTAAATGACAGTAAAGGGTTGCCAAGACCTGGTTGGATTTTGGCTAACGATCACTTTTTGTGAGTTGGTTTAGGATGTTTCATCAAAACGAGCGCAGAGATTTTCCTATATAACCCCCCGCACACCGGAAGTCTGTAGGGTCGGGGCAGCTTCTCACCCTAAGGCCACTTAGGTCTGTAGGTTAAAACTGGATGTTGTTATTTCTGGAAGGTCCAACCTAAAAATAACCAGATGATCTTGTGTAATAAGGTGCCGGTGTGAGCGTTTTAGTGGGTTTGGATGAGGAGGGGAGAGGTAGCGGGCAATGGGGAATGGAATTTATTGTGTAACAATATAATAGAGAAACAGACACTATTAGGTAAATAATACATTGACATAATTTCAATTATGAGAAATAGAAAAATACCGGTACCAAAGTTTAGTATTGGAAATAATATTAACCGGTATTGGTACTCGCAGTAGTGATACTTCTATCAGCTGCTCTATTGTGGCCGTTTAAAAATTCCAAATGAGAAAATCAGAAAATTGCAAAGGAAAATAATATTTTAGAACTCAATAGCCTAAATCTTGAAAAATCGATTATTCGATGGTGAGTTTATCTTCTGGACATGATTAGATATCAATTTAAATCATGGATTGTTTGTTATTATGTCTTTTTTTTTTTTTTAATAATTTTGATCGCGTCTTTCCCAGGATAAGGAAAGTTATTAATATCCGCACGTCCTGGTGGATTTACGGACAGGTTTAGGCAGGTTTACTGGTAGTTTAGTTCACATGGTTACGTTTTTGTTTTTGTTTTGTTGTGTTCTCTTTATTTTGTTTGGTATTGTTGTGTTTTGTTTGGCTTTTTGTTTTATTTGTGTTCCTTTTTGTTTCGTTTTGTTATATGGTTGATTTCCCCCTTTTCCAGGACAATACCAATTTGAAACTCAACGCATAGTATCCATCAATTCCGATACTACATACTGAAGTTACATAAAAAAAAAAAAAAATCTACAATCTTCCAAAAAATGACAAGTGTTTTAAAAAAATAACCATTTAAATATCCCATCATAATATTTTTCCTTAAAATGGGAGGAAAGTGATTTTTGCAGACGCTTGGTTGGTCCACTTATTAAAAATTCCTGATTGTAGAATGGCACCGTTTGACTTCTTATTGTTTTGCCGAGTTTTTCACAATAATTTCTGTTTTTTGAGGGTTCCCTTAGAAGCTAGATAGTGGGCAATCATGTCAGCTCGTTTTAGGTGAGGCTTTTATAACTACGTATTCTAGAAAAAACATTTCATGCACTATACGACCCACCTGTTTATGAGACGCACCCTCAAAAATAGCCTTTGTAATACAGTTTTTATACGTAAGAAACATTAGACTCTAAAGCACATTGAGTTAAAATTACTGTAAAATGAATACACCCATCCATACATCATCTGCACTGCTTATCCTCAGAAGAGTCACAGAGGTGCAGGACCCCACCTCGGCCATCTTTGGGCAGTGGGCAAGGGACACCCTGGACTGGTTGCCAGCCAGTCACAGAGACAAACAACTCACCTGCTCATCCACACCTAGCGACAATTTGGTCCGGCCAATTAACGTGACATGCATGTTTTTGGAATATGGGAGGAAACCGGAATGCCTGGAAGAAACCCACGCAAGCACGGGGAGCAATGTTCCCTCTAATTTTCCATGGGTCTGAGCATTCACACAAAGCCGGTGAGCAACGCTTGAAACAACAGTGAGCAACAGCAATCCCAAGTGTGGCAACTAAGTCATTATCAAACATGTCCAAAACTTGACATCAAGTTACATTTTGCTGAGTTTCCGGCAATGCAAAATTATTTTTCGCCTTTGAATGAATTGACTCATGTACTATTGCAAAGGTTGTACGGCCTACAAACATCATTTGTTTTTACAATTCCATATCCATTTATTTTTTTCCTGATATATTTTGTCACATAATACTAATAATTAATACATTTTTGGGGGATTATTTAGTCGGTTGCAAGATACAGAACTGTACTTAATCACATTTTTTAGTGGAAGTACAATGTTGGCAACAAGATTCATGTGATATAATTGGAAATTATTTGAATGCAACACAAACGTTTTCTTATTTTTCACTGTTTTTATACTTTTTTTTTAATTCCTCTAAAAAAGTCTCATTGTGTTTATTTTTTCCGAGCTGTTACTTTTTTCTTTTTGTTCTCTATTTACTTTTTTTCCTTTGTTTCTTTTTTTCTTAGCTTTTCACTACTTTTTCATGTTGGTATTTTTTTTCTTTTTTGTTCTATTCCCTCCTTCCTTTAAGTCATTTTGTGCATAATTTTAGATAATATTTGGTTATTTAGGAATTAAAGAAGCAAAAACAACTAGAAGAGCCGTTTAGGACCCGAAAGAGACGGTTCCTTTTAGTGAGCCGAGCCGAAGAAGCTGATTCTCGAAAAACTCTACTAACTTTACTCAACTTCGTTTTACTTCGACCTTGACTTCAAAATACCGCATTTAGAACACAACGTCAGGGGAACCCGTGTATTTTTACCTTCATGCACTGTAACTTTGACTTAATTCACTTCTTAATTAGCAATTTTGAGCTCTCATTTTTGTGAGCTGGCTAGATTTTCTTGTGCGCTAAGAATGTGCGGGCAGTGCGCGATTGCGCACGCACGCAGCTTAGAGGGAACATTGACGGGGAGAACATGCAAACTCAGCTCAGGAGGCAGTATCATTTAATTGTATTAATGCATTCCAATTATTTTTCAGTAAATTAGGTACACCGATTTATAAGGTGCCCTTTCAAATTTCTGACCAATTTAGATTTATACAACATTTTTGCCCATTATTCAAATCAATATGTTTTTTTTTCTCATGAATGAAGTTTTTTTTAACCACTTTGAGGCCCAATATAGTACACTATGTCCAACCATCCATCCATTTTCCTTACCGCTTATCCTCAATAGAGTCACGGGGGCTGCATCTTCGGGCAGGGTGGACACCCTGAACTGTTTGCCAGCCAGTCGCAGGGCACACAGAGACATACAAACATTTACTCGCTCATTTACGATGTCCTTTTAACTAAACCATACGTTGAGTTATGAAAATCTGTTGTTTTTTATGTGTTTCTCAGTTGCCAAGGTCATACACCTTGTGCCAATATGTCAACCCCCCCATTGGCCACTCCCACTCTTACGACCATCCCTCTTACACACCCCCAAGCACGGGACACAAAAGAAAACATGCAGGCCCGAGTCGCAACAACACAAGAAGGCAGAAGGCAAATATTGAATGTTTGTTCCTGCTTTCCTTTTATGGTCGGCGGCAGGACAATAAACAAGCTGCGGAAGACATTCAGCGCACAAAAAAGGGACACCATCGCGTAACGTCTCCATCGACAGACGCTTTATCTAGGAAAAGACGCTTCATCCAAAGCTTGCGGTAACAAAATGCTAACGTAGAGTAGCGTAAATATGAAATTTGCGGAAAATGACGACACGCAGACTATGGAAAGACATCACGTTTAAAGTCTGCGGAAAAGATGCCGCATGTTAGGTTCATTGGACGGGAATTCACGTCTGGCATGGAAAAGCATTAAATGTAAAATACAGTGTGGGAACAAACTGAATATTAAAGAAAGACGAACATGTACTGGAAAAGTCGTTGACCTTTTTTTGGAAGGTAAAAAAAACTTCCTTAAGAATGCTACCAGCCTGAAAACCAAATGGAAGCATGAATAAGGAATGGGGCAAATAATTATCTAACTTAGGTAAATCGACACAGACATTCGGAGGTAATCAGTGACACGAGGTGAACCTGCATCTAATTCATCATTTGACTGGCAGAGCAAGAAAAATATATATAAACTGTGGCATAAAAAAAGTTTCATTGTCTTACTTAAACCTATAAATAAAGTTCCTTTTGAATAAAAGCATCATTAGATAGGTAAAAAAAATCCATGCAAAGATTAAGAAAAAAGAAACGACTGGATGGTTGCTGTTAGTAAGCTAACACTATCACTAATTATATTGTTTGGAGCTGAGGTGTGCTCCTTGGCCTCACTATCGCCCTCTGCCATGAGCTACAGGAATTGTGTGCCTCACTTTCCAGACGCCTAGCGCAGTAAATCATTGCATACTATTTGTTAGAAATATTCGTTGAATAATGTGAAAATTCTGAAATTTTGAAAAAGAAAATCCAAAAACCGTGACGTTCAAAAAGAAACATCTCTAACACTGCTAAAAATAACCATTTACTATATTTTTGGTTTTTCTTTTCAAGAATGACGCGTGAGGCACTGCCTTACCAACCTCCCATGACTACTCGTAATCATTTAAAATTATTATGAATGGCGTGACCTACTCTAAAAAGGTTACTCGTTTTTTTAGTTAATTTGAGTTAATTATTAACCAATTTGTTATGATCATGCAATAATAAATAATAATGATAATAATAAATTGATTTATGCCAAGACACAGGTCACAGGAAGGATGGCGTGTACCGATAAAGGCTTGTTTTAAGATATCGACAATAAGTAGCAGATACCAGTACCGGCTGCCATCTAGTGGTCATTTAACAATTAGGAGCCTGATATAAAATAAATGGTCGACAATCAAAATATAAAAGAAACATATTATGAATTCAAAGTATTTTACGACATCAGTGATTTTTGCAAAGCTAGGGTAATATTGTTTAATAAAAATAACAGTATGTAGTGCCTTCATTGCTAACTATTCAAAATATTGATCTCATTCTGAATAAAAATGTGGTATCAAAACATCAAGATCACGGTAATGATTCAATCACTGTCATTGTGTAGCAAATGCTTCTGTCAAACAAACAATAGGGGCTGAACTTTTGAACAATAAATGATATACAGACGCTGCCCAACCTATGAACGAGATGATCATTCATCAGTTAAATTTGTTCGTAACTTGCTTCAGTTCTATATTTTGTATGTTTAAGGATTGTATAAGTATGTTTAAGGCTTTTATAGGTGACTTGTATTGTTTTCTACTAAAAAAATAAACGTTTAATAAAATAATATGCTCTATAAAGATAGATAAAGTGAGGTTTTACCTTCGTTTGGGACTTGCGCTTCAAGAGGTCCTCCTCCATGGTAAAAAGTGGCCATAAAAAGCATTCCGACCATTTTCTCAACCACATCAAGCTTTCTTATTCCACTTTTGTTTCAAAAGGAAGGGCTCGCCACTTCCTTACATTTTACACCAACAATATTGTATGGATACATGAGATATTAAACAATATAAGCGTCAAAGTTCTTAGCACGCTAGTGATACAGTACACGTTGTTATGATTACACACGAACCAGGAAGTAGAAGCCGTATTTCTTCTTCGGTGTGGATGCTGGGTGACTTCTCACAGCGCCACGCGGCAGAAAGAAGCACTACAGCATTGTTCTCTACTCGGAAAAAGGTGCACACAATACAAAATCTTACATAATCTTACAGCGATGTCCAAATAGTTTTCGACATCCCGAAAAAAATGATCGTATCTGCCGGAATCCGTAAGTCGAATCTTCGTAAAGCGGGGAGCGTCTGTAAATGCTAATACCAATAACACAGCACCGATAACACAGTTATAAAATTGAAGAAAACATTAAGACTTAATTTGGGGGAAAAATATGAATGGGTTTTTTTTCTGCAATTGTTTGGATTTTTTTGTGGAGTACTGTACGCTAATGGTATCAGTATGTAGTACAGTATTCATAAGTATACGCAAAATATTAATATGTGAATAAGTGCAAAATTCACCTTTTTTGGGCCCAATCAAGTTTTTGCTGAAATCAGGTCCCCAATAAAAAGCTGTTTGCTCTGCACAAGTGCCTAAATCGCTCAACCAATCATATTTCATAAAACACATTAATAGCAGAGGTAAGACCAGGCCTAAAATATCCAGCCCGAAACAGCCCAGGCCCGCGGGTAATAAAGCCCGACACAGCCTGAGCCCGAAGCCCAAAATTGACACCAATTTTTTGGTGAGGACTCAGGAGAAGGACAGGTGATTAATGATAACAAACTAAAGCCTGTATTTTGTTACAAAATCCAAGCTAAACAGGACTGTATAAACGTGTACATTTTTTTTTATATTTCTGTGTCTTCGTGTTACATTAACTGACAATATTCTTTAGGAGTTGACGGGAACATTTGAAGGGCATCGTCATTATGATGGGTTAAAAATTGGGCTATTTACCACAGTAGCGGTATGTCCTTAAGAATCCAGCGTGGCACTTTAAGAGAGAGTGAGGCAGAGAAAAAAAGAAGAACAATGATGGATGGACAATTTAAAAAAAAGGCAACAAGAAACAAAACCGGTCCGACCCAAGCTTTATGATTGACATTTTAGGCCCGACGCTGTCCCGAACATCGGTTGGGCTCGCGCTTGGCCTTAAGACCTTAGCTCTTATCGATACTGCAATATGACTTTAAAAATATAATTTGAACAATTTTACCTGTTTTTTGGAATTTCTTTTCATGACACATTTTCGTCAGATAGTGAAAACATATTATCTGAAGTGGACCGTGTCCTTAATCAATACTAAAGTATGATAAAGCAGCGAGATTATTTAAAAAAAAAAAAAAATTACAGTACCAAATATATTTTTTCAAAAAAGTTTATAAAGTACATTACTTTTATTTGTTAAACAAATGATTGAAGCTTTACATTGAGTTTGTTCTTTGGTCTCAATGTGTAATAAAACAGTACCAATGTTGCCACAACGTGTTGATATAGAGTATTTAGATAGTGCTACATAAAATACACACTGTAATAAAATACAGTAATATGCAATGTGGGGGTGTGGTTTAATGTGGGCTTTTACTCCCCCGGGTGGAGTTAAAGAGCCTCATGGCATGAGGAAGAAATGATCTCATCAGTGTGTCCGTGGAACAAGACTGTGACGGCAGTCTGTCGCTGAAGCTGCTCTTCCGTTTGGAGATGATGCTGTGTAGTGGATGTGATGAATTGTCCATGATTGACCGCAGCTTTTTGAGTGCCCGTCTCTCAGCTACTGTTGTCAGGCTGTCCAGCTCTGTGCCCACAACAGAGTTCGCTTTCCTCACAAGTTTATTAAGACGAGGGGCATCCTTCTTTTTGGCGCTGCCTCCCCAACACGCTGCCGCATAGAAAAGGGCGCTTGCCACAACAGTCTCATGGAACATTTGTAGGATCTTTTTGCAGATGTTGAAGGACGCCAGCTTCCTGAGGAAGTAAAGTCGGCTTTGACCTTTCCTGCATAGAGCTTCTGTGTTGGCAGTCGAGTCCAGTTTATTGTCCAGCTTCACACCCAGGTATTTGTAGGTCTGGACAAATTCTACACATTCTCCTTTGATAGTTATAGGAACCGGGTGAGTTCTAGTTCTCCTGAAATCTACCCCCATCTCCCTGGTCTTAGTGGTGTTCAGGTGCAGGTGGTTAGCATCGCTACATTGGACAAAGTCCTGAATCAATTTTCTGTACTGCCCACTTGTGGTACATCCCACGATAGCAGTGTTATCAGCAAACTTCTGCACGTGGCAGGACTCAGAGTTGTACTAAAAGTCCGATGTATACAGGGTGAATAGGAACGGAGAGAGCACGGTCCCCTGTGGAGATCCTGTTCTGCTAACCACAGTGTCCGATGTCCAGCCCTCCTGTTTCACATACTGGGGTCTGCCTGTCAGGTAGTCCGTAATCCATGCTTCAAGGTGTGAGCTTACTCCCATATCTGTCAGTTTACTACTAAGTAGCAGAGGGTGTGTGGTGTTGAAGGCACTGGAACAGTCCAAAAATGTAATAGAGTATTTGGTTAAAAAAAATGAATAACTGTTTCTACTTCACGTGTTTTGAATATCGTGGGACTATTTGAAATGTAACCACCTTGAAAAATGACCGATTGCTGTGCCCACATGTTTAAGAACATTTATCTAAATTCAAAACAGACAACAAATATTATGTAAAGTAATTTTACGCATTGCCTTTGCATATTTATGATGGTGGGAGGTTGGGTCTGAGTTTTCATAAATAGACATGATTGTAGTAGTCAAGCGCGTAAAGCCAGTTCTTTTTGTAGCCACTAGGTGGATACACACACACGCACATTAACATCAGTATGTCTCAGTATGCAGTGGCCAGTGAGAGTTCCCTATACCTGCGTGTGCGTGCTTATGCCTGTGAGTGCGCGGGTTTGTGCGTGAGACTTCCCACTTTAAAGGATGCAGTGCGGGTGGGGGTGTGAAAACCTACATACATGCGGACGCACACACAAACACAACATTTAAAACATGAGTCGTTCTTTGGGAAAACGCGCGCTCTCCCGCACGCGCTCGCTCCCGCACGCACACCTCCGGGGGCAGGACGCGAGGAGCGACTGGTGCGCACGAGACTGTCCGCTCCAGGCGCGCTTAAGGAAGGCGATGATTGGACCAGCTCCCGCTTCAATGCAACTTTTTTGACTTTTTCCAAAAACAGCATCCCAAAGGAAGTTTATATTTTTGGGAGGGAGATTTTTTTCTTTTAATAAATATGAGAGCTCGCCTCGCTGTCACTTTCTCTCGCCGTTTAATTGGTGATTTGTTATATTCAGTTTTTAGGGCGGGGTAAATAATTTAAGGGGGTGAAAAAAGAAGGTGTGACAGCAGCTTGGCGAACAACTGTGGATCTCCGCGAGAAAACTCCTAAAGGGGGGAGAACTGGGGGTGGTGAGGTGGCGGGGAAGGAAGATGAGGAGGGGGGTGCATCGGCCGTACCCCCCTCTCCTTGATTGATTAGTTATTAGTCATCCCTTTGGCTAAATGGGACCCATTGAAAAGGCACCGTGGAACACATACATGAATCAAATATTCCTCGTGTCCCCTTCAATGTCTCCACAGTTTTGCTTAAGAAGAGAGGGGGGTCGGGTCTTAGCATTATAAAGAGAAGGGGCAAACATAGCAACGCTTTTATGAGGTTTATTTAGACTAGAAAAAAAAGAAGAGGACTTCAAACAGAAGGACTATTTTTTTCCTCCTATTTTTGATGTCACGTCTGTTGGCATTTTTGTGAAGAAAAAAATGAAACTTTGGACGTCTCCCTGGTTGCCCTGCCTGCTGATTCTCATCCTGTGCTTTGGATCAGAGTGCGGGACGGTGGAGCGTTGGAAAGGAAGAACCAAGAGGGATTTGGTGCGCGCAAGGGAGGCGAGAGGCGCTGTCCCGGGGGCTTGCGCCACACGCCTGCCCCGGGGCAAGCGCTCTCTGCCCGTGTTGGAGCGGCGGGGGCTCCGCCAGCGCCGGCGTTCATCCACACAACCGGAGGTGGGCTCCCCTGAGCGGGGCAAAGCGGTTTACTTTACAGGTAGGGGCGACCAGCTCCGGCTCAAGCCCGGTGTGGAGATCCCCAGAGGGAACTTTACGCTCGAGATGTGGATCAAACCGGAGGGAGGTCAGCGCTCACCCACTGTCATAGCAGGTAGAGGAAAACACAATCTTTCTTTTTTTTCATAATCATGTTTTTGCCGGTGTAATTTTGACTTGTTCCACGCGTGCTGCGCCATGATGTCATGTTTCAACTTCCACTGAGCGCCGCACTTGCATGCAGGTTTAGCGCGTCAGCTGGCGACAGCGCGTATTCTTCCAAAAGCCCACTCGGCTATTTTAAAACTATGATGTAATGGTGAGGGGAGAAAAAAAAGTTTAGAGAGCCACGAGAAGTTGATCGTAGCATGTGCGTCGTGACTTCAAAAATGATTGCGTTTTGCGCACTTTAATCCACTCGGGTTTCCCTCCACAGGAATGATTGTGATATAAGCAAAATGTAAGAGAGGGCCGGGGTGCGTTCACTGTACTCTTGGTTGATATGTACTGTATGCGTCGTGCGTTTTCACCACCTGGCTTAAAATGGTTACGTTTTGCGCACTTTTACGCACGCAGGTTTCCCTCAACGCAAATGATTGCGATACATGCAAAATGAGATAGAGGACTAGGGAGCGTTCACTGTTTTCTTGGGTTGATATGTAGCGCACGCCTCAGGCGTTATCACCACCTGACTTAAAAATGGTTGCATTTTGCGCACTTTTACGCACGCAGATTTCTCTTCACGCAAATGATTGTGATGCAATCAAAGTGTGATAAAGGGCAGTGGACAGGGAGCGTTAACTGTCAACTCGGCTTCATATGTAGCGCACACGTCGCATGTTATCACCACCTGATTTCTATATAGTTGCGTTTTGCGCACTTTTACGCACGCGGGTTTTCCCCCACGCAAATAATTGTGATAGAAGAAAAACGAGATAGAGGACAGAGGGGGCGTTCACTGTCTGCTCGGGTATGCAGGTGCGAGTGCAAATCCCCCTCCCCCGTAAAATTACAGACGAGTCAGGCGATACGAGACTCGCAACAACGCTGCGCTTAAGTAGCTCGCCAACAGGGGGCATTGCGCCACACGTTACCTGAAGCATGGGCTTGGACGTGCAGATGGCTGCTTAGATGCCTTTGAACCGAGCTGAACTGGAATGAACCCGGTACCTCCGCACGAAGCACCTTTTTCTTTTTTTTAGTGGGACTTTCGCACACTCTTCGGCCATATGAGCAAATTTACTTATTTTCTCCTGTGTCTGACTTCACACACAGATAATCGCGTGCTTTGTTTGCAGAGCACACTTTTTAAAGCTGCCAGTTGGCAGGGGGAGGGGACGGTGGTGGAGCTCGGTTGAAAAAAAGTAAGAGTTTGTGGTAGCATTTAATGATGCTGTTAAGCAGTGGTCCCCAACTTTTTCTGTGCCACAGACCAATTGACAATATTGTACCGGCCCGGCCCAATGATTACATCAGTACTAATAATAGCAATAAAAATAATAACAATGAAAGAAAGCCTAAATCCACTGTGGAATCACTAGACTACTTGGGATGTAGACAACATTTGAAAAGGGAGTAAATTTGATCTCACCAGCACACAATTTTTCCTCGAATAGTCAAAAAAGGTTGGTGACCACAATTACAAAAGATTGGATGTAACAGGAATCATACCTGGGTCATGGGAGTGAGAGAACCTGAATCCTCACCAGTGGACCACCCATGACATGATGCCAGACAATAAGGCATGAGATTTGATCTCATTATCACATTTTTTTATGATGGTACCATTAGAGAATCGAGAAAACTTAAAGTTATCAGCAAAGCTATAAATATTTGCAAAAGAGCACGACGAGGGAAACAACTTTTTGGTGTGTCTGATGATGACTCGGAATTGGAAGACATTGAATAAATACATTGACAATTTTATTTTGGTATTGTGTTTACGTTATCAGTGAATGATTTTAACCATGGTCTCACGTATTCAACAACGTAGTACCATGAGTAAAAATTATGTGATAATGAGATAAAATCTAATGCCTTTTCCTATGTCATCCAAATCCCTAATGGTCTAGTTAGGATTATGTGCTCTGACCGCTGCAATCCAGTTTGATTCCCGTTGTGCAAATGTTTGTGTTAATATCCGTCACATCAATGATGACTGAAAAAGGAAGTGGGTAAAAAAATGCGCATTGTATATGGTATGAACTTTTATTTATTTGTGTGAGCCTCGGTAACAAACGACCCACTACCCGATATTGGTCCATGGCCCGGTGGGTGCTGACCACTGATGTTAAGTGCACAAGTGTCTCCCCACCCCCTAGCAGTCAATTTAGTGTCCACTTGAACATGTTTCAAAATACCCTGAATGGAATTAAAACATGCCAAGGCAAATATTTTTATCACCACTGGCATTTCTCACTACTTTGTCGCCTTCTGTCCCATGGGGGGCAGGGAAAACCCGGGGACGGGGGGCACCCAAAAGAGAGCAAATAAGATGATCAAACATTCCCTAATCTTTTAAATCTAATTCAGGCCTCTGTGAATGCCCCCATCCCCTTGTTTTGATCCGTGGGGGCTTGTTTGCAGCAGCTGTTTTCTAGACTGACTTGTTTTGACCATTGCCGTTTTCCCTTTTTTCAGTGTAACCCCCTCCTTTCCCTCGGTACAGACCCCTTCTCATCCCTGCTGCTCCTCTCTTCTAAAGTTTCTTTTTGTGACCTGTTTACTCATGTAATTTTTCATTCGGGACAGTTCCATGAATGGGACATTCTTATTATTGTTGCTTTTCTGGAATATTCATTAAGATGGGAGTTTAATTCCGTCAAATGGGGTTGGCCATTTTCTTGGAATTGATGATTGCATAATAATTGCTCGAGGCTCTTGTGGTAGCCAATCAGGGCTATGCTTTAGTAGTTGCACAGTGATTGGTTGTTACCCAAGGAATGTCATTTTTAGTCAACTGCATCTATTTGTTGTACAGGTGGCAAATAATTTCAACAATTTTCACGGATAACCCAGTTCTTATAAGTGAGAAATTATGAAAACAAACTTCCTTTGAACCATTTACTGCATCAATAAATCCATATCAGAGTACGCTAACCTTTTTGAAGCTGATAGCTATGCTTTTGTTACTAATTAGCGCAAAGTGCTACCAGTTTGATGTGCATTACTAAAAGAACATGTTGTATACTATATTGTTACTATGTTTTTTCTTTTCTGTTTCCAGATTGTAATTTTCAGAGTTTTTAGGCCCAGTCAACCACCAAATATCATACCAGTTAGAAATCAAATTTCCTAGAAAATCTCAATGACCAATGAAATGTTTTTATGTGGTCCTAGGGGCACCATGTAATTTTCAGAGTTTTTAGTCTCAGTCAACCACCAAATATCATACCAGTTAGAAATCAAATTTCCTAGAAAATCTCCAATGAAATGTTTTTATGTGGTCCTAGGGGCACCATGTTGGAGACCCCTGATTTATTTATCTAATATAAATTGATCTATTTTCTGTGCCACATATTTTCACTGGGGAGCTGAAGCACATCCCAGCCATTTTCAGGCAGTGGGTAGGAGACACCCTGAACCGGTTGCCAGCCAGTCGCAGGGAACACAGAGCCGGTAGCTGGAATCGAACTCCGGACATCCACAGGGTGGGGCTGCGTGCTAACATCCCATCCACTGTAATTCGAAGATATTTAATGGAATTTACGAATAAATAGCTTCTAGATTGTTTCTATTGGTATTGCTAATGGGGTGTGCGTAACTGATGCAGTGCTAGCATTGGCAACTAGGAACGTCCAGAAAGTGTGAGAGTTTTTAATGGCTGCGTATTGATTGCTACTACTGCAAATCCTGCAAGTGTAGCTAAGATGGTAGAAAGCATTAGTGGCTAGCAGAGGTCAGTATTTGCGAGTTCTGCAGATAGTTGCTGAGTTAGATTTGGAGTCATTCCTAGTGTTTCATTATTGTAATATACAGAATATAGAAGAGATAATTAGTATCTTCAAAGACAAGAGGGAAAAAAACATTTTCCAGAACCTTCTGTTTTAGCCTGTAAAAGACAAGTTAGCGCATCACTTTCCAGGGAGATGCAGTATCTATACGTTGTGATATGATAACTGTCATGATATTAGCTGAAATAGTCCTAGTATGGTGACTTACAATAATATACTTCCAGCAAATTCTAAACAGTCTTAGAATATTGTAAATGTTGATACTTGAAAGTATCATGGTCTATCCATTGCCGAAGCAGGTACATTTTTTATGGATGTGGTGAAAAATGTTCTATATGAATCATCTATGAAAAAAATATACCGCCCACATAAATTCAACTGAACTTTCAAGCAGAAGAGGCTAGCCAGAAGATGCTAGCTTCCCACAGATGGAATATTACCTGCTATTTTTTTAAGATATTTAGGAGTTTCCTTTTGATTAATTCCTCTTAACAATATTGTGGGAATTCTAGTATGGTGAAATCACTATATTGCTTTAATCGTTACATCCCAAGCACTTAGATAAGCAATAAAGGACCTTAATTGCTGACGTTTTAAAGCAACGTAACTTCCTGGTTTAGTTATGGATGTTTGAAAAGTGTTGATGGCTTTGTTTGCTACTTTGTTTGCAAATTCACCGATTGTGGTTTACTGCTGTTTTGTAGGCTACCACTGATGTCTTCATTGAGATCCATTATTCCCTTGTAGCTTCTTAGCTGAATAGTTTGCCTGACATTTCTCAAGTAGCCAGGAAAGCTGAGAGGCTTGTATACTTATTTTGACTCATCTCCAAAAGCTTACTATTCGCCATTGTTTTCAAGCATTTTTGGTTTTTGAGTAGCATGTGGCCGTTACTTGTCCCTTCCCTATATGTTCCTTGTGGTAGCTTGGCCCAAAAAGGAGACATTATCTAATTTACGTAAATGAGAGGTCTAAAGGGTGTTTTCCCCGTACTGACCAGAGAGCTGGCGAATTCATCTTTCTGGTCGCCCAATATTGTCAATAGGCATCTACTAACAGTCAGGGAATCAAATTTTCTGGGTACGTCCTGTGCTCTTCTTAAGATTAGCGCTGCTGTGACTGTTACATGTGGTCAGAATTGATCCCAGCTTGTTTCACGCAGACGCATAATCAGAACATCAAGTTCTGCGTCCAAATGTTATGCAAACTTTGTTGTGGCCTATTAGCCTCGTATCCGGGTCGCGTTGCGTCGTCCCGCATCAAGGGAGGAAGAAAATGAATGTTAAGGCAAACCAGGGTTCTCTCGGGGGAGAATTCCATGCAGACGTCGGCCGATGTTTGCAGTGATAATGGATGTTCTCAAAACCGGTGTTTGTGTCTCGTAGGAACCAAATGAAAGCGACTATTTGAACATTACTGCAAAAAACCTTCAAAATGTTTCGTAGGGGCCTTTATTATTTTCAAATATTTGAGAACAGATGCCTGACCACGTACTAATTAGGGGATCAGTGACACTCATGTCAGTTGTAGGACTGTCGTCATAATGAAAACCAGAGTTAGGAAGTTCTTCTTGAGCTGCTGTTGGTTTGCATATATCCAAAACTGAATGACCTAAGCAAGACGGGGATTAAAATGTTGATCGTGATCTCACTCGTTTTGCCCAATGCTAGCACCGCCAACTACCTTAATGGGATGTCAATGTCACAATAAAAAGTTATGGTCCAATTTTCTTTTTTCATAAAAGCTCTCCAACAACCCGAAACCCTTTTAAACGAATCTTACTGGCAGGCTCGCAGGCCCAAAGATTCCAAAAAGTAGTTTAAGATATTCAAGCCTGACAGCCCAGTTAAATGTTTAAAGTCTCAATACGTGATGTCATGACATTTTTATCATCAATATCTTTTTATTTGTCCATGTTTGAGATTAAATACCGGCGCAATTTTCCATCATCCATCAGGGAAACCGTGGCCTTAGGGCGAAAATGTATTTTCACCTCTCATAGGGCAACAAAGTCAACACACACTATATTGTTTGCCTGTCAAAGTCAACGTTTTTCTTTGTAGTCTGTGTGTGTTAATACTGCTTTACTTTTTTGAGCTTTTTGTTTCCCGAGGTTGTTTTTCTTGGACAAGGCGGCCCTTGAAACGAGCGCAAATCCCTTAATGTGTGTGTGTGTGTATAGTATATCATGTGTAGCATACAGTGGTTGCGCTTGAAGTTCATCCCAAACGTTCGATTTGGAGCTCAACCGGAAATTCTCGGAGCAAAAATACCATCAGTCATGGATCCCTTCAATGGACCAGGCATGTAATAAATAAATACCAGGAATATGCATATTCCTCTGAGTTTTGGTTATGAATCAGGTTCAGAGTCAGGTATGTGACACTGTCATTTTCCCAGATATTGTGAAAAAAATAGTTCTTCTAACCAGTAGGATACATCTGGGGTTATTAATTAGTGCCTTTAGACCAGAATTCAATTATTCTTTTTTTTTGAGGCTATGAGCTTGTTACTTTGTTACTGATTAGCAAGAAAGACTACCAGCTTAATATGCATCGCTAAAATAACAAATTAGCATGTCTTATGTTATTACTAGGTAGTAATTATTAGAGGCAAGGTTAAAATAGGCTAAGTCAACCACTAACACATCCACTTTGTATAGAGACAGTTAGTGGTTTGATCATTTATTAGACACTGACTCATGTCAATGATTTATCATACCAGTTAAAAATCCAATTTCCTAGAAAGTTACAATACATTTTCCAAAAGGGTCTTTAGGTTACTCAGGTGTTTTCAAGAGACTATTTGTTGCCAGTGGGCTTCACGTTTGTGACCCGTTTAGACAGTAAGTATAAATGCGACTTATAACTTCTCTGGGTAGCTTTGTAATAGATCTTTCAGCATGTATTGCCCAAAGATTCAAATTTGGATCATTTTTGGATTTGGGTATCTATTCATGACAGCTGATTAAAAAATGTAGACTAGCTTTTAGGGATTTAAAGCTTGATAGCACTGTGATCAGCTCGAGCTCGCCCATAAATATGTGGCTTGCTAATGTTAGCTTCATGTACACGATGACAAAATAAATTTCTGAACCTGATTCGATTTTCTGAACAAAACACTGATGTCGAGATTATGTAATCATTCCTTTTGACTCTGTGTTTCTGCTGTTTGACAAGAAGTATAAATGAGGATTCATTACATTAGCTTTCTTCAACAGCTTCGTTGATATTAACTCTGAGTTAAACCTTAAACTTTTTGAGTTGAAGCTTGAAATACATTGCACGTTCTGTAAAAATGTATTGTGTAATATTAATCGAGCATGGTGTAATTATGACGGCGTTTTGCACGAAAAGCCCTATGAGCATTTGACCACACCTTTATCCCTGAGTGGGCTAGCTGACAGATGGAGGGCTTTTTCCTCCCTAACAAACAAAAAGGCAGCGGACGTCATCCACCTAAGGCCCGACCTTGACGCTGAACCCGGCCCATCGCTCTCTTTTTGAACATCAGTGCATTGAATTAGCAAGTTAATGAATGCATCCTGGTGCCGTTCGTTGTATAATGAAAACCAGATCAAAGTTAGAACTTACCATTAGCCAGAGGTGGCCTGATTGATGGAGTAACAAAACCATGGGAAAGAGCAGTTTGGGAAGGAGAAGTCTTGATTCTTATGATACATATTATCTTAATTAATAATTATGTCAATTAATCAAAAATTAAGGTAATTGCCTGTCAAGTTTTGGCATACAGTACTACGCAAAGTGTTGGAATACAAGTGCATTAATCTTTAAAATGACCTGGTGATTTGAAGTATGATTCCCCTGAGTTGATGTTAACCAAAACTTAAGTTGGGAGGAGCTTTACAAACACTACTGTGTAATGGACACCACTAGTCAAAGTATTAATGGCTGTTTGAGCGTATGAGAAAACTGAGTTGAGAGGTCGCTCAAGGAAAGTAGCACTGTTGAGCTATCTACCTAAATTACTTTATAAATCCTGATGTGTGTGTGTGTTTGTGTGTGATTGAAAGGCTCCAAAATGGCTCAACACATTTTCGTGACGATTCACACCGCTGTTCATTAGGCTTCCGCGGTTGACTTTAGACGGGTTTCGTGTCAAGGCACCCCTAACAAATACCAACAAAGTCGATAGACATCAATTTTCATGTGGTCTGCTTTTGTAGACCCTCTGGCAGCCAAATTAAGTACTGCAACACCAGACAAATGACCATTCCAAGCAGCCGTATCCAATAGTCTATCCAAGAGGCAACATTTGGCCATTTGCCTGCTTAGTATAATTTAGCACTGCAGGCTAAAAATGCTAGTCTGTATAAAGCTAACCTGTTTTTTGGAAGAGTAATAACAAGTTACTATCATAAAACCTTCCTTCCCCGAATCTATATGTGTAAAGAAACAATAATCATGTAAACACTTTAATGGGAAACTAAACACAATTTTTGTTAGCATGGTTAGCATATTACCACCATATTACCATAGTAGGTTCCTGTAACATGTTTATTATCAAAATAATAATACAAATGAACTATATATTAAAAAAAATACATTGTACTTCATTTTTCGAAAGTTAATTCAGTTATATGTAAATTTATGGATGAATCATTTGCCTAAGAGAGTCACCATTATTAGCATTCTGTTACACAGAGGTTAAAAGTTATAAATTTAAACATTATTGTAGCGGCATAGATATGACACAGAGTAAAACCAACAAATAGGTACTGTGCCGTGACCACCAGGGACGTGTTATTGAGGTTTTATTCTCCTTCTCTGGATCGTGAAAACTTCGACAATATAATGCAGTGCATGAAGCGCTTGTGCCAATATAAATAAATAATTTATATTAAAAAGCAAAAACGTAACATCTGTGCGAAGAATTCGGACCGAGTATTTGGACAAAAAAAAAAAGCTGAAGAGACCTGTTCAGTTGTGGACTTTTATTACAAAGAAACAAACTAAATAAACAGAACATTCTGGGTATACTCACTAGTCAAGCCTCAACCACTGTTTTTATAGGAAAGGGCGTTGATTGACCAACATGAGGATTAGCTGGAAAATGAAACTTAACCAGGTAAAAAAGGAAATCAGATCTTCACAGGAGATATTTTGTTAACACCCAGCAGAATGTTGAAGATTTTAGGGCAGACTCATCCAAACACCAATTAGAAACTTTGCTGTGAAAATACAGGATGAAAGGATGCATAGAGACATCAAATGGATACAGCAAGTAAACACTTTATTTGAACATTTGGATAAAGATAAAGTCTAGTAATAACAACTAAATGAACAATGTGACTATGAAAGTAATGACCTGATGGTTAAAAAAATAAAACTAACAAACTGGAAAAATCAAGCAATCATGACTATATATTTAGTGACACGTTTTAATAACCAAACAATAGACATCAAATAAACACTTTTGGAAAATGACGGCATTGCCTTGTTAATCCTTCAACATGGATGTAGACTGATTGGAGATATAACCAGCCTTAGCGTGAGTATTCTTAAATACGAGATCTCTGGAACCGGGAGTTTTTTATATTTTTTAATCAAAAGATCAAATAAATACAAATCTGTAAAGCACTTTTGAATGAACTCACATCAGTTTTAACCTTTTACTATATTTTAATCACAGTAAATTATCACAAAAGAACAATTGCCTGAACACATTTATAGCATTCAAGCTAGTGAGCTCGTAGCTGTCGCGTTCCGTTGATGAATCAAACTCAATAATTTCAAAACCAACCGTACTTAATTTTTAATAATCACTGAGAGGAGATATAGGGTGCTGAAGTACCTAAAATACATCTGAAATGATTGGTAAACCAGTGTGGAAATCTTCTGTAGTCCTTCTAACCTTTTTTGCAAAAAACCCTCCATACAGCAGCCTCGACCACAATCTTGCATTCACGATGAACCCTGGTGCACCCGAACGTGTGCGCCGGTCACATACGTACCTCAACAAGCGTTAGATAAACAAACAGTTAGCATTCAGAGATCCCCTAAGAAGTGAAAACACATTACCATGCTGGAGCTGACACACATGGTCCAAGTGAAACAGGAAAAAGGTGTTTTGGTGCCTCTACAAAAACAAGGCCTCAGCAGAAAACTTGCCTTTTCTGGCTACTTAGCTGGCAAGGGACATTTACACTAACAACTTTAAATGCACTCAGTGTTCACGAAAGGTCTATACAGAGAGATTTCCATGGAGTTTCCCTTAGCCAAACATGCACTTCAACCCAATTTCCAGGACAACATATCCTCAGATATAGCAGGAAAAATAAATCATATTTTTGCATCTGCTTTCCGATCTTGACAGCTAGAAATATCAATTGGCAGTCTTGCATATTTTACATATTTTTGTAATGTGTAGGACTGGGTTAACTTTTAAGGAGTTCCTCAGTGGGTGTATCATTCTAGTACAACGCCTTGCAAAAGTATAGGCCCCGCAAGGACTTTTTGATTGATTGCCATATTTCAGGCTTCGAACTGAAAGGTAAAGAACTGAAAATATTTTCTTAGAATTGACAACATGAAGTGGAGCCAAATTATTTCAACATTTTGTATTATATTAACAACAACAAAAACATTGCACCCTTGTTTTCTCAGGTCAGCCAATAGAACTCCTTAAGACCCCTTATATCTTCCAAATAATTCAACGTCAACCTAAATGGATAACAAATACAGAGTGGACTATGTCTCAGTTTGAATGCACCTGCTCAGTGATGGCTTCAAAGATTGAAAGGAGACCCTGGAGAAGAGACAGCATTATGAAGACCAAAGAGCACAAAAGACAGGTCCAGGATAAAATTATGGCAAAGTTCAAAGCAGGAATAGGTCAAAAATATATTTCACAACAATTACACATCTTGCGGAGCATTGTGCGAGCAATAATATCAAAATAGAGAGCATACAACCACTGCAAACCTACCAAGACCTGGCCGTCCCTCAAAACATTCGTCTCAAACAAGGAGAAAAATAATCAGAAAAGCAACTTGCAGGCATACACAGCTGAGGTGGGACAATAGGTGTATAGTCATATTCTGCATAAACCTGCCCTTTACAGAAGAGTGGAAAGAAGAAAGACCTTTCTGAAAGAATACCATAAAAAGGCCTTTTTGGCGTTAGCAAAAAGCAACACGGCAGACAAAATTAACACGTGGAACAAGGTTCTATGGTGAGATAAGACCAAAATTGAACAGTTTGGGTTGAATGCCAAACGTTATACTTGTAGTAAGAGTAACACTGAACATCGCCCTGAAAACACCATGGTGGTGGCCACATCAAGCTCTGGGGTCGGTTTTATTCAGCAGGAACTGGGTAGATTGTTGCAGCCAAATACAAGGCGTTTCTAGCAGAAAGTCTGTAAGAGACCTGATATTTGGGAGCAGGTTCACTTATAGAGACATACCCAAAAACGACTTGTGGCTGTATTCACTCAAAGGGGCCGATATGTTTGCAACGGCTACTACGTATTTGTTATCACAATATAACATATCTAATACATTAGGTTTATTCTCATATGTTGGTAATCCTTCTATTTAGTCGTAAATACATATTGGAAAAAAATGATGATTTTTTTTTCATGTGCGTTGCCAAAATAGGCCAAGACTGTATCGGCAGATACAACAAATTCATATCAATAAAATATTTGTTTTCCCTTCCTTCAACTAAATCCTGCTCATGACTCGAAAAGTTTCCCCTCACTTGCTGTATTGTAAACTGCATGGACTAAAATTAAGGGCCAGTGTACACCTTGAAAATTCGATTGTACCACACCACTGGTTTTAGAGTGGTATTTACTTGTTCAACCAAATAATGATGTCTATTGGACGGAACCATTTTTGAATGGTCTTTTCAATGTCTTTAAAAGCAGTTTTTGTTCGATAAAATATAAGTCTTTGAAGAGCATGCTCAACAACAACACCACTTTTGCGTTAGACTATTGCTTTTCTCCCCGACTTATTTATTTGAGAAATGTAATTTTAGTCTACGGCTGCTTTTGCATGGATAAACCGCTCCAATGATTGCATTAGACGTCTGTTTCGGCACTTCAGATTATAAACAAGCACATGCTGTTTGTGTCTTTTAATGCTCTATTCTGGAGAAGGATTGGTTTTCGCCCGTAAAATAGGGAAATGATCAAATCTACCACTTTTTCTTTGTCAAAAAGTTGGCATGTATTGAAGAGCAATTTTACTCAACGAGACGTTGACATGTAACAACTCTTTATTGTGTTTCTGTCAGGCCTTTACGACAAATGTTTCTACGCCTCCAGCGACAGAGGGTGGCTACTCGGTATCCAGTCGGTCAGTGAGCACGGCAACCGAGACCCTCGTTTCTTCTTCTCTATTAAGACGGATCGCGCTCACAAGGCTACTGTGGTCCACTCAAATTCACGCTACCTGCCCAATCACTGGGCGTATCTGGCCATCACCTACGATGGCGTCTACATGAAGCTCTTTGTCAACGGTGCCCAAGTGGGAGTTAGTCGCGAGCAATCGGGTGACGTCTTCAGCCACCTGACCAAAAAGTGCAAAGTGCTGATGATCGGGGGCAACGCGCTTAATCACAACTACAGGGGGGCAGTGGAGAGGGTGGCTTTGTGGCGACATGCTCGAGGACAGAGGCAAATCATCAGGGACATGCAGGGCCTCGAGGATCCGCAACATCTACCTCAACTGGTCATACGGGAAACATTTGAACACCCGGGCAGGAAATGGCTGACCGTGAAAGATGGGAGCTTCCCTCAGCCAGAGCAAAAAGGAGCCGGGCGGACTGGCTTTCACAAAGGAGGACATTCTGAAGGATTACTAGACACTATGCTTGAACCTCCACCCTGTGGCCAAACGATCTGCGACAACGTCGAGGTCATCAAAAACTACAACCAGCTTCCAAGCTTCCGACGCCCAAAAAGAGTACGATACCGCGTGATCAATATATGGGACGATGGGTGGACCAAGCCCACTGTGTCGGACCACCAGATCACCTTGCAACACCAGCAGCTCAACGACGCTTTCGGTCCTTACAACATCACCTGGGAGCTCAGCGTCCACAACGTAAGCAACTCATCCCTTCGGAACAGGTTGATCCTCGCCAACTGCGACATAAGCAAAGTGGGCGACGACGCATGCGACCCCGAATGCAACCACCCGCTCACCGGCTTCGACGCCGGGGACTGCGTATCAGGGCACAGGAGTCGCTGCCCCGAGAGCAAGCAGGGCAACGGTGTATGTGACCCGGAATGTAACTGGGAAAATTTCTACTATGACCTCGGGGACTGCTGCAACCCCGACATCACGGACGTGACCAAGACCTGCTTCAACCGATCCTCTCCACACAAGTAAGAGCGTCTCTCGTCTTCTTGCAGTGTTTACAATATATAAAGAAGGTCCTGGTGGGCTGCGAGAGTTTAATTGGTCCCGCCAGAGTCTCATAAAGTTGTATTACTGAAAAAAAAAATATATATATTCAGTCGGTCTCTTCCTCCGAGCTAACGCGGGCACTTTCATTGACACATGCTGCACTCCCACTCTACCATTTGGTTGTTACGGTGTTTTTTCCGCTCTAC